>NC_135479.1:131176569-131790018 GCF_052094955.1 Ictidomys tridecemlineatus | reverse complement strand
TCGTTTCAGATTACTTTCCATCCCTGTCCTCTGTCCTCTAAATGTCAGTAGTGTCCCAAGTGAATGCCTCTACTCACTTCCAAATGTCTCCCCAGGGGATGGTGCAGTTCTGTTCCACCTCACCTCATCCCATCCCCAGATTGAGAACCATGGAACCTCTGATTCAGTGTGGCCACTCAACTGGCTGCTGGCCTCACCCTTTAAAATTCTATCTGGAAGGGCCCATCACAGAGGAGGTTCAGAACAACCTAAAACTGATGGACAAAAATTGAAATTGTGTAGGCATTACTCTTTAATGGGGACTGTTTATTCTCTCATGCCATTGAGCACTTAGATAATGTCTACAGATTCACTTGCCCAGGGACCCCTTCCCTTAAATATACTATACACCAGAGCTTTAACTTGGATTCTTAAAACAGACTGGCTAGAAAGCTGCATTATACACTGAGTGTGTACTAAGAAGATATTTAAAACATAAATAGTGAACAAATCTAATTAAAACGGGATTCCTGTGCTATTCCTGTACTAGTTACAATACCTCTTACCTGAGTATTGGAGAAAACCAGTGGTTGATTTATCTGTACAAAGTTCAGGCACTTGGCTTCCTTTAGCAAGATTGTCTCTTCTGAATAAAAGGAATTGTTTTTTTCCTAAGAAAATGGTCATATCCTAGGGTTGGGAGCAGATCCTAGTCTCACTTTTCCCTGTATTTGGCACCAAGATATTTATTGTTTTCTTTTTCTATTCTCAAGTAGATTTTGGTGAGGGATACTTGTGTGGTTCTTGGGATAACAGACCCTATACCTAAGCAGACCTGGGATGAAGTAGGCAAGAATCATGACCATATTTCAGTTTACAACCTTCTCCATTAAGAAAGGTCTTTCAGGCATTTTTATTAATAGTCAGATACAAGTTTGACAAGAGCACCTTTCAAAGTTACAGTTCCTACTGTTTTTATGAGGTCAACCAGAAGGCAGAGAACTTAATGGTAGTGGTTTATCATGAAGACAAAGACAATCAAGTTGTCAGCCTATGCCTCTCACCCTCTCTGCTTCTATCCTCTGAGGCACGAAGAGAGGCTGGAATTCAAGAATTGATGTTGATCTAAACACATGTGGCACTTGCTTTGACAACAGAAAAGGCCCACCCATGCCAGACCTGGACAAAATGGTGGCTAAGTTCTCTGTGTCAAACCTTCCCATTTTTACTGTGTCTAGCCTAAATCTTGAAGTGTCTGATCCTGCCTGGGCATGGGCGGACCATTGGATCAGCAGCACCAGCAACACCAGGCTGTGTTTTCCCTGGGTGAAACGCTTCTCCGGAGGCTGACTCCACTGAGGCCACACCTGAGAAGGCATAGCGCAGGTCGTAATGTACCCGGTGTGATGGGGGTCCTCTGGGGGGTGACACCACCATAGGTCCAACCACCTGGGATGCTGCAGGCTGACCAGCTGGAAGGGATGCAGGTGTAGCTTGTTCCACAACAGCGTCAGGGTTTGCTACATTGGCGTCTGGTTGGGGCTGTATGACCACAGGGTGGAGAGAGGACCGTTTCCTGAGGTTAGCTTGCTTCTTCCTCCCAGATAAAGCCACCCACAGGTCTGGGTGGCACCCCAACCCAATTTACTCACAGTAAGAATTTTCATTTGTAAGGAATTTCACAAACAAAACAAAACACACACCCCCTCCCCGCTGCCACAAACGTACATATGTGCAAAGGATTCTCATCAGGTTTACGGGGGGAGAGACAACTAGCCTATGGGGGCCCCAGTTCCACCAGGATTGTTTTGGTGGACAGTGGACTTCTGCACACATGTCCCATAAGTAAAATCACTCCACCTACAGCTAATTCGAAGTCTTTTCACCTACGCCTTCAGCTACTGGGTGCTGTCAGACAGACCTACTCACCTGTTGTCCACAATTAAGAAACCCAACTCCACCTCCCATACATGAACAAATGGCCTTGACAACTACACACTAGTGTGGTTCTGCCCTGCAGCCACGGGTGCATGGGAGGGAAAGACATGGATGAATTATCTTTTCAAGTGTTAATGATTCCATGTACCATATTACATTGTGAAGTTTAGGAGGACAGGACAACAAATGCCTTGTCATTACTAACAAGCTGCATACAGATTAAGGGGATCTCTGTATTCTGAAGATGTAAGAATATTCATGAAGTTGTTACCTGCGTCTGGAACAGAGTGCAGGTCACTGCAACCTCTTCTCCACCAACCTTCTCGTTGACCGTTGCCTTACAAAAACCATATTGCTGCCCATAGAGAGAAGGGAGTCATTTTAACGGATATTTAAAAAATGGACTACTTTTTAATTTTTGTATATGTTCTTTTTATATATACATGACAGTAGAGTATATTTTGACAAAGTGATCATATTACGGATTGTCTCAAAATGTATACTTGTCACTAATATTCATAATTATTACAATATATAGAAAAATGTTTATACTGAAAAAAATGGATTTCTTCCCTGGTTTCACTGGTACTGAACTACACTGGGGCAAAGAAACTTAAAATTTTAATTTCTTTTAAAAATCTTCCTAAAGTTTAAAGATTCTGTATATGACACATATACTCCTATATATATACATATATACATATACTCCTATATATATAAAATGCAGAAAATAAAGAAATGTTATGAGAGAGAGAAATCACCCAAAATCCCACACATAAATAGTCTGACCCAGCAAGAACTACTGTTAATATTGATGTATTTCTTTCTGATTTTAGATTCTATTAAACACAACTTAAAAGCTGAGATCATTTTGATTCTACCATTTATGACCTAAAATAATAGCATTTTTTCATATCATTAATTATCTTGAATAATTTCTATTTATTAATGTGCCATGTATTATTCAGTGGCACCCTTCTATTGGACACTGAGATTTTTCTTCCTTTTCAGTCATTTTTATCTATGATAAACCATTATTTATATGTATACATATATATACAACCTCTGATGATTTCTTTAGATTAAATTCGTACAAGTGGACATTACTAACTCAAAGACTTGAAAGTTTTCACACAAATGGTACAACTAGGAAATCTACATATCACACTTCCAACAGCTGGGTGTAACTTGTCTTCATTAGGAGACGGCTTCTGTCTTTCTCCTAACTTCATGTGCCTCCAGTGAATGAGATGATTTTGTGACAGCTCTTGAGGGCAGAGGTGAGACCCCAGAGAAAGATCAGGCATGATCCAGGCCCACATTTTGCATAGCCATTTTCTTTTTGCAGCCCCAAGATATAAGTTACATAAGATGTTCTGTTCTATAATCAGCTTTGCCTGGGTAGCAGCAACCTCAAGTTCTGGCCCACTCACCTTTTCTGCCAGCAGGTTGCATTTGGCTGGATCTGTGACTTCTTTAGCAACACAATCAGTGGCAGCCACTGCAAACTCCACATAGGTAGAAACTGGGAGAGGCTGATAAGAATAAATCAAAATGCACTTGAGGCAATATGACTTGAAATGAAAAGGGCAGGGAGAGAGAGGCTGGAGAGAAATGATAAGAGTCATGGCAACAGGACAACTTCAGGGAACACCATTCACATAGACCGTATTTTGTGGCCCTGGAAATAAGCCCATGCATGGTTGATGGGACAGTTGTTGCGGATGGTGCTCTAAAGTGTTTGTACTACAGAGGTAGGGGTTGGGTCTTCCCTGAAAGAGGAACAGGTGTTTGTTGCCCATCATTTAGGACAAAGGTGAGTTTTCAGACAGGAACAGGAAGTCAGAAGGCCTCACTCAGACCCCATGAGTGGAAACCCTGCCTCCCCCTGACCCCCACTCTTGGGGCTGCACTAAGGTTTGAGTTATTCCAAGATGGGTTGGGAAGGTGAAGAGATAACAGCCTCTCCCACTTATAAAGTGGGATCAAGTGAAAAATTTTAGATGAAAGCATGGAAGATACTGCTTGTGTTTTTCCTTTTTATAGTACTTGAAGTCTATGGACACTTACAATAATAACATGTCTGTTATTTGGTGTAATCTGGGATGAAAATGTTCCAAGAATCACATATTATGGTTAACAGAATCACCACATAAAGTATTTTTAAGTATGCCATAGCTGGTATACAAATTACCAGATTTCTTAAATATTAGAATCCGGTTCCTTCAAATATGCTAAACCATCTGTAGTACAATTGTGTTTTTTTTGGGGGGGGGGGTATTTTTTTGTGGCGATTCTAAAAGCATTTTTAGAATCTTACCATTATATGCCTATAAGTATAAGTAGGTTCCTGCCTTTGTAATATTAATTGCTAGACTGTTGCTAATGGTGGTGATGCGTGGTAAACCTGTGGATTTACAGTGAGTGTGTCTGGATAATATGGGAACCTTCATCTCTTGAACATGGAAGCTGGTTTTAGCTAGAACGAGAGAAGATGCATTGTGCCTACCTGCAGCGTCTGGCTGCTTCATGCTAGAGGGTCTCAGGCTGGTGGAGGCGAGGTTTGGGGGTCCTCATGACATTCCCAGTCCTCATACCTCAAAGACACTTTTTTTTGCCTCTTTCCAGCCAACACACTCCTTCCCTTCTGGCTGCTGTCCTTGCACCTGTCCTTTCCTCACTCCTACTTCACCACAAGTGCCACCAAACTGCCCAATCTGTCGAACAGTCTGCTTACCACAATTTGAGCGCGGGAAATTTCCAATAGTTGGTAATAGGAGCCGTTTTTCTGCCCGTTAAAGGCGGCCAGAGCGGCTTCTACAGCGTGCACCACCCTGGTGTCGTTAAGCTGGGCCAGCAGAGGGCATATCGGACACACCTTGCGCACGTCTTCCGCGGAGTCTGCGCAGAGAAGGGAAGGTCTCCTAATTTTCCAGGGCATTTGCTCCAGCTCCACAAACTTAGAAAGGGGTAATATATGCTGCAATGGCTTTTAGGCTTTATCTCTGCTTCTAGGGATAAACCTCCCAGTGGCTTGTGTCATGCTGAAATTTCCGCAGGAATCCCTGTCACTAAGGGACAATTTTCACTTCCAATGAGAACAGATCCTTAAACCATCTTTAAATCTCAGGACCCAGGAAGTTTGGCTTCTCCTTTTCTTAACCAACCAAGTGACCGAAACTACTTAGGATCAAAACTATTCAGATTCCTTCCCCTCTCTACAAGGTAAAAATAATAAGAAAAAGAAGCATTCGTACCTGGGGTGGAATCACATTTTGCAAATACTACGGAGAACTTGCCATTCAGTTTCAGCACATGGACCTTACAGTCTCCTTCCACAGCCTGGTGAAATAAACCCAGAGTGAGGGCCCAGGAGCACTGCTGGCCTTCACTGTCACCGAGGAGGAAGGGATTCCTCTGCCCCTGCCCCATCCCCAACGCCTTGGTTGTCTATGGTAACCCTCAAAAAGTCATCTTCATTGGGGTGATTTTGAAACACTGTACTCTCAGCTTTCAGGGAGGGCTACACCAAGGAGGCTAAATTGTAAAAATCAACGACATGGAAGGTGATGTTCAATGCCAGTTTTAGAAACTGCATACTGGCTGGATGAGAAGGTAGGCTGGGAAGCCGGATAGAATGAGACCTGCTCTTTTCTGAACTGCGGTGGAACTGAATGAGGTATCACAACAGTCACCATAAGAAGGGTACTCACATGCTGGGCCACCTGCCTCACGGAGCAGTTTGCCAAAGGGGTTGGGTCCAGAACATGGCAGGTGGTTTCCAACGTGTCTATTTCAAGTTCATACATCTCTCCGAAGGGCCGCTGTGGAGACAGAATGACGCCTTGGTTGTCTATGGCCCATAGACCATATTGCGCCAGCCAAAATGAGAGCCCCCGCCATTGGGTTTGGGCCCTCCCAACCCCTCCCCTGGGTTTGGGCCCTCCCCCACTTTTGGAGATGGGAAGGAGAAGTTATTCTTACTGCCAGTCTCACCTCCAGCTAGCCCTCAATTGGCCTGGGGACAGGACCATACTGTTTTTCTGTTCTTCCTCCATTAACTGGGCAAGAGGAATGGGCTTGGACAAGGGATTGAGTCACGGTTCTCACTTTGAGCTCTATTTGGAAACTAAAACTGAGTTATGATACTTATTTTTTAAATTAAAAAAGTTCACCTTTCCAGCAGTGCTTTGAAAGTTTTGGATTTCCTTAGTCAAGATGCAAAGTAAGGTGGCGTAGATGATAGCTTACTGTTTTCTCTTTATTATCTTTCTCCCTCCCTATGCTTGTTTTCCCTTCCCTTTCATCATCTCCTTTCCCCATTTTCTTTTCCTTCTTCAAGATTTTTGTTGCTGTAGTCCTTGGCTTTTCCTTGGTCTCTTTGCTAGTAGATGTCTGGGTGCACAGACGCTGCTCTCTAGTTCCCCTGCTGGTGATGAGAGGGAAGAGCCAATCTGCACTGAGAGGCGGAAGCTGTCCTATCACCAGCCTATACACCTACATCTTTGGAGTTGTTCTTGTCATTTCACCTGATTATGTATTTTTTCTTGAAAGCCTGGAAAAATCTAAAAGACCTGGAAAACCTCATCCCAGCTCTATTTGTCTCTTATTTCAGCTCTGCCTGACTAATCACTGGAACTCTTGCTAATCACTGGAACCTCAGAATCTTCTCCCCTAAAGGATGCTCTGCATTTTATGATATGAAGGTTTGTCCAAAGTAACTTCCTGAAATAATTCAGAACTACAGTGACTAGGACCCGGGTAGACTTAGTACCCTCAAGCTCTGCCATTAGTGAAAACCATAATGTCCATCCATTGCTTTTTCCTTCAAATGTGCATGCTGTGTTCTTGTTTCCCCTGTATTGATCAGAGTCTCCTCTGAGTCTTCATTATACTTTAATATGGATGCAGAACTTATAAAATCTCCCTGGGGAAGTCATGATTTCAAATATTTTCTCCTTTTTTGAAATCAGGTATCCGTTATCAGTGCAGACATCTTGATGTTTACCTTGTTTTTTTCCCTAGATTGTAAATCTTCTATGGCCACAGACTGTTTTTCTGACTTTTATGTCAGGTTAAACCATATCAAATTGCCATTTTTATATATAACAAGCAGCTAAGTACTGGCAATTTTATCTCTGCTTCTAGATATTCAACTGAATATCTCCCATAGCACCTGACACTGGTTCTTGCTTAAGGACGGTTTGAAATAATGTTTGCTGGAAAAATTACCTTAATCAGATGTGAAATCTGGTTTCAAAACAGACAGTAGACAGATACCCTTTTCCCACCTCTCCAAATATTTCAACTGATCTCCAAGGTATATTTTCTGGCCTGCTCTTTATTGTCACTGGCTCCAGGCTGTGTTGGTTTCTTGCCGGACATAGGGAGCAGTGAATCCTGTTTATGCCAAGACTTCTCTCTTTGGGATGTGAATAACTCTTTCTGGGAGGCAGCTTGTAAAGAGGAAGGAACCTAGATATGAACCAAATCCCGGTCTGAATGCATATTAATTATATGACCTCGACCAAAAATTGACAACATGTCACTCAGAGCCTTCATTTCCTCTTATATAAGACAAGGTCAGTGCATCTACCATAAAGCACTGGAGGGGGAAAGGAGGCAGTTAAGGAGGTGAGCTATGTGAAAGGGCTGGCATATCATAATAACATCTGTCAAATGCTAGTGTCATTCATTCAGAGACAAACAGAAACCAAGAAAGGTAAATTGACTTTTAGTCAATGATAACTTGGCAAATTGGAGCCAATCTCTTGGGCCCTAGTGTTTGTAGCAGGTCCCACTTTTCAACTGTCATCTGCAAAATATCCTTCAAAGCTTTTTCTTATCCTCCATCCCACTTCGACCCCCCACCCAGCAGCTTCCTTGAGATCCATGACTGTGGAACTGAACGTCTCCTCTCTTGTCTTCCATCTGCCTCTTCCTTTTTACTGCTGCGAAGAAACAAGAGTTTCCCCACTGCAGCTGCATTTGTGCTGGGAGATGCTGGTCTTTTGAGGTACCAGGTTGGGCTGCACACATAGGTTCTTTCAACTTGTTCACAGCAGGTTCACTTACCCTAGACGAAACCTTCACTTTGTCGATCTGGTTCAAGATCTGCTTGTATCCCTGAAGAAGGAATTTATTGATGTGATCCACAGCTGCCAGGGCTGCTTGCTCTGTTTCTGGGTCATCACAATTTGGTTCCCTATAGCCCAGTGGACCATGTGGGGCTGAGTGGCAGCCCCAGAGCTGAGTAAGGCAAAGGAGCAGGATGAAGGACTTCATGGTTGCCCCAGAGAGGCCCTGGCCAGTGGGCAGATGGCTGGAGGCTTCAGGACAACCCAGGTACTCTGCTTAGAAAGCTAGACCCACAGAGGGGCGGAGGGCTTTATTTATCTGTTGGAGCCTACTGAAGGAGTTGCATAAGGACATGGGGACGATTTCAGTTCTGGTTCCAAATAACCCCTGCAAACACCAGCCTTGGAAAAGCAAACAAGTTAGGACATCACTGGTCCCCAAGAGATCTGCCAAAGTCAATGCTTTTGTGGGGGAGATGCTCCAAAGTCTGCTTGGAACGCGGTGAGAGCAGCAGAGAAAGTAGGCAGCTAAGGGAATGAGGTGGACACAACCAGGGCAGTGGGGTTGGCACTAGAGGAAGTGTCCTCTACAGGATTTGAGCATGCCATGGGGACCTCAAGCAAGGAGAAGGGATATTCAGTAATTTGATAAAATCCTCTAATGTTGGAGGATTATCTCCCTTAAGAGGGATCCTAGAGAGAGAACAAGACCCACAGATTCAGCAAAGGGACAGATGAGCTTTTGGGAGAAAAGACGGAGGAAGAAAGAAAAGAAGGAAGAAAGCATGAGATTTTTGTTTCAAGTAGAAGACAGAGATGACAGGAGGGGGCCCCTAAGGCAGGGAGGGATATGGCCAATGGAGCAATGTAGAGTTCCCTATTCCCTTCATCCTCCTTTCCCCAGACCTCACTGGCAGGACCCTGCCAGTAACAGAAAGGACAGGCACTGACTTGCCTCTCCTGGGTGGCTGAATATGATTGGCACCCACAGCTGCATGGTCCCAGCAGTACACGAGTGCAGCAGAGCACGGTTGTGACCTAACAACCACTCATTTGATAAAGTTCTGGATGTGAGTCCACATGCTGAGACACCCCCCAGCTAGGAACACAAATGCCCATTTGGCACTCTTTGCAGCCTTAGCAGAATGATAGTATGTCTTTGTGGCCAGAACCCAGGGCCACAGTGTTGATTCCAAGTACTGCTTTTTAAGTGGCCCCTGACAATCCTAGGTGTGATCCCCCAGGGAGGATGGACATGATGGCGAGAGGGAATTATCATATAGGGACTTAGTATAACCTGGAGCCAAGAAAACCAAACATAGAAACCAACATGTTCTTCAGATATTTTGAGGTCATCATTATGTATGGGTGGATTTGTTCTGTGATTTGATATTGCTTTGAGGGGAGAAAATGGTTAACAAGAAGAAGAAAAGAAAGGACCAAATAAAGGGAAGTTTAATAATATTGATTTGCAAGGGTAAGGATTTGGGGTAAAGGAAGTAGAGGGTGGTGACAGGGCAGAGAAGACAGCTGTGAAACACCATTTTGCATTCACTTCTAGCCACACACACTCATTCAGAATCATAATGCAGAGGCTCTTGGAAATGAGGTACTGGCTCTTAGAGGCAAGGGGAACAGGTTCCTGTCATCCAGTGAGGCCAACTTCCCATCAGCCTATACCTGTGTTATTGGGCTATGCTTTTCTTTAAAAGATACCAACTATGGTCATTACCGAATATTTGAAAACCATGAAAACACTCAGTGAGTTCACATTCAATAGGTCATACAGACATGTATGTATGTGTAACTATTTTTCACAACTCAATTGAATTTCTGACTCTGAGCCCTTTTTGTGTGAAAATTTAAACTAGTCACTTCCAGGTAACCTGATTTCCCAGACACTTGGATTGAAACTCGGTCCCATTTAGGATTGCTTGCCCTCCTCCTCTGTCCCACATTGGGGGTTAAAAAAAAAAAAGTATGCTGGGTAAGAAGGGATGCATTAAGCACAAGCCCCTAAGAGCAGAAGGGCTATCCACCTTTGCCTCTGCTGTAAGAGCCTGTGTTGGCTTCTGAGAAGTGACCTGACTCAGGTCAGACATGTCTACCTGACAGGTCCACCTATGGGGCTAGTGTCCTGCTTGTCCCCTTCTAATCCATAGCAAGACAGTCTTCCCTGAAGCCAATGATTGGGGATTCCCATTTCAGTTGTGAGAACCTTTAGAGACCAGGCCTTCTCTCAGCTAGGTGCCACCCACTTCTAGAAGTCTGGGAATATTTGGCCGCTGTGCCCACACAGGTGTAGGGGGCTTCATTCAGCTCATCCTGCTGGGACAAACCATGCAGTCATGGTCTCTCCAGCACCCTGAAGTCAGCCTGCTCCTGGGAGGTTGGGGGGGCTTCTTCCTACAATGTAATATCTCCCTACTCAAACTCCCCACTGCTCCAAACACAAGGAAGCTTGGGTCTCCTCTGCCCTGGGATTCCCACAGTTGTCTGGGGTGGTTCTATTGCCATCCCAACCTGAGGGTTCCAGGGGAAAAGGAAAAGTTCTGTATGATCCTACATCCTGTCCGATTCTTTCTGTCTCATGCATGGAACATTTCCAGTCCATTTGTTCTTGAATCTTCCTTTGGTGACAATTTCTAAAGCATTAAGTATTCTAGTTGATACTAGAAAAATAAGGCAGTTAAGAGCCATTAATATCTCATTTGTTATTCTAAATATCTAAATATCTAAACACACATAAAAAGGAATACAAAAATCATTCTCTGTCTCATCATCCGGAGATGAACAGTGTTCATGCTTTGGTGTACTTCCATCTTGTGTTCTTTTATGCGAAATATTATTTTAATATGATTTAGATCATAGTGCATGTACACATTTTTAGTTTTACTTTATTATTTTTAATTTGATCATAACTTGAATATTTTCCCATATTATTAAATAGAGTTAAAACATGCTTATAATGACTATTATTCTGTTGTATATCTATATCATCGTTTATTTAACCATTCTCTTATTGGTGATATTTAGTGTGTCTTAATTGATCACTATCATATAGAAAGCCTTAGGAATTGCTGGCATTCTAGTGGGTTCTTTTTTTCTTTTCTTTTTTTTTCAGGCTAGATTCTAGAAGCAAAATTATTGATTCAAATTATTTGGGCATTGTTAAAGTTCTTGATTTCTATGATTACATTGCATATCAGAAAGGTTATTATATCCCTGCCACTTAAATAGTATATCTTCTCTCTTTTTGTTCTCTCTTTCCTCTGCTGTCTTTGACTATCCTATAGCAGGAACTGTGCCTGTGCTGGAAACTTCCTATGTAAAGGTTCAGGTAAAGACTGCCCAGTTGCTATGGCAATGCCCTGCTTAAAGGAGGTTCTGTGTTAGGCACAGGACTATCAGTCTTGATCCTGGGTTCAGACACCAGCTGCCAGGGGCAGAGAATTATGAGCACAAGTTTATCATGATAATTGGCTGTTAGTCTTTGACCTTCCATCCTTTCAGTTTCCTTAGAAATGTTGCCATTTACTTACTGGAAATAAAGAAGAAAACAGATGATATTTTGATATGTCTTCCAAGATAACTGCAGCATTGGTGCCCAAGGGAGGCTACCAGTATTTTGCTGTGCCCGATGACACCAGATTCAAACTGTTAGATTTTCACATGCTGAATATATATTCTCATGAGTGACCCTGGGTCAATTTCATTCAATTGGCTGCCACTTCTTTTAATGCCAATGGCTGATAGGCATTTACTTCATTTTTTGGTCATTTGCTTCATTCGCTATGTTAATTACTCACCTGTGTCTTTTTTCAATGAGGCTCATATCACTGCAGTATAATACTATCTTTGGCATTCACATTATGGTACAACGTGCTAAAGGTGGTTCAGGGAAGCAGGCCCAAAGGTCCAGGGAACAGAAGAAGACCAACCATCTCCAGGAGATGGCAGCAAGGTGCTAGGCAGTGCCACGGATGGCAGGAATCTTGCTGAGGATGCTGCAAGGGGCTTCTGAATTTGTCAAAGGAGCTCTTCACCATTTGATAGGTGATGCATTTGAACTACTCCAAGGCACAGCTCAGTGTTTATAATTGTCAATCAGGAGCTAGGTCAAGAAGGATCACCATAAACTCAGGGGCAGAATTTTCAGAGGTAGTTCCATTGGTGGCCCTACCAGTGGACACAGATCCAGGAGGAGAAAGAGCTAGAAAAGAGTGAAACATCAAGTCAGGCAAGATGAGAGATGAGAGCTAAATACACATCTCTCACAAAACAGAACACAAAAATGAACATGTCAGCAAAAGCCAGAAGAATGCTTGGCGTCTACAGGGAGGGAATAGTAGAGGTTGGCATAGATCACTGGGCGGGATTCCTGGATCTGCCTTCCTGGTACTTAAAGGGCCTTGGCCCTGAGAAGCCTGATTTAATTTCTGATAAGCCTGATGTTTCTTCATTCACTTGATTTATTGAGCATCTACTATGTGAAGTTGGGTGCCTGGATACAGAGTGATGAGAAGACATCTTTTATTCCAGCAATTTCTGATCAGAACTATCAGTTATTATACAAAATTATCATAGAGTTATTAAATGAATTATAATATAATTATAATCTAGAGACAGATTGGGATTTATTTTTCCAACATAAAACATCCACCAATGGAATACAAATGACCCTTGTCCAAGAGTTTCTGGGGTGATAACTTAGCACTGATTGCCCTGGAAGTCATTACCCATTAATCTGGAAGAACCCTTTGTATTCAGTGCCAAATGTCCACAGTTGGAAGACATGGGCCTGACCACTGCAAAGCAAAAACATCAAGTGACTGACCAGGAGGTGACTGCTCCCTAGGGGGTGGAACGCCTCTGCAAGGCTTCCCTGAACTTTGTCCCCAGAGCCATGATCTGACTCTGCCAGCCTAAACTCTGAAAGGAAGCTGCATTTGAGGCCATAAAGGGAAGAGTACAGCCAGACTAGACAGGCGCCAGGGAGGGCAGAGCTGCAAGGTTGGAGGAGGCCTCCCCCTTGGGGTCGCTTCCCCTTGGGTTCTGTGCCTTCAGTTCTAGGCCTCTCCTTTGCTGCACCCTAGTCCTGGCCCTGGGAAGGAGGCATGATATGAACTCAGAATATTTTTTTAAAAGTTTACACTTGAGGGGCTGGGGATGTGGCTCAAGCGGTAACGCACTCACCTAGCATGCACAGGACATTGGGTTCGATCCTCAGCACCACATAAAAATAAAATGAAGATGTTGTGTCCACCAAAAAACTGAAAAATAAATATTAAAAAAATTCTCTCTCTCTCTCTTCTCTCTCCTCTCTCTCTTTAAAAAAAAAAAAAGTTTACACTTGATGGAGACTTCCTCCGTTTTCAAGGAACGTTGTTGATGTTGCTACTATTGTTTTATCATTTGGGCTGCGAAGTGGGCCCCCAAGAACACAGTGATCTTTGGGAATGGATTTACATTATCCCATATGAAATAACAGGAGGTCTTCTATTCTCCTTTGTCTGGAAGATGACTTTCCACTGCATACTGTTCAGCGTGGCCTTAACATCTGCTCAGAAGTTCTGTCCCAAAAAATAAAGAATCACTTTGGGGACAAAGACGTGGGGAGAGTTGGACTTTCTGGTGCTCAGGAAACCAGCAGCAGCCCTGCTCATGTTATCATCTCCTACCCAGTAAAAGCACATGAGTTACAGTGTTCTCACCCTTCCTCCTCTACCAAGGAGAAAACAGGGGCTCAGATAGTTTCTGGAACTGACCACAATGTGTACCAAGTAAGTGGTGGAGCCCAGTCCCTTTGTTTCTCTGTTAAACAAAAAAGAAACAGAACCTGTAGGGACAAGTGCATGGAGTACTACATATATGGCATATGTTAAGGGCGTCTGAGTGGCAAACCACTCCCTCATGCTAGGTGTGTGAGTGGCAAACCGCTTTCCCCACATAGGCACAGTCCTGGGCGTGAGGCCATGTGTTGCAGTCCCTGCGCTTGCTCCATGGCCCACTCCTCGATTGGTGGCTGCAATGACAGCAGAAATTGCATTGGTGGCTGCTTGTAATCTGCTTAGCTACTGCCTGAGTATATATACATGGTAACTGCGCCATAAAATCAGACCTGCTTCTTGCTTGGTCTCCAGAGGTCTTTTTTTTTTTTTAATATTTATTATTTAGTTTTCGGTGGACACAACATCTTTATTTTATTTTTATGTGGTGCTGAGGATCGAACCCAGTGCTCCGCGCATGCCAGGTGAGCGCGCTACCACTTAAGCCACATCCCCAGCCTCTCCAGAGGTCTTGATTAGCAACTCTGCAGCCACACTCTCCTCTACCCTGTTCCGTGGACCTCCTCGCTGGACGAGAGAGAGAGAGCCCATGTAAGAACCCAAAGAAAGTTGGAGAGGTTGATTTCTGGACTCGGCCTAAAAGCCAACATATTATTATTCTTAACAATCGAAGAAAACGTGACAGTTTGGAGGGGGGAAAAAAGAACTAAAGGAGTCACAAAATAGATTGATAACAATGAAAAGAATTAAAAAGTTGAGTTTTCCCACATAACTTCAGTTGGTAGAAAATATTTGTATTTGGAAATCAATTTTTCAGAAAATTCTTGTTGACTTTAGGGATGACTCGGATAGTACTGAAGTTATATCAACTAAGGTTTAGAAGGTAAACAAAGATAAATTATTACACAACTCCCAGTTAGATGTTTTTCAGGGAAATGCTAGCCAATGCAGAAACTCACATCTAACTCTCCCGCTGGTCTCTGTCAGCACTTTTTGATATCTTTAAAGCCAGATGAGCAAGTGGCACTCTTCAGACAGAGGGAAGATGAGAGGTGAAACCATCTTCTAAGGAGCTGCATGATGTGTGTGCTGGGGCCTTGGACACAAAAATTTTCAGAAAATCCACAGCCTTACCCTCCAAGGCTTTTCGGAGGCCACAGGGTCAAGTGACTCAGGAACACCTCATTAAGTTTGGGCACTTCCATCTCCATCATGTGGCTTATTGGGGTTGAAATGGGC
Source organism: Ictidomys tridecemlineatus (assembly GCF_052094955.1). Classification (NCBI taxonomy): domain Eukaryota; kingdom Metazoa; phylum Chordata; class Mammalia; order Rodentia; family Sciuridae; genus Ictidomys; species Ictidomys tridecemlineatus. The sequence continues at coordinate 131,774,996 of NC_135479.1, read as the reverse complement.
CCTATGGACATTTAAGATTCTGAGGATCCACTTATTGACATGCAGTGAGTATTCTCTGGATATAAAGTCATTAACTTCAAACCCGTCTCTTGGACCCTTACGCTACTCTAAGCGCAAAGAGAAACAGATGAAAGGAATGATTCTTGTCTTCCAGGTGCTCTGTTGGGTCTGACTCCATAGCACTATGATAGTTATCGTGAGCAAACAAGAGAAGTATAGCCTGCATCATTTCCAGAGGAGCACAACCTGGGAGTGGGAAGAATTCCCAGAGGACAGCAGTGTTGATGTCACATTGAATCTTGTATCCCCTGTACCTACCTCTTGCCCAGTAAAGTCAGTCTCATACATGATTGCCCACTGAGGAGTTCCACACCAGCCTCCTGCACAAAGCAGAGACTCCCTCAATGTTTCCTGGCAGTTTGAGAACATTCTGATACAGAAACCTCTCTTCCCACTGTGGCAGCCCATCCCATTGCTTGATCACTCTAGTGACAAGGCAGCTTTTCCTTCTACACCTACCTGCCTTGTAACCTAACCAACAAGCCCATATTTGGCCCTCAGAAATGACACAGATGAAATCAACTCCACAGGACTGGGGTATAGCTCAGTGGTACAGCACTTTTCTAGCATGCACAAGACTATTTAATTTTTTTATTTATTTATTTTTGCAGCACTGTCTGCAAAAATAAATAAATAAATAAATAAAAGTCAGCTACACAGTCTAAATCCTGAGTCTCTACAATGGGATCTAGAGACATCCCTTTTATATATTGCTCCCCTTCTTTATTCTCCATTGTCCCCATTTCTTCAGTTACTGCTAAAGTGAGTTTGTTTCTATCATCCTATTGAATAGGCAAGACTGGCACCAATGGTTAAACCGTAGAATAAACATTTTGTGATTAGGAGTCAATTAGTTCTCCACCTACCTGAGTGGGTGCATGTAGACGACTGAACAATTATGGGATGGAAGAGGAATTTTCCTGGTTTCCAGAGGCTTCTCTGAATCCTCAAAAGGATTAACAATGAGACCAACGCAAAGGCCACTTTTCTCCATAGAGTCTCTTAATCAGTCTTCTTGAATGTGGAGACAGAAAAATACTGTCGCTCATGGAAGACCTGTAAGAGAGGTCTTCCTGAACTCACCCTGAACCTGGGAAGGCTCTCAGCTGGTAGCATTTCTTCACTATTTATTACCTGATATCTTTTTGTCTGTTTGCTTGTTTTAGTATTGGGGATTGAACCCAGGGATGCTTAACCACTGAGTCACATCACCGGCCCTTTTTATTTTGAGACAAGATCTCACTAAGTTGCTTAGGGCTTCACTGAGTAGCTGAGACTAGCCTCAAACTTGCAATCCTCCTGCCACAGCCTCCCAAGTGAGCCTCTAAGGTTACAGGTGTGCGCCACCACAGTCAGAGCCTGGTATCTTGAATACGCTTAGGGAAGTCATTGTGTCTGGCATTCTTGTTGGGATATTGGAAGGCAACAGAACATTAGAGAGCAACAATTTGAAATCCAGAGGGTGCAGATCACAGGGCAGGCCAGGTAACATGGGCAATTTTCTCTGTCTGCTCTGGGATTGTGCAACAGGCAGCCAAATTATTTGGTGGGTTAAGCAATTAAGCAACACATTGAGTCTCCCAGACTCAAATTCTGATGGAGACTGAGGCAGTGGGAGGACAGATATGGGCAGGAAGGTAAAGGTGAGTAAGACAGAGGTGGGGGTGTGGCAACAGCTTAGTTCTCCTGAGAGCCCTCCACCTGGAGTCAAGACAGACTCAAGTCCATAGTCAGCATTAAGTTTCTTTATCTTTTAAATATGGGCAATAAAATCTGACTAATAGAGATATGGTGAGTATTCAAAGAGCTAACATTTGCAAAATGCTCAGGATAGGGCCTGGCATAGGGTAATCCATCAATAAATGGAAATTCTTAATATCCCTAATAATACACTAGTACTCAGAGCACAAAGAGGTAGCAGGGGTAATACTAAAGACTAAAACATGGCCTTTTCTTTGAAGCCATACACACACACACACACACACACACACACACACATGCAATATAGCCTAATGGGCCAAGGGTAAGGGCTCCTTGGCTTATCCCTGCACAAGTTACTTAGTGTCTCTGAATCTCATTTTACTCATCTATAAAAGGAATAATTCTAGCAGTCCATACTTCTAAGTATTATTAAGGGAATAAAATAAAATAGTACACTTAACATTGCTGGCAAGCACCTATATTACCAGAAGGAATACAACGAGTGAGAGAGTGCTAGGTACCACATTTTTTTTGGCATTAATATGCTGTCTAAGAGAGGGCCATATGTATGCAACTTCTGGCAAAGGAACCAGAGAGAGAAAGTGGTATTATAGGAAAACAACAAATAGAGCTTTCTTTCCTTGTGCTACAAGAAAGAGTGGGTAATCCACAGGAGTCCACAAGGCAGGACTTAAGGATGAGGGCGGTAGGCATAGGTCAGAGTGACTGATGGGGGCTCAGGATGCACAGCATACAGCTAAGTTCCCAGTGAGGTGGAGAACCAGGCATGTAGGTGATGGAGCCCTGGAATAAGACTCAGGAAGGGGAGGAGAGCAGCTCAGGGATTCCCCCAGGAGGGATTCAAATGGGCATTTGAACAATTGAACTCGCTTGATGGGACTTACAGTTTTCCCTTAGAAGCCACAGATGTAATCATCAGGGCTGCTTTACTAGCAGTGTGTCCTGCACAAGAAGTATGGAGCCCTGTACTTAGTGGAATGCTTGGATGTGACTGTTTTGAAATTCCTAACAATCATTTTTAGCAAGGAACTCTGGGTTTTTATTTTGCATTGTGCCATGAAAATTGTATATCTGGTCCTATTAATCATAAGTAGTAGCAAGTTTTGTGGGCATTCACAGAAGTGTGAGAATCATTTCTAGCTGTGAGAATCATTTCTGAGCAGGAGGAAAGGAAAGAAAGATGAAGGGACATTTTGAGTTTGACATTGTAGGACAGACAGTATTCAGGCAGGTGGAAATGAGAGCATGGCTATCTGGTTGGAAGGACTATGTTGGCAAAGTCAAGAGATAGAGAAGTCTAGGCTGTGCTTACAGAATGGTAAGAGATGATGTGAACTTGGAGTTGCTCTTCTGAACTGCTCACATCTGGCTCTTCCAGGGCAGCACCATTCTCAGCTGGCCTTTCTAGGGGGAGAGTTATTCTCAAGATTTTTGTTAGTCCTTTCCTCCAAGAGTCATCTGTAAAGGTACCTGTCCAAAGAACAAGTTAAATCTAGCCATGGCATCCAAAGACATCTCAAAGCACAAGTTGGGGACAGGGGCGAATCTGAAAAACAATCATATAGAAGCTTTTAGAAGATGGTTATTGAAAATAAAAATATTTAAATATGTCAAATACAGTTTAAGAGAAAATGCAAAGAATCCCTATTGTCAAATAAAAGGAAAGGAGGGGGGATAGGAGTGGGAAAGACAGAAGAATGAATCAGACATAACTCTCCTGTGTTCATATAAGAATACATGACCAGTGAAACTCCACATCATGTACAACCACAAGAATGGGAAGCTATATTCTATGTATGTATAAAATATGTCAAAATACACACTACTGTCATATATAACAAAAAGAACACTTTTTAAATAAGGCAATGTGACTTATTTTTTATCATTTTATCTATTTATATGTGGTGCTGAGAATCAAACCTAGTGCTTCACACATGCTAAGAAAGTGCTCTACCACTGAGTCACAATCCTGGCCTCAAAAAATAACAAATTTTTAAAATTAAACTTAAAAAAAATAATCCTGGAGTGGGATTGTGGCTCAGTAGTCAAGCGCTTGCCAAGCATGTGTGAGGCATTGGGATCAAATCTCAGCACTATATATAAATAAATGAATTTTAAAAAAGCCCATCAACAACTAAAAATACATATAAAAATTTTAAAAAAAGAAAGAATCCCCATCTTCTAACTTGCTATCTCTGTGTCTTTTATATCATGGCTTCTGTGTAGGGATTTGCATAGCAGGCAAGTGGTGAAAGTGGAATTTTGACCAAGGTCCAAATCCTCTATTCCTTTTTGCCATGATCTCACTTCATTCCATAGTGATGGATTTCCTGAAAAGTGGCCCAGAAAATAGTGCAAGTATTAAGACTCATAAAAGTATCCAAAAGTCATTCCATGGTGACAAAGATGAGAAATAACAAAACGAAAAAGGTAGTTTTTCTTTTCAAAATCTCACAATTTCTATCCTAAACTTTACTATCGTGAATTTTTCATTTAGACTTTTGTTTCTATTAACCTGATATGAATGTCACTGTCTCTGGTAATACAGCATGTTATAAATGACATGTTGTTATATACTTTGTTGTGTTTTCCTTTGGTTTGCACCAATATTGAATTTCGCCACCAGATCATGAGCTTTTGACTTGTACCATGCCTTCTGAAGGTTTGAGCACCCTTTCCTAATTAAGTGGGACAGAGCTGCACAGATAACTGGTATGTTTTGTGTAGTCTCCTCCTAAGCTGTGCAGTTATTAGTCTGGGGACTGGTGAGAGAGACAGAAGGAGTGGGGAAAACTTCTGGGGTCAGAATCCACCTCCTTGGAAAACAGCCAGGACTAACAGGCCTGACCTGGTACCAGAGTCTCCATGGCCAACTTGGAAGAACAGAATAGTGTCTGTCACTTGGATATTTCTCCTGGCACAAATATCTGAGTTCTATTAGTAGTAAGAACAGAAGAGGCGCTGTCCTAGAGTAGCTCAGGAAGTTTCAGCATCTCTGAGTTGCTTCTTTATACAATTTGTAACAAAGAGGTATTCTCCTACAGTCTGCACAGAACACAATATGACCCTGGGTGCTCCATGGCCTCAGCTAACACAGGAGAGGGCAAGGTCCACTACTCAGGGTGGTGTCCAGGACAAGGGCTAGAAGTGCCCAAGGGTAGTCCAGCCTGGGCAACTTAGCAAGACCCTGTTTCAAAATAAAAATTTAAAAGAGATGGGGGTGTAGTTTAGTGTTTCAGCATTTGCCTAGCTAGCATGCACAAGGTCCTTGGGTTCAATCTCCAGTATGAAAAAGAAAGGAGGAGGAAGTGGAGGAGGATTAGGAGGAGGAGGAGGATTAGGAGGAGGAGGAGGAGGATTAGGAGGAGGAGGAGGAGGAGGAGGAATAAAGTGGTACTCAGGAACAGGCAGAGGTGCCCAGAGGCAGGCAGCCACATTCAGGGGAAGGCATTATGTCTAGTTGCAGGAAGGATTGCCCTAAAGAAGAAAGTGGTGCTCAAGGGCAAGCTGAAGTGTCCTGGGATAAGAAGCAGTATCCAGGGCTAGCAGAATTATCCAGGATTGGGGTACCTTGAAGGAAGCAGTGCCTGGGACAGGCTGCAGTCTGTAAGGACAGGCAGCTGTGTCCAAGAACTTGAAAGGATATCTAGAGGCAGAAGGCAGTGTCCTGGGACAAGGGGAGTGGTGCTCTTCTAGGGACTACAGCACTTGGTCATTCTTGGAAAACAAAGTTCACTCATTATAAATAGCTATATACAGCTTGTTTTGAGAAGTGAGCAGAGAATATGACATTTAATTAAAGACATTTGGAGACATTCTGGTGAGGAAGGAATAGGAAATGGTCACAGAGGAAAATCTGAACAAACAGAGACTGCCTGCCATGAGGAATTGTAGAGGGTGGCAGTATTATCTCTTCATAGAAAATCCAAAATCAACAGTTCAAGGTTGATTTACTTTATGATGCAATAAAATGTAAGTCCAAAGTCAGTTTGCTATTCATGTGTCCTCTGTCCTCAAGCTCAAACATAAATCAGGGAAAAGTTATTAACCAGAAAATCTCAACAGGAAATGGGAGGGTACCTGGTGACCTGGAGTGGATGGAGGCTTAGGTTGCCCAGATTCAGTCAGTACTTGTCTCCTTTATTATGAAAGATTGATGTGTTCTCAGTCTAACAAGGAAAGCCATGTGGTTGCCACTTCATGACTTCAATAGCCCTCCCCTCTCCACCCCCAGTCAGGTTACCCTGAGCCCCAACTATGAGCAGAAATTTAGATCCAGCGGCTTCTATAAACCTCAGTTCTACCTCTGCTCTGCCACTCTGGTGATGTCTCTGATGTTCCGAGACAAGTCTCCCTCCATGAGGGTAGCAGTCATGATCCCAAAGAGGAGACCACTTCCACTCCCTCTATCCCCGTCCCATGCACACTTGTGCTCTTCACTATAGGGTGGCCTGTTTTGTGAAAGGGTAGATCCAGTAGTTAGCCTGCTACTCTGGAAATGGGGCCATAACCATGGCAACTATCAGACCCAGATTTTTTTGCAAATTGCAAAAACTGTCTCCTTTGCTTTTGTTTTTTTTCCTCAGTAAAGGCATTTTGTTAATTATTTATGTATGTGTGGTTTAAAGTTTATGCCATCTTTCCACTCAGATAAATTTAAACCTTGGGGAAAGTCATCTTTCAGAGCTCTTGTGTCAAGTTTACAGCAGCCATAACTTACCTGATTCCCCAAGTGGCACAGGGAGTACTTTTGGTGGTATGAGTGGCAGTGGTCAAGGTGGCAATGACATTGTCAAAGAGGACGTGTATGAAGGATGAGGGAGAAGGTGCTGGAGGCCATGATCCAAGAGTAGAGAAAAGTGGCGGAACATAGGACCCAGCGCGCCATTAAAAACCATCTTCCCATTGCCCTGTACTGGCTGGGCTGGGCATCCTGGGTTCCCCAGTGCCTCCTAAAGTTCATGTACATAACAGTTGCTTAGTAAGTGTTTTAGGCAACAATAAAGTATATTGTTTTCATCTTATATTTTCCATTACAAAAACCTTCAACTGCCTCTATTTTTTTTTAAGACCAGCTTAAAACTTTAAAGTCTGTACACAATGGACATCACTCTTTCCCCTGAAGAGAATTTTGGCCACTTCCTCTCTATTCCTGAGACTATGGGTTTTTCACCTGCTAATAAGAGTACAAAGAGACCCTACCTGGATCCGAAGGAAGGACAGGCATGCACAGCCATGGTACCAATTAGAAAAGGGAACTCTGATCACACTAGAATAATCTGAAAAACAGTCTAGCAGTCAGTGGGAGTTTCCATACTTCACTCTAGTTGGTAGAATGTACAGCAGCCATGCCCCACCCCTACTATCGCAGATAGCGCCCTCTTGTGGAAGTTGGTGTTCATGGATTTGTAGAAACTAGTTCCCTGCTCTCTTTCACACTCAGCACAATGTGACTCCTCTGTTGCTGTTCTGATGTCCCCCAATCTCAGCTGCGGTTTGTATGGTTGGAGTAAATTGCATTTTCCAAAATGGCCACAGCAATATTTGCAGATATACATACTCTTTCAGGACCTTAAAGATTCTTTTGTGAAAATGGCAAGTCTGGTTAATCCTAGTGACTCATGAGGCTGGGGCAGGACGATCGAAAGTTCCAGGGCAGTTTGGGCAGCTTGGCAAAACTCTGTCTTAAAATTTAAAAAGTAAAAAGTGATGGGGGTGTCATACAGTGGCAAAGCACCCCTGGGTTCAATCTCCAGCACCATGATCACAGGGTCAAGTCTAATTCCCCTCCCTTGGAATTATGGGTGAAACTTACCACTATCTCTATGCACAGAAATGCAGTGGAGAGGATACTGCAGGACTTCTAAGGTTAGGTCATAAAAAGAATTAAGGCTTCTACCTTGCTCTCTCTTCCATTTAGGACATGTGTCTTGGGAGCCCTGAGCCAATATGTGAGAAGCTATTATGAAGCCTCCATTTTGCACAGAGACCAGGATCCCAGGAGCCACACCAGTTCCAGTTCCAGTTGCTTGAGTTCTCTCAGAATCAGCTGCCAGACATGTGAGAAAAGAGCCTTTAAAGGATTCCATTCCCCAGTGCTTGAGCTGTCCCAGCTGCCACCAAGTGGAGAAAAGGTGCTGTCTCCAAGCCCAGTCCATATTGAGGGGAGAAAATGTTGCTGTATTAAGCCACTAAGTGTTAGAGTAATTTGTTACATGGCAAAAGTAATGGCAACGTCACCCATACAGTATTGTCAGGCTCTTGCTTCTTTTAAGATTTTGGCTTCTTTTCTGTAGCTGTTGCTGAGCAGAATTAGAAGAAGGTCCCTGTTTCCATCAATGTCAAAATACCTTTATCAAACCATTAAACCCACAAAACATGGAGGCATTTTAAACTGACAATATGAAGCCTTCCTGCTTCTTATAAAAGCCTGATGGTTAGATTTTTTTTTATTCATCTGACTCTAGTTATGGTTACTCTGCCTACAAAACTTAGTACAAGTTCCCCTGTGACTATGTTGGGGGCATCAATTCAAGTGTCAACTTGATAGTGTTGCTGTCAAATTTCCCCATGAATGCTGCAGCTAAAGGTGCACCCCAACTCTGTGCCTCCAGATTAAGTTCCTTTGCCAGCCTGAAACATTGTACAAGAGTCAAAAGCTTGTCTGATGGACTTCACCGTGCCTCTGTCTTAAGGCTCTTTGGAGGACTAAGCATGAAAGAGTTGTAAACACTCTGTAACTTACACCATGGTAGGCACCTGGCATTCCAGCTCTTCCTGAGATACCACCAATCAAAGAATTAAGCAGATCAGGACTGAGCCTAGCTCTGTTCTGTGCCAGCCGAGGTTGTTTCTCTTCCAGGTTGACATTGATCCATTCATTAATAAACAGCATGTTCAACCACAATTAGATAGGTATGAATGCACACATATCCTCTATTTTGTCTCCAGGGATATCACAAGATGGATCTTCAAAGACCTTACTGAAAACCTTGTCTATTTCATTTCCTGTTCTCCCAGTTAAATGGCCTAGCTTGCCCAAGAGGCAGAAGATTTAATTATGTGACTTTTTTCTAATTACCTATTCTAGAACCCCACACTGTTTTCACAACTGTTAATAGTTCCCAGGAGCCATTATTTGTTTTAAATTTAGTTTTATTGTGTTTACTTTTGGCAAACTCTAGCTCCAAATCAAAATTCAGCCCATTGGAATCTGTCTTCTTTACATTAGGATTAAGGGAAGCTAAGAGAGGAGAGCAGATAGACTAAACGTGCATTTTTTACTTGAGTTTGCACTGAATTTTTTTTGTTTTAATTAATAGCTTGACTTTTAGTGGCAATAATCAGAAAATAACTAAGAAATTTGGAATCCTGGGGCCTATTTTACAACTTTCATACTAACAATTTAGCGCCATCTAGAGACAAACATTATTTATTGCCAGGTGAGGAAATAAAATCATAAATCTTCAAGGGTCAGCAACATAGAGGTACTAATTGCTCCTTTTAGCCTGTCTTTCCCAAGAAAGAGCTATTCCACTTGCAAGTTAATCATTCCACAAACTATTAAATTTTTCAAGATGGAGTAATTGAGGCACAGTTAGTGGTAGAACTGGAATTTGAATGTAGTGCACCTGATTCTTGAACATATACAACATTTTAACCACTAAGATATATGAAACTTCCCATTTTGTTTCTATATTCTATCAAAAGGAATGATACTTGAAATATCACTGATAAAATGACATCTGTATGACGAAATGGAAGACTAAGAGGGAAGAGGTGATTGATTATAAGAAACAAATAACACAATCCAGAATACTGACAGAATATAGAGAGGATTACTAAACATGTCTTCAATTTTAAGGCGTTGTGGAGAAGAGAGATTGAAAGACTGGAGATGGGTAGTTTCTCCAGAAGGTAAGATACTGACAGCCAATGTAGGCATCATTTTTAATGATGTGAAAATGCTGATCCTTAGTACCAGTATGGGTTCACTACAAAAAAGTAGGGTCAGCCCTGCCCCATTTCTTGACAGACCTGGATCTCAACAAGGCCTGTCAGCATATCCCTGGGGACATGATAAATAAATACAGCTAGATGCAAAATTAGTTGTTTTCATGGAGGTCCACATGACCTCACCAGAATGTTCTGATGATTGTCAACTTGGAGAGAATCTGAGTGGCAAAATCCATGACTTGACTTCAATTTTTTTTCTTTGGTGGGGGCAGACATAACCCCCAGTGAGACTCTAGGGCAGCCATATCAAGATTGAATCTGGGATTGAACTCAGCCCGATTTTGTATTTAATTTAGAGAAAAGGTCTCACTGAGTTGCTTAGCTTCACTGTTGCTGAGGCGGCTTTGAACTCAATGAGATCCTCCTGCCTCAGCCTCCCAAGTCACTGGGATTGGCTTCAATTCTTTGGCAGCACTTTTATTCACTGTTTGGGCAAAAAAAATCTCATGTCTTAGTCAATATGGTGTACAGATTTCAAGTGGAGAGGTACAGACAAAATTTTGGATGACTAAACTGCAGGATCCCCAAACAGTGTAACAGTCTGGGTCACTGGGCTGACTTGAATGAAAGATGACTGAATAGGAATGAATATGAGGCTCTTCATCCCAAAGAATCTGTCGTCTTCTCCCAGGCTGAGGAGTGACTGGGCAGCCTGGGCAAGACTTTCCCCCATTCTTCTACCCCAGAAACACAGATTTATTCAGAGAAGCAGTTACATATCCAAGGGAAAATATGGGCTATCTCAGGGGAAAGACATCTTTTGGGGTAAAGTAAAAAGTACCCATTCAAGGGAGAATGACCAGTTATCTTGAGAATGAGAAACTTTTGGGGTAAAGCAAGGAATATTCATTCAGGGGAGAATGTAGGCCACCTCCAGAAGCAGACACAGCCCCCAGTGAGACTCTAGGCAGCCATATCAGGAAAAATTTAATGTGAACATATATGTAACTTAACATTTTTTAGTAGCCACATTTTAAAAAGTAAAAAACAAACAAAATCTTAGGTGAATTTTCATAATGTATTTTATTTTTAATAATTTGTTTTGTCAAATATACCCCCAATACAACTATTTTACCAAGTAATCAATAAAAAAAAGTTGAGATAGTGTAAAACAGAATGTAAGCTAAGTCTTCAAAATCCAGTTTGTATTTTAAAGCACCTCTTGTAAGTGCTTATGGCCACCTATGGCTACTGTATGGGATACAGTAACTTCACTGATGCTCAGTCTGCAGGAAGATTACCCTCAAGTCGTGTTGTTCTTACACTGCTGATTAATAGAGGGGCTGTACTTACACCATTAGGAATTTTTTTTTTAATAATGAGAAAGGGTCCAGGTTCTTTGACGTATGAAATCACTATGGAAGCTAGGCTGCTGGTGGTGTTCACTGCCTATGATCTGTATCCAAGCCTGGCTCATGAATACTGGGACAATTTCAGTGATTGAAATATCGAAATTTTGAGAGTGACCACTTAGCAAATGAATTGTTCTACTCTTATCTCCGAGTTCTTAGATGTTCAGTTGCCACTAGAGCAAGTAGCAGCTTATCTTTTTTCAAGGAATAAAATAAAATTATGTTTCCATTTCCATTTTTAAGATCCAATTGAACTTTCAAATGCCATGTCCTGTTCTTTTCCCAAAACTGATTTCTGAGATTCACTTCCACTCAGGTCAGAAATCTGGCAATTTAGACAGCAGCAAATGAAGCTGAAGAGCAGCTAAAAAAACATAGTGGGTCAGTAAAATGTCTGAATTGTCAAAATGGATGCTGAGGGCTGGGGATGTGGCTCAAGCGGTAGCGCGCTCGCCTAGCGTGCTTGCGGCCCAGGTTTGATCCTCAGCACCACATACAAACGAAGATGTTGTGTCCGCCGAGAACTAAGAAAAAATAAATAAATGTTAAAATTCTCTCTCTGTCCCCCTCTCTCTCACTCTCTCTTTAAAAAAAAATGGATGCTGAAAATACACAAAAGTTTGAACTGAAAAAAAAGTCATTCTTCATTATCTTCCTTTTGCAGATGAGAAAACAGAGGTCCAGAGAGGTTAATTGGCTTCCCTATGTCAAAGAGATTAAGTCTGATTCCATGTCAACTATCTCTTTTCTCTTTTTGCATAGCCCCTTGGAATGACATGTTTCCTTGCAGGTCTGGAGACACTATTTTATTTTCCCACCATCATCTAGATCCTTCTACAGTGTTTCTCCTCTTATGAATCCATCACAGTTAAATACATTCTCTGGAGCAGGTTGCCTGGGTTCAAATTCAGGTTCCCAAACTTCTAAATTGTGGGATGTAACTCAGGTTCCTCATCCATAAGTTGGGGATAAAAAACAAAAACAAAACAAAACCTCATCCATGTTTAAAGATAAGGCACTTGGAATAGAACCTTGCTATTATCTATTCTCAATAAGTAATTTTTACTCAAAGAATAAAAGAACAAGTTTTCAGTCCAATTGCATTCTGTAATTCACCAGAGCTTCTGGCTTGAACAGAATTTACATATTGACCACCTACCTCCTAGGCTTAGAGGCCCCCTCTGACCTGGAGACAGGTATCTTTAGTCTACTTGGTGGGATCATGCCGTCTTAGGGACCACTGCTCCATCTTTGGCAAGCACTAACTTCTTTAAGACAATTACACAGACAACATGGAGCCTGGTTTCTTGATCCTCCCATCATTCCCACCACCTGTCACTATGATTGACTACAAGAAAGTCTATGGAACTTGATATAAATCCAAATTACAGTGGGCCTAAGATATAACACTTAAAGTGAACTGAAGCTAAATCCAATGAGTTCTTCTTAAATACAGCAGTCTAGACCATGGATAGAGAAAAAGTCCTTTTAACATTCTTTTTTGTAAGATGGAACATTATCTCTATGGGATCTTTCTAGCCCTGACTAGTAACTCCAATTCTCAGAATCTTGACTGACTTCATCTTGGAAAAAAACGGGGATTAGCAATTGCAAATAAAGACCAAGAGTTTTTCTAGGCTATGTTAGGAGAAGTGTTGATGAATATTTCTGAGAAATGTTCAACTACAGGAAGTTCAATATGTAATCTTAAATGTACAAAAATTCACTCAACTTACAAAGTATTTATGTGGTTTCATTTGATTTCTAAGTTCTTTCAAACAGTGGTATTGACTGCTGTGGAACCAAATGCAGGGATGCTGTGCAACTCCAGTGACAGTTGGACCCCTCCCCCATATAACAGCAATTGTCCAACAGCAATGAAACATTTACCAGCAGAGGCAAAAGATCCAGAGTACATGAAAAGTAGAGCGTTAGTGACTGTACAAAGTAAAAAAGCAAATGAGGGTCAAAAGCCAAAGGTACTCAAGTCACATGCCATTTGAATCGGGTGCTACTGGAAGAAACAAATGTAATTTGCGACTCTACTTTCTAAATTCATTTTCTAGAGCCAGTATAATCATGGGTTTAACTGAGATTACGTACATGAAAAGTGCTTTCTAACAGTAAAATATCTATATCAGATTTTATTGTTCCCAAATAAAATGAGAGGAAATATATTTTTCTAGACAATTAGATCTTCATATAATCTTGATTCATATATCCTAGTCCCTAAGCTTGTTTTTTTAAGCTCTTTGCTACAAGATTCCATGTGTGTTTCATGGGGTATGGGAATTGGATTACACCAGTCTTTTGCATGCTTGTGTGTTCTTCTTGCCTAATGGGAGAACAACCCGACTAGCTTATAGGAGAAAAGAAACAGGAGTCACGAAAAAAATAACAACAAGATGTATTTAAAAACAGACTTCTCCAGTTGGCATTTTGAATGAAATAACTAACAATTATCTCCAACCCTTTTTATTTGCTTGCTCCTGGAGTCCTCTTGAAGCTTTAATTCTTGAAACTCAGGTGGCAGCACCAGACATTGTATTCCCAAAGGGAGAGGTATTAGTTAACCTTTTGCTGGTCATTCTTGTCTGAATGCAAATGGACAAACTCAAACCCTCTTATTCATATCATGACGGTTATTAGGAAAAAAAATTAAGTCAAATTTGCATATTGAAAATAAAAATAAAAACACACAAAAAACCCCCTGCAGATAATAAATATCGCCGATTCACTTATATTCAACAAAGTCCAATTTTATTCACTCTTAATATCCTTGCAGTCCATTGTATACCTTCTGCACTGATCCTTGTTTCAGTAGCTGTTTGATACCTAAAAAAAAAGAAAAGAAAAAGAACACATGACAACCTTAACAAAAATGTGACTTCCCCAGAGTTTAAACAGCATGTATCATGCGGAGGCCCACAAACCCCAAGATATCAAAAAGGAGGTAATCAAAAGGGAAAGAAAACTCTCCAGCTAAGTTTTTCATTTCTTCTCTGTTCTCAATTTTTACCTTTTTTTTTTTTTTTTTTTACCACTTTTATTATTTAACAACACCAAACTGGGCCCTTTTCAGCCAGTTATCATAGTCATTTCTAAGCTTCTCATCTTCTTATAGTACATGGCTTCCCTTTTACAGTCTGGTCTAGCTCATTCGTTTTAAGTAGGTCTGCTTCACTCCTAAACATACTGGGTTTCAAAGCATGCTCATACAACCTTTAACACACTTACCACAGGACTTTTATTATTGCATTGACAGAGAAACACGAGTTTGTTCATTCCTATACTTGTATTTCACTATTATTAATGGCTGATACATTATGCAACTGGAGGGTTTTTATGGTCACTATACTCTCATATACATAACACACAGACACAAATGTGCAAAGGCATACACACACACACACACTTATTATACTCCATACCTTCTCTTGCTTCCTCTGTTAATTGTTTTGGAAAATCCACATCAAATGTGATTATTAAAGAGCCCTTGATATTGTTGTTGTCAAAGTTAGGGAGCCCTTCCCCCTTTTTCCATAGCTTGGCTCCTGGCCTGGTGATCTTATCCCGGGAAATATGTACCTAAAAAGTAAAACGGAATATAGTGAAGCAGGACTGACACACCCAAAGTACATCACACAGCTCTAGTGAGCAGTGGTACACAAAGCTAATGTCACAGCTCAAAGAAAGGATGAGGGGCAACATTATTAAGATAAAAGTACAAAAAAAAAAAAAAAGGTTTTAAAAAACACAAAGTAAAATCAAATACATAAGCCAGTATAAAGAAATAATAATAAGATTTTGCCAATGGAAACTTGGAAACTCTAAAAACAAGGCTGTGTAATCAATTCTGAGCAGCAAAAGGCCTGTGGCACTGTTATTGCTGAACATTCAGCAGCAGAATAAGGAGAGAAGGCAGAAGTCCCTGTGGTTCTCTATAAGTGAAGTGACTGAAATAATCTAAAATCACCCACATAAAGGCTTTAAAAAGAAGCAAAATTGCTTTGTTTACCTTGTGACCATCCAAGTGAGTAATATCCATCTCAAAGCCGACTAGAGACTCAACTAGTGAGATTGTCACATTTGTGTACAAATCATCTCCTCTCCTTTCAAATATCCGGTGCCTAAAAACAGAGTAAGATAAAAAATAATTAATTTCCATATGTATTTAGGAAGAATTCAAAAGTTTGCTAGAAAGATCTTGATGAACACCATTCTTTCAAACAATGAGCATTTATTAGACACACTTTTGTGTAAAGCATTAACTCAGATAACAAAACTACATAAGTCTTATTAAACCTTATTCTTAAAGAGTTTACAATTAGCAGAAGAAAAAAAAATATATGTAAGGAAAACTATCAGTCATTAGGTTATGGAAAAGAGAGAAAGATGTTTGGTAGCAGGGGCTAGGAGATGGGCTTCAGAAACACGTTTGTGGAGGTTTCCTGAGCTGGGCTCACAAGACCAAGGGGGCTCCAGATGCAGATGAGGCCAGTGTAGGAAAAGGGGGAACAGGCTAGAGGGAATTCTGGCAAAGACAAGGACTTGAGAAGGTACCAGGTTTATTCAGGGAATAGCCCATGTTCCAATTTCTTAGGAAGTGATGAAAAAGAGAAGGTAGGTAAGAAAAGCTGGGAAAAAATAATCACTGAACATAAAGAGTGCACAGATGACTGTTTCCCCATGTTCAAGTGGGAATCCTGTTTCAAATAATTCTTACATGAAGAAGTATCCAACTGGTAACAAGAGAGAAATAATCAACAAGAAAGCACAAGTCCTGGACAAAATGACTGTCTCCACAGCCTTTCTAAACAGAGAAGCTGAATATTATATAATAGAAGTTCCTTCCTATGGAGAAACCTCCCATTCTTGAATGGTACAGCTAAAATCACAGCTTACCTTGTTTCCCTATTCCTGTATGCCTCTCTTTTATAGCTCCTTTTCTCTATTCCTCCTTTCCAGTGTCTTTTGGATTTTTAATGTCCTAAGTGAATATATAACTGAAGCTCAAATCCCAGGGCCCAATCCCAAATTTTCAGGATTATTGAAGAATTACAAATAATCACTTGTGGTATTATGGGCATGAAACAGAGGAAAAAATTTTGAGGCATTATCTCTATCATCTGTTGTACCTGAGAAGCATAGGTTGAAAAGATGGCCTCTAAAATTTGATCACTTACTTGACAACTTTGATTCGGAAGCGTAAGTCTCCAGGCTCACCATCCACATGAGGCTCACCTGGTCAGGGCAGATTACAGAAGGTTATAGAATACAGGAAGTCACACAAGTATAAGACTACAAATCTACTGGACAGTTGAGAGAAATTTTTAAAACCACTACCTAAGGCACTGGGTCTATCAAGTCTGTTTGGGCACAGTCTCGGCCTGGTTATATCAAGTTTTAGGTCATTAGTGAAGATCACCTGTGCTTCAGGCATAGCAATAAATAAGTTGACCTAATTCCTAAACAAAGAATGATTCACCAATTTTCTGAACCTGGAGTCAGTCTTAAAGCTTTATTTCCTTTTAGAATTTTAAGTTTAAGTCCAAAAGTGAGCTTGGAGAACATATAATTAATGTCCCATTAGACATATATATCCTCTTTCATTGTTGAGTTAAAATTAATCTATTTATTGAGGCCTGGCCACCCTAAATTTTGATAAAATTTAGACTATCTGACAGTAACTTTTGGCCTTAATAGTCAAAGGATAATCAGTAATGCTAATGCTTCTATGACTAAGCATGCTGGTAATAAAAGGCTTTCTATATCCTAAAACTGGCTGAAGAGTATTAGAAATTATACATTCATTTACCATGCATTCACTAAGAGATGAGCTGAGGTAGAAAATGAGAGGTATTCATAAGAAGAGAATAGAGTTAGGATAATAAAAACATTAATATTTCACCTTCTCCAATAAAGGGGTACTCCATGCCATCTCTCACTCCAGGTTCTATTTCTACTTCCAGCGTTCGTTCTTCATTCACTAATCTGGGACAAAGGAATTAAAAAAGGAAAAGAAAATGAAAATACAAATGTAACCCCCAACATAGATAAAGTTTTATCCATTTTATCAGAGCTTTTTCTGGCTATTAGTGTATTTTTCTGATTATTAGTATACCTCTACTTCATAAAGCTCAGATCTGTTTATATCTTCTTCATGACAAAATTCAGAGCAAAGCCACTGTGTATTACATACATATAAGATTGCTCTACTAGTCAAAGTAGAAAGGAAACATTAACATTTATTAAGTATCTTTGGAAATAAAGGGCATTGCTTATTAATTCAGAAACAAAAAAGGATATATATAGAAAAAATATTTCAGGAAAAATTTTAAAACGTACATTTATTTGCTCTATACTTTGGTAAAACATTGATGGAAGAGGAAGGGAGTTAAATATGGACAATGAAATTTTTATTAGACAAATGAGATTATTCAAGTGTTTCTTGGTGGAACCATAGAGGTGATTTCACTTACTTAACATTAGGGCACTCATCGCAGACTACTTCTTGGGTCATCTGGAAGCGACCTGGGCCCAGCTGGGTGGTCCGCATTTCTTGCCGACAGTTGCATTTCCGTTTGCCAGGAGCCTGCCTTGCCACAGGTTTATTTCTAACTACCTAAGAAATGCATGAAACAGCCTTTAGTTTCCTTAATGAATTAGAACTCTACTCACATCTGTACTGGAATTTCCCCTTCTCTGGCAAGCTACCGATCAGGGAAACCTAAAGCTGACAGAAACCTTTGAAGAGTACAAATCAGCCCTCAAATAGGAATGAAGTAAACATATACTTAAATGACTAAAATTCTTTAGTTGGAGAAGAGAGGGAAGTAAAAAAGAAGAGAACTGAAATATAAGGTATATGACATCAGCATTAGAATTGTAAGCCACAACTAAGTGATACTGAGCTAAAGTGTTCATAGATTTTACTATCTCTTAAGAAATCTGAGTTGTGTAAAGCATAACTCTGAAGAACAACCACAGCATTCAGAAGCTGCTGTGTTTACCATCTAAACCTATGATTAAACTAATGAAAATGCCTCCTTGTTTTAGGCAATTCAATCCAGAACTACTTTCCATTGCTACCTTTGTTCAGACACATTACCATGCCAGGAAGAAACACATGATCATCTCTTTGTAGTTGACTGCAATCAAATATCTGACCCCACCAAATATGTGAAATTAATATGTATTAAGAAAAGTAATCTTGTTTTTGCCTAATCACAAGGTAACAACTCATGCAGCAGATTGACAAAAATGCCTGGAGTAAACCCCCTAACAGCCTATGTATATAAAAACCCAAGTCAACAGGATAAATTACAGCCAACAACAATATAATAATCAAAGCAAACACTTTATAGCAAACCTCTCCAGGAATACTCTAAACATTTTTGCACATTCACATATTCATTTAATCCTCACAACCTTACAAGGCAGGTCATATCATTATCTTCATATTACAGGTGAGGTAAAGGTAGCACATAAAAGTGAAGTAAAAGGACTCAGGCCACATAACTAATATATGGCAGAACTAAAGTGGGAAGGTAGGCAGTCAAGCTGTAAAGTCCATTCCAGAGTTTTGAAAAAGATGAATAACCTCAAATAAAAGATCTCAAAGTTCACTAGGAAATACAGAACAGTATTTTTTTTCATTTTAGAGCAGAATTTCTTATGTAAAATGCAAAGACTAACCATAAAAGACTGATAAGATTTGAATGTCTTAAAACTAATACTTTTGCTCATTGAAATAAATCTTAAATATAATGCAAAGATAAGTTACAAACTGATGGGATATATTTATATCATATGTAGCTGATAAAGAATTAGCAGAAAGAATAAAGTATTCTTAGAAATCAAAGAAAAGGGCCAAGGACATGAACAGACATTTCATAAGATAAGAAACAAACATGGCCTATAAATATGAAGGGACACTTGTCCTAACTGGTAATCAATAAAACACAAATCAAGACCATGATGAGATAACATTTTATTCCTATTTGAAGGGCAAAATTAAGAAGTCTAATAATTCCATTTATTAGAGTTAGTAAATCTATAAATTCTCATAAATGGTACAAGTGTTGACACAATCAATATCAAAACCAATATGGCATTATTTCATAAAACATGAACACTTGTTCCTATTACCCAGCAATTCTATTTAAGTATTACCCACCAAGAGATATTCTGCTCACGTGTACCTAGAATATGTACAAGAGTGTTCATAAAAGCACTGTCTGAAACTGAAAAGAACCTGGGAAAAAACTAACACCTGTAGATAATAAAATTTTATTCAGTGGTATTATACTCTAAGCAACAACAAGGGTGAGTCCTAGTAACATAATAGCAGAAAAGTCAGCCCCCAAAGATAATAACTGCTATATCATTTTTACAAACTCAAAAACAATAAATAATACATTATTCATTTGTTTAACAAAACAAATGAGAAAGGCAAAACGACCAAAAAAGACAAAATTCAGGTAACAAATTACCTATAAAGGGAGGCAAGAGGATGGAATAGGAAGTAGCATGTGGGCAGATTAAGTCCTGGTAATGGTTTTATTTAGTTCCAAGTCTAAGCAATCTTGAGTTTATTAAAAAAATGACAACTGCATCATGAACCAAAGATTCTGATTAATTCAATTTCAGTCACTCTCCCTCATTCTCTAAAAGAGCAGATACTCTGAAACCTCTAATTTTTAGTCAAAAATTCAAGTTCTAGAAATAAATATGAATAGCCATATTGTTTAAACTTACTTCTACAAAATTTCCAGCATATACTTCTTCCAAAGTGACTTCCAGATCTACGATAATATCACTTCCTCTTGGAATATTTCTGTCTTGCTGGCGAGGGGTTCCTCCAAACATGAAACCAAAATCTCCAAAAAAGCTGTAGATAAGTGTGAAATCATCAGAAAAGAAATATGAGTTTGTTACAATTATTTAGTTTTCTTTCAAATTTATAAAACAATGCTTCCTATCAATACAATGTACAAAAGTCAAAGACATTTTCCACATATTGAAGTCATATCATACACAATTAAAATTTATATAATATCAACTACATTGTAACTATATTGATGCCCACAAGAAAAAAAAATACTTTTAAAAGTAATATGGTCCATACAAATAGTATAGCATATACACATATTATATGCCAATGAAGTCAAAGTTGGACTCAATGAAATAATATTATTTTGATACTAAGGAAAATCCAGCCATAGTGAACTTATTGAGAAAGGGTATAGTATACATAACGCTGTATAAAGCTGAGCTTAATGGTAAACTTATTTTTAAGGATAATTTTGAACATACATAATGTTCACTTTATGTGCTTTTTAGCAGTTAACCTTGATGAAAGAAGCTACTACTGTGTACCAAAATCCTGGGAACATATTTAAATAAACTAAAAAAGCATCAGCTTAATAAAATTCTAATCCTTAAGGAAAAGTAATTTCTGGCCTCTACAAGATCAAAATTAACTTTTGTAAATAAAAAAAGAATCATCTGCAATTAAAAAAAAACAGTGACCTTCATTTGTGCAGGTATTCTAATATTAATGTTGATCTCTGTGTGTAATTAAGAGGCTTCAGATATTGGTATGACAACTATATAATCCCCTCTCCCACCAAACAATCTTGGTGAATGTATTTCTCAATGTTAAAAACAAGGAGGTAAGATGGGGTGGAAGTAGGGGAAGTCTTTTCTCTCCCTGACATCCCTAGGGAGTACTTTATTGTTTTGTTTTTGTTTTGTGGAATTTGGGGTTGAGCCCATGGGAGCTTTACCATAGCGCTACATTTCCAGACTTTTTTATTTTTTATTTTGAGACAATCTCTTGCTAAGTTGCTGAGGCTGGACTTGATCTTGCCATCTTCCTGTCTGAGCCTTCCAAATTGCTGGGATTACAGGTATGCCCTAGATAGCACTTTGAAAAGCCAAGGAGAATAGACACTTTTCTGATAGGCCAAAACAGCTAAATTAATCCTAGAGAAGAGGAAGATTTCCCAATCATTAACTCACACATTTTCAGAAGTCCTAAAAATCTACCATCACCCTTAAATACTAAATGGAGAAAACTACTGTATGCAATACCGATTCTTACTTTAAGAATCTGAAGAAAGAAACTCTCTCCCCATAAAAATGCAGATTTAAATATCTTTTTTATTTATAAAAGCTTCAGACCTGAACTCCAGGTGAGATCTACTACACAGAATTATGATATATGGAGATTCAAATATCAATAATGTGGGCTCCAAAAGGAAGAGGGGTTTATCATTCTAGCCACCCAGCACTCCTAGATAGCCATGTGCAGCAGGAGATTAAGAACTTCTACTTAATTCCTTCCCCAATGGTGGTTATCAAAACTACCTATTCTTGTTGATAGGATGAAAGAGAGGTAGCTCTGGATATAAGAACAGAATTTTTTTTTTTCTCTTCTGTGCTTAAAAGAATAATTTAGCTCATTAAGTCACTAAGTGATCCATTATTGGACACTAATCCTTTGCAGGTGGGTACATTACTTACTGCGAAAAAATGTCTCCATGG
Organism: Ictidomys tridecemlineatus; assembly: GCF_052094955.1. Classification (NCBI taxonomy): domain Eukaryota; kingdom Metazoa; phylum Chordata; class Mammalia; order Rodentia; family Sciuridae; genus Ictidomys; species Ictidomys tridecemlineatus. Next base: position 131,753,295 of record NC_135479.1, on the reverse strand, counting down.
GAGCTCTGATGACCATCTTTCAATCCTTCTTCACCATATGTATCATATTGTTTCCGTTTTTCACTATCTGACAGAACCTAGGATAAAAGTAGAGGAAAAAGCCATACTTGGTAATATTCAGCTAAGGTACATTCATATTTATGTTTGTTTTTTTCACTCTGATACTATGTTTAAGATTTCAGGGGAATGTAATTTTCATTGTGTATGGTATTAAAATTTTTTATAAAGTTATTTTTTTCTAACAGACTAAATTCTTTGGTGAATTTTCCATTTCACATTGCTTACTTCATGTTTTTAATTTAGCATTATCAAACCTCACCTAATTACTTAAAATTTATACTTGAATGATATGGCTGTGAAGGTTGGGGAAGTACCAGGAAAGAGGTGAGATGGACTGCTCAGGTTTACTTTCTGTGTTGTTTAAAGCCAGTGCTTATGCTGTTAACTACTATGCTATATTTTCTCTCCAAACCATAAACTAGAATATAACTATGACAGACTATCATCAGTGATAGAAGCACTAAATTAGGACAGTCTTAATAGTTGGGCCTCACATGTCTATGCCTCCCAATATACACACATTAGGAGATTGGCAAGTCAAGGGAATAGAATAATAGGCCCTTCAGTAAGATTTATACTGCTTTATTTTTCAAGTTTGGTATATGTAGAAATCCATTTGTGAAAGAACTCTATCTGCCATATAGTCAATTTCACTGCTTAAAAAGAAATTTGTAAGTTTTAGTTTAGAGAGGTTTATGCTTTCTCATTGAACCCACTCTGTGTGATAACAAAGAATATAAAGAAAAATAACTCTTATACTTTCAAATTTGCATGTTAAGCAAAAAGCTAAATAAAGCTTCCATTTTAGTCACAGCAACACATATACCTTTGGAAATTAAACAGCTTTAAGATATTCCTTTGTTATGTATAAACTCCCACTTAGACAAGAGATTAAAGGAGAAACAAAGGAGAAAATTATTTCAAACCCTGATTGACATATTCAAATAACACACACTTTTGGCTCAGTGTCCGAAAGATGTGGAAGGAGCCACAGCAAACATTTACTAACACTGAAGACATATTTAGAAGGATATATATATTAAATGTAAAAGAGAATGAGCATTCTTAAAAGCAAAGAGAAATGGGTTAGTCTAGAAGTAACCACAGCAGCACTATGATAAAGCCACTATAACAGATCAGGTAAGAGAAAGAAATGTTTTGGCAAAAATCCTTAGAAAACAGGTACTTTAAGTGTGGTGGTAGTTCTAGCTACTTAGGTGACTGAGGCAGAATGATACCAAATTCAAGGCCAGCCTGGGTATTTGAACAAGACCCTGCCTCTAAATAAATAAATAGCTCTGGGATATAGGTCAGTGGTAGAGCACTTGCCTAGCATGTGCAAGGCGCTGGGTTTAATCCCTAGTATTGTGAGCGCGGAGGGGTGGGTGGGGAGGGGGGAATAGATACTCTGAAGAAGAAGAAATGGACAGAGTTAACCTGAAACAAATTTATTATTCCACAATCTGGATTCCCAATATTTTCATCTTTGAGTCTACATTGCTAATCTTATCTAGATAAAGAAACAAATCCTGCACAATGATTGGCTTTAAGTAAGTTTCTTTTTGGATACCAGTGGCTTCTATAACTGGCCCCCCCACAAAAAAAACTACCTGTAAAGTTGTCATTCACTTCTTCCTCACTTTTCTTCTAAGGAATGCAATTTATTTAATAGTCTTAGAAATTATTTTACTTATTTTTATTTTTTATTATTTTCTTTTTGAGTCAAGGTCTCACTAGTTACTCAGGCTGACCTAACCACTGGGCTTAAAGAATGCTTAGTCTCCCTCGTAGCTGGGTCTATAGGAAGATGCTACCATATCCAGCCTCTTGTATTTTTAAAGTGTGTGTGTGTGTGTGTGGGGGGGGGGGGTTGGTCCAGAGATTGGCCAACCAACATGCAGATTCTCAACTAATTAAAAAGCCAGAAATATTCCCAGCTCAGTAGGGAAAGCAAATTGGTATTCATAGAACTCTTTGTAGTGTACTGAGATTTTGATTAATGAACACTCAATCAAGCTTGAATGGTACAAAGGAAAAAAAAAATCTGAACTACCAACTAGAGAGATTGTAGAATTATATAAACTGCAATTTCATGAATGATACATGCATAGCCTGCCTAGGTCATGAATAAAGACCATGATACATTGTTTATAAAGAAATGTAAGTTCAACTTCCTTCGAAAATATTTTTCGACTATTGGGTTCTTAGCAAACAATGGAACTAGAAAATATAGTATAAAATATGGACTCATAAATAATAAAATGTTACATACAATTTAAGAGGGGACATAAGCCCTCGCAAATTTATCTATAGACCTCAGGTTAAGAATTTCTGTTGTGTAGGATCACTGAAGTTATGGGGAGAAGAAAGGGAGACCCCAGTAACTCTAGGGTTCATATGGTATAAGACGATTTCAGTTCAGTAGATTTTTTTAATCTAGGAGGATTAAAAAAAAATTTATTTTGAGTTCCTCATTAAAAAAAAATCATATTACTTTCCAGCCTTTTCAATATGCAGGGTTTTAAACTTGAATTCAGAAAATTTCACTCTACAACTTTTAGAATTTAATTAATTTTTTCTGTGCCTTTTAGGAAATGGGAATAAAAATTTGTCTAGCTCTACTATATTTCACAGTATCCTTGGGAAGATTGACATTACCCTTGCAAGTGTTTTGACCTCTAGATTTGCCTGTAAATTCAAACTATACCTATGTTTTGTTTAATCTGCAAAATAAAGAAATTTAATTAGTTACCAAAACTTTTAAAATAAGGAGAATTTATATAAAAATGTAGATTTCCAACTTCTCTTGAAAAATCAGTAGATCTGGCAAGATAATATTTGCATTTGTTTATGGCAAAAACTGACTGGGGTTCAGTCACATCTGCTCCACTGAAAGAGAGCCAGAGGCTTCAGTTAATAACAATCTTCATCAGTCTCTGTATTAATTCCCAAGGAATGAAGGCAGAATATCCATTGTTATGTTTTATCTTACACCTCTGCCTGTTATTTGTCTTGTCCCTATGAGCATGTTAGGTTGCAATCCTCATTTAGGTTTTCTTTGTATTTCTGGCTCAATTTTCCTAACTGATAGATTGATAGATCAATCAGTTAATCTATTATTAATCTCTCAATCATACTTTCATTCATTTTTTTCAACATTAATCCCCTCATTAAAATAATATTAAAAAGATAGAAAATGACGTCTACTAATAAGAATGTAATATCTAGTACAGCATAGCACCAAGTATTATTTTTACTTTTATCTATATGTTTCTAAATAGAAGTATCCTAAATGAAGCGTTTCTCTGTGTTATATGGTCTTTTCTATATCCATAGCTTTTGTTTATATTTATCTTTTTTCTTGACTCACCTCATAAGCAGCACCCAGATCCTGGAATTTCTCCTGGGCTTGGGGATCATCAGGGTTCCGGTCAGGATGAAGCTGCAGGGCTAGTTTCCTGTAGGCCTTCTTAATATCCTTTATAGAGGCACTTCGAGGTACCCCCAGGATCTTATAGAAATCTCGCCTGGGAAGGAACAGAGAAAATACATCAATAAAAAGATTTATATATTACATTTTTAAAAGTGAAAGGTTTTTTACCCCTTTTCATTTAGGTCTGTGTCTAATCAAAGAAATACAAAATGAAATAAAAAAGAAATACAAAAAAATAAAGATGTGCGTGCATGTTTCACATATACCTTCATTTTTTTATTAGAAAATGGGAATAAAACACACACACACACACACACACACACACACACACAGATTTGTGCTGGTTATTGAACTCAGGAGCGCTTACCCACTGATTCACATTCTTAGCTCTTAGGATTTTCTGAGACAGGGTCTTGCTAAGTTGACTAGGGCTTTAGCAAGTTGCTGAGGCTGGCCTGGAACTTGTGATCCTCCTGCTTCAGCCTCCCAAATCACTGGAATTGTAGGCATGTGCCACCACACCTGGCTGGAACCTTCTTTACAACTATCTTCCTTCAGGAAACTATTTTCTTATTTTATGGTCACATGTCATTTCTGGGCAATAACACCATAAAATGCAATTAACTCTCCCCCTTTTCCCTTTCTGGTTCCAGATGACTACTGACTATTTCCAAAGGTCAAATATCAATCTCAAAGGATGGTTTTCTTTATTTAAAAAGATAATGTGACATAAATGTCCTAATAGAAACACTTACAAATGTTAAAGAGAAAGTGACTGAAGTGAAATTTAGAGGTTAAAATAAAGGTTAAGTCGAAGCCCAAATAGCAACTCTAAAGACAAAATAAAACCCATCTGGATATAGTATTTTTTTTTGCTGAAAGAGAAAAATATGAAACTTATACTCATTTTCAGTAGTTTTCATGTAAAAATGGGAACAGCTCAGAAAAATGTAGGGAGAAAATGGCTAGCTTAGCTCAGCATCAACATTACACTAAGAGACTATTTTATGACTTATTTAAGTTTATACCTACAAGATTTAAAATATTTAATATTAGCATTTTACTAAACACTCTAGAGTACTCGTAGCTTTATGTGTAAATATTACAAAGAAAAGTATAGTTAAAAAACCAATAAAGCATTATCTAGGAGAAGTTAAATTTTTAGAAATTTAAGATGTTTCACAAGAAAAAATGACAACAAAGCTTAAACTTGCATGCAAAGGGTAAAAAAACTTGTGTAAGAAAGTCTTAAATTTTAAAACTATGCTAGGTAGTACCTTCCCCATTCAGAAAAACCTATAAATTGTTGGAAAATGAGACCTACTATTTTTTGCATTGTAAAATATGGGCTGGGGTTGTGGCTCAAGTGGTAGAGTGCTCGCCTAGCACGGGTGAGGCACTGGGTTCAATCCTCAGCATCACATAAAATATATTGTATCCACCTAAAACTAAAAAATAAATACAAAAAATAAATTAAATAAAATAAGAGCCTGGTGTACTATATCTTGGGTTTCCAGGAGTATAGGATCATGAATGTTAAAGGGCTGACTGGATCCTTAAGAGTCCATCTGCATAAGGATGGCACAATACTACTTTCACGTTACAGATGAGAATATCTAAATTTCTTTCAATGTTACATAATTCATAAATAGAGTGGCTAAAACCCCAGCTTACTATCTGTTGGCGAACTGTTCTTCTCACTCACACCATTTGAATTCTCAAGATGGTACCATGGAGAGAGACAGTGAGGCACCACAGCCTTGTCTCAGTAAAGAAGCTGGGAAGTTCAAGAGCTCTCTAAAAGGTCTTGCTGCTTCCCGATTCAATTTTCTTCAGTCCCGGGTTTGCTTCCCAGATTTGCTACCTGAGATCCTCATTCTGACTGGTGTCACAGCACACTCACTTTAATGTCAGCTCTTCAATGGCCTGCCCGGACTCAGCATTGCACCATGTTCTGCTTCAACTCAGGAGGGTACAACAACACACCTCTTTGACCGAAGGCGTGTCCATCGCCTCAATCTCAACATCGAGCTGTCACTATCTTCAAAGAGTCAGGAGTCCTATTCCTCCCCAGCTCTCCGTGACACTGCTTCCGCTCGCAACCACTTTCCTCCCCTGAAACTCCCCTCAAACCTCAGCTGCTGTATTTGGCACTGTATTCAATTCCCACTCTTCTAGGCAAAGCCCTACAGGGCCTCTGGATCTAAGGTCCTCTCACTGGTGACACGCTAGGCTCCCCTCGTATCCCAAAAGCCTGGCCCACACTATCCTACCCATTCTTCCGCCCCATTGCCATACCACAAGGATATCCCTCTCCGTTCCTTCAGTGGGGCCATGCCGCTTCTCTCACTTCTCCCTCCCCAATGCCCACCCTGCCTCCTCCCCAGTAAAGCTGACTCTCGGGCCCCATGCCCGCCGTGCCCGCCTCTTCCTCACCCGGCGATCACGGCCCCGATGAGGTACAGCAGCAACAGGCAAAAGGTGCCCAGGTTCTGCGGGGCCATGGTTCCTCAGTGCCGGCCCCGGTCCCACACACTCCTCACAGCCTCCGCAGCCGCCGCGTCGTCTAGCCAGCGCTCCCGGCCTTGTGAGGCCGCCTCACGCCGGGAGTCTCCTACTTGGTCCGCAAGCAGCTAGCTCGCCCCCCGCCTCTGCCAGTCCACTTCCCGGGAGTCCCAAGTCCCGGTGAGAGAAGCCCCCAGCAAGCGAGGGCCAATCGCTGCCCGGGACATCACACGCGGCCGGCACCTCGGAGCCAATCAGCAGAGTACACTTCACCTCCGAGGCGGTGCGGGTAGCCAGTTAGGCTTCGGAACTGCAGCCGCAGTTCCTGGCCAATTGGAAGAGGAAACGTCAAAGGATCGCGACGCCAAGAGAAGCCGCTCAGGCCCGGCTCCCGCGAGTCGAAGAAAACTACGTAAAAGGCAGGGATTGGCGCCAAGTGAAGGCACCGAGATACCCTAAATCTTTCTTATCGACTCCCTGGATTTTTCACCAATCGCGAGACTTTTCTACCAAAATCGACCAATTGGGAGAAGGAGGTTTTAGCTTGGAAGTCTTGAAATTTCCCATTGAAATACACTGAAATTTCACTAGATGCCGGCGCTGAGGGACAGTGGCGGAAGGGGGCGGGGCTGTTACTTCGCGCCAACGCTACTTGGGACGCCTCGCTTGGGAGGTCTCGCTTTACGGTATCCTGGCAACCCCGTAAGCAGTATCTTGGTTTCGTAGAAAAAGAGGTCCGCTTGCTTACAGAAAAGCGACCGTGGAGACTGACCGACTGAAGCCGAGTTCAGACTTGGTTTCCAGCACTTCAATGCGGTGAGACCTTCCCCACCCTCCAAGTCCGAGCCTGTTTCTTAAAAAAAAAAAAAAAAAAAAAAAATTAAAGCACTAACTGGCAGTGTTGTGAATTTTTAGTGGGGGAAAAAATCTAAATTATGCACAGTAGCGCATATTAAGCACGCAATAAATAAAAACTATTACAGTTACGAGTAGAACTCATTGATTCTGTCTTTCCTGGTTTTGTTCATCGCAGTAAATGCACCACCTTGTTGTTTAGGACAAAACTCTTTAAGTCTTACTTGATTCCTTTCCTGTATAACCCAGCCAAATCTTTGCCTCTCAACTATATCTTTAATCTGTTTACTACATAGTCATTACCACCTTTCGGCCACGACATATCCTCTTAGCTGGGAAAGGCCTCCTAACTAACTGATCTGTCTCCACAGTTAACGTCTTAATATAGTATTTTAATATACTCCAAGATTTTTTTTTTAAATGTTCAGTCATGTTACTTTCTTTTTTAAAAATCTCTAATGGACTTTAATTTGCACTGAAACTAAAAAGCCAACTCTATGCTAACTCAAAAAGCCTTCAGAAAAGAAAAAAAGGCTTATTATATGGGCCATACCCTCACCTACCATACACCTTACCTTGATCCAGAAAAACGCCCCCTTCCCTCAATACATCAAGATCTTTCCTGAGGCCTTTGCCCTAGCTATTATTAACCTTTGCCTGAAATACTTCCCTCCCCCAGGGCCTAACATAGGTACTCTTTTTTTTTTTTTTTTAAACCTGGATATCCTAAATGTCATCAACTCAATCAATCAAAATTAGCCCTACTGAGTCCCTTTTTTACACCACCATGTTTTATTTTTTCCATCCCTGCTTCTGCACTCATGCAAACAGAAATGCCAGTCTCATGAGAGCATGAATCTGGACTTCTGTTCACAGCCTGTACAGAACTGCACAAACTGTGCCTGGGAAGTAGTGATCAAATATATTTGAGTAAAACTTGCTTTGTGATCTTCATGTAGCTAGTTTCTTATTCTCCAGGCCTCAGCTCAAATTCAGCACTGCAAAGAAGCCTTCCCTGGTCCTCTCCATTCCATTTTCAGTATTTATTGTTATCTGAAATCACTATTTTAAGTATTTGTTGTCGATTTTCCCTATTAAATGATACACCCCAAGAAAGCAAGGAACTTGCCCGTTTTGTTCATTCCTAACACTGTGCCAGACACACAGTGGTGCTCAACAAACACTAATTGCTGATGCAGAAAATTGAGGCATAGGTTGGGGAAGGGATATAGCTCACTGGCAGAGTGCTTTGTGCATATGGGAGCCCCTGAGTTTGATCCTCGGAACCACAGGGGAGGAAGGAAGAAAAAGAAAGAAAACTCAGCACCAATTAGTACCAAATTGCTGAACCTAGTAGACGATGCTACCTGGAGTCCCTTTCAGGAAGATATCTAGTAAGGGAGAGAGGTCACCTAAAAGAGGAACTATTGTATTTTGGATTCTACTTTGACTTTCTTACACCTACATAGGCGATAAATGAAAAGCAAAAATATTCAGAATTCATGAAATGGTAACATAAATTGAGTGGTATCTTCTTGGTGGAATCCAAAAACGCTTCCTGAAGACTATAACATGGCAGGGAAGCTGACATGAGAGTTAAGGTGCTAACACTGAGGAGGCCGAGGTGGTAGAAGGGGATGGCTCCCAATTCAGAGGACCTGGATTTGAATCTTGTCCCATTTCTTGCTGTGTGACCTTGGGGGTGTGTTGCTTTCACCTTTTTATGCCCTAGTCTCATCAGTGAAACAAATGTGCTTAGCTTACAAATGCTCTTGAGAAGACTGGGATAATACAATTAATGTGTTTTACCTAGTGCCCAACCAGTAGTAAGCGACCCACAAATGTAAACTTGCATTATCCGCCCCCCCCCCCCATCAAACCGGGCTAACCTTAAGAACAGCTATTTGCTGATCAGAATTCTGTGGAGCAATGGAAAACTTTATTACTTCTCTGGGTAGAAATGCGCGAAACCAGAAAGCAATGGGTCTAGCTTGGGTTTTTGGATCGTGGACTCCTGGGATTCTGAGTACCCTCATAAGAAATTAAGTTTGTCTTAGACGCGGGAGAAGCAGTTGCCACTCTAGCAACAAGGTCCGCGGGTTCTCAGTGGTGCGAGGTCTTGCGCTTGCGCGATGCGCACGGCGGGTATAACGCACCGCGGAGGGTGAAGGGCGGGCAGGGCGCGCGGAGAGGTGCGGTGGACCGGTTCCTGCTTTGGCAGGTAACTGCTGACAGACTGTCACTGGGGAGGGCGGGCTGGCGCTAGGGAGGTTGAACTGGAGGCTGGGCCGCTCGGGCCACGGGCTTAGACTGGGAAGGCTGCCTTAGAGCTCGCTGGGTCTCAGGTCCACTCCTGAGCCGTCAGCTGAATATCTTGTTACCAAATAGGGTGGTTGCGCCCGAGCGGCCCACGCCACATCCTACTCCCGACCTCTGCGGAGATGGTGGCGAAGCCTCTGTACGAGCGCCTTGGGCCCACGCCTGTTTCTCGACCGGAAAACCTTTATCCCAGCGCGTCTCAAGGGAAAGAGCTCCAGTTTTGATGGTTGCGAATATAGCCCTGTCGAATCTCGGGATTAGAATAAAGGGTTCGTCTTCAGGATCTGGCTTTGATTGCACACTTCTGAAACAGCTCAGTACCTCACGAGCAGCCAGTTTTCACTTTGGAGAGAACTAAGATCTGCCTAATGTACTTTTCATCGTTTAGCTGTGCTTAGAACAACGCCAATCCATTCCCATATCGAACCCAGCCGCCATTTGCCCTCCCACACCCTTTTCAGTTCACACCCCTATGTTCCTTCACCTGTTGCTTAAATGGCTTAATGTCTTAAGACTTTTCCTACTGTTCTGGACCCACTCCTTTCCCAGAGATTCTCCCATTCTGGGTTCCCAAAGTACGTTTGTAGCTGCACAGTTCTTTAGTCAGACCTGATTTCTAATCCAGGACTGTGAGAACTAAGTGTATGACCCTTGGTAAGTCCCTTCTCCAAACTTCAGGTTTCTCAACTGAAAATGAAGGAACTCATGTATCACTAGGTGGTTGTGAAGGTGAAAGGAGGTGAAATAGGCAAAATATTTAGCATGCTATCTGGCACATAGTAAGCACTCCATATCAATTTTTTTTAAATAGTTTCCAAAAGCAGCACAACTTTCTAGAATAAAACGCAAAATAACAGTGAAACATTTTTTATCAGTCATATAAGGAAAGTTTTTTTCTAAATGATGTTAATGCTGAGGAATGCTCAGTGAAGTGGGTTCCATTGGTCAAATGATGGTACAGTTTTAATAGTTAATTTTGAAAACAATAGGAGTGTTATGTCAGGAGGCATAGCAATATGTTACTTCATTTCACAATTATACATCTGAAAATCTCTGGGAAATAATTCATAATGCAGAAAATATGCAGAAATATGATAATCAGGGTATTATAATAATGAAAACATTTTAACTTTTTATAACAAATTTTTAATATACACAAAGGCAAAAATGTACATGAGCCCCCATCAGTTCATCGCCCAGCATCAACAATGAGTTACATCCCCAACATTTTTTAGTTTCTATTTTGAGACAGGATCTTACTAAGTTGCTTAGAGCTTTACTAAGTTGCTGAAGCTGGCCTCTAACTTGTGATCTTCCTGCTTTAGCCTCCCAAGTTGCTAGAATTACAGGCATATGCCCCTAGACCTGGCTTCATGAAAACTCTTAAGCCTAGTAAGTTTCTAAAAGTAAATGGGAATATATTTGTGGTATTTAAATACAGAATTATATATATTATCACAACTATGAAAAACAACATCTAGTCTATAGAAAAAAGATAAGGAGGAAGTACAATAAAATATTGACTAGTTGCCGTTGAGTGGTGGTAGTGTGGATGATTCCCTCCTAAATGTTTTATACATATTCCATAAAATTATCCATCATAGTTATATAAATAAACAACAAAGTCTAAAAATACTACAACTGAACTGAGCACAATAGAATATGCCAGAGCAGGTTCATTGTAGAGAATAAAGGTGCTTTATTATCTCTTGATCTATCTTATAGCCTATGTTTACATGAGCATTTTTGTTAGCTCCTCATATTAGTGTTTCATATTGAGTTTGTGTGTTCAGCTAACATGTCTAAATGTTAACCAACTGTCCTCTATGTGTAAGTGATTTAACTCTGTGAAATTTTATTCTTTTTTCTAACAATGTTCTCTGCCAGAGTAGAGCACAGCTTTCCATGACAGGATGATTTTTCTCTCTTTTTCCTTCTTTTCTTCCTGTCCAGAGCGGGATCCAACCCAGATTTTATCCCTTTACACACTCTTTTGAAACAAATTTCTGATAATTCAAATAAGATAATTTTGTTTTATTGAATTTTATTCCTCAAAAAGATTATAATGGGGTCTAATAAAAAATCTCTTCTGCTTTTGGTTGATGAACTGTAGCTGCTTTTAAAACTGATGATGTGGTACTTTGAAAAACAGGGGAGGGGTTACCTTCCAGGGAAAATGTATAAATGAGATATGTTTCAAGTCAGTTCGTGAAGAAACTTTGTTTCCTAGGTATGCAAAGAAGCCTTTTCATCCAGATGTTCTTAGCGGTAATATGGATCAGTCAGGAGTTCTCCTCTGGGTAAAAGCAGAACCCTTTATAGTGGGTGCCTTGCAAGTCCCTCCTCCATCCAAGTTCAGTCTTCATTATCTCAGGAAGATAGCCACCTATGTGCGAATCCGGGCCACAGAGGGAGCTTACCCACGGCTCTACTGGTCTACATGGAGGCACATTGCATGTGGGAAACTGCAGTTGGCTAAGGATCTGGCATGGCTTTACTTTGAAGTATTTGATAGTCTTTCGGTGAGGACTCCTGAGAAACGCCTGGAATGGTCTGAGATTCTCTCCAACTGCATGTCTGAAGATGAAGTTGAAAAGCAGAGAAATCAGGTATGGATCAATGTGTATAAGTGTTTAATAACTTTGGAAAATAAACCATTGTAACTTTTTTGTACTAGCAGTATAGTTTGAGTTTTTAAATTAATCGCTGTTGTGATCCTACCATTTGAGTTTTAGCAGTTCCAGTTTGGCAATGATTAGTCTGTCTTTACAAATCCTTTGCCTGCTCCCAAAGTAATAATGTTACAGGAATCTTGAAGTTAAAACTGGGAAATATTTTCATTGACTTTATTATGAAACACATGTTGTAGTCAGAGGTGCCTGACTTTAAATGAACATCTACTATGTGCTGTGATTCAAAGAGTTTGGACAGCGTGTTCACTCCTTCCCTGTTGTTAATAAGGTGAAAATCTTATTTATACTTACAGTTTTGGAGGTTCAGAGTCAAGGTGCCATATAATGTGATGGTCTTCTTGTGGGCATAGTCTGAGGCAGTGCCAGGCATCACAAGTATGTGTGTATGTTAGTCTTTCTCCCTTTTATAAAGCCATCAGTACAATCATGGGAGCTCCACCCTGATGACCTTATCTGTTTTTAATCACTTTCCAAAGATCCTATTTCTAAACACCATAAGTTATGTTTCTACCTTTTTAATTCCTCATAATGGGGATTAAATTTGGAGATATTTAATTTTCCAATTAAATTTGAGTTTTCAGAGAGGACAAACCATAGCATTCTGCCCCTCATGCCCTATAACTCATGTTGTCCTCACATACAAAACATAATTGTTCCATCCAAATAGTCCCAAAGTCTTAACTAGATCCAACATCAATTCAAAAGTCCAAAGTCTCATTTGAGACTCAAGGCAATCTTTTTTCAGCTTTGAACCTGAAAAATTAAAATAAGTTATCTACTTCTAATATACAGTGGTGGAAAGCCCAGGGTACGTACACATTCTCATTTCTAAATAAATAGACAAGTAGAGCATAGTAACTGTCCCAAAGCCTTCCAGAACCTGGCAGAGCAGACATTAAATCTTAAAACTTCAGGTCCTGCATCCTTTGCAAGCTGAGTTTAGGCTTCCAAGGTAGTCCTGGTTCTCTGGCTTTGCTGGACTCAATCCACCCTCAGCTCTCAGTTTGAAATTTCATGATTGCAGCTCTATTGGACTGGCATTGCATGCTGGTTACTTCATAGTTTTGGGCAGAACTCTCTGCCTGGCCTTCCAGGCTTAGCTTTGAAATTTTGGCAAAAACTGCAATAACTTCATAGCTTTCAAGTTATGCACATCTTCAGAATTGGCACCATTTGCATACCAAGGTCTTCCATTCCTTTGGAATGGTGTCATGAGCTGCACCTCAACCTGCTAGAACCATAACTGGATCACTTCTGTGAAAAGCAGGGAGCAGAATCCTGAGTGGGCCCTGGGCAGTAAGCCTAGGTAGAGCACCTGGAGCTCTCCTTGAAACAGTTCTTCCCTTTTAGGCCTCTGGGTCTGAGAGGGAAGAGGCAACCACACAGATTTCTGAGATACCTTTCAGGACTCTTCCTTATTGTCCTGATGCACAGCATTTGGCCTTGTTTTATCCGCTCATGCTCATATCTTTAACAAGAGATTGCTAGGACGTACTCCTTTACTGGCCAAGCTATGATTTTTTTCAAAGTTGGTTTACCTCTCTTTATTGTTTTTTAAATTTTTTTAATTTAAAATTTTTTTTTTAATTGTAGATGGACATTATTTATTTTTTTATGTGGTGCTAAGAATCGAACCCAGTGCCTCACACGTGGTAGGCAAACATTCTACCCCTGAGCTACAGCCCCTGCCTTCTACTTCTCTTTAAATTATACATTCCATTGCTCCCAAATCCTACTATATGTAGTTAAAAATAACCAAGCATCGGCCGAAATGCTTGGTTATTTAGAGATTTCCTCTGCCAGACATTCCAGTTCATCTTTTTTAAACTCAGACTTCTATAAAGCTCTAGTATGGACACAGTTCAGCCAAGTTCTTTGTAATGGTGTGACAAAGGTAATGTTTACTTCAATTTCTATTGGAATATTCCTCATTTGAATCTGGTTACAACTACTTATCCAGTTGCTAAGATGTTCTAGCTCTTCCCTAGTCCTGAGTCATCTGAGCTCTCACCAGAATTACCTGTAATACTCCATTTATACCATTATATAGGCATTTTTTAACCTCTTTCTCCAAACACTTCCAGTTTCTGCCCATTACCCACTTTAAAAGTCATTTCCACATTTTCAGGTAATCATTACACACAACCGTACTCTTGGTACCAATTTGTGTTAGTACATTTCCTGTTACAATAACCAAATATTTAAGGCTGGGTAAATTAAAAAAGATTTCTTTAGCTCGCTCGCTCTCGCTCGCTCTCTCTCTCTCTCTCTCTCTCTCTCTCTCTCTCTTTCTCTCTCTCTCTCTCTCTCTTTTTGGTACCAGGGATTGAGCCCAGAAGCAATTAACCCTGAGCCATATCCCCATTTTAAAAAAATATTTTATTTAGAGACAGCATCTTGCTAAGTTGCTTTGGGCCTTGCCAAGTTACTGAAGCTGGGTTTGAACTTGCAGTCCTCCTGCCTCACTCTCCTAAACTGCTGGGATTACAGGTGTGCGCACTATCATACCTAGCTAGCTCACACTGAGAATATAGACACTATGGTGCTGGCTCTGGCAGGGATCTCCTGTGTCACATGGCAGATGGCATCATGGTGGAAGCAGTGCAAGAGGGAAAGATCACAGGGGGACACTGGAAGCCTAAAGGGAGGATGGAAGCCAATCTTGCTTTTTTATAACAACTAGTTAGAACAGCAAGGACCTTAATCTTTTCTGAGGGCAATGCCCCTAGCAAGATCTAATATCATCCCACTAGGCCCCACTCTTAACATCACCGGACCATGCTTCCAGCACACCAACCCTTGGGAGACAAACCACATACAAATCATAACAGACAGCATCTCTGCCCTCATGAAACTCATAAATTAGTAGGGGTAGCTGATGTTTAAAATAATTATTCATAAAGCAATATGGAGATTGCTCAGAAAATTTGGAATGCAACCACCATTTGACCCAGCTATCCCCCTGCTTGATTTATATCCAGAGGATTTAAAATCAACGTACTACAGTGACACAGCCACATCAATATTTATAGCAGCTCAACTCACAATAGCTAAACTATGGAAACATCCTAGGTGTCTTCAGAAGATGAATAGATAAGGAAAATGTGGTATATATACACAATGGAATATATATACACATTGTAATTTAGGGACCTATGTTTCTGTATTTTTGAATCACTATTCATATTAATCAGCTTTTCTGCAGGAAAAAAAAACAATGAAATTTTAGTAACAAAGGTTTACTTTTTTCCTATTTAAGATGTAGGCTGCACTTTAGCTATATCTTTCTTCCAGGCTGTGATTGACTTTATGTGTCCTCTCATTTGGGAATTCAAGCTGAAGAAACAGCTTCTTATAGGTCATGCCTATTCTTGTAACAGAAGGGAGGAGTGACAAAGCAGAAGGAAATCATGGTGCTTTTTTCCCCCTTGTTTTGAAGACAATTTTATGAGTTTGGGGATAAGTATATATATTATGAAACCATTACCCAATATTGTCAAGGGTTAAAGCTATAGACTAACATCTGTCACCTCCCCAAATTTCCCCTACCTCTATTTATTATTATTATCATCATTACGATTTGTGTGTTTTAAGAATATTTATGTTTATATACCCTTTTAGAAAAAATTTTACCTGTACAATACGGTATTGTTAGCTATAAGCACTATGCCTTGTCTCTTAAGACTAAATATCTTGCATAACTGAAACTTTGTAGCCTTTGATCATTACTCTCCATTTCTCATCTGTCCAGCATTTTACAGTTAGCATTCTACTCTACTTCTTTGAGCTTGACTAGTTTAGATTCCATGTATGCTGCAATTTGGATGAGTTGAGTGCCCCCTAAAGCTTCCTTTGTTCACATTTATTCCCCATTATGAGGAATAGAGAGGGTAGAACTTTAATCTGTTGGCTGTGGTGTAGGAGATGGGGCCTTTGGAAAATGATTAGGACTAGATGACCTTATTAGGGTAGCCCACCCATGATTGAATACTGATGGCTATCTAAGAAGACAGGGAGAGAGCACACAGATACAGACACATAAACACACTCACTGTTTCTTGCCATGTGATGCCCTGGACCTCCTTGGGCTATAGTAAGAAAACCATCACCCGTTGCAGCCCTTCTAACCTTGTACCACTAGAACTATGTACCTTTAGAACTAAAGAAATCTCTTTTTGCTATAAAGTAATCTGCTTTATAGAATTTGTTATAGAAACAGAAAGTAGACTAACACAACATACAAGGAGGTTATATAGTTTTGTTTTTCAGCATTTGGCTTATTTCACTTTGCATAATGTCCTTCTGCTTTATCCATGTTGTTGAAAATGGCAGAAATTTCCTTCTTTTTAAAGGCCGAATAGTATTCCATTCTATGGATATACATACACACACATCACATTTTCTTTATCCATTTATCTGTCGATTGGCATTTAAATTGTTTCTGTATCTTGGCCATTGTCAGTAATGATAAGTCAACACGAGAGTTTTGATTTGATTTCAGTTTCTTTGGTTAAGTAGCCAAAAGTGAGATTGATCATATAGTAGTTCTGTTTTTAATTTTCAAGGAACTTCCATCCTGTATTCCATAATTGCTGTATCAATCTACATTCCTGCCAACAGTACCAGAGTGGTTACCTTTTCTCTACATCCCTGCCAATGATTGTTAATATTTCACTTTTCTAAAAAAATAATAGACATCCTAACATGTGAGGTGATATCTCCTTATGGTTTTGATTTGCATTTCCCTAATGATGAGTGATGTTGAACACCTTTCAAATACCTGTGAGCTTTTTGATGTCTTTGGAGAAATGACTTTTCTGGTCCTTTGCTTAATTTTCACTGGGCTATTTGATTTTTTTTTTTTTTTTTGCCTTTGAGTTATATATGAGTCTGCTATATATTTTTGAAACTAACTTTTATCAGATATATAGGATTTGCAAATATCTTTTCTCGTTTCACAGGTTTCCTTTTCATTTTGTCAATGTCTTTCTTTTCTGTGCAGATTTTTTGTTTGATTTAATTCCACTTGTTTATTTTTGCTTTTGTTGCCTGGTGATAAGGAAAGACTTTACAAAGTAAGTATGTTAATTACAGTAACAAATAATCACAGCATTTTAGTGGCTTAGGACAGTAACCATTGGTTTGGTATCGTATCAAAAAAATCATACCAAGACCAATATCAAGGAAATTTTCTTATTTTTCTTCTAGAAGTTTTTACTAATTTAGTTGTTGCATTTAAGTCCTTAATTCATTTTTAGTTGATTGTATGTGGTCTAAGCTTTGGACCCAGTTCTTTCTTTCTTTCTCTTTTTTTGCATATGGATATCTAGTTTTCCTAATATCTTTTGTAGGAGAGACTATCCTTTCCCTGTTTTGCATTCTTGTCACATTTGTCAAAAGTTAGTTTACCATATGTGTATGAATTTCTTTCTGGGCTCTCATGATGCCTCTTACTTATATTCAGGGCTTGAGTTGTAGCTCAGTGGTAGAGCGCTTGCCTAGCACGTGCAAGACCTGAGGTTCCATCCTCAGCACCATGTAGACATAAATAAATACATAAATGCAAGATATTGTGTCTATTACAACTAAAAAAAAAGACTTATATTCAGATGTAATATAAAACAACCTAATATTATTCCATTGGCTAAAGCTCTGTCACATGCATAAAGTCAATGAGATAGGAAGGTAAACTATCTCACAGGAAATATGGGAAATCTCATGGCAATGAGTATGACTATATTAGCTTCTTGAAAGATGGGGAGGTGAACAATTGCAAATAGTGATAGAGTTTGCCACAACCATGTCTATTAGGCCTTCAGAGTCATCTTTTGCTTCGATTTCTTTTGGAGAATTTTATGGGTCAGGCTTGAAAATAGCAGATATAACTGTAAATTCACCCATGTTTATTGACTGTAATTCAGTTATACCATATCTAACTGCAAGGGACGCAGTGTGCCCTTCAAAGAGGAGAAAAAGGAGTTAACATTTAGCCAGTCTCTGCCACATAGAAAAGCTAAAGCTTTTGGAAATTGAAAAGTTTATCATGCAACCAGGAGGGATAAGGCATTGCAGTTATTCATCAATGAAATATTGAGGGCTTACTATGTGCTAGGTACAGAAGTAGATGCTACAGATATAGAGATGAAGTAAGACCTTCAAGAAGTTACAAATTTTTTGAGTGTTTATTATGTAGCATATTCTATGCTAGTTACTAGTGCTTTAAAAATGGATAAAGCAAGAATTTTATAGTTTAATGGGTAGACATATAAAGAATATAATAAAATAATAAAAAGTATTAAATGGAAGTATGTATAAAATCAAGGAATTACCTTGATGAAAAAGCCAATATCAAAAGGTTATATACTCTGTAATTCCATTTATGTAATGGTTTTTGTGTTTGTGGGGGGGGGTTAACATTCTTGAAATAACAGAATTTATAGAGATGGAGGTTAGATGAGAAGTTACCAGGGATTAAGGAAGGGATGAAGGTGGCAGGGAAGTGGGTATTGCTATAAAAGGGCAATAAGAGAGCTCCCTTTGTTGATGGAAATATTCTCTTTCCTGACTACTTTAATGTTAACGTCATAGTTGTGGCATTGTATTGTAGTTTTGCAAGGTTATAAACTGGGTTAAATTTACATGGGATCTCTCTATATTAGATCTTACAACTGCATGTGAAACTTCAGTTATCTTAAAGAGTTTATAGAGTAAAAAATTACTAAATACATGCTTTCATGGGATCCCACATTGACCATTGGTTGAATAGATCTGGGTGATCTTGAGGATCTGTATTTTTAAGTGTCTGTATTTTTAAATTCCTCAGATAGCAATTTTTAGCCACCTTGGAAATGAGGTATAACTGTAGACTAAGATGTATCACTTCACTTCTTTGCCTTTCTTATGTGGGAGATGGGGATGGGTACTTAAGGGTAATTGTGAACTTCAAATTGTGAGCTTCAAACTACACCCTTTCTCAAATAAGAAATGACATTGTATAGTTATCAGACCAGTAGCATTATTTTTTCTTTATATTTCTTAAGTACTTTATGAAAACCTGAGACCTACTCCCCTCACAAAATGCACTTACACCAAGAAATTATATACAGTTTCAGTTATTATACAGATATTCTGAACTTTTTTGGTAAGTCTGTGAAACTTATGTTGAACCTTTGTATTTTGACCAAATTTTCTTTTTTTCCCCCTTATATCTGTTCATTTACTTATTCAAATTAAGGTGTTTTTTTTTAACTATAAGATTAAACTTCTGTAATAATGTACTTAAGTATATTCTTCATCCTTTACTTTTCATTTTGGAAAAAATTTCTATGATTTTTTACAAAGTGACTTGAGATCCATTGTAGACACTCCTGCATCTGGGTATCAGAGAATGCATATGAAATCCTAGCAATGTTTCTGAAGTATTTTTTAGGATCAGTAAACTGTTTTTTGAACTTAAGTTTATTGTATCTACTTAGTTTTAGATTAATGATTGATTTAATGTTGATTTAAGTCATGTGTTCATCTTTATTTTCCTCTTAAACAGCTTTCAGTGGACACTCTACAGTTTCTACTGTTTTTATACATACAACAGTTAAATAAGGTTTCCCTGAGGACATCTTTGATTGGAGAAGAATGGCCTAGTCCCAGAAGCAGATCTCAGTCTCCCGACCTGACAGAAAAATCCAATTGTCATAATAAGGTACTGTTGTTTTTCTTGATCTCTTTCATTGAATTGGACAATTTCTGAAAAAAGATGGTTCACCATTAAAAATTATGTTGGGCTGTATAGGCTAGTGGTTTGATGGTTTGTTTTATTTTTTTGCTTTCTACTTTTTATAATTCTAGTTGTAAAATCAATATGTGTAGTCTTAATCAAAATGGTTTTAGTTCCTTCACTGGTATAAAAATCTCATGATTTAGGGGCAAATTTTTCACTATATTACATTAGCATTCCCATTTTTACAATTGTTAATGAGATTAAATCCATTTATTTGACTAAGGATAAATAAGAAGATGTAGTATTTATAAAGTTTATTGAAATATACTGAAAAAAATCTCTAAAACTATCTTATTGTTTAGTCATGCCTAAGTAATTTTAAAACTTTAACAATCTAAATAGTAACTGCCTCACATTGTGAGTTTTAGAAAATATCTTTTTTCTTCATTTTTGTAAAGAAAAACAAAGGATTTTACTTCTTTTATTGTGGCAGTATTTTAAAACACTTAAGTAAAATATAAATAGTATTAATATCATGTGTAGGCTCTTTAAAAATGTTCTGAAACTTAAAAAAATCCCTTTAATATCTGGCACTTTATAATCTTCTTTTTAATAAGTCTGCCTTTTCTTATATTCCATGATACTATACTTTATTGGTTCTACTTTTTTTTTTTTTAATGGTCGCTCAAGACAATACAATGATCTTGACAAATCATACTCTTCCTTCTCACTTGTCTTCATAGGTTTCTTTCCCGTTGGCCCTTACTTGTCAGTATTCTGCCTGAGGCAATTTTCTCTTCCTACTTCATTCAGTATAATTGTTCCCTCTACTCTATATAACTCAGTGATGTCCAAGTTCGTCTCCATGCTAGAGCTCTTGCCTGATATTCACATAAACGGCCAAGCTATACCTTAAATTTAGACTGTCCATGCTGGGCACAGTGGTACATACCCATAATAATCCCAGCCGCCTAGGAGGCTGAGACAGGAAGATCACAAGTTCAAAGCCAGCCTCAGCAATGGTGAGGCACTAAGCAACTCAGTGAGATCCTGTCTCTAAATAAAATACACAATAGGGATGAGGATGTGGCTCAGTGGTAAGTGACCCTGAGTTAAATCCTTGGTACCAAAAAAAAAAAAAAAATTATACTGTCCAAATCCAGATGCATTAGCGATACAAGTCACTATGCTGTCTGTCCATGTAGTTCCTACAAAATGGGTACTCTTAGGAGATGGTGTTTTGAACCAAGGTAGCCAGCATTCAGATCTGGCTCTACCAATAAATAATAGTATGGTTTTAGGCAGATCAGTTAACTTGTCTTGGCTTTTCCTTTTTAAATGGGAGTATTAGTGCCTATTTCTGATTGGCCAAGAGTCAGTGATATATTACCATGAGACTTGTTGCATAGTAAGCACCAGGCAGTGGTAACTCTGGTTTGTGCTATTATAACCTGATCTCTCCAACAACTGATTAGATCAGGACACTTGAGTAGAGTAGCTCATTTGAAATGGTCTGACTTAAAATGATGACTTGGGCTATCAGTCGCCTTAGGGACTGAAGAAGTTACCAGTTAGTGATATATGTTTGAGCTAAAAACTCATGAGGCATTGAAATCCCTTAGAATAGCCACCATACTCATGAACTTTTGAGAAGTTATGAGAATTAGAAATTAAAATAATCAGTGAAGTACAGGATGCTTCTCATCAGAGAAATAGGAGAGAATGGAACAGATAAGCAGAGGCTCATTGGCCTCTGAAAGAGAAGTGGATTTCCAGTTCCTGTTCTGATGCCGCCTGTGTCTATTGGGGAGACAACCATATGTCCCTTCAATACAACCTATCTTTACTTGAGTTAACTTTTTCTCACTATTCTATATAACTATAGAGCTATATAGTTAACTATATAGTTATAGTTCCCTATAACTTCTAGTAGAAGTTACCACTGGTCTACCCATACTGGCTCTTTCCCCTAACCCTTGTCTAATTAGTTGTCAGGTCTTAACTAATTCTGCCTCAAAATAAGTTCCTGTTCTTCCCTTTATCTGACTTTTTTCTTTCTTTCTTTCTTTTGGTACCAGGGATTAAACTCTGGGGCCCTTAATCACTGAGCCACATCTCTAGCCCTTTTTATTTTTTATTTCAAGAAGGTCTAAGTTGCTGAGGCTTTGAACTTGCAGTCCTCCTGCCTCTGCTTCCTGAGTCACTGGGTTTACATGCATGCACCACCCCACCCAGCTGACTTTTTTCCTTTTTGCCTATTTTATGTCATTAGGTTCTATCTGGTCACCCTACTTTTAGTTTGCCATACTAGACTTTGTAAAAATGCAGGTGCAGGGCTGGGGATGTGGCTCAAGCCGTAGCACGCTCGCCTGGCATGCGTGCGGCCCGGATTCGATCCTCAGCACCACATACCAACAAAGATGTGTCTGCCGAGAACTAAAAAATAAATATTAAAAATTCTCTATCTCTCTCTCTCCTCTCTCACTCTCTCTTTAAAAAAAAATGCAGGTGCATTATGTTCATCTCCTGTCTGAACTCCTATCAGTGAATTCTCTGTATCATTGTAGTTTTCTTGTTGTACTCCTTAGAACCATCTCAGGGCATACTTTGGGGGAGAGGAATGCAGCAAAAAGAAGGAATCAGGTTGAAACTGAGGATAGCTGTGCTTTGATTTTTTTTCTTTGTGATCCGTATGAGAATTTACTTAAAAGAAAAACAAGTAAGTTATTTAGAAAATAATTGGAAAGTCCCTGGCACATAAAATAAAATCCTGATGTTTTAATAATTTGTATAAGGTCTTTCACTATTGCTCTCTATGATTCCAGCTGCTACTTTCCCCCATGCTTTCTATATTTCACCCAGAACTTCCAGTTTTCTGAACAAAGTGGTATTTTCACTTTTCACATGCTGTTACCTATGCCTAGAATGCCTTTTTTTTCTTATCTGTTTGCCTGACCACCAGCATCATTCAAGAATCTTTCAAGCAATGCTCCATCTTGATTTTTTTTATATTTTAGTTGTAGATGAATACAATACCTTTATTTTGTTTATTTAGTTTTTTTTTTTATTATTATTGTGGTGCTGGGGATCAAACCCAATGCCTCAGGTGTACTAGGCCAACACTCTACCACTGAGCCACAACCCCAGCCCTCCACCTTGATTTTTTTCCCCAGGTAGAGTTATTTGTTTCTCTCATGCTCATAGGATATTTTTAGAGATCACTAATATAGGTCTTATCTCACTGTGCAGTTATTATTTATTTAAATTGTCTTCTTACCACACAGACTCTTTGAGATTATTCAGTTTACATATTTATCATTTAATATTGCTCAAGCCAATTAAGAGATGCTCAAAAAATACCCATCAAATGAATAAGCCAAATCACTGGGTTATCTGCTAACTCAAAGCTTATTCCCAAAGTTGCAATTTCTCTTAGATCTAGTATGATCATTTCACCCAGTATAAAATTTAAAATTTCATACACTATTAGAGAAAGTCAGTTAAGAAACCCAGTGCTTCATTGACTGAATGTCCTTGGTGACTATTTATATATTTAACCTGAAACTTTAAAAGTATTTACTAGCTCTGTGACTTTGGGAGAATATCTTAACCTTTCTGTAGCTCCGTTTCTTCATCTGTAAAATAGCTGTGATAATAGTGTCTATTTTAGTATTATTATTAGAATTTAATATGTTAAAGTATATTTAAAACTTAATGCTTACTACATACTAAGAGCTATTATTATAGGTTGAGCATCCCTTACTGAAAATTAGAAATTCAAAATACTCCAAAATTTGAAACTTTTTGAGCAACAATTTTATACCACAAATAGAATATTTTATGCCTGATTTCAAGAGACAGATGACAGTCAGAATGCAGGCATACTAAAACTATTATATAAAATTACCTTCAGGCTATGTGTATAAATTAATTTCTTGGTACCATCCCCAAGATGTCTCATTTTATATATAAACACATTTCCAAAATTCAAAAAAAATCCCAGGTCTGAATTAAATACATCTCATTTCAGCATTTGATATAAGGGATATTCAACTTGTATTGCTTTTGTTTTTTGTTTGTTTTGCAGTGATGGGGATTGAACCCAGGTGCTTGAGCATGCTAGGCATTCTATCACTAAGCTATATCCCCAGCCCTTTTTATTTTATTTTGAGATAGGGTCTTGCTAAGTTGTCAGATTGGCCTCAAAGTCATAATCTTCCTGCCTCAGCCTCCTGAGTAGCTGAGGATTACAAGAAGGTACCATCATGCCCAGCATCTTGTATTGCTTTTGAATTATTTAATGTAAAGGGAGAATCTATTATATCTGACATATACAGGCAAAAAAGTTGCTATGTATAGCATCTAAATTTTGGGGGTGGGAGGAATAAGGCAAACTATGAATATGAATGTAAAATAACTAAAGTATAAAAATTTTAGATCTTAATAGAATCTCATAGTTCTATTAAAAATGCTTCTTTTAATTTTTTGGTTTTAATTTTTATTTTTTTTTTAGAACTGGAATGATTATAGTCACCAAGCTTTTGTCTCTGATCATCTGTCAGATCTCCTTGAGCTGCTTTTAGATCCAGAACAACTTACTGCGTCATTTCATTCAACTCATAGTAGTCTCGTCTCTCGAGAAGCTGTTGTGGCACTCAGCTTTCTTATTGAAGGCACAGTGAGTACAGCCAGGAAGATCTATCCACTTCATGAACTTGCACTGTGGCAACCACTGCATGCAGATAGTGGCTTTTCAAAGATCTCCAAGACTTTCTCTTTCTACAAACTGGAAGCCTGGTTGAGAGCTTGCTTAACTGGGAATCCATTTGGTACATCTGCTTGCCTCAAGTCAGGAAAAAAATTGGCTTGGGCTCACCAAGGTACTTTTGAAATATTTCAGTCGATTTTGAATTACAAGTTAAGGAACCTAGTTTTCTAATGTATTAATGATCAGCATCTTTTTTGCAGAGGATCTAAAAATAAAAAAATACTGCTACTATAAAAGAGAAAGGGGGAATATCTATCTTTTGTATACTGCTTTCTCCCTTAAGGGAGTAGAAATCTCAGCTGGTTTATTTATTAGTCAAGGCTCGTTTGGTTAGTTAACAGAAACTCCAAATGTAGTTAGTCCTCTTTTGGTTATGCTTTTCTCCAATTCTGTCTCCCTCTCACTCTTGTATGCTCATTTACTTCAGACTTTTTTTATTTTCTAACAACAGCAGATTTTGGTCATCCTAAAATAACCAAATAGTAACAGTAATCACCTCAGAGTTGGTGTAGAAATGAGATCTGTTTTAACTACATAGAACCAAGCACAGTCAATGTTTCTAAATTGGAAATTTAAGTTTTAGTAGAGAGAATCTGGTGTTGTTTGCATCAGGTGTCTATTCCTGATAGTGCAGCAATGGGTAAATGAATAGGTTCAGGTGTTGAATGACTCCTAGGACCATGTATAAGTTTTAAGAGAAGAAGCACCGAACATACATCTCTATAGGCAAATGCAGGCAAAATAAATGAAAAAAAAAATGCTCTAGAATATATTTCCTCAATCTCTAATTTCAAAGTAGCAACAAATATAGCTTCTAACCAATGTGTAGTAGCATACGCCTGTAATCCCAGAGACTTGGTAGGCTGAGGCAGAAGGATCAACTACTTAGCAAGATGCTGCCTCAAAATTAGAAATAAAAAGGGCTGAGGGGCTGGGGTTGTAGCTCAATGATAGAGTGCTTGCCTAGCATCTATGAAGCACTGGGTTTGATTCTCTGCACCACATATAAATAAATTAATAAAATAAAGGTCCATGAACAACTTAAAAAAAAAAAAAAAAGGACTGGGAATGTAGCTCAAGGTAAAGAGTTTAGTCCTCAGTAACCCCCCCCCACACACACACACACAAAAACTTCCATGCCAATGTTAAAAAATATATATATAACAGTTTTGCATCAGATTTTTATAACTTTTTTAAAAAAATATCTTTTAGTTGTAAATATACACAGTACCTTTGGTTTTTTATAATTTATTTTTATGTGGTACTGAGGATCGAACCCAAGTGCCTCACACAGGTTAGGCAAGCATTCTGCCACTGAGCTGCAACTCCAACCCAGATTTTTATAACTCTTAATAGAAAATGGCTGAACACCATCTACAGAATCTGGAGCAAAATGATTGTAATCCAAGAATACTACTATATTCAACCAAGCTAGTGCTCTAGTATGAGGTCAGAAACTTGTGAATAGCTCCCATAAATATATAGAAGATAATACATAATTCTTGATGTTCCAGACAAGTTTAAGCAAGTTTTTGAACCTTCTTAGATTAGGCACTAGTAGGAAAAAAAAGAAAAAATATCCAACCTCATAAGATTTTACTAAAATGTTAACAGTGATAATTGGATCACCAATTATTCTTATTTTCCTTTACTTTTATTTTTCTGCATTAACCATCTACTATGTATATGTATATGTCAGATATATAACTGAAAATTATTAATTGATTTTTTAAAAGAAGAATGATGTATTTATCTAACTTTTTCACATTTGACCAGTATTATTTACAGAGTGTCCTGATGACTCATAGAAAAATACAGTCTGAGAACCCAGTCACATAGTATTGGAATTATGTTAGGAGGGCAACCTGCACAGATGTTTTGTGTCAGTTGTGCAAGACACTGTGTTTAAGGGAACATGTGCTCTCAGGTAGTAATGGTCTTGGGAGACATGAACTCATTTAGAATTCATGGAATGTTACTGTTAAGTAAATTAAAATTAATATTAGGAATAAATTAGAATTAATATTAGGACAACTTAGAGAGATTATGGATGGGATGATAAAGACATATTGCAGGAGATATTTGAGTGGGGTCAACTCTGCCACTTTCTAACTATGTGACTTTAGGGGCATAACTTGAAAGGTAGACATGAAAAAAGTTTTAAATCTTTTGGCATTTTTTGAGTGGTTTATAGGTTTTAAATTTTTGGTAACAAATTATGAAAGATTACAAATACACAGAAAAGAATAGAGATTAATATAGCAAATACCTCTTTAGCCAATGCCCAGCTCTTATATTTTTCCCCCACATGTATCTTAGGATATAGCCTAGTCTAACCTCATATAGTTGGTTTTTTCCCCTTGGTTTGAAACTGTCTCATTTATTTGTTTTCTTAAATAGTTGAAGGTACGACCAAAAGAGCTAAGATTGCTTGTAATACTCACATGGCCCCTAGAATGCATCGCCTGGTAGTGATGAGCCAGGTTTACAAGCAGACATTGGCCAAGAGCTCAGATACTCTGGTGGGGGCGCATGTCAAGATTCATCGCTGCAATGAATCTTTTATATATCTTCTCTCTCCTTTACGGTAAGCACAATCTTAGTGTTCTGACATTTTGCCATGTTCTTTGGACTAGGATAGATTTTTTTTCTTCAGATACTATTATTTTAGGCAACTTTTGTATCTTATTCAGAGGAATTTACCTCATTTCTTTATTTTTTCAGATCTGTAACAATTGAGAAGTGCAGGAATAGCACCTTTGTCTTGGGCCCCATAGAGACTGCTCTTCATCTCCACAGTTGTGACAACGTCAAAGTCATTGCTGTTTGCCATCGTTTGTCCATCTCCTCAACAACAGGTTGCATCTTTCACATTTTGACCCCTACGCGCCCACTTATTCTCTCTGGGAACCAGAGAGTAACTTTTGCCCCTTTTCATACCCACTATCCAATGCTAGAGGACCATATGGCCAGGACAGGCCTTGCTACGGTGCCTAATTATTGGAATAATCCAATGGTTGTATGTAGAGAGAACAGCGACACAAGTGTGTTCCAGCTCTTACCACCTTCTGAATTCTATATATTTATTATTCCCTTCGAAATGGAAGGGGACACAACAGAGATACCTGGGGGTCTTCCGTCTGCTTATCAGAAAGCACTGAGTCAAAGAGAACAGAAAATACAGATCTGGCAAAAAACTGTGAAGGAGGCTCGTTTAACAAAGTAAGTGTTTTCTAGGAGTAATTGTATTTTCTTTGAAACCCCATGTGGGAAAAATTAATCTGCACCTACTTATAGCTGAACTAAAGTAATTAGTAAATATAATGTGCCTTTTGTTAAGACTTGCATTTCAGGTCAGTATTTTAAACATTGTTGGGATGGGAAGGAACAGATGTTCAAGTGTTAGACTCCTTTTTTTTTTTTAAGGTAAGTTTAGTTGACAGATATTTATATGAATTAAAGAAATGTAAAATATGCCACATAATTGAATACTTAAGTGGATTAGTTTTAGTTGTTATACTAATGGTTCTCAAATTTGGATATACATCAAAATTCTCTAAGGAGTGTTAAAAATACAGATTTCTCTGGCTCCACCACACCACAGACTTATTTAGTCTGTGGTGTGTCTATCTAATGCTGATCCTGTTTTTATCAAAGTTTTTCCTAATGATAAAATGTAAAAAATAAGTACAATGTTTTTAGAGAGCTTAATTTACTCAGTGTAAAATACTATCTTTTTTAATATACTATTTTGGGATTATTTCCTTCCCACTAGTAGGGTAGAAATTACCCTAAATATTTTATTTTTTATTATATGCTTATTGTATTAGACAGCTGTAATTATTGTATATATTATGTATAATCCACTCTACTTGGAATACAATCTGAAGTCTGTACCCTCTTTGCCTCATTTTCTGCCATTCTTTGCCTCCTTCACTCCCTCTCACCTTATGAAAGTCTTCTTGCTATTATTTAGTTATTGCTCTCTTGCCAAAGACCAGCAGAAACAAATGTGTATGTAGATCTAGGATGGCTTGTAGAAGCAGTCCAAGGAGGAAGAAAACTGTCATCTCAGTAAGAAGGTATTAAAAAGAACGTATGATTGGATTTTGGTTTGTGTTAGGTGATTTGGGGGAAGAGAGTTTTAGGAAATAGGAATTAGATGCCATCTGAAAGTGAAAGTATTTCTGTGATCAATAGCTTAATAATTTTTATCTCTAGGTGGGGGAACAATGAAGTAGAACTGAGTTTAATTATAAAGAAGCAGCAGTCAAAATTACCCAGGAAAGGGTGGTGTTTGGTATTTTTTGTGGTTTGGATCACAACATTTATATTTTCCTCTGAAATGAGATATGATTATGGAGTATTCTTGTACTTGTTTGGTCTTTCATCATCCCAGGTGGCCTTGTCTTCTGTTGGTGTTCTGTGGAATTGTTTTGAGATCAACAGAAAAACATCACAGCTAGGCCAGATCTTAGCCGCACCACGGCCTAACTGATAGTGTTAAACTGCCTCCCGGCTTCTTTTATCTTGAACATGTTAAATTTGGTCTTACTTTAGAGCCTTTGTCATTTCTGTTTCTTCTGCCTGGCAGTCCTTTCCAGGTAATCATTGTGCTTCTTCCATAACTTCATTCAGACCTCTCTTCCAGTATCATCTTCAAGAGGCCTCTTCTGTCCTTTTTGAAAAATAGTATTCCCAGTACTCTCTGTTCTCTTTCTTTGCTCTATTTGTCTCTGAGGCACTCAATGCCTGTTTTTATCAAAGTTTTTCCTAATGGTAAAATGTAAAAAAAATAAGTACAGTGTTTTTTTAAAGAGCTCAATTTACTCAATGTAAAATACTGTCTTTCATTTTGAGATTATTTCCTTCCTACTATTAGGGTAGAAATTACCAGTACTTCAGTTATGTTATATCATAACATTTATTTTGCTTCTTATCTGTCTTCTCTACTAGAATATACAGTCTGTAAGACATAGATCATACAGACACAATGTGCATGGTGCCCTCTGGAGTCATTCACCATCAGGCTGCCCAAATAGGACTTACCTCTTCCCTTTTATTTATAGGTTTGTTCACATCAGTTGAAACACTGCCCAGCATTAACTTGGCCCTTAATGAACATCTGATAGGGAATAAGTCATGACAAAGATGAAATTGTATCTGACCAATCCCCCCAACTAGTGATGGTGATCTAATGTACTGTGAACAGAGTGAGATAACTTGAGATATTCATTTAACATGCTCCCATTAAAATTGCTATCACTTGGAGTAAAATTATGTGAATTAGTGTTCTAACATTATTTTTGCTCTCAAATACAATTTTAGGGATCAAAGGAAGCAGTTCCAGGTACTTGTGGAGAATAAGTTTTATGAGTGGTTGATTAATACAGGACATCGCCAACAGCTGGACAGCCTTGTACCCCCTGCAGCAGGCTCCAAACAAGCAGCAGGATAAGCTCCTACATCCAGTCACTGGTAGGCATTTATAATGCAGGCTGCTTAAAACAAATTCATTTGCGGGAAATCTTTCAAGTATATAAAAAATACACAAAATATTATGTTACTAACCCTTGCCAAATTTTTCCCCAGCACTCCCAACAGCAACATAGACCTTTACATATTTGCAATATTTTATAGTGAGAAAAACCAAAATATTAAGGTGGAACCTTTAGAATTTTAGGCAAATAAACAATTTTGTCTTTTTTGCTTGGCACAATTACTTGGCACTGTAATTAACACTGTCCAAAGATTCTACTTTCATTCATACATAGTTTTAAGTTTGATTCTTTCCTTTCTTCTCTCTGCTTTCTCACCTCTCTCCCACAAATCAATTAATAAATTAGTCAGTCTTTGTTAATGACACATGAGAGGTAATAATCCATATGAAAGTTTGATTACTAAACACTAGAATATTATAGATGACAGAAGAGAACTTGGTTACAGACAAATTTGCTGGAAGTTATTTCATCCAAATATATGGTGTTTTTCTAGATAGAAATTAGTTTACTTCGTTACTCTAAAGTATTTTTAAAGGCTAACAATAAGGAAAACAGACAAAGAGCATGAACAGATGGCTCATAGAAAAATACAGAGACAAGGATACTCATTTAAAACTAACTGTAGTATATAGGTTAAATATCCCTTATTCTGAAATGTTTAGGACCAGACACATTTCAGATTTTAGATTTTGGAATATTTACATAGACTTTACCATGTGTAAATGTTGAAAACTGGACTAATTAGAACCAATTGTTTTCTTTTTTAATGCCAAAAAAAGAAAACCAGAAACCCAGTGCCAAAGTTTGAAACTTTTTGAGTCTTGGCACTTTGCTTGACAGTTTGACAAAAATCAAAATCAAAATTACAAATATTCTTTGATTTGGTGATTTCACTTCTTGGAATACTAATATATACGTGTTGTGTGTGTGTAAAGCTCTGCTAAATTTTTATTTTATGTACTTTTTTAAATCGACAAAATTGTATTTATCTGGTAAAATACGATGTTTTGGAATAAATACACATTGGAATTGCTAAATAAATCTAATTAACATACATATTGCCTCACATAAGTTGTTACTTTTATAGTGAGAAAACTTAGAGAATCTACCCTTTAGCATTCTCAACAATACAGTAGTTACAGTGTTGTACAGTAGATGTCTTGAATTTATTTCTCCCATAACTGAATATTGTTAGGCTATAAAGGTCTTTTTTAGAAATATATTCATTGCAGCATTGTTTGAAATAGCTGTAACCTGGAAATAGCCCAAATGTTTCTCAGAAGAGAGCTGATGCCTATTGACTGATTCATCTGTAGTATGAATGCATCTTTAAAAAGAATGAAATATAATTATGTGGATACTGAATGATCTTTAAACTCAGGGGGAAAATTAAAATGTCTCCTGCTTATTATATGCCTAGAATTTTTCTGAAAGGATGTACAGAAGTCATAAACAGTATTTGTTTTTTCAGGAATAAGACTGGGTGTCTAGGATAGGAAAAACTTTTTTTACTGAGATGTAATTTACATAAAAAATTCACTGTTTTAAAATAATGAATTTAGTGGCTTTTGGTGTATTCACAATTTTGTGCTGAATTCACCATTTAGAAATTCAAAATATTTTCATAACCTCTAAAATAAGCCCAGACACATTCGCAGTCACTCCCCATTCCTCCAACCCTGTATATCTATTCTTATTCCTCTGGCAACTAGTCATCTACTTTGTCTATTCTGGACATTTCATAAAAGTGGAATCTCATAATATGTCTGTCTTCTTTTACTTAGCATAATGTTTTCAAGGCCCATACATGTTGTAGCATGTATTAAAACTTTGTTCCTTTTTATGGATGGATGTTATTTCATTGTGTGGATCTACCACTTTGTTTATCAATCATCAGTTGATGAACATTTGGGTTATTGGTGTCGGAGACCAGCTCCAACAGGGGGTCTCAGGAGACGAACGGATGGTGAGGAGTCAGCGAAAGAGGGGGTGGAGAAACAACACAGACACCAAAGTGAAGGTGTTGATCCCAATCTCTACTTGTGAAGTTGATCATATATACTTTTCATTTTGGCAGGTTTACAGTACTTTGTGGTTACAAAACAGGAATCATTATTCAAACAAAACAAAATATTACGTAGCTACAATTAGAATAGAAGAATGTATCTTGGCTTATGCATAAGCAAGCATTTGTACTTTCAGTTCGAGTTTTGCTTTGAGCAGTTTCTGCTTAGTTAACTTTTAATAATGGTTACAAATGTCCCAAACTATTGGCCTATACCTTGACTATTCTTTCTTGACTTACTGACTGGAACCGGTGCCATAGTTACGGCAAGGGGTTGACTTGTTATTACTTTTAATCAAACAAAAGTAAGAGCACAAACCATTGTGCACAGGAACAAGAACAAGTTGCCCAGTACTAAGCACTAATCTATCTTTTTAACATTAATTTTTCTTCTCTAGATTTTAATTTAATTTCTCAAAAACTTCCTTGACAGGAATACAGGGAGTTTTTCTTTAGACATTAACAATTCACACTCCACAGCTGAATCATTGCATTTAGAGCAAACAGATCTATGCTTTAGAAGTAGTTACATTAATTGGGAAAGTCATGATTTTTCCTTTATACTTAATGGTCATATGAGAAATCAAAACTATACTTATTAAAGGAATACAAAAACAAATCAGCCCATTCCCAGAAACATACTGCGCTCCTCCAGAGGATGGACGCCTTGCGCCATCCACCTCAGTAGGGCCTTGCCATTGCCTGAGTCAGGGGAGGGGCGCAGCATATTGGTATTTTTGTGAACAATGCTGTCATGTACATTCGTATGTAAGTGTTTGTAGAGACATGTTTATTTCTATATATCTTTATTTGTGAACTACAGTTGTAAGTAATGGAGGGATTTGTTGTTACATATTCATGCATGCACACAATATAACAATATAATTTTGTCAATATCATTCTCCAGTATTTCTCTTTTCCTCCCCATCTCCTATCCCGTGGTCGTTTTCCTCTACTGATCTCCCTTTGATTTTCAGGAGATTCCATCCTCAACTATCTTTTTTCTTTTCTAAGCTTCCACATGAGATAAAACATGTGGCCTTCTATATTTGGCTTATTTCACTTAACAATGTTCTGAAGTTCTATTCATTTTCCTGCAAATGACGATCTCATTCTTCTTTATGGCCAAATAAAACTTCATTGTGTGTATTTTTCCTTATCCATCCATTGATGGACATGTAAGTTCCATAGTTTGGCTATTGTGAATTGTGCTGCTATAAACAATTGTGCTGCTATATATGGTATGCGTATATCACTAGAGCATGATGATTTTAATTCTTCAGGAGTAGTATAGCTGGATTATGTGGTGGTTCCATTCTTTGTCTTTCTTTGGTCTTTGTTTTTTTGGTTTTATTTTGTTTTTTAGTACTGGGTTTGGAACCCAAGGATGCTTAGCCACCTGAGCCACATTCCAGCCTTTTTTTTTTTTTTTTTAATTTTGAAACAGGGTGTTCTGCTAAGTTGCTTAGGACCTTGCAAATTTGAAGAGGCTGGCTTTGAACTTGTAGTCCTCCTGCCTGAGCCTCCTAAGCACTACCATGCCTGGCCCATTCCTAGTCTTTTGAGGAAGGAACCTCCATTGTACTAATTTACAATCCCACCAACAGTGTAAGAATGTTCCTTTTACTCTATATCCTCTCCAGCATTTTTTATTGTTTGTATTCTTGATGGTTGCCATTCGGACTGAAGTGAAATGAAATCTCAGGGTAGTGTTGATATGCATTTCCCTAATTGCTAATGATGTTGAACATTATTTCATATATTTGTTGGCCATTTGTATTTTTAAAAAATTCTTTTTAGTTGACTCAATGCCTTTTGTTTGTTTTTATGTGGTGCTAGGATCGAACCCAGTGCCTCACACTTGCAAGGCAAGTGCTCTACCACTAAGGAAAGGTCTTAAAGTAAAGACCTTTCCTTGACTTCCATTCATACTCAATTATTACTATTTAGGCTGAATCTTAGCTACTACTCCAGCCCTGAATTTTCTCTTTTGAGAAGTGTCTGTTATGCTGCTTATTCATTTGTCCATTTATTAATTGGGTTATTGTTTTTTAGTGTTTTTTTTTTTGCTTTTCAGTATTAAATTTGAGTTTTTGTATATATTCTGGATATTAATCCTCTTATTAAAGAGGAGCTAGCAAAGGTTTTCTCTCATTCTATAAGTTGTCTACATTCTTGATTGTTTCCTTTGCTGTTCAGAAGCTTTGATGCCATCCCATTTATTATCTCTTGGCATTATTTCCTGACCTTTAGAGGTCCTATTGAGAAAGTTGATGCCTATACCTATATGTTGGAGTATTGACCCTATGTTTTCTAGGAGTTACCTAGTTTCTGGTCTGATATCACATGGGCAAATACCTAGGAAAGGAATTGCAAGGATATATTATACTTAATTTTTTAAGGAATGGCAATTTTTCAAAGCTATGAAAGATATACTTTGTTATTTACTTTATGTGGTATTTACATTTTTAAGTTGCATATTACATTTTTAAAGAAAAAGTCTTCATATTTTTAGTTAATAATGCTGAGATTAAGAATTAGGAGATTTTGCAAAAGAAATTGAAACTATAACAGGGTAAAAATTTTAGCTTAAACCTATCTCATGATCTGCCAGGTTTTTGTAGAATTACACATAGGAGATATTATGAACTAATGTGACACAAAAAAGGAATATGGTTAACCTTATAAACTCTGTTTTATCACTCTAAATTATCTGATCTCCATAATTTATGTGATTTTGTAAATAAGGGTTTTCTTATTTGCATGAAGGCAAAAAAAATAATTAATATGAATTTTTCTTTTGTTATCTTCAGGGCCCTGGAAACATAAGGATGAATGAAGAATGGTTCCCATCTTAATACAAAATTGGGATAGCTTCATTGCTGCTTAAGAGACTTTGAGGATTTTTTTTTTTTTTTGGCCCTTTATTTAAGACCTTTCCTTGACTTCCATTCATACTCAATTATTACTATTTAGGCTGAATCTTAGCTAAACTTCTGACTTTCATGTAAGCATATTGTTTATAGAGCATTAGAAGACTCATGTTTGTGATGCCAACATGTTAATGAAGGCAGTCCCATTTTGTGTGTGTGTGTGTATGAATATTTAAGTGATCATAGATTTGCAAGTGATTTCATTTTTTAATTTGTATCATGAAAGGGTTTGATCCTTTCTAGAGTTAAGAGATTTTTTATAGTTCTTTGTAACTATTTAAAAGATGGTTGCTATTGCTTTTAAAAAATAATTGGAATAAAAGTATGATTGGTTGGTGTATAAATAAAATAGAAATAGTTTTGTACAAAGATATTTTAATCTTTAAAGTATGAAACTTAATGAACTTGTGTAAAAATCTTTTTTTTAATTTTCTGCTTCAAATTCTCAATTCAACAAGCTAAAAAGTAATTTTCTCCTTTTGTTAAAAAGGCAAAGCTTTATTTTTGTTTGTGTGGTGCTGGGGATTGAACCCATGGCTTTGTGCTAGGCAAGCACTCTTCTGAGTTATATCCACAGCTTCAAGGCTTTACTTTTGATTTTAGAAAAGGTTTTCATTATCATTCTGTGACATATGGAAGTACAATTTACAGTTGATTGGGTAAGCTTTGTTTCTCAAGAAAAAACAAAACAATTTTCAGTTGATAAAATGAATTATTCATATTTCATATGCTCATTGGCAATTCAATTAGTAATTGTATTTAAAAAGGGCTACTTTTATTTGTGATGTGAAAATTAACCTTCACAATGTTGTTAATTCTAATTGAAGTTTTCAGAGTTTTTGTTTTAAGATGAAATTCAAGCAAGCAGAGCATTATCAAATAAATAAATATTGGAATAATAAAGGGTGTTTGGGAAATTGTTAATGACATTAATGATATTAATCAGATATTTCCTTATAATTTATAAAATTCAGAAAACTAAGCATATAACTTAATTTTGTTTCTCAGTAGTTTTTATATTAAGCATTTTTTATTTTTCTAATTTGATCATAATATATCTTATGGGTATCCCATTACAAAAATATTCATTTGTTAGTAGAGAGATGGGGAAGTTGGACTTTTGAGAAGATATATTCTAGATCAGAAAAATTAAAATGGAGAAGGGATGATACATTATTTATTTGAGTTTACATAAGATGTGCTCTCAGCCTAAAGTCAGAGATGTGTTCAGGGCCAAAAGAATGTTCTCTGAACAGGTTCAAAAATGATCTCATAGGCAAAGAAAGACTAACTAGCAGGTGGCAAGTTCCAGAATTCCACAGTAGCTTCCTGTCTTTCTGTATAGTGTGTCATGCTTCTTATGAATTAGAACTCTTTCCAATTTGTGTTTCAAAGTTAAAGAACAATTGCAAGAACAGATTCATGATCTCCCATATATGCTATGTAGGTTCACAAATTGTTAACATTTTGCTACATTCACTTGACCACCCTCTACACAGTATTGTTTTACTGGCTTAATTTGTGAGTAGGTTATAGGCATCTTAGACCTTCACTCCCAAATATATCAGCATGAATTTCTTACTTAGTCATACCAACAATTTAAAAAGTTAAATATTGGTACGATAGAATTTCTAATATCAGATCATATTAAAATTTTTATAAATGCCCCAAGAATGTTCTTTGTAGTGACTGTTTTCCAAACACAAGGCCATGCATTGCTTTTAGTTGTCATGTAAGTTTTATTGCCTTCAAAAATGTGTCATTTTTATCCAAAAATAGAGAATGGTGTTTAGACTCAGCCTTCTACAAGCTTTGTTGAGGAAAAAAAGAAGAATTTCAAAGAGGTTGCTTGCTGAAAAAAGTAAATTGTCCAGGGAAGAGAGACTTTTTTGTTTTTAATATTTAAAACTTTGGCTTGGTTTTGGTGTCTTGACTCAGCAAAGTCTATAATGCAACAGGGCTGGGTAAGCATTAAAGGGGGTACTGAAGCTTTCCTTTATTTTATAATCCCAGTTGTTTTTCTAGAAACCATCAATAGACTCTAAATGACTGACTCAATTTTTGGAACCTATTCTCATGACTAAGCAGATGTTTGATTTGAAACCAGCCCAGTATAAATGTCTCTGGGCTTCTAACTCTCTGTAGCTTTCCTGGGTTTCTTTCAGCACTGGGGAAATCAACCTATGCACTAAAAATGTCTAAAACTGGAACCAAGGTAAGTAAAAAAGTCATACTGATTTTTAGCCTACCCGCTTTAAACGTAATGATACACTGAAAGGAACGTGGAGAAGAGCTTTTGCTTTTTTGCCTAGAGGTGAGTATAAGAATGGTTAAAGGACTAGTACTGGGAGAGAAAATTAAGAAAAGCTTATTATATTTTTCTACTCTAACAGAATTACCAAATACTTTCTTAAGGGTTTATCTATCTATCTATCTATGTGTATATATATACATATATATATGTATATATATATTGCTGTGTGAATACTGTACAGATAAATAACATGTAAATATCATGATTTCTGCCTTCTAGCAACTAAATTCTGTGAGGTGCCACAGAAACAGAACATGCTGATGAGAATTATGTGGCGTAGGAAACTTAGTCAATTAAAATTTGTTTTATTAAATTTAGCCTCAACTCTTAATGTTCCAAAAGCCCAAGGTCAAGTGAAATAATCTTTGGTATTTCCTTCATTCAAGCAGTTATTCTCACCCTTTCACCAAATAAAATGTTCACTTACATTAGGAAAACTGCTTTTAAAATATTTGATTCACAGTTGCTGGGCTAGGAAGTGATCTCTTAGGCAACATTTTGGGAATGACATTCTCTTTAGTTCTTCTACTCACTAATGAGTCTAAGGCAAAGCCATTGTCTCATACCTGATTTTTTTCCTCCAACATTTTGCTTGAAAAATTTTCAAATTTATTGAATTTGAAAGAACAAGAGATGTTCAGTGAATACTTGTATGTCCTTCCCTTGAATTCTCCAATTAACATTTTATCACATTTTATTGTTCTTTTTTAATTAAGCCATTTGAAAATAAGGAGCAAACTTCTTTATCCTTTCACCTTAAAGTATCTTTTGCCTTCTATATCTCCTAAAACCAAAGGCTATCCCTGTGTAAACATCATCATGTCCCCAAAATTCATCATAAATATACCTTGTATTATATTTATACATATATTTCTGCATATAAGAATGCTATATGTGTGTGTGTGTGTGTGTGTGTGTGTGTGTGTGTGTATATAATATTCAGACCTTGTTCAAATTCCCCCCATTGCCACCAGAAATGTGTGACATTGGATATAGAGGTCATATTTTGCGTTTGAGGTCATATTTGGTTTGTCGTGTCTCTCCTTTTTTTTCTTTAACCTATTTAATCTATTACAGTCCCTCTACGTTTGTTGTTGTTTTTGAGACATTAACACTTCAAATCTAAGCCATGTATCTTATAGAAAAAGTCCTGCATCTTGATTTTTGTCTGATTATTTTCTCATGTGTGGATTCAGACAACATTTTTGGCAAGAAAACTACAGAGGCAATATTGTATACTTCCCAGTGTATCATTAGGAAGTACTTGATCCATAACTGGTTAGTGTCTTTTTTTTTTTTTTTTTTTTTTTTGCCAGTTGGCAAATAGAGCTAAAAATCAATGCTTATCTTGCGAAGGTTTGGGGAAAAACAGAAGTCTTTAGTGCTCTGAGGTTCTTGAAAATGTGCCATGCACATCCTACTAACAAAGAATTTGAAATCCTTAGAGAGATTTCCATGTACCATGGCTGTTACATAACCAACCTAAACAGATGAAAACATCCCCTTCTTTCTGGAATTTCAAAGATTTCCAGAGTAGTAATAATATGATCTCTTATTTCTTATAGCTGGGTTGTTCATTTATTAAAATAACTTTTGCTTGCTAGTCCAAGGGAGATAGTAAATAATTTCTTACTGTTTTTCATTGCTTCTCTCTTTCCCACTCTTTTGCCAGCAGTTTATTCAAGGAATTATGGCCTCAGCAAAAAGAACAGATTATATTAAGCATGTTTTCTCTCTCAGATACTAAAGACATTTTTCCTTTTGTGTTGGATTGGTAAGCTGCTTTTCAACAGAAATTTTGAAAATGATAGAAACTTTGTGGTACTTTTTTTTTTTTGAGAGAGAGAATTTTTATTTTTATTTTATTTTTTTAATTTTCAGTGGACACAACATCTTTCTTTGTATGTGGTGCTGAGAATTGAACCCGGGCCGCATGCATGCCAGGCAAGCACGCTACAGCTTGAGCCACATCCCCAGCCCAACTTTGTGGTACTTTTTAGGAAAATTTTCTGCACATCTCTTAGTTTTCCATAAAACTTTTTGCCCAACAGTCAAAACCTCAGCTAACAGTAGAACAAGTAAATTTCATGTTTCTTTTACAACTAAAAATTGAATATAGCCAGGTATTAACATGCTCTGACTCTGAAGACCTTGGTCCTGGACCACAGTATTGATTCTATGACAATATGATGAGTACTTTTGGCCTTGGGACAGTTGACTGGTCAGTTAGGATGATGAACAGCATGGTGACCTTATAGAATGTCATGTATATTTCTACTTCTCAGGTATTAGTATCAGACAAATGTGCACAGGGCAGTTAGTATGAGAAAAAAGGTAAAATAGATGATAATTTTATTCCCATTACCATATCCCTTACAAAGCATCTGTTTGGGTAAATAATTAGTCCAAAACAAAGTGAATTGAGTTTATGGA
The DNA here is from genome assembly GCF_052094955.1 of Ictidomys tridecemlineatus. Classification (NCBI taxonomy): domain Eukaryota; kingdom Metazoa; phylum Chordata; class Mammalia; order Rodentia; family Sciuridae; genus Ictidomys; species Ictidomys tridecemlineatus. Next base: position 131,713,699 of record NC_135479.1, on the reverse strand, counting down.
TTAGGGAGTTTAGAACCTATCCATTCCTTGAGAAGTTATTTGATTTCTTAAAGATCTTTCCACAGGTAGTAGGAAAAGCCTCACAGGCTCAGGATCAGTTCTGTTCAGCATCAAAGGGTAGCACTGCCTTATTGAACAGAGCTGTGCAAGCAGGGAGACAGTAGAGGAAAATAAAATGAACCGTGCATTACTGAACTTGATGCAGCTGTCTTGTAACTAGCTAGTGACCTTAGGCAAGTCCCTTCTTTGTAACAACTGTAGCAAAAGTTTATTGGCAATTAGAAATCAAGTATTAAACCAAGTGCTTTGTAGACATCCTTTTGGGCCCTCGGAACACCCCTCTGCAGTATAAATTGTTACCTCGTTTTGCAAATGAAGATGTTTAGGAAAAGGTTCAATGCCCTGTCCCAGGTTCCTGAACTGGTAAGTAGTGGTGCTGGAATTTTTTTCTTTTCATCCATGAACTCAGGTACCATCGATCTCTAGTCTGCTATGCTAAAATGAAGAAAGGAGCAGAAAAACAAAAATTGGGTGAGAAGAGAAAGGAGATGATTCTTCTAGTAGGTGAGAAGGGGAAAAGGAAGTTTTTAGAGAACAGGATTTACAGGAGTTGAGAAAAATGGGAAAGGTAGGGAAAGATAAAGTAGAAGGTGGGTATGTTTCTATCTAGAAAGAAACACCTCAGGTGGAAAAGGATATTTTATGCCCTTTGCAAGTCATTTTTTTTTCCTCTCATTCATTCTCTGCACCTAATAGCTCACCAAATCCTAAATTTCTTTTGATTGTTTTCCCATTGCAGTTGCATTGCACTTGGTCCTCATCATCTCTGCACCTCCACCCCTGGCCCCTAGCAACCATCTATTTCCAGGCACAAACCACTAATGTTCAGCTTCCACATGAGTTTCAAGGGTATTGATTCTAGCTTGGCTCTTGTGTCATTTCTCTGGCATTTCCCCCTGATTCTTAACCATATATTCACTATGCACTAGAGTTAACTACTTATTGTCCCTACAATAAGCCATGTTATTCCCCTCCTTTATTCTGCTGAACAGGCTTATCTCTCTTCCTTTGCTTCTGGAAAACATCTAGTTTCAATCCTCTGCTCAAGAACTCAAGACTACCTGGCCCTGTTTATCTAAAATTACTCCTTTGGGTTCATTAAAGCAAATTAGCCACAAGGTGGCAGCATAATTCCAAGAAATTAGCCACTCAAATCATGACACTTATGCATTCAATCCAAATTCTAACCTAATATTGATCTTAGATTTGGAATTAATTATTAAGCAAAAAGGAAAAAAGCAACAGTCCATTTTTGTTTTTTATAGAGTTTTTCAGAAATTACTTGATAAATTCCTAAGTGTTCTTGGGAGCTGTCTTCTATTTCAGCCAGAACTATGCTGAGTTGTTTTATAGCCAGGACTTCCAGTCTCTCTAGTCATATTATTTAACAAATGGAAAGCTGAAGCCCAGAGAGATGTTTGCACTAATGTATGTTGATGGTGAAGCTGCCCTAGAACTGAGCCTTCTTATTTCTGGTTTCCAAGGGTTGCATTTGTTTTAGTGCTATGAGAGACCCCAGACGCTGTGGAAGAAATTTGGTAAGACTTTGAAGCGAAGAATGCTCTTGCCTTGTTATTTCGTTACTTTACAGCTACCACATTGGCAAGAAACTAATGTAGAAGATATAATGTAGTATATTTTAATGAGTGTTTGCTCTATAGTCTTTTAAAAGAAGCTCTTGAAAGTTAATCTATGTTTTTATTAATCTATGTTTCTGTGTACATCTTCCATATCACCTACCATGAATCTCTGTATGTGGAACTTAGTCATATTTATCAAACATTTTTTGAATGCTTGGCAAGTGCTGGGTTCAGGGAGCCCATAACCTTGGCTCTTGCCCTTGGATGAAATCTAGAAGGAGTCGGGTGGGAGGATAGACATAGAAATGAACAGTTTACAATATAATGTAATAGGTACAGAAAGCTGTGGGAACATGAAGAAGCAATGAACTTGAGTGTGAAACTGCTGGTTTATGTTAGAGCCTTTTTGTCTTTTGCTTCATTTTTAAGTGTTCAGAAAGTACTTCTTCCTATTGCTGACAACTAAGATTGTTTGCCAGAAACCAAATGTTGTGAGGTAAAGTAGAACTACGTATACTGTCTCTTCTGAGTTGAGAAGAAAGGAATTTTTAAAGTGGGCAAGATTTTTTAATTTTTATTTTATCTATGAATAAAGCCACCCAACTCCTCAGTTCTTCTATTTATTTGTCCTGTACTTCAGATCACTTTTTATGAAGACAAAAATTTTCAAGGCCGCCACTATGACTGTGATTGCGACTGTGCAGATTTCCACGCATACCTAAGTCGCTGCAATTCAATCAGAGTGGAAGGAGGCACCTGGGCTGTGTATGAAAGACCTAACTTTGCTGGGCACATGTACATCTTACCTCAGGGAGAGTACCCTGAATACCAGCGTTGGATGGGCCTCAATGACCGCCTGGGCTCCTGCAGAGCTATTCATCTGGTGAGTGGCTTTTGCTCACTTTCTCCCTCTCCTCCATTTTCTTCTTTCTTAAAGTCTTCCTACCTTTCCATGGGCAGCTGGCTTCTCTTGGCTGCTGAATCTTAAATAAATCTTAGATCAGTTCATCATAAAACTGAATTACACTTATGACTTCCATTACTTACTACCTCTTGAGTATTTGGAGAAATGTTTTCTTATTAAAAGTCAACTGTTTCAGTCATTTCTTCAGGGAGGGTGGGAGTTCTGAGGATTTAGGTTCTGAAACAGGCTGTTCTCTGAGTTCCTAACCTGCTGATGATTTCCATAACAATGGCTATTCATTTCTTTCTTTCTTTTTTTTTTTTTTATTTCAGTCTAGTGGAGGCCAGTATAAGATTCAGATCTTTGAGAAAGGGGATTTTAATGGTCAGATGTATGAAACCACTGAAGACTGCCCTTCCATCATGGAGCAGTTTCACATGAGAGAGATCCACTCCTGTAAAGTGCTGGAAGGTGTCTGGGTTTTCTATGAGCTACCCAACTACCGTGGCAGACAGTACCTCCTGGACAAGAAGGAGTACCGGAAGCCCATCGATTGGGGTGCAGCTTCTCCTGCTGTCCAGTCATTCCGCCGCATTATGGAGTAATGACGTGGATGGGGCCATAGGTTTCTTCCTGAGGGCCAAATACTGGCTGGCCTCGTGGTCATAATAGGCATCATAAATAAAACAATTGGCATGCATCCCACTGCTGACTATAATGCCTCTTAAATGCTTTTAGGAACTAGCATTGTAGTGCCCTGCCACAGTGAGCGGTCAACCAAAGCAACTCATCCATCAGATCATCAGTTTAGATCTCTGTGTCAAACAAAATGAGACTGCATTAAAAGTTAGAAAATCATACTGCTATGTAGTGGCTCTTTTTGCTTGTGTTTTGCATTAATTCAACAAGTGCAATAATAATAGCTGGGATTATTATCCCATTCCTCACAACCCATCCAGTAAAAGAAGTGGTTTATCTGCATTCTATTAATAAAGAAACTGAGACTTGAAGAAATTAAAAAACATATTAAAAACTTGTCCAAGTTTACCAGCTGGTAAAACACAAGAGCTAGGATTTTGCCCAGGATATTTCTGTTTCCAATGCCATTGTTTTGTTTTTCTCTTTATTTCCTATTTATTCATTCAGCACTTAATGGCTAAAGATCAGAATGCATACAGTAAAATTTTAAAAAGTGAAAAGAACAGAGTCCCTCAGAAGGTCCAGTTGAGGAGACAGGATACCTAATAGAGCAATCCATAAAAGCAGGGTGACTACTGGCAAATAGTGGAGCCATAAATCACCTGAAGCCCCTTGTTTAAGATTCAGAGATTCTCAACATCAGTAACTTCTCAGCCCTAACTTTGGTTTCCCGTGAGAAGAAAGAACATGTTGAACAATTTGTTCCTCTGCTACAATAATTGAAATGGAGTTTTGCCTACTTTGAGTAACCCCTGAGGTTCTATCTATTTAATCTTGATGAAGAGGAGAATGATAGGAAACAGAATCACTAGGAGTATTAGGGTCTATTCTAGTGAACCTGGGGATTTGCTAAATGTAGCTATCTTTAAAAGAGAAGGTGAAGCCCATGTCTTCTAGATCTTTTCACCAAAAGGATAAATGAGAGTTGTCAAACTCCTTTTGTATATACTTTAGTGTATACTGCATAGCTCTCCTACCCCAGATAGTTTTATTCATTTTATTATCTTCCCCTGCTTTTTATTGTTTTGTGTGTTTTAAGTGGAGGACTTTCGAGAGAAGTGGGTAGAAAGTAAGGGAGACACGATGAATTGAGGCAAAAAAAGAAAAGCTGTTAGCTGAGCTACAAAGAGCTCTGGCTGGTGAGCTGACTGCAACCATCAGCTCTAGACCTTATCATCCTACCACCAAGTTAACCTGCCTCCAAAATAACAGAGCCAAACCAAATGCTGTCTTGAGTCCCACTAAACAACTTAAATTCTCTGGAGACCAGATAGGATACTGAAAACCTAGCTGATGACCTAAAACTACTGACACATTTTTAGAGGCACAATTTCTGGAAGTGACCTCAGAGATCCTGCCACTCCTTTTCCATCAAAGAAACTGAGGCTCTGGTACAGGGAGCTAGTGTCAGTCTTCTCTCATATCAACTCTTGCCATGTTCCCAGGGAGTTGGTCACAGTCTGTTCAAAACAGCCAGAAAAGCAATTCTGGCAGCAGGACAGGAAAACAAGTGTCAGGATGACTAACCACAGTCTCAGAGAAGTAAAAGATGGCTTCTGACAGATGAAAACAGAATTATCATTCTGGGGTGTTATGTGTCACTTGGTTCATGCCCTGATTCAAAAGAGATTGCCATCATTCTCCCAGCTGCAGACATGGCAGGGGACTTTTACTTCATAAGAATTTTACTAGCAGTTGATAGTAGAGGTAAAAAATATTGTTTGTTCTTCTCTGTTAATCAATCCCAGCTCTTCTGGTAGAACATAATGCTGTTAGAGTAAGAAGCTGTCAACCACACCCAGAACAGCACCTAGGTTACTATTCTGAGTTAACTCCTACCTTGTATTATTTTATTATTCTGAAATGGCTTTGTCAAGAAAATAGGGCCAGGATACTTAAACAAGTTCAGCCTTATATCATTGCAAGCATTCCTCTGAAAGCCCTGAACGGTTCCTAAATATGGAGACTACTTACTCAAAATACAACATCAAGGGCTCCCATTTAAAGTCTCCAGGATAGAGCTTTCAGATAAATACAGGGCAGCATTAATAAATACCAAATATTGGAATATAAATGTTTATCCCAGGATTTGCATAGGACGTATTCATACTAAGAAATTGTCACTTGCCTGAAATTCAAGTGTAACTGTATTCTATATTTGTATTCACTAAATCTGGCAACAATGCTTTAAGAGCAAGACAAGTTAACATTGGACACCACATGGGTCAGAAGCACAGGGTGCAGCAGGCTGTGGACAAGAAAGCCCATTCCCCACAAATGGCATTTAAATACATTTTTAAAAACACTGCAAGCCAATGTCTGCAGCTGAATATGGCCTATGGACCACTGATTTCTAATTTTGACTTGTAAGAAAGTTCTGAATATCACAAAATGTTCTTACATTGAGCCAACATCTGCCCCTGTAATTACTGGCCTGCTATCTAGTTCTGCTTTCCATCTAGTTCTTCATCCACAAGATAGCTCTTTAGATATTGAAAGATCCCTCCTGCTTTCCTCCATGCTGTCTTTTCTAGGCTGACTGTCCTTTCCATTGTTTCTTTCCTGATATAGTGGCTCCAATATTCCTCCCACTCGGGTGCATCACTTCTTTGCCAACTGAAGTCTTTCCACTGTCTTAGCTATCATCTGACCAGTGCCCACTACACCTGGAGGGTCATGTTCAGTTATTTCCTCCTCCTTTATCAGGTATATACTGCTCTTGACTAAGATCAGCTCTCCTTGGGCCTTCTACCAATCCTAATGAGGATCCATTATCTTTTCCTAAAAATTGGCATTCCCATTTAAAAGCTGGAGAGCTCCCTTCCTCCTCTGGGAGTTAAAAATGGATCTAACTCCTGTCGTTTCCACGTGCTAGCTCTAAGTGACACATGGATAACCCTACTTTCCTCATCAGTAAAACAAGATGACACCCTCCTGTGGGCATTAAAATGAGATAATGTATGAAAATTACATAGCATGTACAATCAATTCCTGTTATTCTCAGTAATTATAAAGACACCACAAACAACTGAATAGCAAATACCAAATTGTTGCTTCTAGAAGAAATGTAAGGCTTCTGCAAGCCTCTGGTCACATTTTTGCCAACTGCGCAACATGAACTTTTCAGGTATGCTATTTAAAGACATTCAATGATACCTGTTGCTGATTCATTAACATGGAACTCATGACCAAAGCCCTATAATATATAGCTGAAGGAACATAATCTGACACATATACAGTCTCTGTTAAGGGGCATCTAATTTCTTATGCTTAGAAACACTAGACAGCAGATCAGCACTACACTTGGGGGCCATTTAAACAGAAATCAACAAAAAGCAAAACAGTGTAGAGGACATGGCATTAAACAGCCACACCTGTTTAGGCACACTTGTCACACAGTTTGAGCTAAAACAGGAAGGCAGAGCATTTGTTCCAGCCTAGTGAATTTGCAAATTTGCAATGTATGACATGATCAACTGGATTTCACCACCGTGGTTACTATTTCCTAGTATGAAAGTACCACCATTATCAAGTTAAGATTTGTTTGTTGCTTTATTTTATTTGCTTTTTACTTGTTTAGCCTTTTTCTACCTTTTTACCATCCCCCAGTTGTTTTCAGAGAAGCATTGCTGCATTTTTGGCAGATACTTCATAGTCGGGAAAAAATACATCAGGATGATCTAGCCCATCCCACTCCCTTGAAAAGGAGCCACATTTTACTTGTAGCAGAAGCCAGGCTCACAGCTCTCCCATAAGCCTGGTTCTAGATTCTAACAGTTTGTGGTCAGCAGGTTGTTTGAGTTCAGACAAATCCCCCTTGTTTTCTACCTTCCGTCTGTCCATCTTATCTGGGGACCCACAGCTAATCTCTAACTCTCCTTCCAGTCTTTGGCTGACCAGCTTCTGACCCAAGCAGGAGAGAAGGGTCACTCATGGAGATAACTCTAATGCAAGGGAACTCTGTCACCCTTTTACTTCTTTACTCAAGCCTCAAACTTCAAAATTGCCAGATTCAGAACTGGAGGGGCCAGGGACCTTCCTAAACATCATAAAAACTTGATGATAGGGCTCTCTCACTACAGTTTATAGACAAGGGACTAGGACTCCAAAAGTCTAAACAATTTGACCAAGGTTACTGGTTCCAAAGCTCTTGTTCTTTCCACTGAACCATGAAACTTCTGTCTCCAAACATTCAGGAGACAGAACCTAGAGTCTCTTATCAGGCATAGCTATTTTAAAATGACTTTATTAAGATATAATTTATATGCCATACAATCTACCTGTTTAAAGTGCACAACTCAGTGGCTTTTAGTATATTCACTGTTATGCACAACCTCACTACAGAAGACTTTAGAACATTTTCATCACTACAACAAGCAACTACATATCTTTTAGGGATCACTGCCTTATCTCCCAGGTCCTGAGCAACTACTGATCTAGTTTCTGTGTCTACGTCTTTGCTTCTTCTAGACATTTTATGCAAATGAAATCATACAGTATATGCTCTTTGTGACTGACTTCTTTCACTTAGCAAAATGTTTTCAAGTTTCTTCTATGTTGTGGCATGTGGCATGTATCATTGTTTTCGCCTTTTTATGGCCAAGTAATATTCCATTGGAAGAAAAAATTCCAGTTTATCTGTTCATCAGTGATTGGCATTAGGGCTGTTTTTACCCTTTGGCTAGTATGAATAATGCTGTCATAAACATTTGTGCATAAGTTTTTATGTGAACATTTATTTTCTTTTCTCTTAGGTATCACCTATGAGTGCAATTGCTGGGAGCATGAGCCATTTCTTGTTATATAGCAGCATGTGGGGCCTCAAAATCACACGGACTTAGGTTGAATTCTAGCTGATCACCCACTTTTTGTGGTAGGTTTGGGGCCAAACACACTTCTCTTATTCTTAGTTTTATTTAAATATGTAAAATGGAGATAATGATGGATGCTTCTCAGAAGTTTTGTTGGCATTAGATGAAATAATAAGGGGAAAATTCTTAGCCCAGTGAATGAGCAAGTGCTGAACAAAGGAAGCTTCCAAATATGAAATCCCTGAAGGAAGAGGTGATGAGGACTGGGAATCAGTGTGCTGGCAGTATCTCCAGTGCCTCCCAACTTTAATGAGCAATGATTTAGGTGTCTATGAGTGACTTTCTGAGAGCCCTCCTAGAGAGCAGAAGGAGGGATGGAGGCTGGGAATGGAGGGGAGGCCAAAACACACTGGGCAGGTAAGGGGATTAGCTGCTTGCACAGAAAGGGGAGGTCAATTTTCCTCATTCAATTTCTGCCAGGGCCTGTGCTGCCCCTTTGGTCTTCTCTTATCTCAGCAAATCAATCTCACTTCCCTTCCCTGTTGGTCCCATTTTTCAACACCAGTGTGTCCCTTTGTGAGTCAGCAACCATGGGGACTCAGCACTCTGGTTGAGTGGTTCTGGAATTGATTAGCTTTCAGGGGAAATCCTGCCAGCGCTTCCCCTCTTGCAAGCAGAGCACAGTGGGCAGGGATTTGTTCCTATTGTCCACACCCTCCCACCCCAACAGGCCACATTAGCCTGTGCACTGAACCATTCGACCAGAACAATGGTGGGTCCTGGCAGTGGTGCTGACCTCCGCGGTTCTCAGTGCACACGGGATGGTTCGCCTGAGTTCATAGTGAACTGGTGACCCTGCTCAGGCCAGTGCTCCAGGGCTCAGAATGCTAGACAGAAAGATAGAGCTTCTGACCCTGTTCCTGCGAGCAGGAGGCGGGTGAAGGAAGAAGAGAGGCCAGGAGAGCTGCCTGCAGGTTGACTGTAAACCACCCCACTGATCTGTAAAGGCCAGGAATCCTTGCAGTTGTGAGGGAGTTTCATCTTCCTGCCCCATTCACTGTGTCTTACAGCCATCCAGCAACGGCCATGGGTGCACATGTGATGCCTCATTCGAGTCTCACCATGGTTATGTGAAAAAAGAAGATAGTTATTATTATTCCCATTTTGCACAGGAATAGACTGAGATACAGAAAGGCTATGTGGCTTTAGGGGAAATTATAGACTTTCTAGGTCTCCCATAGTCAAGAGCAACCCTTTGACATAAAAGCTATTTATGCCAAAAGTTTCCCTGAAATATAACAATTTTAAGAAAATCATTCCCCTCATTTTTACCATACATATAAAACACACTTGCAATTGGCCTCTATGATTTAAAAAAAAATGTTAGTGATATACAAGTGGGAACTAAAGCCCTGAACTTGGAGGCAGAAGAATGTGTGTCTGAGCATGCACTGGGAAGACAAATGGAAATGCACTTGTCCAGTGTTTGTATGATCTCCTACCCTTCTGTCCTACATTTTTCTGGTTTCCAGTTGGGTCCTGACATAATAAAAGACACATGGCCGATCTCTTGGAGGCTCAACAGCTTATCTTTCAGATTCATTCCCCTTTTTGGCAAATCTAATTCTTGAAAAATTTCCAAATTTACCAAACAAATAATCTAGGGGAAAAAATATTCATGTTATGAAACCCAAGTCTGTCTGTTTGCACCTCAAAATCCAATGCTCAGGAGAAGAAAGTTGGTGGGAAGAATCTCCGGTATACACAAGGGCCCACACCTTTGAAAATGGGGTTGCTATTATGCCTCCCAAAAGAAAGTCTTAAAGGACTCAAGTATGAAAGGGATTGTATATGGGGAAAGGAGGTACAGGGGACAATGGGCTGGAAGAATATGTGCTCGGTGGGGTCTTGCTCATCAGGTGCATATCTCCTCCCCACCCCAACCCCACCCCTTCCCTGGCTAGAATACTGCAATTGACCCTGACCTCCTGGCGCTAATTCCTATAATTTCATGGACAAAAATATTACTTTTCTGAAAGTTGAGCCTCACAGTAATTTATGTACTTTTGTTAGTTAATATACAGGCTTAAAGAATTAGGAAGGGGTGTTTTGTGTTTTGTAAGTCTAAAGAAAGAACAATTATTTAGCAGTTAATGTCCTGATCATTTAGGTGCATCTTTGCTTTAGAAGTCAGAATGCCAGGCAAAGGGAGGAAAGTAACTCAGCAAGGGACAACTCCCAAGGAGTAGCCACTATTACATTCACTTTAAAATGACTAACTATGGGACTTTTTAAAAAAATGCACAATTATCTGGACTAGGTGGCACATGCCTCTAATCTCAGCTACTAGGGAGGCTGAGGAAGGAAGACTACAAATTTGACCAGTCTGGACAACACAGTGAGACACTGTCTCAAAATAAATTTTTTTCAAAAGGGCTGGGGATATAATTCAGTGGTAGAAAAATTGCCTAACATGATGTAAAAAGAAAAAAAATTACACACAATTTCAAATAAAAACTCAAAGTTCAGAGTCTGTTTTCAAAGAATTATGTAAGCAAGAGAAAAATCTATAGAGTGTTAGAAGTTGACATCCCACCCAGACTTATTAAGGCAGATTCTCTCACTCTGTGACTTTTTCATATTGTCCTTAGGCCCCCAAAAGAGGAGCTGTTCCTTGATTGAGGCCCACACCTGCAAGGAATCTATGTATCCCCAAATCATAATATAAAACATTTTGTCTTTCCTGTCTAAATATCTGTCTCTTCCTCTATCTCTATTTTTCTGTCTGTCTCTTTCTCTTGTTGGTTTGATAAATAATTGAGTGTAGAGGTGTTATAGGAGACAGTATAAGGAAGTTTAAATTTATTCTTTTCCCTTTGAAGATTTGATGATTTTAGTCTGGGAAATAAACTCCCAATAGACAGATAACAAGAAAAAGAATATTGAAATTCTAGTAAATGTCTAAGATCTTGGAAGACTAGACTAAGAAGGATATATATCTGTCTTAAAGGCATGGGGGGCTTGGGCTTCTGGGGCCATGCTAGGTGTGCAGTGTATGGAAGATTTGTGGAAGGTGTGCAGAGTGAGCAAGGGCTTTCTTACGCAGATGAAGTCTCTCAGGTAAGAGCCTCCTGCAGAAATCTCTATCTGGCTCAGGTGTCAGACCGCCTCACCCCATCTCTCTTCCTGTAGAAAGCTTTATCCCTAGGCAGAAAGGGGGAGATACCAGAAGAGGAAAGCCTCCATCTGCATTTGCTATTTGCTCTGCTAATGTAGAGAGATGTATATTTCTTTACCAAAAAAAACAAAAACAAAAAAACAAAAAAACACAACATTTCAGAGCCATTCTCAGGTCTACAGAGGTCTGTAGTTTCTCTGAATAACCAATTTAAAATATGCCAAAGAAACTATTTAGGGTAGGATATTCCGCTCTCCCACAGGGGGACCTTGGGCTGAAATGGCCCCTAGACTAGGGATGTGGATTTACATGTTCAAATTGGGGTTGCAGGAAGGGAGAACGTCACTACCTCTGCTTAGGCAACCTTACTAAGAGAATCTGATAAACTGATTGCTTTTCTTATTTGGGAAGTTAGCTTTATGATGGTATCATTGGCAAACTATAAAATTTGTTATTTTTTAACTGTTTGATGACTTTTGACAAATGTATGTAGTTGGGTAAACACCAACATAATCAAGTTATAGAACACTGTTATCACTAAATCAAATTCCTTTCTCTCCCTCACCCAATCCTGTACACACACACACACACACACACACACACACACACACGCACGCACACACACACACACACACACACGCACACACACACGTCCTGCTCTGATCCACAGATCTATCTCCTCTCTCTATGATTTGCCTATTCCCGACTGTCATGTCAGTGGTATCAGGCAGTCTATAGCTTTCTGTGCCTGGCTTCTTTTATTTAACATAATTCAGTATTTACTCTGTGGACGTAATCCATTTGGTTTCACTGCTCACTGAAGAACATGGGGTTGTTTCCAGAAGGCCTGGTTTTGTTTATAGTTCCTTTAAGTCATCCAAAGTAGGTGTGCAACCAGGTCACTTTCCCCAATATAACTCACTATGCTCTTTCTCTTCTCTCATTAGCTGATGTCATTTTGAGAAGTGCTTAGAACTGCCTGAAAATCCTGAATCCGTGAAATAATGCATGGAGCGAGACCCCTGCCTGCCTTGGCTTCCTAAGTATCTCAATTCCTGGGTTCAGAGGTCAATTGAAGTCCTTGGGCCCAGGCCAGCTTCTGTCCCATCCTGGCCCAGCATGGCTGAGCACTCGCAGGTGGCAGGGCTGGCCCTGGGAGAGCTCAGCTCCTCCAGCCTCTGGGTTACAAAGTGATCCTGGGAGTGGGTTAATTTATAGTTTCTAAATATTTAGACTTCGGGTATATGATCCTCCATTTGTATTCTGCCCTCAGGTCTGCAAATGGAAGGGAGGCCACACCCTGGTTGTAAAGGGACAGAACCTCGAGTTTCTTCTCACATTCCTGTGAGCAAATTACTCCATCAGGCACCAGTGACCCTCTGCTAGATGGGAGGAATAAAATCTGTATCTAGAAGTACCTGCCTGGCTTCTATGCTGGAAGAATCTTCCCTCATTTTTCCATCTGGTTCCCTGAATGATGGCAGCTGCCAGGGCAGGAGGAAACAACCCGTGCTTGGCAGTGCCTGCGGTGTCCCCAGGCAACGCCTGTGCCCACTCCCCACAGCAGCTGTTTCCTCCTCCTTTCCCTCAAGCCCCACCCCCTGCCATCACATGGCTGGGCCTCTACTTCCCCCACTTCCTACTCAATGAGGAAAAGAAGGACCAGGGGCCAGCTTTGCTCAGTTTCCTCTCGTCCTAACTCTAAGATCCCAGGATTTTCTGACGTTGGTTCTTGGGTCCTCATCACAGTCAATCTACCCTCAGAGACTTCCCAAAGCCAGCCTCTGTCCTTTACCTCCCTGCCTGTGCCTCTGCTGTGGGCCTCCAAGCCTATTCCATGACTCCTCACCACTCCATCCACCTCACTGCTGACAGAGCACTCTTTCTGAAACTCGGCTAGGATTGTTGCCTCCTTCACTTAAACCTTTCTAATCCTCCAGGTTATGAATCAAATCCCAACTCCCTGGGCGGTGGCACACCATGACAGTACCACAGTGCACAGCGGTGCCTGTGTGCACATAGGCATCGAGCTGAGGGGGAGTGCTGCAGCATAGCTCCGGGAAAGGGCCTGGGCAAGCCCCAGCCCAGTGCAAGGCACCTGCAGTTCTAACTGGCACAGAAGCTCATCACCCCAAACCCCTCACCCACCCCCAATCCACGGAGGATTCTTCTGCTGTTGCCTGCTGGGAATAACCCTCTCTACCTTTTTGCCTGTGAGTCTTCTCCTTATCCATTGTAACAACTCAGCTGTGTTCTCAGGGACTTCACTGACCACACGCCTGTCTTCCATGCTCCTCCACTCAGTCCTTGCTGAGTGCAGAGTCTAATTATCTACACACATCTCTCTTCTTCTGTAGACTCTGAATTCCTGGAGATCAAGGACTGTCCATATATCACAGGGTAGATATTCATTGCTAAATGAGCAGTTATCACGCACCTTATATGGGTCAGTATTATATAGTGTTAGTACAGATGGGATAAGAAGAGAAAGAAGAGTTGTCTTTAACTTAAGATCCTTATCAAGCACCAGAGATTCCCCAAGGCATCTTAGAGAGACAGACAGGCTCCCCATCCTCCCAATTTTACTGTATCCCACTGAAAGCAAAAAGTTGCTTATATGAAGAAACATTGGTCAGCTATGGAATCCAAGGAAAGATGAGTCTTGGGGACAAATGTGGGTGAGTGGGTGAATGTTTCTAAATGCTGTCCCTGAAGGAGGAAACCTTGGTCACTACCTTCTAATTTCACTGTCCTGTGGCAGGAACAAGCAGGAGTCACACCACTGTGACTGGATCCCATGTCCTGCTGTCAGTGTGGGAGTCTTCTAGTCCCTCATTCTGAGCACACGCTTCTCCACCACCCGGCTGATTCTGACTGCACCTCAAAGTAACATGACTGCTGTTGCTCAAGGTCTCTGTTCTTATGTTAGTGGAAACAAAAGTTGTACCACTCAGCCTCAGCTCCACTAAAATTCAGGAAACAAAGGTTGGTGAATAAAATAGGTTTATTCAAAGCTGGCCTTGAGGAAGCAGAGATCTTTTTGTAAGACAAAAGGCAGGAATATACATATAATAAATTTAGCTAGGTTGTGCTAGTCAGAAACACAGGACAGTCTCAGTTTCCCTGGTGCCTGCCTGGGTCAGGGGACAGCACCCCTCCCATCTCACCTCTATCTAGTTAGTGGGAGGAAAGTCCAGAGGCAGAACAAAAGATATCAGGAATTTGATTCTAATTTTAAAGGGGCTCTGATTCCCTAGCATAATTATTATTCGTAAATTACTGACTTGAATGGGCTCGTCTTCCTTGTGCTGACAATGGACATTTTCTGGGCTCACAGGATGAAGGTCAGGTTTGGATTGGAACAATTTCACCAGAGTAATGGAAGACAGTCTGTGAGAAGTCATGGGACACAAACAGCATCCCCAGGAGGTGACATGTCAGTGAACCTGTGTCATGGATGAGAGTCGTTGCATCTTGTTTTATTTATTTATTTATTTTGACAGGCAGCCTGTTATGATTATCCATGCTGAACTACCCAGATTCAAATTCTGGTTTTATCACTTACTAGCTGTGTTACTTAATCTTTATGGCCCTCAACTTCCTCATCTTAAATTAGAATAGTCAAGCACTCACCTATTGAGCATCATTTTCTCTACCCCCTTAAACCCATTCAGTCCTTGTAGCAATTTTCAGCTGGCACATGCAGGAGGATGAACGTGTTGGGATGCTAATGTCCCTGGGATATCCCCAAACCGCAGTGGTGAGAGCTAGAGGATACATCATCTTCACCCCTCAGTGGGACAATACTGAAGCATGCTCTACACCGTCTCCATGAGATTCCCCCCAGGACTGAGGCCCTGCTGCACATACTGGTAATCATCTTAATGACAGACTCACTGGTTTCCTTCCTTGCCCCAGGTCATCCCAGAGTCACCTCCCAAATGCCTTCCTCACAATCAAATCCTTCTTTGGAAGAGCTTTTAGGGGAATGCAATCCAGGACATCCACCTTAAAGGTGAGGAAATTAAAGCTCAGAAAGATGAAGCACTTGCCCCAAGGTCACAGGAACCTCAGTGACGGAGCCCACATTCAAGCCTGGCCAGCTTATTCTCCACCAGCGGCCTTATGTTCAGGATTCCATTGCCTCTCCCTCCAGCTCCCTCCAGTTTTGGATCACAGATGGGGATCATGCGCCCCCACCCACATCTGGCCCCAGCTGCTGCTTTAATTCAGCACTAGCCTGCCATTGCTGCTAGCACCTCCCACCAGCAAAGCTCCCATCAGCACGGGGCAGATCTGGTCCTTCAGATGTTCCCAGCCACTCGGTGGAGTCAGTACTCTCATGGGCCAGCTTATTTCTGGTACAATTTTATTTTCTGCCTTTGTGTAGACACTGGCCTAGAGCTCCCTGTTTTTAAGCAAAAAAGATTGATATTTTAATGAACTTAAATATGAGTTTTTCAAAAACTCAGGAAGGCAGATGATACCATGAGGAGCAAAACCCCAGGGTGCTATTAACAATTTGGCATTTCCATTTCCAATGGGAATGTTAATGGCACTCTGGAAGCAGTGTTGTCCTTATGATTAAGAAATTGTAACTGTAGAAACTGAGAGGTGTGAACTTCAACACAGGAACAAATGCAAATACCCCACCAGAGCCTGTTGTGTGCACAAGTCACTGTTGGCTTCTCCTTGCCACTACAGTTCTAATCTGATTACAGGGAACACCAAGAGGCTGGATAGGATCATACATTATTTGAACTGCTGGGCATTGGGACTATCTAGCCCCTCGTCCTACTTTACAGATGATGGAACTGCTGGCTGGAGAGCATGCAAACTGATCACAAAGTCCATCCAGGAGAAACCCAGTAGTGAGACCCAGGTCCCTCTGCTCCCAGACCAGTCCTCTCCCTTCTAACCTCCTCCCAGCCTCTCTCTTCTGTCACACTGACTCTGTATTCCTATCTCTGAGCCTCAGTTTCCCCTCTGTAAAATGGGAATTTGAAATAATTCCTAGATTTCGAAGTTGTAGGAATTAAACGAGCCAGTTTACACCAGTTTCTTGCTTCCCACACAGCAAGTGTTACCCAAATGTGGGGAAGTAGAAAGGTAAGACAGAGCTTGCCTAAGAGACAAAGCTGGTGGGAATCCTTGCTTCCCACCTGCATAGCTGAGTCCCAGTTTCTATAAGATGGAGTAATTCTGTCTTCTACATTAAGTTGATATAAAATTTAAATGAGATGTTTCACTGTAAAATTCCTTGCCATTAAAATATAGATATTAATTCTGTCTCATATACTCCCTACTTTTTCAGGCAAGCACTGAAATCGGACACTTGGGAATACTGCTGGAAATAGAAGAATGTTTTTGTAACAGGAATTGGCTCAAATTAAATGAAAGGGCCTTTCCTTTTCTAAAAGTGTCTGTCATTTCCAAAGGTGTTAGAAAAAGCAATCAGCATTGTGAATAGGCAGAAATGACTTCCCATGAGGTTGACAGGATGTCAAGGGGCTGTCAGGATGAAAGCCTGTTGCTCCAGTGTTCAAAGCAAGCAGGCTGGGCTATTTATGGGATCCTTATTTATTTATGTAAAGGAAACACTCCAGGTTTGCCATCTTTATATCCAAGAGCAGAGCAGATTAGCTTGGCAGGGGTGCTCTGTCAAGGGAATGATTGATCTCACTCCTCAAAGCGAGGCAGTGGGTTCTGCTAAGGCTCTATTCAGGCCCGGTTGTACCAGAAAGAAACTCCTGCTCTTGAGCTGGTTTCCTCAGAGCTGCACATGTGGAGGTGAGCTTACCATTCCACAGTCCCATTGCCCAGGTGGCCACAAACTGTGGGAGCAGCAGTGCTGAATGACAAAGACAGAAATTTACCTTTTCTCTGGATTCTCCAAGCAGTGGCCTCGTGAAGGATACAATGGGAGAGCATATCTCTGGGGTCCCTTCCATGAAGATGTCATCCTCCTCAATTTGTGTTCTTGTACGCTGGGTTCTGAAGTCACTAACATCACACACACATGTACACCCACACACACATACTTCAGCACTTACTAGGTGATTCTCTATATTCGGGCCGAGCAAGTCTGCATATTGCTCACAAGTTTGGAATGCTCGAAGTGGCCACTGTTGCCACCTATTCCGACCTGAATGTCGGGGCAGGGATAAAGCTTATTCAGCCTCTAAATTATCCCCGTCTCAAAGGCAGAATGGACAACTGGGTAGTCAGGTTTTATTTTATTTATGTACTAAGTGTCTTTGCATTTGCTATGCAAAAAAATCCTCCATCTTTGGAGCAAGAAACTGATTACATAGGGCAGAAGGAGCTGGGATGTAAGCCTCCTTGTTTTAAGGGATCTTGAAACTATTCCACTCCCCTTTGGAGTGTGCCCCTAGATGGGTGATCTTATATGGTTTCCCCTTATATTTCGTTCATTTCCACCATCTCACTTTGTCACTTGGTTAGGGGGAGCCAAGTTTCTAGTAATATAAAAGGGGATAATGCAGTTGAACACTGTGGAGTTGGTGAACTTTAAAATAATCTGCATTCAGTGTCTGTGTTAGAGTCTTCCTTTTCTTCAAGCCTGGGCTCGTGTGAACACACATGGTGGCATTTGGAGCCTAGCACTCAAGAGCCCCATGTGAGGGATGCACCCAAATGAACTCACTTATAGAAAGTCACTTCTGAGCAGCTGGAAGAAGGATCTGGATTCACATCCAGGACAGTTTGTATTTGCTGAGCATACATTTTCTACTAAATACTGTGGTAGGCATTTTATGTAGATTATGTCATTTATTTCGTATGCACCCATCCTGATAAATAGGAATCATTTTCCCCAATTAATAGAAGAGCAAGCCGATGCTCAGAGAGATTAATTCACCCAAAGTTACACAATATGTAAAAGTGGCAGAGCCAGAATCCTTATCCAAGCCTTCTGAATTCAGAATACTTTCCATGGATATACAGCTTAGTATATTTCAAGGAAACTATTTTGTCTATACTTCAATTACCTTACCCAAAAACATGGTTATAATAAAAGCACCTACCATTCAGGGTTGCTGAGAACAAAGAATGAGATCATTATTCCTAACACATAGGATCAATGGGTGGGAGCCCAAAACAAGGAGCCCAAATTCACACTGAACAAGTTTTTCTATAACCTGGTGCTGTTATCTAGGGTTGTTTGGCTGTCAGCACTCAGAGCTCTCCAGGAAAGAGGGACTCAGAATGGACCCTGACCCAGGAGAGAGCCAATATTGAGAAAGAGGTCCTATTAGGCACAGCATGGAGCCCTTAGTTCAGCCAGGTGACCGCTATTCCTGCCTCTTGTTCCCCCAAGCTAAGCCTTGCCGAGCCTCAGCTGCCCAGCATAGGGGAGGACCCTGTTTGTACGGCCTGTGTGTGTGCTGCCAACGGAGTGGGTGGTGGGTGGTCGCTCTAACTGGAATGCTACTGAGAACAGATGGGGCTTTCCGAGCTGTTTGAAGGTGGCAGCTTGATGTATATTAACTGGCAAACTGCTCATCGTGCAGGGGCGGTCCGGAAGAAGGACTGCAGTTCTGAGTGGGTGACTGGGGACCACGGAGGGAAGTTGGCAAGCTGTAAGGCATGATGTGGGCGGAGGCGAGGGCAGAGCTGTAGGCAGGGTGTGCCTGGGAGGTGAGAAGGTGAGACAGCTCCTCCAGAGCACGCCTGGCCCTGACTTTTCGCTAAACGAAGCATATTGAACAACATTTGCTTAACTTGTCACATAGAAACAACACCCTGGGTGCCTAGAATCAGTAGGGTGCTACAGGAGACATTGTGACTCTTCTGCTCCAAGCTGCAGACCAGGAAACTGAGGCCTGGAAACCCATCTAGCTCCTGGTCAGGGTGAAAGTCAGTCTTCCTACAAATCCAAGTATTTGGACTTTTTCTTCCCCCCAATTTTAAAAGTATGATGATCGACACAAATGGGGTTTTGAAAGAAAATTAAACAATCATCCAATATCCTAATTGTGATCATTTTTTGCTTTCATTTTTAGGCTTTTAAAAATGTATATATTTATGCAGCTGCAACCATAGAGGAGAGAGAATCCTGTTTTCACATCTAATAGCATGATATTTTCTCAAGCTTCAGTCTTCAGAGCTGTCACAAAACACCATATTCCATTGTTGAACAGTAAATCAATGTTGAATGACAAAACTGAAACATGAAATGTGACCAGGTCTGAATTTAGTCAAGACTCCCTCCGCGACTGCTTCCTGTCTGTCTGATGTCCCTCTAGTCCTATCAAGACATACTATATTTTGCAAAAAGATAATTTGCAGCCAGAATAAGAAACAGGACAGGGCAGGAACCCCCAGACATTACTGGATGTTTGTGTTCTGCAGAATGTAGTTTTCATCTCTGGTGCACATTGAAATCACCTCAAGAGCTCTTTTAAAAATGTTGATATCCAGACCTAGCACACTGAGATTCTGACTTAGTTGTACTGGGAGGGAACGCAGGAATAGATTTTTTTTTCCAAAGCTTTACAGGATCCTGATATGTATCCTGAATGAAGAACTACTATTCTAATGGGCCAGCTTTTTAGAAAGATGCTCACTCCATCCACATAGAAGATAGAGGCAGATGACTTAGAATCATGTCCTACAACAGAGATTTTTTTTATCATCTGCCTAGTGTGACAGCTGCAGTTTGCATAGAACATACTTTAAATTACTTGGAAGAATATTAAAAATAATGGGAGGGTTGTTAGTAGGAAGGGAATGGAGAGGAGCTGAGGGGGATTGTGGGGTACATTATAAATGGGCACACAGTGAATAGAAGATTTATTCCTGGCCCACCAGAAGAACTTGTGGTGGCTTTCTGATTAAGATTTTATAATAATGAAGAGAACTGTTTTGGCATTGTCCGGTACAGCAAGTATTTGCAGCATGGTCTCAGCCAAGCCTGTAGAGGACAAGCCTGGACTCTTCCCATGGGCTGGAGACTTTCTTCCCACAGTCTGTAGGAGAATCCAGGGAATCAGAAAGGTGTGCTCTCAGCACCAAAGGCACCAGGTCCACAAATGTCTGTCTGTTGTTAGTGAACAGGGAATGATGCTCATTTCTACCCTCTTGTATCTCTCTTCACCAAATGAGCTTTTAACACTTTCTCTAGTTCTCCTCCCTCCAGGTTTAGTAGGCTTGGCCAAGATTGATTTGGCACATTCAACTTCACTGGCCGGGCTGGGGATGTGGCTCAAGTGGTAGCACGCTTACCTGGCATGCGCAGGGCACTGGGTTCGATCCTCAGCACCACATAAAAATAAAAATAAAGGTATGGTGAACTTCATTGGCCAATACCATGTGTTGTGGGGTGCCTTTCATTCCCTGTGTCTGGATCTTCTTGAGACTACCTATCTGCCTTAAGGGACTGAAGAAGAATAGGAAATCAATTCAATTCAGCAGACATTATCTGAGCATGTGTTCTGTACCATGAACAGTGACTGATACCAGAGCCACGTAGACACGATTTAAAAAAAAAATCCTTGTCCTTCCTAAGTGTGTTGTGAGGTAGACTGTGCTGGGGCCCCTTGATGGGCAACAGGGACTGTGAAGCACACAGGAGAGAACAATTCATTTTAGTCCAGCACTTGGGAATCTCCTTACTGTGGAAGGAGAATTTGTCCTGTACTTAGAAGTTGTTCCAGAAATCAATTACTGGGTAACAGATGACTCAAAACTTAGTGGCTTAAAACAATTTATTATACTATCTCAGAGTCCTTTGGGTCATTTGGTAGTTCTTACTTGGAATCTTCCAAGGAGCTGCAGTCAGGTTGCAGCTGTGGCTGGAGTCATCTGAAAGTCAGATGGGCTGGACATCCAAATGGTTTTGTTACTCACATGTCTGGCACCTCATCCAGGGCGGTTTGAACAGTTTTGGCTTTAGGTGGCCTTTTCACTTGTTTAGTTGGGCTTCCTCACAGCATGGAAAACTCAGGATAGTCAAATGGCTCCTTGCATGATAAGTGTCTTCTCTCAGAACATGCATTCTGAGAGGCCAAGAGGAAAACTGCAAGGTTTTTTTATGATCTACCCTGGGGAGGTATGCAATGTCTCTTCTGCTGCATTCTATTGGTCTTCCCAGATTCGATGAAGGAGATTACATGAAGGCATAAAAGATCAGGAAACGTGGTTTTGTGGGCAGGTTCTTTGGAACCATGCTTCCCCAGATGGATGGGATTTCCACATCCAAGATGGGGGTGGGGGGGAGATGTTATGAGCAAAGCATGGATGTATATCCAAAATAAAGAGCAGCTTTAGTTTTGATCTTTTAGATCGAAATGGAAAATAAGACCAGAAAGGTAGGTGGTGATCAGGCCTTGGAGAAATGGGGATTTTCTTTTATAGGCCTTAGGGAATCACTGCTTGTTGCAAGGTTGAAAAAATCCATACAATTAGATCAGTACTTTGTTTTAAGCACGTATGCAGGAGTGTAGAGGATGACTTGGTGGATGGGAGTAGAGATACCTCTCAGAAAACATATACAACAGGGCTGGAGACATAGCTCAGAAAACATATACAACAGGGCTGGGGACATAGCTCAGAAAACATATACAACAGGGCTGGGGACATAGCTCAGAAAACATATACAACAGGGCTGGGGACATAGCTCAGAGTGCTTGGCTTGCATGCATACGGCCCTGGGTTCAATCCCCAGTGCCAAAAAAAAAAAAAAAATTGAATGAGAACACATATACAACAGGCAATGTGAGAGAGCTGAGGATTCCTTGGAGGGCAGGGTGATGGGACTGGGTGGGACAAGGAGAGAGGATAGACAATAATGGCTCAGAAACAAAATTAACAGGAGGCAGCAGAGAGGGTAGCATGAGTAGAACATGAGACTGGGGCTCAAGACTAGGCAATGAGGCCAGAGGTGAGGTACTCAGGGGAGAAGCCTGAGGCTGTGATAAAGAAGCCACATTCAGATTCATGAACATTCATGAGGCCTTAGAAGGGATGGGCCATCAAGAAAGCGTGGTTTCTCTCTGGACATAAGAATTTCCTGGAGTGTTCATTAAAAACAAAGATATCTGACGTAGAGAATCTGATTCTGCTGGCCTGAGGCGTGAAGCTGGTCCTTGGGCCACACTTTGAGGACAATTTATGTAGATAATGAAGATTATTGTAGTTAGTACGTTGGGAAAAAGGCTACATTAAGTCTGGAGGAGTGAGCGGACGAGTCAGGGTAGGATCCAGAGAATCCCATGGTTGACAGGTCAATGAGACAGAAGCCCCTAAGAAGGAAAGAGCAGGCATGTGCTGTGCAGTACAAGGAGGTTAAGTGAGACTGAGAACATCCTCCAGGTTTTTTTCATGAAGTCTTTGTGAACTTGAGGTAGAAGAAGTCATAGTGCAAGAGACCAAGAAATGACTGCATGACAATCTCTGAAAGTGCTGGGAATAGAAGAAGGAAATGACCATGCCACTGAAGGTTGAGGGGAGCATCCTTTCAGGATGAAGGGGGCCTAAAGAGGGAAGAGAAGGTGGAGAATAAGAGAGATGGGCAAGGGAAAGAGGGAAGACAGCAGTAGAACACTGTGATTAAACCAGGGACTTTTCTATCCATCTTTCTTCTATTTCTGCTTGCTCCTACTGGCTGTGCACCTTTGAACTAGTGACTTAATCTTGCTGAACTTCAGTTCTTCCATCTGTGCAGTGCAGATAACAACACCCACCCTTCTGGACTATAGTGGGAATCATGGCACTCAGCATTAGTTCCTGCCACTACTGCTGATTACCATGATGCTGGATGCAGCAACAGAGGAAATGATACAAATAGTAATAATTAATAACTGATACTAGGAAAACAAAGGGTTTTTCAAAAATATATTATAAAAATTTAAAAGATAAAGTAGAGAGACTCATATAATGAATGTTCATCCACCCATCACTCAGATTAATAAATCATAATATTTTGTTAACACTTACTTCATTCATTTTTTATTATTGTTATTGCTAAAGTATTTAAAAACAAATCCCAGCTCTCCTATCATTTGCCCTTTTTTGGGAGGCAGGTACTGGGGATTGAACTCAGGGGCACTCCACCACTGAACCACATCCCCAGCCCTGTTTTGTATTTTATTTAGAGAGAGGGTCTCACTGAGTTGCTTAGCACCTCACTTTTTCTGAGGCTGGCTTTAAACTCGCCATCCTCCTGCCTCAGCCCCGAGCCGCTGGGATTACAGGTGTGCACCACCACCTCCAGCTTCATTTCACCCTTTTACATCTAAAAAATATGATTTTGAAATCATTGCTTACATAACCACAGTGTCATTACACACCTGATAAATAATAATGACCCCTTTGGTAGCAATTAATTTCTAGTTCATAATCAAGTTTCTCTAGTTGTGTAAAAATGATTTAATCTGAGACCCAAAATACTGCATTGGGTTCTTACCTGTTGAAATCCTTTAATCTGGAACTGTCCCTCTTCTCTTTTTCCATTGGATTATTGGAAAAATGAAATGGATTAGTGGCTAGGCAGAAAAACAATCACATTCTGGATTTGCCTGGTTTCTTCCCCACAGTGTCACTTAACTTGTTTGTCTATGCTTTGAAATTCCTTTAGCTAGAGATCAACTTGAAAGTCCTGATCAGGACCAGCTTTGGGATGGTCAAGTACAGATCACAGCGGTGCTTTGTGTCCCATGTGGCAATGATTGCAACCTTGGCCACTCATGACCATCAGCTGGGGACACCTTTAAACTATCTCCACACCCAGGTTACACTCCAGGCCTTTTAAAGTATAATCAGTAGGGGCGGATCCCAGACATCAACATGTGAATCCTCCCTTAGGTGATTCGGATGCTGATAGCATGCCATGCGGTGTATATTTCACCTCATCAGGAGGTCCCTAATGTCGGTTGTCCCATTTTCAGTGACTTTGATAACAGCATCAAGTTTAAGTACTAAAGTTATCTAGATAAGGTACTGGCCACCTCATCTATCCACATAAAGTTCCCTACCAACATTCAATATGATTGTATCCTCTACTGAGGATTTTCATCTAACCCAAATGGAACTGAAAAAAAAAAAAATGAGTTTCTAACTCTTCATCCCATTCTCGTTTTTTAGCTAGAAATCTTCCATAAAAAAGAATTTTCCCTTATCTTCTATTTGGTTACTCTGTGATACAATCCAGGCAAAGCAAAATAAATGCTTAATTTCTTCCAAGGGGGCTTCTCTTCCCCCAGTAGAAGGATCACATCCTTTTCTGAGAGCAGTGAAAGAAGGAAGCAGTTGAAGAGGCGGGCCTTCTTGGAGGTGTGGCAGGAGCTGGGGCTTTGTACTGCCAGATGAGGTCAGCACCCTCAGTGAGTGAGGTCAGCAGGAAGGAAACAGAAGTGTGGAGAGAGTGCTTTTGGGGATGAGGCAGGCAGTTAATTATCAAAGAAAGGAGGAGTGCTGAGTGGCCCAAGGTCCAGCTGGGACTAGAGTGTGAATTCATGTTGGAACTGGAAGTGACAAATTTCTGTAGCCATGTTTAGCAGCAGGAGAGGATTTTCCCAGCCTGGCTAGTGTTGGAGCTAGTGAGGTGGGTACTGAAGGACAAATGGGTGAGGGCATCAAGGACACAGGCTGCAGGGGCACTGCGATTTCTCTGTCCGTTTGGGTGGTTCCCCTGCCCGGAACACTCTCCTTTCCAGGCCAACTCCTGCTCATCCTTCAGGTGCCATGTCCTGACTCTCATGTCTGGCCGAGCAGCCCCATTTCTGCACTCACAAGGTCCCCTCCTCTGGCCCTAGAAAAGCTTATATCACCAACAGTACAATTGTTTGGTTGTGTCTCTTATTAGCCTGTAAGTTCTGGTTGAAGCCTGTTAAAGTCCATGAGAGAAACAATGTGAGCTTTGAAGACAGGAGAGTAGAGAAGGCAGTGGTCACAGAAAGGAGTATTTATAGAACATCACCAAAACATTGCTATTGATCTTGGAAACTGAGAGACATCGTCATCATAAACCCACAGGCTCAAGTTTTCCAAACACAGGTTAGATGGCACCAGCCCCACGCACCAGCCTCATTAGGCGTTCTCAACACATTTGGAATAGAACTTCAAATCCTCACTCTGCCTCACGAGGAGCTCCATGACGTGCCACCATTAATGCTCTCATTCTCTGCTCGTGAGTCAGTGGCTCCTTGTTCTTTCTGTCCGTCTGCACATGGGCTCACCACAGAGCCTTGCTGTTGTGCTTCCTCTTCCTGGAGCACCCCTTCCCCAGGTAGTAGCCCACGTCTCCCCTTGTCTTCCTCAGGTCTCTGCTATTGCATGTTCTCAGACTCCCTCCCTGACCTCCCCCTGCTTGTTACCCTTCCCGCTCTCTTCTTCATGGGCTCACAGCCACTTGGCACCAAGCTGTTATTTGTCAACTGTCTGATCCCCACCTGATGTCCTTGCCATCACAGTGGGAACTTCTTCTTGTCCACCACTGTGTTTTCAGCACCTAGAACAGTGCCTGATTTGTGGCATCCACCATACATGTGTGTTATTGTGCACAACTAGTGCCTTTGAAGGACAAGGGAATAGAAGCATGAGTAGATGAATGCTTGCCTATACTTGCTGTACTCCTTATGCACCACAGGATGAAGCACTGAACCCCAAACAGACAGGGCAGTGCTGGGAGCAGCACCAGTGAGGTTCCATCCTCGGCACTGAGAACAGGGCTAGTGATTTGTCACAGGTGAACTGCAAACATAGGAGTCATGGCAATGCGTGGGAGCCATGTGAAGTGGCTGTGGCACTCACGGTGGTCAGACCTAGTGGCATGTATTCAGCTAGCACATGCTGAGCCCCTCCTGTGGTCTGGGCACTAAGGCAAACACAGAGATGCCTGGAGGAATAAGACATAAGCCCTCTCCTCAAGCAGAGGACAGAACAGAGGTGCAGCCTGAGAAATAGACAGGTCAAATGAGGTGTGCTGGAGCTGGAGAGTCGTGAGGTTTAGGATGACAGACTGAAGAAACCCAGATCCTGGCTCTGCCTGGTTGAGTGATCTCAAGCAAATAACTGACCCCATGTCTTATTTTTCCTCTCTGTAAACGGAAATAATTATAATGCCTGTCTCCTAGGATTGTGAAACCTAAATGAATGTGTGTATGCATACATATGTACACATACCTTAGAATACTACTTGGTACCTAGCTACCATATAAATGTTGGCTGGTAGCCGGCCATGGTGGCACAGGCCTGTAATCCCAGCAACTCAGGAGGCTGAGGCAGGAGGATTGCATGTTTGAGCCCTGCCTGGGAAACTTAGCAAGATTTTTGTCTCAACATAATAAAAAAGACTGGGGATGTTGCTCAAAGGTAGAGCGCTCCTGGGTTCAACCCCCAGGATTGAAATAAACAAAGTAAATGTTAGCTAGTTTTTATTATTGTGAGTAGTGTATACTTGGAGAGTGTGGGGGCTCAAAGCCAGGAGGGGGCAGTGCTCCTGGAGTGCAGGAAGGGGCACAGAGGGCCCACAGAGCAGAGTCCCTAGAGTGGAAGACTGAGAGACTGAGTGACTTTCTTGCAGGGAAGAGGGACAGCATGAGGAAAGTGAGGGAAGCTTCCAGAGTACTTGATCACATAGGGAACATAAGTTCAGAGGAGATAAGGGTGTGACAAAATGTTCCTAGTAGGAGCAGAGGGTCTGGTCAGAGCCGAGCATAAGACTGAGAAACTGCTTCTGGGAGACCTGGGTCCTGATGTGGCAGGTTTCAGCCTGTCCAGTGAAGTGGCCACAGGATGGCTCCATGACCACAGAATAACACCAGGGCCTTCCACAGGCTGATTGTTTATTTTTCTTTCTTTCTGTTTTTTTTTTTTTTTTTAAGGAAGAAATACAATTTGCTGGGACTGGAGAAGACATCAGTTTTGTTCCGTGGGCTGCGTGAGTCATCCAGGAACAAGGTTGGAGATGTAAGGACATTCTCCCCAGCCTTCTGTGTGTCACTTCAAGCCTGCCCAGGCTGGTCATTCATGCCTTCCGGCAGCTCAGACTTCCCTGTGTGGAAAGGTCCAGTGCTGGGCCCCTCTGAGCTGAAGGTCCTAGACCTCCAGGATCCATACCAAACCCAACCCCATTTTTGCAAGCCTCAAAAAAGGTAGAGGGAACCTGCCTGCCTCCTCCCATTCTATTATAGGATTTTGGAGACAGGCGGGTGTGTGTTTCCTCCTTGGCTATGCTTCTTCTTGTGTGACTCAGTCATCTCCCTGACTCATCCGATCATCAAGTTTCTCATCTGAACTTGAGGTGCAGGACTCCAAGGAGATAGTGCGACATCTGGGGCAGATATTTGCAGAAGATCTGCTCAGCAAATCTTTCTTCTGCCTTTCCCTATAGGTGTGGAACTTGGAAAATACAAAGACTCTTTGATGTCCTTTCTTGAAGTCCCCAGACCTGCCCCTTCCCTTCTCTGAACCCAGTATGGAACCTTTAAAAAGAGATGTTTAAACTGAATTCTCTCAAAGTACTTGATCCTCTTCCAGGACTGATAGTCTAAAATTCTTTGACTGAGAACAAACTTGCCTTGAGCCATCATTCCTCCTTAGAAGCCTTGAGGTGACATGAGGGATGTGCTTGTGCTCAGCTAGTTAGAGAGTTGAATGGGTTATTAATGGTGCATAACTGAGTAATGGCTTCCATCGGGTGCTAAATTAATCTGAGTTGCTGATTTCAGTGGATGGAAGTGCTATTTGGATTGACAGCCAGGTGACTGTTTAGGGTTGAACTCAGGAGGAGGCTGAGGGAGGGACTAGAATGGGTGGCCCCTCTCCAGCCTGCTATCAGGCTTCATCAGCCCCCTGTGGGAAGAAGAGGGGAGGACATTTGCTCTGTCTTGGAGCAGGCAGTTTGAACCTGTCTGGAAGTAGAAGCAGAGAAAAAAACCCTCCATGCCTGAGCTGCCTGATAATATATCAGTGTTCTGTCAGGACCAGGAAAACTTCATCTGTAAGAAGCAGGCAGCCTGGCTTCTTGGAAAAGGCAGATATTTTTGGACTGGGAATCTTGTCCCACTTCTGCCTCCTTCTGGCCAATGGTGGGTGAGTTATTTAATCTTTCAGAACCACTGTTCCTTCATCTGTCAAGTAAGGGCCATAGTAATCTTACACCTCACAGAGGTCTCTGGATTACGTGAGTTAAGGGGAACATCCTGCACATAGTAGGTGCTCATTAAACGACCAGTGTACTAAGCCTTTCTCGAGCCCTCTCTGGTTGGAAAAAATCTCCTCTCGATATTTCCATAGCAGTCACTCCTTGTCATGGTGGAGGCTCAGAACTACTCATGGATCTGCCTTCATTTCCTTTCAAACTGGAAGCTTCTAAGGATTAAGGATGGCTTTGAATCCACATTTATCCCCTAGTGTGCCTGGCACAGAGTAGGTGTTCAATTAAAGAATCCTGAATTAAATGGAGGGCTGACTCCAAGAGCATCGGTCCTTGCCAGCCTCCCTCGCCAGCCTAGCTTCCTGGCTCCTGTCGTCCAGACAGGTGCCAGTGAGAGGGTGTGAATGTGCAGGCTTGGCCCTCAGGACTGAATCTGCTATGAGGACCCAAAACTGGGCAGGGGCACTGAGGCAGGTCTGCCATGAACTGCCTGGAGGTTTATCTTCTGTCTCTTTGAGAGTAAACCTTGAGGTCAGATATCCAGCTTGCAGACCCCATTTAGGCCAAAGTGGCTCTCCTCGTTTGTCATCCATAATGGAAGCCTCCAGCAGAACATCACAGTTAATTGCAAATAAGGGTGAGTCACACAAAGCAGCCTGAAAGGAGCTGGCACTCACTCTAAAAGGACAAAGAGACCAGCCAGAAGTCTGCAGAGGACTAGCTCTGGTATCCAGGGAGCCACGGGGGCACTCGGGGAGGAGGGCAGAGAGCGGTCGTCACATCCTTCCTGATCCCTGATGTGCCATGAGGCCACACAGAGGTGATCAGTCTGGAAATGTCTTATATGATTATCTTTTCCAATTTCAAAAGCACGAAACAAGTACAAATAACATAATAGCCATCTGTACACATAATTAATTCTTATGATAGTTCTGTGGAGGGACAGAGAGCAGCCTCATTGTAGATGTGAACATGGAGAACTGGGAAGTTTGTGGCTCACTAAAAATCACTGTGGCAGCTCTGTGATGGGAAGCCAGAACCTTCTGCCACAAAGCCTGTGTTCTCTCCCTGATCCACGGCAGGAATGGTCTCTTCACGTGTGACACCCTTTAGCAATGAGGTGCTCACTGCCTCCCAAGCGTAAGCTCAGCTGATATCCAGCTCCTACATACATCAGGCACTGTTCAAGGCCTTTACTAATATTAACTCAGGAGCCCTTCCAAATACCCCGGGAAGATGGTACTGTTATTTCTTTCCCTGTCAAGTGAGAACAGAGGGGACCACTGACTTGTCACAGTCACACAACTAACTGTTAGGTGAGAGAGCTGGACTATTAGCCTGGTGGCTGCCTCCTGAGGCTGGGCTCCTATCAGCTCCCACAGGGAGCCCTTCACTGCTACACTGCTGTGTAAGGACTTTTCCTACTCGGATGCAAATCTATTGCCCTGGACTGTTGCACACTGGTTTCAGTTGTGTCCTCGGGTGCAAAAACAATTCCAGTCCTTCTTGGATGTAACAGAGCTTCAGATCACTGTCTACTCCCCTCTTTCCCTTCACCTGGATCTTCTCTTCCTTCAGTTCTGATTTCCCTCTGCCTTCTGGTGTCAAGGGACCTCAGTGAGGGGCAGAACTGATCTTGAAATTAATCTCTAGATGCAATGAGCTTATTGGGAGTCTCATCTCCCCTTTGACTCTTGAGTCATTGAAAACCTCAGGTCATGTTTGGCTGGTCATGGTGAGGCCCATGGCCCCCACCGCCTGTTTGTGCTCTCAGCTGTTAGCAGTTAGCAGTGCCCTGCTCCCACTGTCTCTGCTCCAGAGAGGTCAGCTGAGCCTGAGCATAAAGCTCAGCTGGGGGCCAGGCTCTTCCTACTCCTCCTATTATCAGGGTGCCCTCCAGGAGCTCCCTCCTAGATGAGGCTGAATGAGAGCAGAGCAATGAGCCACAGTGCGGCCCAGCATGTGGTTTGTTGGCAATTGGAGCGAAACTCCCCCTCACCTCAGAGCTGCCCAGGGGAAAGGCGGAGGCCACCGGGTGCTATAAAGGTACCGCTCATGGGAATGATGGGAGTGAGTGGTGAGCTGTCTGAGCTGGTGTCTCAGCACTGGCTTGAATGTGGTGCATCAAGCTGTCTTCTCTCAGCCCACCACCAAGTAGCAATGTTTTGAGGGAGAACAGAGGAAGCAACAGAAAAGTTCTTTGGCTTCTTGGTCCCCTGATAGTTTTTCTTTCTTATTGTTTATTTATAAAAAAAAAATCAAAATAAGCCAGGGAAGGGGGTCATCCTTGGTTTTGGCCAAGTCCTAAAATGGGATCTAAGGAAAAAAGGAAATGTATTAGAAGTTATCAGAGAGCTCATGGAGGAGCTTCGAGGTCTGTGAGAGCTTGGAAACAGTTGGGAGCCAGGGTAGAAGGGAACAGACAGTCAGGTCTTGCTCCTTCCAATTCGGCATCTTGTGTTATTGGGCTCAACCTTTAATATCCCAGGGCAGAGTATGATTGGTTAGGCTTTTATCACATGCCCACTTCCCTGGCAGTACCATAGTGACAAAGGAGGATTCAGGGAAGGGAGTCTCCAGGAACCACCCAGTTTCTATATTTGAGGAAAAGATATACCCATCTGCTACACATGGGTCTACACACAACAGGGGGGTGGGAGAGAGAGAGATCTCTAAAAGGAAACTGGGCTGTTTTTAAGCAGGAGAAGAATGCTGGATAGCCAAAGAAAATGTTCCTCCCACAAAACCCAGGAGCTCAAATAATTCATAATTTAAAAAGAAAAATAAAAGAAAAACTAGGAACCTCCTTCTTTGAAGACATGGAAAGTTGGTATTCAGAGAATATAGTCATCTCTCCTCCCTGGAGGGGATCGGAAGATTTATTTATTTATTTTTTCATCCCATCCTGGAGAAAACTAGACGATAATTTCCGGTGCAACAAAGAAAAGGTCCAAACAGATAGAGGTGCCTTAAAGGTTCAAATTCAAAGTTCACATCCTGCTTCAGTTGCTTGATCCAAAGTGACATAGCAAGATACCCTGGAAAAGTACTCTAGTGAGAATAAATAAGATGAGGGTATAGAGCCCTAAGTGCAAGAGATATTTAGGTCTCCCTGTTAGTTATTGTGTTTCCAAGATGTCTAGTCTACAGTACATTCTGATAAGAGATGTTCTTGTTTGGGATTTATGGAAAGACATGACAGTTCTGGAGAGTTAAGTTCAGAGATAATTTCTAGGGTATAAGAAAGAAGGCAAGCTCCAGCCAAGAAAAGAAAAGCAATGTTAGTCCATAGGGAGTGGCTAGCATTGGTCATCTGGAGTCATCACTTTTGTGGATTCTTTCTATTTATATATTATTAGGTTTCCCTGCAGGTACACTGTGAATAACACACATCCACAAGGGAGGGGGGTCAGTTGGATAAGCAACTGGACCCACTGGACCAGAGCCTGACACAAAAAAAGGGAAGTCCTATCGGGGAAGTACACCACAGGGTAAGGATCCACCATCCCTTCCTTCTGGTGGAGTCAGCCCATGCCTCCACCACGGGGCACCATGCACTCCTTGTGGTCCATTAGCATGCTGGATGGCACGCCGGATCTTACTTGGGGAGAGCCAGGCAGAGCATTGATAATCAGTCCTTGACCATAAACAGATATATAGAAGCAGAGATCCAGAGCCATCAGGAAGGGCTGTAAAAGTTGAGAACTGGTGATTTTCATTTTGACTGGGAAGTATACACATACATGTTCGGACTACTCTTGCACCATGGGCCTGCTCCCGTGAACGCCCACCAACATATCCTACTTGCATCACCTTCTCACACACCAATCAGATGATCATCTCTCTGAAGACCTTAGCACAGTGCTTGCTCCTTGGTGAGCCATTCTGAGTGATGGAAATGCCTGCTGTAAGTTCTGCTCTCTGACTCTAGTTCTACCCTGTAACATCCCCTAATTATGACCTATTCTGCTTCCACAGATAGACATATGTAAACCAGGTGCCCCCAGAGCTTCTTTCTCCCTGATAAAAACAGTTGGAAAGTTTTCCAGATCCCTGAGCTGATCCTGGCCTCCCTTTCCAGGACTCAGACTGTGCCAGCAAAGGCAGCCTGCATTATGACATTACTCCTGCTTATCCAGCCTAGAAGTTTTTGGAAACTGAGTATCTCATTCTTCCTTCAGTCCTGGTGACCTGTGGGTCAGGGCTCACTTTTGGTTATCTCAAGCTCAGGTCAAGTCTATGTTTTGACCAGCTCTGCCCTTGAGGTGGCAGCAATGCAAGGGCCTGCCCTCAAAGGTCCCATCTCACCCAGGGCTGGGCGTGATTATGGGCTGTGAGCTGTGGGATGCCAGGGTTGGTTCCTGCTGCTCTTGATCTCTGTCCTTCAGTAGCCCCAACAGCCCATACCACAAGACCCGGCCCAGTGGCAGAAAAGCAGAGGTGCTAGCCGTTTACTTCTGCTATTTGTCTAACACCCACCTGAGTGGGAGGGAGTCTCCCCCGAGCCTGGAGTCGTGACAGGCTCTGTGCAGCCTTGTGTAGCTCTGTATGGAAAGGGCTGTCATTTCATCCTTTGTCAGGGCCACCAGCAGGGTGGGGATGTGGGCAGGAGTGACTGTGCCTTGGGCAGGAGCCACAAAGGAGCTGCAAGGCCCACCCGAACAAGTTGGATGCTCTTTGTGCCTCCCACCCTCCTCAGGCTGAGAAGAGTCCAGAGGCAGAGGAGGCCCCACAGGAGGAACAGGGCTTCAATCTTCAGCTGGGGACAGGCCCCCAGCTCCAATCGGTCCCATTGTCCCAGGAAACTGTGGGAGGCATAGAGGCTCTTGTGGGAGCTATAATCTGCATTTCATTTTATGGATTTATACGGGCTTTGTTCATTTCCTTTTGTTTCCCCAGGGTTACTTTTGGTGGAAATGGTTCTTTTGAATATTTTTCAATAACACTGAAGACAGAAAATGAGTCCATCCCCCACCCCTGTTCTATCTAGATGATTCCTAAGACTGGAAAGTCTGGGCAGAGACACTTCCCCCAAGCAGAGGTGGGGGCTAGAGGAGAGCCGAAGGCAGAAAACGGAAGGGTGAGGGTTACAGAGCCCCTTCTAAGGGCCAGGCTCTCTGCTGTACATAATCAGATTTAATTCTCACTGCAGGCCTACAGGTGAGCTGGGTCCTTCCCACTTTGTTTCTTCAGACAAGGAAACAAAAGGCTGAGAGAAGTTAAGCCACTTGGATTTTCCCTCGCTGGTAAATGGCCTAAGACTGGAATTCAAGCCTGACTCTAAAGACTCTCTCCCTTCCATGGAGAGTGGAGACTCAAAGGGAGAAGTCTCCCACCTGCCAGCCCACACTGGACTCCCTCAGGATCCTTTCTTTGATCACCCCGAAGGGTTTGTATGTTTGGAATCTATGAGCCAATCCACTCCCAGGTGTGTAAATGAGCATCCTCCAAGGTAAGGCATGTCCATGAGAGAGGGGAGAATTAAAACAGAATTTGAAGGCCCAACCCACCCAGCCATATAGACCCTTTGGTCGGGCTCTGTTCTCAGCATTTCCACATGTTGGAAAGGCTTCAGTTGGCATGTTCTGACTCAGCTAGAGATTTATTTCCAGGTTCATCTGCCGGAAGGAAGAAGAGGCCCAAGAACCCTTTGCAGGTGGAAAATAAAAAAGCCAATGGCCCAGGCATTCTGTGTCTGTCTGCTCAGCCAAGCAGCAGCCAAGTGGTCTGAGTATGTGGGACTCAAAAAAATGACACAGTCCTGAGAGGTCAGAACTGAAGGGCCTCTAGGGTTATCCCATCTAACCTCCTTATGTAAACACCTGGGGGAGATTAAGGGATTTGCCCAAGTCACACAGCTTGGTTCCCTTAGCCAGCTCCTGATTCAAAGCCCAGTACTCTGTCCTTTCCTCACTGACTTTCCCTGAGCTGTGGGGGAGTCACAGCAGGTTTCAGCTCAGAATCTTCAAAGAGGGTTGAGGAATCCACATTTTACCTCCCAGGCAATTCTTAGGCCCATTGAAATTGGGCCCCCTTGCTAAGCCAGGCAAACGAAGTTGAACAACATTCAATTTAATCGAGTGTTTAACTAGGCAGAGCAAAGGGACACCACCGCTTGACTTTGTCCACCTGCCCCTGGTCCCACTTTGAGTAGGTGGGGTGAGGTACACAAAATTGAAGCACAAGGGTGGCCTTTGGAGGGGTCTGTACTGTGGGCAACACTGTCTCTGCTCAGCCCACTTCACTCCCTAAGTCACCTGTCTGAAAACCTGAAGGTTGTCCCTCTGCGCTCTAAGCGTTTTCATGATGGAAGGGCAGAGGTTGGGGGTAAACTACCCAAGCACTGGGTTGCAGGTCTGGCTCTGATAATATCTGGAACTCTGTAGAAATAAGACCTGTCCCCACCCTGGGCTCATTTTTTTTCCCAGTATAATGAAAAGATGGCAGGAAGGCCCTCTCATCTGACAGCTCTAAGACTAAATGACGATAGATGTGTGTTAGTTAGTTGGTGTCTTCTACCCACTTGTACAGGACAGGGTACACATATGTGCTTCCTAGGGATTTACTATCAGAGACATTGATTTGGAGGCTTAAGCAGGACTTGGGGTAGTTTATTTTGGTTAGGGACTGACTCAGGCAGGGGCCATAGGCAGAAAGGAAAGAAAAGGTATTCACCTGAGAGATCCCATACTTGTTTTGACCAGCTGACTTCAAGCAGTGTCTCCTAACTTTACCTTCTCAATTGACGCTTAGCCCCGTAGATCAGCAGAAATATCCGACCAGCAGAAATGAAATGTGCTGTTGGAGCTGGCAAGAGGGAGGGGGCGTGGGGGACGCCAGAGAGAGGTGTGGACGGGGAGGGAGGAAACCAGCCTTCCTCAGAACTGGGTTGGCTTCAGAGACGCACACAGGGGCCATTCTGATTTTAAAATAGTCACTACATTTGGAGGTATATTGTGTGAAAGAACATGGAAGAAAGTAATTAGTTAGAGGTGATTGTGGGAAAGGTAGGGGTGGCTTCCTGAAAGCATTAGCTCAACGTGAGGCAATGTGAGAAGGGAATTGAAGGATTTATCTGGCTCTGAGTTCAGTCTGCCAGTGGGGCTGGCTTGGAGTCCTTCTATCAGCAGGCCTAGAGCCTGCATCTACAGGATCTTGTCTGACACTTGGTGGGCCTCGAGGCTCAGTCTGTGAGCACTGACTTGGATTCTAGGACTGGGGGAGCTTTCCCAGGGCTGGGCTTTATGTGGGTGCAGCTAGTTGTTGGAATCAGGGCAATATCAGATGCTCATTGACCTCTCCTGCAGCCACACAGATGCTATCTCTCTGTTCTGGGTCTCCTGGGTTTAAGGGAGGACCAGGTAATGAAAAACTATTCTAATTCCCCTCTTCAATGCATCGTCTCTTATTTCTGTGCTATACCCAGGTGCTGTAATCTCTTTTCTGGTTTCCTTAGCTCTTGTGAAGGTCTTTTTCATGCTTGGATAGTTGCTCAAATTGATGTTTCTGCAGGGGGACAAGTGCTGGAAAGTCCTATTCTACCATTTTGCTGATGCCCTGATTCACACAATACCATCAGCCTGTGTCTAGAATGTAAGATAAAGACCTCACTGTTCACTGAGATGGGTGGCTCATGTCCAGGTACCTGGGAGTCAGTGATAACAAACTGTAATCCCCTGGAGCTCACACACATCTCTGAACCAAAGTCCTCACCAAAGAAGGACTCCTAGAGATCCCTGTGTATACCAAAGAAACATCCTGTGCCACCATTAACCCAGTAAGGTACCAATGCTGCACTCATAGCCAACGGGTGTTGAGTCCCCAATATCCTTAATGACTACCTCATTAATTATTATTCTGCCTTAAAGCCCTGAAGTCATAGGTTCCATGGTACCAATGGTTAATACATTACATGCTTCCATCCATGGTTGATAAATAGCCTTTATGCAGAGATACTTAAGTCCCAAAACCTACATCTAGCAACCTTGGATCCCTTCCCAGCTGGAGGGGTCTCCAAAGACATTGCTAAAGCCCTTTCTGATTGCTTCATTGAATTAGATTCCCCCAAATCTTCCTAGACACTGTCTTTGAATTCCCCAGGTATCTAAAGGACCAATCTATACCTTGCATACACCTAGCAAGGGAATCCTCAGGCAGGTACCTATGGGAGTTATTTTGGTATCGGTCATTCTGTTGGCTCATAAACCAGCCTGCTGCAGTTCTCATCCCTATATGTCCTCTGGCAAAAGTGGACTGGTTCCTGGTGCTCAGCCAGTCCCTGAGAGTGACCCTCCCAAACATCAGTCATTGTTCCCTGGAGTCCTCGAATGGCAGCCCATTGTACAAACCACAACCTCAGAAAGATTTGGAAAAGAAGGAGGGTGTCCTGATCCTTATATCCACAGGGGTTTTTCTATTGGACAGAATAAAAACCCATTCCACCCTAGCTCAGCAAAGAGGATTTTTTGTTTTTATAAAGTTCCATGCAGAAGATTAAGGGAAACCTCAAGGAAATCTAGAAGTAGGAACCATGTTACGGTTGGCCTTCATAATTCTGGCTTGGATGCAAGGCAACTCTAGTTTCTGAGAAGCCAGTCAAGGAATCTTTCCTCTGATTCAGGATTGCAACATCAATACTTATAGAGGCTGCAACAGTGCCGACATGCATTGGGCAGGTAACGAGAGCGTGAAGCTGAACAGGTGGAGCGTAACAAGAGCATGTGGTGGAGGCTGGTGGATGGAAAACACATGGTCCCTGCAACAGCACCCAGTACCAGCTGATTCCAGCTACATAGACACCAAGTTACAGCATGCAGAGCTTTTTAAAAGATGCCAAAGAGCTAGGGTTGTATGCAAAATCTCCAGAGTTTTAAAGATTTGTAACAGATTTCCAAGTCACAGAATGCTACGTGGGCTGGATACGACAAGTCTTATTCCAAGACTGCTGTGATGTGCCTTTTCAGTTGTTCCACTATTGACCTTACCTGTCCCCTACCAACTGGTGAATTCTTTCTTTAGTTCCTAATCCGTTTCCTAAGAAAAGTAAACTAATTGGTCTGGCTCATCCTTTTGGATCAGACCAGGCCAGGCCATGACTGGTTGCTTTTAGGTTGGGGATCTTACTCTGCCTAGTCCAATCAGCCCTGGTCAGCAGGCAAAAGGGAATGTTGGGGCAAAATGTCGTCTCTCAATCAGCAGGCCCAGGGTCAGATCAGTTCCCCTTCACATAGGCTGTAGTCGAGCTGGCCCAGCAAACATGTCTAATACTGTATGTTATCCCAATGCCCAAATGTTCCAAAGAAACAGGATGGATGGATGGATGGATGGATGGATGGATGGATGGATGGATGGATGGATGGATAGAGTGTTTATAATACAAAATACATATTATAATGTTGAGAGAGAGAAAGAGAGATGTTAAGGAATTGCCATATGGGATTATGGGGGCTAGAGGTCCAAAACTGACAGGGCAGGCTGGCAGTGAAGGCAGGAATTAATGTTATGGTCTTCAAGCAGAATTTCATCTCTAGTAAACCTCAGTTTTTGCTTTAAGGCCTTCTTATTGAAAAAGCCTCCCACACACTTTTAAGGATCACTTCCTTGACTCAAAGTTATATGATTATAGATATTAACCTTTTCAATCAAATACCTTCATAGCAACATCTAGATTAGTGTTTGGTTTAACACATGAGTACTATAACTGAGCTGCTGCGTTGATCCATGAAACTAGCCATCAAATAGCCCTATTGTGTAGATATTGCTTCTCCTGTTTTCCAGATAAAGAGATTGAGGCTAAAAGAGGTCAAGTAAGATTTCACAGCACAAGGATGTTGTGTGTCAGACCCAGGCACTGAACTTAGCTCTGTCTCACTCTAAAGCCCAACTCTGAATTGCTTTTCAGTTAGATCAAAAGTCTGAGTACGTCTGATGTGACATTTGTAGACATTATACAAGAAGGGATTTGGTGAGATATTTTGGCTTCCCTCTGAACTTTGCTTTTGCTTTTCCTCTTTTTCTTTCCTTTTCTCCCATTATCCACTGCATTTCTCCTGGACTCCGTACCAAACTGGTAAAGTGACTCTTTAACCTCCTAATAACGTGATAAAAATGATTTAAACGACTCTCTTCCTCTCTTAATAAGGCTTCCTCTCTGTCCATTAGAAAGGAGAGGAAGAGTGAAAGAAAGCAGGTCAGCATTTCGAGCTTTTCAAGCTGCTTTTCAATAAAGGAAAGAGGCAGGGAAAACTCCAGAGATGGGCATGAATTGTACTAAAGAAAATTGTACTAAAAAAAATGGGAGAAAAGTTGATGTTTCCCAGAAAGGGTTCGTTTATTTATTTAACCAGCCTGCTAGAGCATCTTCAACAAGAGAAGATTTTGAGTTAGAGTGGCCCTGAAGTCTAGTGTTTACAGTACTAATAATGACATTGATGATGTGAGACTTTCCACACGGGTACACACTGCATGTCAGGGCTGAAAAGGCTCATGCTCAGGCAGCCATGGCAGGCTCTCTTCACTCCAGGACTTTGTCCCAATGTCCTGTGCGAGTTCGGGGGCAGGCATGCTAAGAGAACTCTCTGTTGCCTTTGGAAAAGGATCATGATAATTTCTTTTCTTTTCTGTTCTTTTTTTTTGGGGGGGGGGCCTGGGGATTAAGCCCAGGGTTGCTGTACCACTGACCTACATCCCCAGTCCTTTTTCTTTCTTATCTTCAGACAGGTCCTCACTAAGTTGCTGTGGCTGGCCTCAAACTTGCAATCCTTTTGCCTCAGCCTCCTGAGTTGCTGTGATTACAGGAGTGCAACACCATGCCTAACTTGATACATTCTTGAGTCATAAAAATTCCTAGAGTGTTAAGAGCCAGAAGGATCCTCCACCCAACCCCTTTATTTTATGTTAGGAAACTGAGGCTGGAGAGAGGTGATTTGCCACCATGTCACAACTAGGAACTATATCTCAGGGCAGCCTGGTCTCTCCTGTAAAATTCTCCCCTCAGAGCTGCTTTTGAGCTGAGAGAGAGAGAGAGAGAGAGAGAGAGAGAGAGAGAGAGAGAGAGAGAAAGTGCACCCAGTCTCCAGGGGTGAGCAGCAGGGTTCTATAAAAAGGATAATGTGTGTATTTATTCTGCCTCCTGTTATCTTTGGCATGGCTTTGCATGCCAATCCTTAACCCTTTGCAGAGCTCAGGGCAGCATCTCCACAGAGGATTCCAGTCTGAGCAATAGGCAAAGGGCAAGGGCAAGCACTTGGAAGAGTAGGAGGCATAGAAAGTTCCTGAGTGAGCGTACAGAAGGGGATACCTCAGAGGGGAGAGGAGAGGGAGCTGGAGGGAGAACTGGGGGTGGGGGGAGGAAACGTCTTTCAGGGCTTTCCTACCAGTGGAATCACACTTTTGACAAATTTTCCTTTTATGTCTGTGAAGGGGATTTCAAGATGGACTCAAGTGGTTGCTAAGGCAACAGTGTTAACAGTCGTCATTGCCATGGAAACCCTTTTGGTGGCATAATATAAATATTTTCCTTAAGAATGAAATGGGGAGTTGAGTGGGCGATGTTATTTGCTAATGCGCACAGGGTGTGGCCAGAGTCTGCAATGGATGGGTGGAAGGAGAGGACCAAATTAGCTCAGATTCTGTGGACTTCACCCAACAGGCTGCTTTTATTTATTTGTTTTAGATATAAAAGCCAAAAAATGTGAGGGGGCACAGATACCAACTAAAATAGTCCATAGCTCTGTAGCAGAGACAAATAATTGTCCATTTTTCTCTAATTTCTCTCAGGGATGGTCTGAAGACCTCCTTGGGAGAAGTGGTGAAGGCATTTGGAAGAGTTTCCAGAGCCTTCTCTTCCTCCTCCAACCTTCTCAGATGGAGGACGAAGTGTCAAGACAGTCCACGAATACTAGAGGCTCCCAGGGAGCAGCAGGGAAGGGAATGGCCAGGATCAGGTGTTTCCATGCCTCGTGGGCTCTTTCAGAAGTTAGAAGCCACCAAAAGGCCTCTCACGTTGGCTACATTGGCCAGGACACATTCATAGGTGCCCTGGCCACCCCATCGATGCTCTCAGCTTCCTCAGAAGACAAACAGGCAAACAGGACCAGATGACCTCTGAGATAACTTCCAATGCCAAGATCCCAGGATTCCACGGACCCTGCCCTCAGAGCACGATGGCGGTTAGCAGAGGCTGGAAGGAGACGCTGGTTAAGGGAAACGCTGTTCCAGCCCATGGGAGAAAGCAGGCCTAATGTCCCATAATCACTAGTGGAAAGGATTTTGAAATCTTTGACACAAGAAATGGTAACTGTTTGAGACACAGAAATTCTGGTTACTGATTTTTAAAAAAGAAAATCAAAGCTAATAATTCTAAGAGCCAGTGGCTCTATGTTTCATGACTCAGTTTTATTATTATGAGCACCCGTTGTTGTTGTTTTTTAAGTGGGTGTCAGGATGAGCCCCGAGGGCAGCAGCTGTGGAGATCGTCCTGCTCTGCTGTTGCGATGGCCTCATCCCTCCCTGGGCTGAGAACACCAGTGTCAAGGCCTCTGCCTGGCTCTTCTCCAGATGGCTTTCTACTGTGGGGGTTTTTGGTGGCAGGGAGCTTTGGATAAAACGGCTCACAGAGAGCATAGCCAAGCTGCAGCGATGACTGCGATGACTGCAGCCCCAAAGGAGCCCGCATCATCACTCTTGAAAGTTGCTGACTGGCCTGTGTTTATTCTCCATGGTCCAGTGGGAAGGGAACAATAGTGGTTCTCGAATCAAGGGGCATTCTCTGGAGGGGCCTGGCCCTGCAGCCTGAGCCTGCAGCCTGCTCCACTCTAGAGGAAGGTGGAAGGTGGCTGTGCATGGAAATAAGATGAAAAAATTGGCCTGGGAGACTAAGAAAGTTCCGGTAGTTTTTCTGGTAGAGCTGTCAATCATGTTTGCCGGGTAGGATTTAACTTCTCTCAGTCCTTGTTTTCTGGTCTGTAATGGAGAAATAGCAGATTTACTATGTGATGTAGCAGACAGTAACCACACCTGGGAAAGGATTTCAGGGTCAGAAATGGAGCATATGTACTTATTTAACAACTTCTAACACCAAGAAAATCTCAGAGCAGGACAGAGGGGGCATTAGAATAGATAAAGTAAACACTACCTCCTTTATCGCATTGGAAATAA
Source organism: Ictidomys tridecemlineatus (assembly GCF_052094955.1). NCBI lineage: Eukaryota > Metazoa > Chordata > Mammalia > Rodentia > Sciuridae > Ictidomys > Ictidomys tridecemlineatus. Next base: position 131,672,190 of record NC_135479.1, on the reverse strand, counting down.
AACACTGTCCTGGGACATGCTGGTTCTAGTTTTGTGTGAAAGAAATCATCAGGTAGCTTTAAGGATGATAAATGGATCCCTTGACAAGTTCTCCACCTCTTTACTGTGAAAAGAGTTTTATTGCTTTTTCAGTTTATGTCATTAACACATACTTTTTTGGATAACTTGAACACTGTATAAAAGTATAAGAAAGAACTTTAAAAACCCACTTAAAATCCAACCACCCTGAGATGGTCCCATTAATCACTTGAAAAAATTTTTCACATAGGTAAATTTTGTACAAACATATATGTTTGACATAAATATTTTTTTAGTTGTAGATGGACACAATACCTTGATTTTATTTTTTTATGGTGCTGAGGATCGAACCCAGTGCTTTCCACCTGTGAGGTGAGCACTCTATCACTGAGCTACAACCCCAGCCCTGACATAAATATTTTTAATGTACCTTTTGCTATCACACCTTCTGCGTACCTGTTCATCCATAGTGACCTCCCTTCCTATTCCAGGTAATCCCTGGTAACTACCTTATATCAACCCCTGTCTAGAAGTCAGGAAGGCAGGAAAAGTATAAAGAAGTTTATACTTGAAATTTCTCCAAGTTGTTTTTTTGTTTTGTTTTGTTTTGTTTTGTTTTTGCTACAGATCTAACTCCTTTTGTTAACTTAGTTCCTGGTGATTTTTTTTTTCCTTTTGTTTGGATTTAAATCGTGGGTTTGGTTGACTACTTGCCATGAATGCCATTGAATGCCCATGGCTCTTGTTTTCATCAGTGGGGCTCATGAGTGGAACAGGATGTAGATTTTTCATTTTAAAAGCTAGGACAAGGTTGATTTTTAAAAGGGTTACCATCACATTTCTACTCAGTGAAAGACAGTGTCTGGGGGGTGCTTCACTCCAATATTCCTAGGACCAGTAACTGTCTTCATTCTCTTCTACCTTTTGCCATTTTGGTAGACCTTAAGTGATACATTTGAGTGTTACATTTTCTTGATTATTAGGGTTCTCGGAATACTTTCATCTTTTTTTTTTTTTTTTTTTTGCCTTCTGAAACAGGGTCTTGATAAATTGCCCAGGCTGGCCTCGAACTTGCAATCTTCCTGCCTCAGCCTCCTAAGTAGGTGGGATTATAGATATGCACCACTGTGCCTAGATTGTCACTTTGTATTTTGCAAATAGTCTATTCAAAGATTTTCCCTTTTTTCTCCTCTAATCGTGTATCTGCTCCCTCACCTTCTAATTTGAAGTCAATGAAATCCTAGCCACATGTTATCACCTGGGGACATTAGCTTTAATCACTTAGCTAAGGTGAAGTCTGACAAGTTTCTTTACTGCACAGTTACTTTTTTCCCCCTCAAAGTTAAGGGTTCTTCTTGACTTCAGCTGAGCCATAATGCCCAACTTTCAACCCAAATATAAATATTGCAGCTGACACATGAGAAACCCTGCCAGTTGGAGACAAAGACCCGTCATAGACAGGCAATAATCTTGCAAAGTTTTCTGGCTTCTTTGCTCACTGTTATAATAATAGTACTTGCTGACACTTTTTGAATGCTTGCTTGGAAGCTTAGGAAGCTTACATTATCTTTTGTCCATGGATTTCAAGCAAGTCTGTCTCAATTCTTAACAGTTTTTTTTTGTATCAATAATAATTTTTTTCATCAAAGTAACCAAATAATCCTACAAATAATCCTACAAAGCCCATAATGAAAACACCAGTCCCCTGCCTACTCTTTCTACCTTCTTTTTCTCCAGTCCTATTTCCTATAGGCAACCAACTACCCCATGTCTTTAAACTAATTCTTTCAATATTTATCTCTAATTCTTCTTTAATTCTTAACCTATCATATTTAACTATTTTTTCATTAACTTCCTCTCATGATAGATGAGGATATAACTTTCATATACCAACTCTCCTTCTCACTTTCCTCCTGCAGCTCCCAAACATAGCTATATCATATGATGATATAGTGTCTGGTTAAATTGACACTCCATATTTCACTTTGTTTATACAAATGTTTTTCACTGTTGAATCAAGCAACAATTATTCGTTTCATTTCTTGTAAAGGGACCCTTGGTTTTTCCAAGAATTTGTAACTTCTCTGTTTTACATTTGCCTGCTTTTCTGCAATCTATTGTTCGTTTCATTTCTTGTGAAGGGACCCTTGGTTTTTCCAAGAGTTTGTGATTTCTCTGTTTTACATTTGCCTGCTTTTCTGCAATCTATTATTATTTTATCCCCAACTGCTCCATCATCCCTGACTTATTCTAATCAATTAGATTTTCCAACATCAATACTATTTAGTTTTTTCAGGAGATTTTTCTTATTCTGTGAATGGTTCTCTTTCATAATTCTGTGTTCTTGTTTTATGAGACAATATAATTTCTTATGTTCTATGTATTATCCCTTTCCTCTGATTTTTTTGATAGCTTATCTCTCCTATGTTAGAAACTTTCCTTATATGTCATATTATTGGCTATTTATTCATTTTAAGAGTGAAGTGCTAAAAGACCACTGGGAAGCTCTGGAGTTTGTGCATAGAGCTGTCAACAGATTGACTTTTCTTTAGCATTTTCAACTCCTGAGCCAGCATTTTCACAGGGATAGACCCAAATATCAGTTTCCTGATTATGTAGGATGGGGAGGGGACCTGAATCCCAAAACACTACATGCAGACTTTCAACCAGTGGTTCTCATTTTTAGAGCAGAGCTTAATCCCTTCTCAACAGAGCCTATGAATCCCAAGCCTCTCGGAAATTCTGTGTGTATTTAGTTCATGCCAGAATTTTCTATGACAGACCTTTATGTTAGCATTTGCTCCTCTCTGTTAAGTCAGTGAGCACTCTTGAGTGTTCATCTTCCAAAAATTAATTTAAATGTCATGTCTGCTGTTGCTCTCCTGTTTTCTTGTCCTTATGTCCATATTTATTCCTTTACTATCATTTGGGCAAATTTTTAACAGGTCAAAGAAATGAACACTTGTGGTCCGTCATCTTTTTAAAACTAAAACCATCATATAATTTCCTTTCTCCCAGAAAAATCCCTTGTCACCCATGTTAATTCGTCTACTTACTTTTCAGGGAAACCTTCAGTTTCTCTAGACTATGGGGTAGGGCAATCTTGCCCTCAAAAGCTTTGAAAATGCAGATGTCAGATGCAAAATGGGGACAATTTAGGAATCAGTTCAGCCTGGTGGTTAGTAGTGCTCTCTTGTGTGACTTGGGAAAATCTGGATAAATAATCCAGTTCCTAAATGTTTCCCACTTAAAAGTACACTACAAACCTCAGGAAGCTTTCAATTCAAAATCTCTTCTTTGGATGACAGAAGTGAAGTAAGAGGGAAGAGAGAAGGAGCTGCTTAAAGGTAGGAGGCAAGAGAGAGGTTAATAACTTGCCTCATTGTTTTATGCCTAGGGATAAAAAAAAAATGCTGCCTCAGAGTGTACATTGGAATCACCTGCAAAACTTTTTAAAAATATCAATTCCTGGGTCTCAACTCAGGTCAATTAAATCAGAATTTTTAGGCATAAAGCCCAGGCCTCGACATTTAAAAATATTCCCAAGTAATTCTAATATGCAATCTAGGTGGAGAACCATTGGCCTTGACCTTCGCTTGCCATTCATTCATTTGGCAAATGCTTATTGTCTACGACATGATGGGCATTTCTCTAGGTGCTCAGCACTGAGCAGTGAACTAGGCAAAGATTCCAGCTTTCATAGAATTTGCCTCCTAGTGCTTCACCCATAGGCGTTCAAGCATCCCAGGCTTCAGGACATAGACTTTAGAAACAACCCAACCCTGTCCAACCCCATACCCGACCACAAACCAGAATCAGGGAACTCTGGGCATGTACCAGTCATACTGAGTCTTCTTCCATGTTTCCACATATAAAATAGTGCTCATCTACTTGCTTCGCAAAGTAGGCACAAGAGCTAAAGGAGGTTATGAATGCACATGACCACCTGGGGGGAGGAGGTCCTGGAGGGAGAGGGAGGGAAAAAGGACCAGGCACATCAGAGATGATGCCTAAGGGGTGGCTCCTATTCCCGGAAAGTGGAAAATAATCCAGGCTTGTAGAACTATTCCAGTTGGAAGCTAATCCATCAAATTGCAAATAGAATCTCTGAAATATTGTCAGGAAGGGGGAAAAAAAGAAAAGAGGATTTTTGAACAAAGTGCAAAGAGAAAAAGAAAACAAATCTAATAACTACTTCCCTGTTTTGGAAACTTTGCACCTTAAAAGAGGTGGGTTCACACCCTTTGAGGTCCCAGTTGGAGAGCACCGGGGACCAGGTCTGCAGAACAACAAATGGTGCCAAGTTTGATGAGGCTGGAGAGGAAGAGGCATGACAATGTCCCGGGGACGGCCACCTAGCCATTTAAAAGTCATCTTTTATCTTGAAGACCAAAAAATCACTGGAGTTTAAAGAGACTGAAGTCACTTATCCCAATCCTCTGGCCTAAGGGCCTGCCTGCAGGTCCCATAGCCAGTTACCTCAAAGTCTGGGAACAAGGAGTCCCAGGGCTCTCCACTGTTCCTCTTCCTCACCTAGCAAATAGGGAACCACAGATCTGGAGAAAATTTAATTTCAAGAAGCAGGCACAGCATTTTGACCTGTATTAACCTGATTTCATTCACCCCGTCCTTGCTCCTGGCAGGTGAAAGAGCTTCAAAAGAGGAACAGGCTCCAGGGGGCGGGGCTAAGTCTCATTCAATGACCTGATGCTCTGGGGTATCCAGAAGCTTGGGGTAGGTACTGACCCTTCAGTTCAACCTGTTGGGCCTGTCACCAGAAATCTGAGGAGTCAGTTCCCAAAGAGGGGAACCTCAGGGAAAGCAGGGTTCTTGACTTAGGTGACAGGAAAGAATGTCAGCATGCACCAGTCAAAGATAAAGATAAAGATTTATTTAAGAAAGCAAAGGTACATTCAAGGGAGAATGTGGGCCATCTCCAGAGGGACAAACAGCAACCCCTTGGTGTGGAGTGTTAATATTTATAGAGGCAAAGTTACTAGGGGCTGGACTGAGGCTGGACCTAGGGCAGAGTTATGCAATTTTGCACCAGTTTTCTTTGTGCTCGCACATTGCCTCATTTTACTTTTGCACTGGCCAAGGGTGCAGGGTGCACTGCTTAGGACTTGTAGCAGCTCACGGGTTTTGCGCAGGTCAGTGGTTCATGGGTGTTTCCTGCATACCAATTGTTCATGAGTACTTCTCTTAAGTCTTAGTCATCTTTCCTTTTATATATCCCCAAATTTCTATCTCAGGTCCAGAAACAGAGTGGGGATTATTTCTAAACTGATCTGATAAGACTTGCAAAATCTGAACTCAGCAAGAATGACAATGAAGCCCCCCAGTTTGAGAAGAATGCTCAGGGAGCCTCACTGAGTTTTGCTCAAGGAGAGAGTTTTTGTCAATCTTGTTCAAGGAAAGAAGGGTCATCCATCTTTCCTCTGAACAATATGATTTGTTAATGTTCAACTGCCTTTTGTCCCCTAAGGACCAGCTGAATCATCTGTCAAGTCTTAGTAGGAGAGAATATTTGCTAGATTGTACAATTAGTCAGGCCTTAATGAGAGGAATTTATATGAAAATAAAAAGAAAGGCAGAGATTAATGGTTGGAGTAGACAGTTTCTGAGCCTGGGGGCAGCCAGTGAAGAAGATTTCTAGATGTTGAGCTTCAGGGTGTCAGTGGCAATTCAAGGGATTTCTTGGTTTGCAGCGTTGACGTCGTTAGTGACGGCGGGGTCACAGTCGTGGTTATATCCTGGAGCAGAGCGTGAAACATGAATGAAGGATTGGCAAAATATGTATGGTGGCAGGATCCAGTCCAGTTACAGATAGATAACAAGCTCTGAGACAATGAGCAGGACCAGAATATGATAACCCACAAGCGCACGCTATCATTTTCCATTGAAACACAAAATTCTCTCTATAGTTGACCCTCTTTTTGATTAAAAATAATCAAAATGAGATTATTCTTGTTCATAAAATAAATATGGTCTCATTAGATTTGTTCTGATTATTTAGGAAACTGTGGCAAGAAGAGTAATTGACCACATAGACCTTATAAATTCAGTTTGCTTTCTTTGTCTTCCTAAATAATCTCAGATTAGACTTTCAAAAGTCTTCTTGAAACTAGGGAGGAAACCCAAGAACTTGCCATCAGACTTCACCCGTTGTACCTAGACATTTTTATGAATTCCTCTCCTCTTGAGATCTCCCGAATATTTCATTCCCTGGTCCTAACAGGAAGTGACCTCCATCTTTAAGGAACCTTATAAGGCTGGGAACCTTATAAGCCAGGTGCCAAGCCAATTTTTCCAAAATGGCTTTGTGAGTTACATAAAGCCAACTTTAGCTCCTTAATATCTCTGGTCATATCAGATGCTATGCCTCACTCCAATATGGCATTGTGGTGAAAGCCCTGGTTGTATAACTAATGTTTCCCATTATGTCCTGTTACAGGGAAAACAGATTCTTATGAAATTATGCAAATAATCATATTGCCATGAAAATATGCATTCTCAAAATGAGTTTACAAACTCTGGAGGAATTGTAACCTAGCATGCAGCCTATATTATCTACCTAAATTTCTACCCAGCCCTAATCTTGTTTATTTTTGAGGATGGGATACCTAAAGACCAAAAGTCCCTTTTCAGGTGAGCTACCAAAACTGGTTGGATCTAAGATGGCTGCCAGAGTGCCCTCCAGACAACCTCTAACTCCATTATAATCCCATGTGCACACAAAAAGGACACCCCCTCCCCTCGGTGCTATGAGGGTTGACAGTCACCATGACAACAAACAGAAAGAACCATAAAAGGAGCAAAGAGGTGACACTGTCACAGGGTTGGGCCTTTTGGGAAACTGAGGCATCACAAAGACTCCCCCCCTTCAAATCCCAATTCTTGTGATCATGTCAGAAAGATTTCGGACAGGTCACTCAGAGTAAGGGGCATGAGTTTATTGGAAGGGATAGGAAAGGGTATAGGGGATGCTCTCAAGGGGAAGATTGGGTCCTTTCAGAGAGAAAAGGATAGTATGCCTCTCCTGCTCTCCAGTTTTATTGGGGATCCTGGAGAAGTTTCCAGAAAGTCCCATCCAGGTCTACCTCTTGACTTTTGACTGATAGCAAGATGACATCAGACTTTCAAGTCCCCACTGCCATGACAACTCTAGGTCACTTTGGCTCATGCTGACTAGTTCTAATTGAATTCTTTACTATAAATTCTTACAGATTTTATGGTTAGGAGAAATTATCCTTATGTCCCTGAGTTTTGAGATCTGCTCTCTAAAAAGGGTCACAAAAATCTCCCTGTCAGGGTAACGTGGGAGTCTCTTGTTGACATTGTTTCAGGCCTGCATTTCTCCTGTAGTTAACAGGTAGTTTGCTGAGGAATGTGACAATACCCTCAAACCTAGAAAATGTCTACTCACAGAATACATGAATATTCCTGCTCTTTATTAACCTATCCCTGCCCCTCATTTCTTTTATCCTCTATCTATTACTCCACAGATTGAGAAGCTGATTTGTGAGCCTGTCTCCCTACTTCTCATTGTCTTCGGTCAAGAATACACCTTCCTCCACTGCCCATTTGGTGCTGTCTCATTAGTTCCATGATTCCAAGAGGATAAAAGGACCCAGTTGAGGGCCAGAACTTGGTAACAGGATCTGGCAGGGAGAATAGATAAATGCTTCACTTTTGCTTACAAAAGTATAATCTATTAATTATTGTGAATTATAGATAGCTTAAGAGAAAAAGGAAAGGGTTCGAAAACCCAGCAGCAATATTTCAAACAAAAGTCATAATTCATTCTTCATTAGTTCGTGCAGTTTCACATAATTCACTTTGTTTTTCTTGATCTCAGTTGTGTTCGTCTACCTAATAACTCAGGCCGGTGGCTAGGGTAACAAAAATTTATTTTCTCACATTTTCCTGAGATTGGAAATCCAAAATCAAGGTGCTAGCAGAACTGGAATCTGGTAAGGGCCATCCTCTTGGGTTGCAGATGGCTGCCTTCTCATCGCATGCTCACATGACCTCTTGATGCAAATTCTGGGAGAGAGAAAGAATGAGCATGATCTCTTTGGTGTTTCTTTTTTTTTTTTTAATAAGAGCATTAATCTGATTGCATCAGTTCCTCACCCTTATGACCCTTTCAACTTACTTTTTCTAGAGGCCCCATCTCTAATACAGCCACACTGGGGATTAGGTTTCAACACACACGAATTGGGTGGATAGAAGTAGTCAGTCCACAACGTTTTATGAATCCATCAGATTCTCCACCAGAGTTCTAGAAATCCTTGCTTATTCCAGTGCTGTGAACTGAAAGTTATTAAGCTATCTTAGCAAAAGCCCACACCCCAGAGTACTCGACACGGTCCATTCCATGGATCTCTGAGACAATCCTTTTTGTTGAAGATGAAACACTCTGAGACCAGCTGGCTGCAAACACTTTCAGAGAAGAATCAGAGTAAAACAAAAGCAATCTGTGAATGACGTGGCTGAAGATCTGATATAATCGCAGGAGATTTGGTTGTTTCTGTGATATCTGGAGGAAGGAATATATCACATGTACCCAACTTCTGTACATGTATAACATTAAAATCATGCAAATATTAAAGTGATGAAACTATTATTGATAACATTTTGACAGTATAATACATGGACAGCAAGAGAAATAGCAAATTTCTATGAACTTCATGTAATTTCTGAAATATTTACATTAATGACATTTATCCATATAAACAGGACATAAAGAAAGTAAAGCATCTTTTTTTGTGACAATGTTTTTCATGCAATTCAACATATCAAATCAAGCTATTTTTTTTATTTATTTTTTATTTTTTTAAATATTTATTTATTTATTAGTTATTGGCAGACACAACATCTTTGTTTCTATGTGGTGCTGAGGATCGAACCTGGGCCGCACGCATGCCAGGCGAGCGTGCTACCACTTGAGCCACATCCCCAGGCCCAAGCTATTTTTTTTAACATTCCTTTTTCTATAAGGTGAAAGAACAGATTCTTTGAGATTTTACAGAAATCCTGTGGGAAATCTTAAAAGTTTATCTCAAGATTAAGATTTCATTTAGGATGTGATTTTGTCAAAAATATCAAAAGGTTTGAACACTTATCTAAATAGGATTCTAGATCCCTGTGAAATGATACTCAACTATCAATTTAACCACAGTGACAATAAAAGAATTTGAAAGTAACATATGAGGTATTGTTGTTTAGATATGAGATGTCCCTTCAAAACTCAAAAATTCATGTGTGAGTCAATGCAAGAATTTTCAGATGTGAAATGATTATATTACAAGCTGTGATCTAATCAGTGGGTTAATCCTCTGATGTGCACTAACTGGAAAGTATCTGTAGGCAGGCAAGGTGTGACAGGAGGAGGCAGGTAACTAGGAGATGTGCATTTGAGGTTTGCATTTTGTTCTTGGTGAACATAGCTCTCTTTCTGCTTCATGGTTGCCATATCATGGGCTGCTTCCCTCCATCTGTCAAGATATTCTGCCTCATCTTGGGCCCAGAGTTATGCAGTCATAACTGCATAACCGAACCTCTGAAACTGTGAGCCAACATAAACTTTTCCTCCTCTAAGTTATTCTCTTTCAGGTCTTTTGGTCACAGTGACATAAAGGTGACTAAAGCCGAAGTTAACACAATTGGAAAACAGAAACAAAACAAAAACAAAACAAAAAACCTTAACTCTTTCAATAAAGTTCAGTTTTTAAAACCTTATAATGAATCCATCCAATCTTTAGCCAGCTTAGACCACACAAGATAAGGGCCCTCTTTTAAGATTCCTTTTAAAGTTTTTTATATTCATTATGTTTTGTTCTATATTTCCTCTTTCTCATTTCTGGGACAACCAGTCATTAATTTTATCTTAAAACAAAACGATTCTCCTTTTTCCTTAACCAAAACATATCCTTTATGCTTTTCTACTTTGCAAAGTCATATCCCTTCACCCTTATTTCTAGCAAATTTATTTACATATATTGATAATAATTCTTAAGCACTGGAAACTTTTTTAACAGAGAAACCTAGTAAGCAGAGGATTATGCATTGTCTGTCACATATCAGCATTTCATAGCAGACTAACAAATTTTATAAATAGGCCATCTTACAGTTTTTATAGCTATATGCTTCCTCATAGGAGGAAATGTGGCAAAAAGCATATGTTTATTAATAGGCCCAAATATTTAATCTTTATAAATCATATAAAAATAAGAAGTCAGCGGGTGCAGTGGCACAATCCTGTAATCCTAGAGAGGCTGAGACAGGAGGATGACCCAGCAAAAACCTAGGTGCTAAAAATTCAGGTAGACTCTGTCTCTAAATAAAATTCAAAAAAATAGGGCTGGGGGTGTGGCTCAGTGGTTGAGAGCTCCTGAGTTCAATCCCCAGTACCCCCTCACCTCAAAAAAGAAATCAAAAGTATTTAAACTCTTAAACTTATGCTTAGCAATGAATTTTCAGTAATTTATCTTACTTAGAGATGTTCTAGATATTTAATAAATACTTACTAGTTAATAGCATAATTCTAAGGTTCTAGTTAACATAAATTTTTACAAAATGTTTTTAGGCAGATATGATAAAAACAAAATTATTGTTAAAAATCCCATTCTTAATACTTCTGTTCCATCTCATATCCAGTAAGTAACTCAGAAGACATGACTGTTTAATAAACTAACAATATTAAGCCAGTCTTATTTGCCAAGGATTTCCTGAAGTCACATGAACTTGGGAAAAAAAATATTTGAGTTACGTCTTATACATACAAGAGTTCTAGAACTATGTGATTGATATAAGCACTTTATTTCTAAGCCAATCAAAATACACAAGCTCCTTCACAAGATCTTATAAATCAATTTGTGTATACCATCCAGAAGTAGAAAAATACAACACACATCTTACATATGTACATATATAAGCATACAGACAAATGCAAATCAAGTCTTTCTAGCTTCTATTCTAAATTTTTAGTCATGAGGTAAACAGTTATCTATAAAACTCACTGGCTTATATAAAATAGTTGACTCTAATCTTTGTTCCACTGTGTATGTGTATTTTTTCTTTTTCAAATCCAAATTGTGTTTTGGCAGATGAAACAAGTCAAGATTACCTATGCAACACAATCACTAATATTCTTTAACATTTATGGAGAAGACCTTTAGTATTTTTTTTTAAGTTAGTTGCTTTGGGGGGCGCTGAGTCCCTTGAGAGCTCCCAATGATGGGGGGCAGGGGCATAGAGTTTGAGTGGAGGGAGTAGAGGGGCCACAGTGGGAAGGGAAAATTTTGACAAGTGCAAACAATAAGATAATGACCAGAGGAGGTGGGGGCTTGCAGGGGGGGTATGGCAAAAGGAGGGAGGAGGAACGGAAGCTAGGGGAAAGGAAAGGTCTTAGAGATGTCACTTTGTGGAAGCCATTGAATTCCCAATTATGTTTGGTAAAATCATATGAACAAGAAAGAAATTAGAAATAATTGTGAAGCAGCATAGCAGATGGCAGGTTGGTTTTCTTGTGGGTTTTTGTTTGTTTGTTTGTCTGTTTTGACAAGGGGACCCTGAGAAACTCCTAGTTCTTAGGTGATGCTGCCTTGTGAACAAGGAGTCCGGGACTCTAGCACAGATTCTGTTCCATAGACAGAAACCCTAGACTTTATTCTAGTTTCTTACAAATGAAGAAGCTCAGGGTTCTAACCCGGTTTCTAGAATATACTCAGAATCTTACAAATGAAAACTGTTCTTACCATTCCTCAACACACTGTTACCAGAGCATCCATCTGGGTCAGGAGTCAGACTCAACACTGCACCCCCAAGAAAGCCTTTAAACTTTGCACCCAGGATCCCAGGTGAGAGGTGCAGGGGTCCTGTGATGAGTCTGACCCTGTTTGAATAATGACACTATAATTTTAAAAGTGAATTGTTATGACTGCTATAGTTTGGATCTTAAATGTGCCCCAAAGGCCCATGTGTTAAGTAAAGGCTTTGTCACTTTTAGGAGGCGATGGAGCATATAGGAAGTGGGTCCTAGTGGGAAGGCTTAGATCATTGGGGATGTGCTCTCAAGGGATATTGTAAACTCTAGTCCCTTCTTCTCTTTCTCTTCATTTCTTGGCCTCCATAATGTGTGCGTATTTGAAGGTGACTATCACATGCTTCCCACCGCGATGTGCTATCTTATCACAGGCCCAAAAACAATGGAGACAACCAATCAATTTTGTCTCTGAAACTCTGAGACAAAATAAGCCTTTTTTCTTTTTTAAGTTGAATATCTCATGTATTTTATTACAATAACAGAAAGCTAACTAACACAATGACATTAGTTAAAACAGTAAGAAAAACTTCATTGAAGACTATCGCCATAGGTATATGAAGGGTAGGATGCTTAGCAAGGACAAACATGGAAACCCAACATTGAGCCTAGTAGAGATGGGCTCAGAGGAGCCTCATAAAGTTCTGATCAAGCAGAGAGTCTTTGTGCCTGTGCCTTTCAGTGCTTGGAGTAGTTTAGATTGCAAAGCTTGGTTCTAAAAAATCTTTATAGTATTTTCTGGGAAAATAAAATTTAATAATGCTAAAACATTTAGTAGAAGACTTACTCCATCTACTACCCATTTTCATAATACTCAATGTTCAAGCATAGGGGACCTGAATTCTCTCTGGAATTGGAATTGGAATTCTTTCAAGGGTGGAGAGAACAATGTTGGGATGTAGAGTCATCAAGACATAGAGCAGCAAGGACCTTGGTACAGTGGTTTTCAAACTTCAGTGCACATAAACAATGTCAGGGCATGTATTAAGGATGCAAATTTCCAACACATAGTTAGACCTACAGAATTAGAATTCCCATCTGTGAAGATAACAAGTTTGCCTTTCAATACCCTCTTCACAAAATGCAGATGCAGGTGGTCCTATAGCAGCACTTGGAAAATACTCCCTTCTCCTCTCCTCATCCAACACCTTCCTGCATTTTCTACCCCAGGTTCTTGGCCCAAAGCCACACAATCTCTGTTGAAACAGATTCAAGGCAGCCTGTGCCTGCCCTGGACAGCTTTAACAGAATGTTTCTTTTTCACATATGGTTGACAAGATGTCTCCTGCACATTGCTGATCTTCATAGAGCAGGTTCATGGACCTTTAAATACTCAAGACCATCTCTAACATGCTGAGGCCTCTTATGTATAATCAGAGCACCATTAATGATTCCAAACCGTATTTACCAACTCTTACCTCTTTGAACATGCCCCATACCAGCTCACAAATAGTTCTCTATCTATTACCTTGAGCTCCATCAGGTCTTGCTTCTCTCTTATGTGGCCCCCTCACTGCAAGGCAGGAAGCCCCTCAGGTCAGGATGCTGCCATACCTACCGCTGCTGGTATCTTCAGCGAAGAGCTATACTGGAACCCACAGAGCTGCAGCCCTGAAGGACCAAAGCAGCTGGGTCTTTTCCAGAGTGCCTGGGAGTCCAGAGCCATGGGGAGCTCAACCATGTAATCACCTGAGCCCCCAAGCATCTTTGTGGAGTTCTCCACATCTCACAGGGTCCCGAGAAAACAGTTCCTCCAGCTTCTGCCTGCAACCTCACTCTGCAAAGGACTCGGTCAACTGCCTGTCCCTGGGGCTGAGCCAGGGTCTAGGAACTGACTCATCTTGCTCTCCAAACCCTCTCCCTTCTGTGGCACAAGTTTGCTTGTGCTTTTTAATAGGAACAACAGGAGCAAATAAATGCAGAGGCCCCTTCCACTACTGTACTCAGACACATGTGCTCAGACATGTTTACCTCCAACATGGGACTCCTGACTCATGCCTGACCCTGTCACAGAAGCAGGGCTGTTTTCGTGGGTGTTTTACCCGAGCAGTCACATAGGCCCACTCTTGGGGGTCGGGGTGTGTGTGTGTGGGGGGGCTCTGTGCTTGGTTTAATGCCCTGCTGTGCCTGTTAAAATTCTTACAGACTTTTTAAGCTTAATTAATTTATTCATTTTCGATGTGGTGCTCAGGATGGAACCCAGTGCCTCACCCATCCTAGGCAAACTCTCTACCCCTGAGCCACAGCCACAGACCTTGTGCTTTGTGAAGGAAATCTGATGGGACAATGGAGGAGAGGTGTGTGATACACACGGGTCCGCAATGGCAGTGGGAAACCTGTGTACCAAGCGGTTGGCCTGGCAGCCCGGGGCAAGACCCAGGCCAAGAGAGAGAAGACAATGACAGTGCCAATAGCAGCAGAAGCAGAAGTGTTGGCCACAGCAGTTATGGCCCCTGCCCCAGAAAACCAATCCTTCTTATTCCATTTGTGTCTCTACAACAAAAAAGCTGAAACTAGGTAATTTGTAATATTTCTTATCGTTCTAGAGGCTAGCAAGTCCAAGATCAAGGGGCTGGCATTTGATGTCTGGTGAGGGCCTCCCCACTGCATCCTCACAAGGTAGAAAGGATACAAAGGACATCTTTGTTCTTACAGGACAGAAGAGCAGAACAGCAAATGGGCTGAATGGCTCCTTTTTACCTATTTTATAAGGCCACACCCCCATCCCTGTCTGAGATTTTCACCCTCCTGTCTTGCGCTCAAGCCTCACGTCTCTCCTTCTACAGGTATTATCGTACTTTGGGATCCTAGGGAAGACTTTTACTTTTATCAGGAGATTAAGGTCCAGTTTTTCCCATCTCATTATTCAAAACCCAAATTCTGCTCTCCAGTGCATTAGCTTTCATTTACAGCTAGCTCTGTGTCATCTCAGAGCTGGTCAGTATGCTTCCTCTGTCTTCATCCTGATCCCTGATAAAAATGGTCTTGCAGAAGGTGCTACAGAAGAACAAAATATTTGCACTGATTTGACTTGTCTGTGGTCCTTTGCCTCTGCTAATTTCCTCTTCCTCTCTCTCCCATTCCTTAACCCATAGATGCACAATGCCTCCTCCCTCCATTAAGCATTCTGTCCAGGATGCCTGTCCTCAGGCACAGTTCTGGGGGGAAGCGGAAGACAGCCGAGTTTGCTGTGGGCCACTCTCTTCATGCTTCCCTGCTTGCTTTCAGCATCCCCAAATCAAAGGGCAAGCAGAAGAGACTGCTGCTATCTCCTGTTCCTCGTTGGAAGCCACCCAGATCCTCTCCAAGTTGGGGCAGCATTGAGCAAACTTGTAGCTTTTCAGCAGTAGGAAGAAAAAAAAGCAAGTCAAGGCTGAGGTCCTTGGGATTTCGTGCCCCTTGGCTGAAAAGTCCCTTTAGTGCAATAACACACAGAAGATGCAGCTCTGGGCACAGTGTCTTCTCTCTTTTACTGGATCCCTGACAAGTTAGCTATGTCCCTCACTCCGATGACAAGAGTTACAGAAAGGTTACCTCCTGGAACTATATGTAGACAGGGAGGGAGATTTAATTTCTTGTGATTTTAGATGTTATGTGATGCCTCTTCCAAATATAAACCATCATAGATGAGTTGTGTTTTCAGCCTGATCTATGGGTCCACCTTCCAGACAGGTGATCTCATACTTCTGAGGTGGGATCTCATACTGTCCTGAGGTGCTTTGGCTGGAGCTGATGTCCCTTCCAGTGTTCACATCACCTGCCACAATGGTTTCTGCTTGCCTGATGTCTCAGGACTCCTGAGCCCCCCTTTTGGTTGCTGACCTCAGAGCCACATCTTTATCCTTTGACTTCCATGGATTCTGTGGTTTTTAACTGCCTATCTGGTTCCCAGCCCCTGACCCCTCTCTAGGCTTTACCTCTGTTGTTACATAAGCCTGCCTAAGCTGTCCTAGCCCATCTCCAACATCCTCCATTACCTTTGACGCTGGGTGACAAAATATGTCTTGATCCTTTCTCACATTCTATTCATAAGCTGCACACCTCTTCTCGGCTATACTGGTTGTCATCGTGACTTAGTGGGACAATCTCTTAGGAAATAGACTCCTAAGATTTCCAGGAAACATGATTCCACAAGTCAACTGGACATCTCCCTTGCCTTTATAAACACTGTGTGTGTAAACAGATGGGCTTTTAATAAACCAGAATACATTGTAAGTCTTCATCAAAAGAAATCCTGAGAAAAACCTTACAAGATACACTTACTTTATCACTTCCCAAAGCTGGATTTCCACATACAGGCTGTCCTTTAAGTGGCACATGGGTTCTCTGCCACCTGACTGCTCTATTTGCTACTCTGCAAGACTCTTTGTGACATACCCACAATAAATGGACCTTACCCAAACTGCAGGCCTTAAGCTACTTCACGTATGTATTGCATACACAAGAGAAACAGTGTTTTGAATACTGTGCTTAAAGACTGTTTCTGAAATAGAGTTTAAACATTTTTTTCAGATTAAGTGTGATTGCAGATGCAAGCTTTTGTTGGGTCATGGTTTGTTGTCACTATTGTTGCTTAGCACTAGAAAAACAGCCGTTACGGGTGTGACAGGTGAACTCTTACAGAGAAAATGCAGTGGCTATTCTGCTTTCCACAGCAGCCCTCTAGGGGGTGGTACCATGTACTTTTTAAAGAAGAAATCCGAGCCTTGACTATGCACGGAGGCTGCCTATTTGACAGGTCACCTTTTTGCCCAGGTTGACCTTTTACTATTTGTGATCAGCATCAGGTTGCCCACAGGGAGGAGGGGGAAGTGGTTCTCATCAAGCTGTTTCCATCTGTACAGCCACTGGGCAGCACTCTGTTCTCAGGCTCTGTTCTCTTTCAGGGCCTCAGACTGTGAAGGCCGCTGGAGGCCTTCTTAAGGTAAGGCGGAGAAATAATGGAGGAGTTACAGACTGTGCCTCTGCCGAAAAGACTGATTTTCTCAGCACCTTTTCACCCAAATCCCATAACCCTACTTCTCAGAGACCAACCATTTCCTTTCCTTCTTCTTCAGCTCAGAGGCTCAGAAGGGAGGATTCACTTGCCCCAAAGACTCAGCTAGAGCCTGGCAGAGCCAGATTCTAATATGGTCCATTTCTTTTTGTACCATTCTTGACATTCAAGACAACCTTTGGAGCCAGGAGAGAGGTGGAGGGAGACAAGGAGAACCCTCCATTTGCACAGAATTGCTGTTTATTTAAAGAATATGGAAGAAAGGAGCAGAGGGAGACTGTCAGTCTCCTCCTCTGTACTCACCTGGTTTTTCATTCTTCTCCTGTCTGGGGACCATCAGGGAGGGCCAAGTGCTTGTGTTTCTAAAATGGATACTGAGAGCTTCTGTTCTAATAAGACTTTTCAGTACATTACCCCTGAGCGCTCTCACATATCATAATTTTCCAGATGGCACAGCAGACCCTTTCTATACGTTTTCTTCAACGCGTGCACGCGCGCATACACACACACACACACACACACACACACACACACACACACACACCTCTTCCTTCCATTCCAGTGTAACCAACTTGAGGAAATGGGAAGACTGGTCTACACCGATGTGAGGAAGCCTCAATGATGCTGTTCTTTCTCTAAGCAGGAAGAGTGAGGTTCTGGAGAATTCCAAGCCAGAAGCTATTTTCCAATGGGGAAAGACAGAACCAGGTTTTGCTACTTATTAGCTGCAGTAACCTTAAGCAAGTTACTAATGTAAAATGTAGAAAAGAGTAACAATACCTGTAGAAAAGAGTAACAATATCTGCCATGTACTGATCATTTCCTCTGGGTCAATGCACTGGCCAAATAGCTTTCCCCAAATTACCTCATGTAATCTTCATGACATGCCTATGAAGAAGATACTAATATTACCTCCTACCCTTTAAGGGTGAAAAAGGCAAGAAATAAAAATATATTATCAGGGATTAAAAAAAAAATCAATGACTGTTTCAAGGTATGATCTCAGAGTATACATGACAGAAACAAATTCTATTCATGATCAGTGTGCCAGGTCCCCATCCGTTCATCTGTTTCCCAGCCAGCCAGTATGCATGCATCCATCCATTCATCCACCAAGACTTCACAAGCTGCTAAACTCTAGCATTTCAGAGTATGGGACAGAACTGAATGATGTGGAGATAAACAACAATTGCCTAATGGCCAGGCCAATTTATGGTTCAATAGTTCTAGGAGAGGGCTAGCGAGGTCAACTCTCCTAGAAATTGTACCTGTGGCCTGGGGCAGTGGGAATTCAGCATGGGGGAAGGGTGTCTTTTTTCCTGCCCTCACATAGAAGAACCTCCTAATTCCCAGCCGCTGTGTGTGTGGGGAACTGATTTAGAAATTATTCTTTTTTTTTCATCTCTCTCTTTCCCTGAAACTCTGTTGGGAATAGGATTGTGGTTGGTTTAGATAACAGCCTCACAGCCTTAATTTTTATTTATCTGACAAGTTTGACTCTGGGGATACCAGCTGTAAGCTTATGCAAAATGACAAAGAAAATGTTAACTTTTCAGCCACGGGTTCTGAATCCTTATAACAGGACTGCAAGGCTGATGGCAATAATCCTCAAGACTTCTGGAAAAAAACAAACTTGCATGAACCCCAAACACAAGAGACAGAGGGAAAAGTGTGAGCTTGAAATCACATTTTCTAGAGTTTCCTCTGCTGGCTTTCTAGCCCTATTGTGTGTCCCTGAAACCACAGGCTTGAGTCAGCCCAGGAGCAAACACTTCTTGTGGTTGGTGGGGGACATGCTTGCTCCACTACTTTTGGGGCTTTCTGTTCTGTTCTTGGGGATGGCAGGCCTTGAGCAGGAAAAGCAACTGGACACAAGACTAAATAAAGGAATTCAAATAAAAGGTAAATTTAAAAAGGGAAGAATAAAAATAGAAACAATCAGAGATGCATGTTTCCTGGGCAGGCGAAAGTGCCTAGATATAAAGATGAGTCCACTTGAGAGGATGCAGAAGAAGCTTGTGTTCTTGTGGACTGGGCAGGGGAGGGCTAATCAGAAGGGGAGAGAAGGTGGACCAGGTGCTGGGGAAATGTGGGAGGGAAACGTAGAAGACAGAGGCCCAGCAAAGAGGGTTAAGAGGGGAAGTGAGTTTGCATCATCGGGAGGACTTGTTGGTAAGAGGTGGTAGGTGTCCCTATAGGTGTTCTCAGAGGAGGCAAACAGATAGGCAGCAGGGGATAGAAAGACAACTAACAAAAACAATGAAGGCCCAAGACTGGAGACACTGCACAGTTTTCCAGAAGAGAAGCAATAGAGCCATACACACACACAGGGCACAATCCAACAGTGAGAGCAGAACCCAAAGATTTGTCAAGAGTCAGGACCACAAGTTCAAGGTGAGACCAACAGCCCAGATGTGGATGCAGGGCCATGATGATGGCTGCCCTTGAACTCAATCAGCTTCCCAGACTGAGGTCAGTCACTGGCCCAGCCCCTGGGTCCAGAGCTGAACTTGCGGGAGGGGCTTGACAGGTCATCAAATGCGTTGGGCTGCAGAAGCTTCAGGCTTGCCACCTTGCAGATTTTGAAGACTTTGGGTGCAAAACTGCCACTGCTTAGAGCAAGGGTTCTCAGTCCTCATTGTACGTTAGAATCACCCGGGAAGCTGTAACATATACCGATCCCTAGGCCATCCCCCTTTCCACACCTCCTCCCCTCCATTAAATGAGACTCTGTGATGGGGTGAATAAGCTCATGTTTATAAACTACAACTTGCAGGCAAGAGCTGTGCGGTTTTCACTCAAGGCACGCTGAGCAGGACACCAGCCATTGCCAACGTGTGGCTACTGAGCATATGAAAGGAAACTAGTTTAAGCTGAGATGTGCTGTAAGCTTAAAGTTTACACTGGATTTTGAAGACAGTGTGAAAAAAAAAAAGGATGTAAAATATCACATAGAGAGTGAGGTGCATATTGAAATTATATTTCGGATATGTTTGGTTGAATAAATTTTATTATTAACTTCATCTGGTTTTACTTCTTCTAATGTGGCTACTAGAAAATTGGTACTTGTGGTTTGTATTATATATTCTTCTTCAGTGCTGGGGATTGAACTAAGGGCCTCATGCATGCTAGGCAAGTGCTCTAACCCCTAAGCTGCACCTCAGCCCCTGCATTCTGTTTCTTTCCAACAGTGCTGCACAGAGCTTCTTTCAGTTCCTATTCACAAACCACGCAAGCAAAACTACTTTTCCAATACCGCTACTAGAGATGGTAATACACTTGCAGGGAAAAAAAAAAATCACCTATCACAGTTTGTAATTATTTATTTATTTGTGCATTTACTTGCCTAGTGTCTCAGTTCCTTAGGATTTTGTTTACTTCTTTACTTTAACACCTAACTATGTATGGATCATGGTATCAGCTCCTTAAATCTCTTTTTTGTATCTGTAATCCCTCGATGCATGGGTTGCTCAGTAAGAGTCTCTTGCTTGGGCTAGTACTGCAAAATAAGGACATTTTGCATTCAAGGGAGGGACTACAGCAGAGAGATTGAAATGCAAGGGCTTTTGAAGGCAGATGAACTTGGCAAATCCAGTGTTGGTCATGATAAAAAAAAAATCATTTAGCCTCTTGGACTCCGTGACTTCTCATATCTATAAAATGGAGATAAAATGAATATGGTGGCACATACCTGTTACTTGGGAGGCTAAGGCAGGAGAAATGCAAGTTCGAGGCCAGCCTGAGTAACTTGGCAATTCTTCGTCTCAAAAATTAAAATTTATAAAAAGAGCTGGGATTGTAGCTCAGTGGTAGACCATCCCTGGATTCAATCTCCAGCTCTAAATAAAAATAATGAAAACATCAATATAATACTTCCTTAGCAAGTTATTATTTTGTGAAGGGTTTTAGCCAGGCAGTCACTAGTTTAAGAGTGGAAAAAAAAAAAAAACTGAAAAACAGGACTAATCTCCCCACAGGAAGTTGCAGGGAACTTTGCCTCCCGGGGGCAGAACACCTGGACTGGGTACACTTCCCTTTTCAAAGCCTGACTCTCATTGTGTCTTTGAGCAGTTTCTGACAATGGAGGAATTTCTGGAGGAATTAGTATTCTAGTGACTCAGTACTATATAAAAAGCTATTTGCTTTGGCTAATAGCATAGCTAAGGTCACTGACTCTTCTCAGACTTTGTCTTTTTTTTTTTTTTATATACCGACTGAACAATCTCATTAGACAGCAATTTTGGACTAGTGCTCAGACTCTTTGGAAGCAGAATATCTTTTGCATCCATATCTTGTTTGACATGAAAAAAAAAAAATTGACTCCTTACCTCACTCATGTAGCCCATGACAAGATCCATGCCAACAAAGCCGGGGTTTTAGGAATCATGAGTTCCGACTGGTCTGCTCCAAAATGTTCTAGTCAGACAAACAGTATAAAAAGAGCCGACCTATTTATCAGCCCCTCAGCTGGGAGGAAGCATAGAGAGAACTGTCAAGAAAAAGCATGCAGTTTATTCTGTTCCTTGGGGGCCACTTGTAATTAATATCCAAGCTAAATATATCCAGGTAAAGAAAATGCTATTCCTTTCAACATGTTTTAGTAATTTATGTGGCTCTTCAGGATGAGAAGAAATATATCGGTGTGCTAAAGCAGGCATATTGGTAATGAGCAAAAGATTTCTAAAAACCCTCATTTCTGGATTTGGAACACTCTATGACAACCGGGACATGCATTTGACAGACCAGGTCTTAAAGTCGTAAAATCTACACAATCATTAATGCCCATATTGTCTGCAGTCAGCAGAAATGGTGAAATATCAAAGCGCAGTTGAAAAATAATAAACAGGCGACATTTGTGCAGAAAATGGTGTGAAGAATCCAGATGCACTGCGCTTGGCTATTAGGTTGATTAGGTCTACAACTAAAAAAAATTTCCAAGACTTTACTCTCATGAAATATTGATGGGTGAGACTCTGGTATCTCCCTCAGCAATAACCACCAGAACATCCCTGAGTTAGATCATATTGTGCGATATTGCAAGACACTAATAAGGGTATCCACAAACCATTCACAGGCTTACCAAACTGTATCCACCCACCTGTTCAGACAGGACTATGATGTAAAGCCTCCTGTCTCGTCAAATTTCATTAGCAAAAATCATGGCCCCTTGGAAGGGGCTCTAAAAGTGCTGTCGTCTAAGAATGCAGTGTCTAATGCCAAGGACTTCATCTTGGATCCATGCCTCCCACTGAAGCAGACAAGGAATACAACACTGAATTATTAATCTTTATTTTTCTCATAGATACAGGCATCAATGACTCATTTCCCTCTTGAGTGCAGACCCATCTGGATTGCCTACAAGAAGCTCTTGGCTGTGGTCTGAAACCATGTGGATGTTGGCCAACCAATTCTAACCATGACCTGCTAACTGCTAATTCATCCCCAAGTTCCAGATTTGTCCTATAGCCATGCCAAGCAACTCTAAGTTCCATCCTACAACTGGTCAGGCTCAGGGAAAGCTTCAAAGAAATGGTATGAAGCCTCTTCGGCTCCATTTGACTCTTTCTAGTTTTATTCTAATTTATCATCCATGAGTGCAGACCTTCGTTTACTTCATATATTAAGATTTGGCCTTGGCCACCTTTAAACTTGGACTAGAATGCACAAAATCTTGAAGGCAGAATCATTGGATCCATTTGGTATCAGCCAGGATGGGTTAGATTATACTATGGTAACAAACAACCATAAAACCTCAGTGACTTCAAGCTACCAAGGTTTTTTTCTTGTTCCTCCCATGTGTCCACGTGGGAACTCTGCTCATCTGCCTTCATCTGCAGGAGTTGAACCACTGGGTACAGGGGGAAACTCTTCTCATGTCAAGAGCATGTAGGAAATTCCAGAGTCTTGGGGTCAGTTTCCTTGGGCGTGTGTGTGGAACATTTATTGAGAACAACACCTGGAAGGGATGAGGAAGCAGGAATGAACAGAGGGAGGAGCTGAACTGCAAGGCAGATACAACAGAGGCCGATTCTATAAGGAGCCCTGGAACTGGAATTGTTTCAAATCAAGGCAAGGGAGTCAAACAGCTCTCTTCAGTGGAGGTCAATTTGTAGACAGGCTCAGGTATGAGTAGTCAGCTGTCAATCAATACTCATGGTAGCTAAGGGAATGGGAGCCTTGGTCCTAACAGGAGAGATCCAGGTGACACACCAGAGCGCCCATCCACAGCTTGCACCAATCCAATATACTAACTTTTTATGGTAAATTTAATGTATCTGGGAACAGCTCTTCTGGGATTCTGGTTGATCTTTTCATCACTTACCAGAGGAAGATTACACTATAATCCAAGTGGCTTCACCTGGCCTCAAGGCCACAATTATTTACTTTATATTCCTCTATGGGGCAGGGGTGGTGACAGGGATTGAACTCAGGAGCACTTGGCTACTGAGCCACATCCCCAGTCCTATTTTTAATTTTATTTAGAGACAGGGTCTCACTGAGTTGCTGAGCGTCACGCTTTTGCTGAGGCTGGCTTTAAACATGCTATCCTCCTGTCTCAGCCTCCTGAGCCACTGGGATTATAGGCATGTGCCACTACACCCAGCTTATATTCCTCTATTGACTTTGCTGTCCAAGTGTCTAACCTAGTGGGATAATCCAAATTAACCATCACAAACTTCTGGTCACTATGTGTATTTATGTGTGCTAGTCAGCTGTGCATTGCTGGGACCAAAATACCTGAAAGGAACAATTTAGAGGAGGAAAAGTTTATTCTGTGCTCACAGTTTCCAAGGTTCAGTCCATGGTCATCCAGCTGGGACTGAGATGAACTAGAACATGATGGTGGAAGGGCCTGGCAGAGGATAAGTACTCAACTGATGGTAGCCAGGAAGAAGAGAGAGAGACAGAGACATGAGCACATGTGAGTAACCAGGGACAAGGTACAGTCCCCAAGGGTAAGCCCTATCTGCCTAAAGTTACCTTCTAGTAGTTTTTTTAAATCATTATCTAGAAAATGGGTCAATCCACTGATGAGGTCACAGCTCTTCTAATCTGATCGTCTCACCTCTGAACATTCCAGCATTGCCTAACACATGAGCTTTTTGGGGGGACATTAAAGACCCAAACCATAACACTATGCTGTCAGGCCCTGGATGCCAAACTTGACAATTTGTCATCACCAACAGGAAGGAGACTACCAACAAAACTCTCAGAAGACCACCTGAGCATCTGTCTTATTCTTCTCTGCCTTCCTTGTGAATCAGCAGCCCTACTTCCTCCTGACAACCAGGGTCTGTCACTTCCAAGCAAGATTCTGCCTCACTCCTGAGAAACAGTATTGACCTATTCATGAAGGCAGAGCCTCCACAACCTAG
This sequence comes from Ictidomys tridecemlineatus, assembly GCF_052094955.1. Taxonomy (NCBI): domain Eukaryota; kingdom Metazoa; phylum Chordata; class Mammalia; order Rodentia; family Sciuridae; genus Ictidomys; species Ictidomys tridecemlineatus. The sequence continues at coordinate 131,647,973 of NC_135479.1, read as the reverse complement.
TTACCTACCATTAGTACCCCCCTGCCTCTTAAAGGTTCTGTCACCTCCATTCTGCCACCCTGGGAACCAAGCCTCTGGCCTGTGGATGAACCATATCCAAACAAGAACAGGTGTCAACTGCATTCTGAAGGATGGCACCCCAACTTCACAGAGTTAGTGCCTCTTCCCCCGTAGATGCTCTGCAATGGGCACTGACCTGAAGGACAAAGGCCTCTTCTATGCTCTTCCCTGGTTTTCAGTCTTACCATCTTTTCTCTTTCCATCCCCAGAAGCCCACAGTCATTTCCACCACCCTGGGTGATATATTCCTCCCTGAGGCCACTCTTCCCACACAAAGTAAGTGACTCTGTGCTCTGCCTGACAAGAGCATTTCTCCTTGCCCATTGTTTTCCAGGACCACTGAGTGGAGCTGTAGTGCCAAGAGGAGTCCACTTTTGGCCAGCAGCCTCAAATCAAAACAAGACCTTCCTTGAACCAATCCCAGCCTTCTCCTTCCTCTAGCAGTTTGGCCATAAGGCATTGCCCAAGTGGCCAGAGGTTTTATCTAAGGGAGAGACATGGGTACAACAGTGGTGGATACCACAGTTACCCTCTGGCCCTGCTCATGCCCACCCCCCACACACTGATTCCATTTATCACAGGTTGCTGTTGTACCTGCCAACCTTATGATTTGGTAAGTTGGACACCACTCAGCTCAAAATGGGTAGCTTTGGCCACATGGTCACTTGTCAGATGCCCCATCTTTATGAGGAAGTGCATACAAGGAGCTGCTTTCAAAGGGTTTATAAGTTTCCTCTATAAATAGCATAGCTTTGCTCTGGAATGCTAGGGTCTAAGTTATGATTCTGTTATTGGGGCTTGCTCTGAGCCTCACATGTTTTCTTTTTCCAGGTAGATAGCTCTAATGTCAGTAGGTCTTCTCATCATTTGACCTGAGCTTCTTGTCTTGCATCTTAGACCTGCTATCACTCATAGCTGATAGCCTTTTGTGTTACCTGGTGCTAACAGTTTGAATCTTAACTGTTCACTAGGCTCACTATTGAAGGCTTCATCCTTGGGCCATGACACTATTAGGAGGGTAGTGAATGAAACCTTTGAGAAGTAGGACCAATGGAAGTGAGTTGGGTCACTGGTGGCACATCCTGGCCCCTTTCTGTCTCTCTTTTTTGTTCTTAGTCACCATAAGTCTCGATGGTATACCATGTGCCATAGAAACAAAACAACAAGACCAATCATTATGGTCTGAAACTTTGAGCTAAAATAAACCTTAATCCTTTTAAATTTGTTTATCTCTGGTATTTTGTTACAGTAACTGAAAACTGACTAACAATTGGTAAATGGATAGAGCAATATCACTAAGTACTGCCTACAGAAGCTAAAATCTTATGAGGCATTGGGCTTCTTTCAGAGTGATAGAAGGTGTGAGATACAATAATTTGCCCATTATTTCCAGGGGATGTCCTGCATATCCCTAATCACTGGACTCCTAAATGTTTCACTGATATGACAGTGATGTTATGTCCTTGTATTATATTGACATATGGCATATTACTAGAGTTATTAACTTTAAGCACTTTGTTAAGATGTTGTTTGCCAGGTTTCTATTCTGTAAGTTTGATTTTCCCCCCAAGTAATTAACAAGTGTCTAATGGAGCTGTTACTTTGATACTATACAAATATACTGTTTATCCTTATATTTACTGATTTTAGCATCCATTAATGATTCTTGCCCTGAATAATTATTACTGTGGTATTTGCCAAATTGTGACTACTTTTTTATATTCATCTTTCCTTCTACATTTATTAATTGAAAAATAATTTATTAATTCTAAAAGAATAACCTGTCCCTTCTTATTCATTTCTTTATTTGATTATTTTATTTACATCACTGTGAACTCATGGATATTTCTATAGGTTATAATTATAACTTTCATTGCTCAAATTATCCCATATTGGTCATTGGGAGTTCTTTTTTTTTTTTTTAAGAATTTTTAACATTTTATTTTTTAGTTCTCAGCGGACACAACATCTTTGTATGTGGTGCTGAGGATCGAACCCAGGCCGCACGCATGCCAAGCGAGCGCGCTACCGCTTGAGCCACATCCCCAGCCCCATCATTGGGAGTTCTTTAAAGTTACCTCCATCTCTTTTTTTTAATACTTCCCTAAAAATAACATTATTTGTTGCCTTTGACTAAGATCATTATCTCTTTCCATTATAACTTCTTCTCCATCATATTCTCTTCCGTGTCAGGAAACGTTGTCATACCAATGGATATTTGGGTATTTGGTTAAGGGGAAGTTGAATAGGGGACATAATAATTTATATTTATTGAGATATAATTATATGCTTTGAAATCACAATCACTTCCTTGAATAGATGAATTATTGTTAGCTGTCTGATATAGGAACAAAATGAATTTGAGGAATATTTCTGTCCAGAATTTCCAGGACTAGAGGCTTCATTTCAATGTGACTATGTCCCATATAACCCAGCACTGTAATTAGGTAGCTAATGCTTGCTAAGTCTGCTCAAGCTTTGGCACATGGATATAATCATCTTTTAAATACTGTATACTTTTGAAGATTCAGAGGAGAAATTTAAATACAAATAAGTAGGGTATTTACTTGCAAGTTCATAAAAGTCAATGTGTCATTTAATTCCTTTAGAAAGAAAGACACTTTGGGAACTTTGCAATAAAAAATTAGAGTGAAGAATCCTAATTTTGAAATATGAAGGGCACTTTTTTGGTCATCTTTAAGTACATTTAATAAAGAACTGAGAGAGGTTTTAGAAAAAAAATTTAATAAATCAAAAAAATAAGAATAAAAAGTTATTCTGACATCTAGAGTTATAACCATGAAATATTTAATTATGTGAAAAGCAGTAATTCAGTAAGAGGAAGAGATCACTTTTCATGGAATAATAACAAATAGACTTTTGGATTGTTTAATTATTCAGTTATTGAAAAAGTGAATGATATGAACACATTGGGAAAAAGATGCACATTTTCTCCTCATTTAACGTGAAAACTGGCACCAATGAGAATAACCTACAACTCATGGTACATGATACAGTGAAGTTAATAAATCAATAGGTAATTCTCAATTCAGAAAAAAAAATGTGATATGCTCTCAAGTCTTGCAATCATTCAGGAAAGAAGTTTGGGGGGGGGAGTTTTCCCCAAATTTACAACAATCCTAAACATTTACATGGTATTTCCAATAAATATGAAGTCGAAAGAAACTTTGAAACTATCAATAGATAAGAAAATAATTTTGATCAAACATGCTAGAGAAAAGACTGACTCATCTTCTCTTTGAAAATCTAGCACAAAATTATCACGATTCGAAGCAGTGATCTAAAAGGCATGAGCCTAAAAGAGTAGGAAAAAATATTTAATTCATATGTCAAGGAGCTAATAAAGATTCTCAGTTTTTTGGATTTTGTAATAGTTATGGTATTTGTTAGCCATTTAAGATTTGAAACTTGTTGTGATTTCGTCAGTCATTCTAAATAAAAAGTGACCTTCAAAGCTCACCTTGTATTCATAATTTACTATTATTCTTCTTTTAAAAAGTCCCCAAATTATACAAGCTTCAGGCCCCGTAAATCTGAATTTTGCTCTTCCCTGAGATCTCAAAGAAAACAGGTATCAAAGCATGTTCCATCTCTAAGAAAGCGCTTATCCCCATCCAGGGACCAAGAGTCATGACTTTGCCCTGAGTGTACATAGCACATGATATAGGGGAAGCAGATAGGGTCACCAATGTATTCCCTGCTGCCAGAGAGGCTCCGGGGAGAGGGAATCCCATGGAAAGCTGCTCTTACATCTCCCACGGCGCAGTCAATGCAGTCGATGCCTTGGTGACCATTTATTGGGTGTGAAGTGATTGTCCTGAGCATCTGTGTGTTTATCCAACAGGTCATTCAGAAGTGTCAAGTTCTGTTTGTGGCCAGTTTCATTCTCCAAATAGAAACTGATTGGGGGGTGGGGGAGTGATGGCAAGAAATTGTATCAGGCAGGAGGGTTTATTAATATCGATATTTCTCTCCAGGATAAAGGAGAGTCCTGGGGACTCTGAGGGCCTGACCAATGAAGGCCTCACAGGCTCTACCTTTGATTCTCTGAAATCACAGACAGCAGCCTTAAGACTATGGCTCCTTATAAAACTACTTCTGAGGCGTGGAAATCAGACTAAAAACATCCCAGTTCGTTGTTCCCACCTTTCTATCCCTTTGCTCTGCCTCTGGTTAGCGTGAAGGCTCTCTGTTCTCATCTTAACTCTCAGGCTGCCTCTCTTCCTAAGATGCCCTCACCCTGCCTCTTCCTTCCAACCACCGCATCCTTGAGAACCAGCTCCACTGCTGCCTCTTCAAGAAGCCTGCTCAGAGACTACCTGTGCCCCGGCTCCTTGGGCATGTCACCATCTTGGTTCATCTGGGCTGCTATAACAGAACATCAGGAACTGGGTCATAGATTGTTAGAAATACCAGGGTGCCACCAGGGATCAAACACATGCTCGGAAGTAGCTCAGCAAGGCAAACTTGACTTCTGCCCAAGGGCGTGCTACCAGAGAAAATCCTGCAAGCAAGCACACCTGGGCAGGCAGCCCACCTGTTTTTCTGTGTAATGCGGCACTGCCCTTACACTGACAGGAGGAGCTCAGGGTTGCAATCTCCGTGCTTGGCTAATTTTAAACCTGGGGAGGGCAATGGAAAGGGCTATAGTTAAAATGGCAACAATTGAATTTTATATCCCAATTAAGGCTAAATACTATATTTTGAAAGTGGAACTTTCTATTTCTCACACTTAGAAACAGCAGAGATTTATTTCTCACAGTTCTGGAGCCTGGAAAGTCCAAGATGAAGGCACCTGCAGATTCAGAGTCGGTGAGGGCCCACTTTCTGGTTCATAGATGGAAAAGCTGCATTCTCACATGGTGGAAGGGGCAAACAAGCCCCGTGATCATATTTTACCAGGACACTAATTCCATTCATGAGGGCTCTGTCCCCATGACCTAATCACCTCCCAACGGCCTTACCTCCTAATACCATTTGGGAGCTAGGATTTCAATAGATGAATATTGGGAGGACACAGACATTCAGACCATACACTGCTCTCTTCCTCTCTGGGAAATCAAGTCTTACTTACTGTCTACCTCAAAGTATAGTTATTTATGACTGAAAAAATTCTTGAGGGCAAGAGCCAAGCCTGAGTCACTGAGTCACTGCTGTGTCCCCACAAAGATCAGAAAAAGTGTCTGTGCTGGGTAAATAAGCGTCCAATGAATAGTTCATTGACTGTGGGCATTAACTTGAGAACATGGAAAGCACTCAGCCCAGGTCTTGACACAAAGCAACTGCTATGTTGTTTCTATAAAAGCTTTCAGTATAGTTTTAGAATAACCTAGAATCAGGAGAAAAGGCAGTATGGAGTTATAGTTACAAGGATGGATTCTGAAGCCACCCAGCTTTAAATCCTGCTCTGCAGCTTGCTGGCTGTATGACCTTGGGCAGATTGTAAACTTTTTGCACTACGGTTTTCTGTTCTGTCAAAAGAGAAAATAATTGTGAGCTACTTGGGAGAATTAAATGACTTGATGCACACGAAGCACATTGACCAGAACCTGGGGGAAGAACTGTGCCCTAATTGCAGGCTATGATACTATGATATAACAAGAAATGTATATTTGATCTCAGTCTTCCCCATCCGCTTCCTGGCACACAAACCCTTGGAGTCTGCCAGGTACAAGTGGCCTTCAGGATGTTAGTGAGATGACAGGTGGCCCGGGGCTTCTGGATAGCCTGAGGATGGGGGCAGCTGTCAGAAGAACAACCATGTGATTAGAGAATTGGAACTTCCAGCCCCACCCTCATAATTTCCTGGAAGCAGGGAGAAGGGCTAAAGTTTGAGTCAATCACTAATGGCCAATGCTGTGATCAATCATGGCTAAGAAATGAGGCCCCCATACAAACCCAGAAGGACAGGGTTCAGAGAGCTTCCAAGCTGCTGAACTTGTGTCTCTGTGGGGAGGGTGGCACACCTGGAGAGGGCGTGAAAGCTCTGCACCCCTTGCCCTGAATCTCGCTTTATGCATCTCTTCCACTTGACTTCCTGAATTGCATCCTCCAACAGGTAATTGGAAGTAAAGTGTTTCTCTGAGTTCTGTGAACCACTCTAGCTAGTGATTGAACCCCAAAGAGCAGTTGTGAGAACCTCTGAAATGCAGTAAGTCAGACAAAGGTTGTGGGTAACATAACCTGGGGACATACTGCTTATAACCAGCGTCTCAAATGGGTACAGTCTTATGGGACTGAGCTCTTATCCTGGAGGGTCTGTGTTAACTCTGATTAGCTTCAGAATTGAATTCAACTGGTGTAGGACACTGTGTTGGTGTCTACAGAGAGTTACAGAAGTGCTTGGTATATGAGAGGAGGGAACAATGTACTTTTTGGTGACGCTGTGTTGTGAGAAGATAGAAAAGGAAATAAAACAGTTACTTTCAGTTCCATCCATTTATTGGCAAATGCCATAATTCCATTCTTCTTTATGGCTGAATAATATTCCACTGTGTCTATATACCACATTTTCTTTATCTATTCATCTGTTGAAGGGCACCTAGGTTGGTTCCATAGCTTGGCTACTGTGAATTGAGCTGCTATGAACATTGATGTGGCTATGTCACTGTAGTATGCTGATTTTAAATCCTTTGGGTATACACTGAGGAGTGGGAAGGCCAAATGTTCTCTATGATATGTGGAGGTTAACAAGAATAGAAGTTCAGTGGATTAGACAAAGGGGAATGAAAGAAAGGGAGGGAGGATGGGAATGGGAAAGACAGTGGAACGAATTGGACATAACTTTCCTACATTCATATAGAATATGCAACCAGTGAAACTCCACATCATGTTCAACCACAAGAATGGGCAGTTATACTCCAGTATGTATATGTCAAAATACAGTCTACTGTCATGTATATCTAAAAAGAACAAATTTTAAAAAGTACAGTTGCTTTTTCTATAAACAAACTATAGCTCTTTTCCAAAGTCATTCAAAATGTGCCACCTTCCCTCTCTACCCACTTAGCCAGCGGAAGAGAACAGGCCAGGGGTGGGGGGCGTGGAGAGGGGATGGTCACTTACTCCACACACTTTCAGGGCAGTCACATGAAGAGGGGAAGGTTCATCTCTGCTTCCCACGGCAGACCTTGCCAGCGTGGAAGACACAGGGAAGCCCAGCCCAGGCCCAATGGAGCAGAACTTGGTAGCAGGTGTCAGGCAGCAGGTCAGCCCAGGGGCCTCTGAAGAAGCAGGCTGTCAGCGGGTGCTCACACTGATCTGCATTATCTTTTGTTGCTATTGCTATGGAAACAATTAGCATCCCTATGATAAATAAGATGCCAAAATAATTTAGTGGCTTAAACGATAAAATTTTATTATCTCCCAATGTTCCTGGGTCAGGAATTTAGGGGCAACTGGGGCTCATGAAACTGCAGCCTTCCTCTGAGTTGACTGGGGCTGGAGGATCTGCTTCTAAGAGGGGTCACCAGGAAGGCTCTGGGGAAGAGACCTCGTTGCCTCCCCCACAGGGGCCTCTCCCTAGGGCTGCTTGAATACCCCCATAACATGGTAGCTGGCTTCCAAAAGAGAAAGCAAAACAGAAGCAGTGTCTTCTCTAACATCTTTGAAGGTCACGTTCCATCATTTCCACCACATTCACTGATTAGAAGTGAATTGCTCAGAGCTGGCCTGGTGGTGTATGGCTGTAATCCCAGTGAATCAGGAGGCTGAGGCCGGAGGACCACAATTTCTGAGCCAACCTGGGCAACTTAGTGAGAACCGTATCAAAATAAAAAATGAAAAGGGGCTGGGTATGTAGTACAGCACCTCTGGGTTCAATCTCCAGTAGCAAAAAAAGAGAGAGAGAGAGAGAGAGAGAGAGAGAGAAGGAGGAGAAGAGAATCACTCTGAATAAGTCACTCTCCAGATTAGGCTGCATCAAAGGGAGACATTTCAAAGCATATGTGGACTTAACTTTGAAACCCTTGATAATGGTGATCCACTTTATGCTTTGGATATAGCCCTTGCTGCTCTGCCACTGCGACTTAAAAGGACATGTCCCTTTCTCTTCCTCTCTCCTTCCTCCACTGTAGTCTCTCCCCCTCCCTAATTTCTTCCTCCTCCTAGGCAGAGTTCTTTGTCCTTGAGCACACACCCACACAGGAACCAAGTAATTCAGATTTGGAAATGGTACCAGAAGTTCTAACAAATGATTATCTCCCAAATTACCAAGTGAATTACAGCTCCTGGACAGAGGACACTTGGAATGTAGCCTTTGGATCACCTCTTTAAAAAAAAAAAAAAACCCTATTCCCTCTGATGGGCAGAAGCACAGCCTCTGGGACAGGAGTGGCCTGTGTTTTTCCTTTGCTGGAAAAGCAATAAAACTTCTTATTCCTTTTTCTCAAACCATGTCCCCATTATTGTATTGTTGGGGACAAGGTCTGAGCTTTTGGTAACACCTTCAGCGCTGTTAGGGTCTAATGCATTCCTAGACTGAAGGCAGATGTGTTTTTAATCCACACTGATGCTAAATTCCTTTGCTAAAGTTATGCAAAAGACAGGAGTCACCTCCTTTCTCCCTCCCCAAGTGGTAGCCTGATGCTGGGAGACTGGGCCTCCTGATGCGCCCTTCCCTGAAGATTCCCTTAAGGGGGAGGAATGAATGGAAGGTGTTAGGAAGAAGCTGAATCTCAATAATGAAACACCTACAAAGGAAATGAGCCAGGGTCTACTTGAGAGCTCTCCACAATCCTAAGGTCTTTGAAAATGTTCTCTCTCCTTTGCTCTCATGCCACAAGTCTTTAAAATTTGGGGTGATGTCTAGGTTTACAAGGCAATGTGGATTCATTTTGGGGTGAGGATTCTGGATTTTTCCAGTTTGCATGCTTAAAGGTCAGTTCTGTTTAATAGTCAAATTCCTATGGCCTGGGGATGAGGTGGGGAACCATAATTTAGAATAGTCCCCGAGGACATGTATGTAGAGTGCAATGGCATCCATTTATCTTACAGCTGTCTTTCTCTATTTGGTGAATGGTCACACAGCTGATATTCTGAATGACAGGTCAACAGAAGGAGACAGAAGGAATAATAGAAAGTGCTTTCTTAAGTGGCCTTAGGGGAGGTGTGTGCATGTTTTAAGGCAAGAGGAGTGGCAAGTGCATTTTTTGCTAGAGAAAGTGCCAGGCCTTCCCTATGGTGGCTCTAAAATTAATGCTCACAACAACTTGTAAAGTGGGTTCCTTTTTTTTTTTCAGTTTAGAAGGATGAAACTCTGGTGATCAGCTTCAATGACTTTGCAAGTAATCAAGTAAATAAGCAGAGATAGACCTCAGTTTTCAAATAGGTAACTTAAATTTTGTCTACCCTGTGGGTAAATTCCTCATTCTTACTACTGTGAGAACAGGTGCGAGGGGCCAAAACCTTCAGAGCTTTCAAAGAACTGGAGTAGAGCTGGGGTTGTGGCTCAATGGCAGTGCACTTGCTTGGCATGTGTGAGGGTTAGATTCACTGGGTTAGATTCTCAGCATCACATATAAATAAATAAAATAAAGGTCTATCAACAAATTAAAAAATTACCAAAAAACCCCACAAATTATTCTTTAAAAAGAGAAAGAAAGAGGGTCAGGGTTGTGGCTCAGTGATAGAGCACTTGCCTTGCCTGTGTGAGGCACTGGATTCAATTCTCAGCACCACATATAAATAAATGAATAAAATAAAGCTCCATCAACAACTAATATATATATATATATAAAGAAAGAAATAAAAAATGAACTGGAGTAGCACTGTGTAGGAAAATTCAGGTGCTGACCAGCCAAGATGCCACGTGCTTCTGGCATTGATGGTATGATCTAGAACACATGCCTTTCTCTCTCTGGTTGGTTTCTCACCTGAAAAAGGAAGTAGTGTATGTGTGTGTGTGGGGGGAGTGGCTGTGTGTGTGTGTGTGTGTGTGTGGCATTAGTGTTGCCTGAACACAGAGATCATCTGTTTTTTTGTTTTTTAAATAAATATATAAAAGGCCTATCCCACTGGGCCTGGCCTTCAAATGAGAACCTCTAGAGTTGGGGGACACCAATCTATTAAACCAACTTTCTAGGGGCTGCAGTTACACAGCCCCTGGCCACTCATGAGGTTTTGGGAATCATGAAGCTGGCGATCTCTAAAGTCCCTTCAAGTTCCAGTGTTTAATCCATCCTAGGACAAAGAAGGAGGAAGACGCTGTGAAAAGTTGGGACAGTTGGGGGACACGGATCCAGAAAAGGCCACTCTGCTCCCTCTTACCTCCTGGCACATGGCTGCAACTTTCCACTTCATCTTCTCTTGAGACCTTTCTTTGTACTATTTGGAGAAATATTTGAATGGAAACTCAACCTCTTTTTAAAGTCAAATATGATAGCCAGCTTAAAGGGGCTTCCCACTGGTCAAATCTGAGCTAATTCAGCATCGAGATAATCATACCAATTTATTACCAGCTCGAATATAATAGGAACTCATGAGCCCATGTTTATATAAATAAGTAGATCGAGGAGAAGAAAAAGCTGCTCTTTATAATAGACAACCAAATAACAGGTATAGAGGACAAAGTTAAAAAGACATCATTTGGTGACCATCATAGTAACCAGCCAAGGATCATCAATGGATGCTAGAATAAATGAGGAAAAGTTTGAAGAGAAACAGAATATCCACGTAGTCTCACGGCGCATCCCTACACAATCCTTACTAATTACGGACAAAATGCTCCTTAACTTTATAGAGAAACCTGGCTGAAACCATGGTCACCAAGCCCTAGAAGCCAACAGCACCATTTGAGTCAACAGGACATGGAGCCACCTGACAAGGTCCCCTGAAAACACAGCATCACTTCACTGCTGTTCCTGCCAAACAAAGGGAACCCCCAAATCTAAAGAGGAAACATCAGAAAAAAAAAAAAAACCCAAACCGAAAGAATGTCGGCAAAGCAATTAACCTGAGCTCTTCAAAAACGAAAACTGGAGAACTAGCGCAGATTAAAGAGATTAAAAAGACATAACAAATGAACGCCTCATGTCACCATGTACAGCATCCAGGACCAGAAAGGAAAGAGTCAAGAATAATGATGTTTGTTGTTGCTGCTGCTGTGGTCCATATAAAAGATGTTACTGGGATAACCAGCAAAAGGTGAGTAGGATTTATAGAGAATGGTCTTAAATCAAGGTTAACATCCTGAATTTGGTGCATGTGCTTGCTGTAGCTATTAGAAGATTGTCCTTGTTCTTAGGAGATGCACACTGAAGCATTTGGGGATACAACTGCAACTTACTCCTGAAAGGTTCAGAAAAAGGATGTATACACACACACACAAACACACACACACACACACATTGGGAGACAAAACAAATGTATTTTACAAGAATATACAGGAAATATTTTTTTTGTAACTTTTCTGTAAGTGTGAAATTATTTTTTAACAGGTTAGAAAAAAATTAAAAATCAGATACCTTTAGGTAGGTTATTGGGTCATCAATCATTCACCTGATAGTATGAATTTATCTAACCAGATTGCATTTTTCTTAATGTATCTAGATGACATCAGCTTCCCTGAAGAAATGGAAGCTTATTGGGTCATGGGCAAAGAATATCAGTTTGAGAATCTGAAACACTTGGGGAGGATAGAATATTCAGATAGAATAGGTCTACTACCACTGGCAGCTTAGAAATAATAAAAACACAAAGATCTAAAGGAAAATAACCCAAGAAGGTAGAAGACAAATTCATAAAATTAGGCAGGAAGAAGTAAAACAGTCTTATCAACAAATTCAAGAAAATAAAGTAGGTTTTGTTTTCATTAGTTTACTTAATTTAGTGCCACTGTATTCCACAAACCTGATACGTGCTTCCTCCTGCCTCTGTGCCAATGTTCAGCCCATTTCTGACCATCCCTCCCTCTTGCTTCCAACCTTACACCCTTGAAATCTCATCCTTCTTCAAGACTCATATCAAATGCCTCTTCCTTCATGAGGAAGTTCCCTGGGATCATTCCAGTTGGATTTCATTTCATTTCCCTGGCACCTCTTGTACCTCTATAATAGCACATCACTATAACCTACTTTATTTTCTTGAATTTGTTGATAAGACTGTTTCATCCATTAAATCTAGAGTTGCCCAAGACAGCCTAAAATGATGGTAAAGGCCAGGGCTGTGGAGACAGGTTGTGGGAACCTTACAGATGTGCCTCCAAATCCTTTGCTACTCTTTTCTTCAAGAGGTGGAGCTTAATTTTCTGTGTGTGTGTGTGTGTGTGTGTGTGTGTGTGTGTGTGTGTGTGTTTCCTTTTCCTTTTTTTTTCAGTACTGAGGATTGAACCCAAGGGCACTTAGCCATTAAGCCACATCCTCAGCCCCAAGCCCTTTTTATTTTTCATTTTAACCCAGGGTCTTGCTAAGCTGCTTAGGGCCTTAGTAAGTTGCTGGGGCTGGCTTTGAACTCATGATCCTCCTGCCTCAGCCTCCAAACTCCTGGTATTACTGCCACACCCAGCAATTTCCCTCTTCTTGAGTGTAAGCTGGACATAATGACTCACTTTTAACAAGTAGAATAAGGCAGAAGTGACAGTGTGACTGTGACACTAAGTCATAAAAAGGACTGGGACTCCTCCTTGCTCACTCTCTCTCACTGGGTCTAGGAGATTGCAGCTGCCACATCATGAGGACACAGACTGCACTCAGAGTGACTCCGTGGTCTCTGGCCAGCAGCCAGGGAGGAACCAACCACCACCATGCATGGGTCACCTTGAGCAAATCCTTCAGCCTCAGTCAAGCCTTCACCCCTACAAGGCAGGACCCTGTGGGCCAGTAACCAGGCCAGGTTTCCTGGGAAACCCTTATAGGCCTCCTGAGTTCCATTAAATGAGATCATTCTCAAATCTGACATACCAGGCCAGGCTTTGGGTACACAATTGATTTTCCTGAGTATATTCTGATTTTCTTTTTTTTTTTTTTTTTTAAGACAGATTTTTGCAGAACTGAGGCAAATAACTATACTGCCATGAAAAGTAAAGAGGCATAAGGAGAGTTTCTGATTTCAGGGGGAGGGCTGAGAATCAGATATCATCTCACAATGCTACATTTCAGTATATAAAAGCAGAGCTTAGCAAATTGTTGTGGGTTACACAAAGTTTAAGGAGAAAAGGAAAGGGCTTGCTTGCCTTCAAATGTGCAAAAGAGGACATTCAAACATTAACAGTATTCTAAACCAATAACTACAGTAAGCTTTTCCTCCTCAGTTCATCCAGTCGAGTGCAGCTAACACTGGACACACCGCATCTGGAAGTTCAGACTTAAAACACTGGTAAGGCCGAAAAGCTGCCCAAGTCATGCCTCGGAGACCTATATTTAAATGTCGATTCTTTTTTTCTTTCCTTTTTGAAAAAAAAATTTCATTGATTTATTTTTAAATTGGCTTTATTGTAGTTACATATAAAAGTGGAGTTAACTGTAATATATTCACACATGCACGTGGTGACATAGTTTGGCTCATTTCATTCCACTGTTCCTCCATTTCCCATCTCTCCTCTCTCCTCCCTCCCCCTTATTCCCTTTCCTCTACTCCACTGTTCTCCCTTCTATTTTCATAAGAAAATTCCTTATTTCCCTCTGGCTTTCACACATAAGAGAAAACATTCAATCCTTGATTCCCTGCATCTGGTTTATGTCACCCAGCGTGATATTCTCCAGTTCCATCCATTTACCAGCAAATGCAAAAGTCTATTCTTTGAAGAGTCAATAGTTCCAAGTACCTGGGGTAGTCCTTCTCTGTGAGGGCAGTGAGATGCTGCTTTTTTGTTGTTGTTGTTGAAGGCCTGTAGCTGATAGCAGACAAGCATCAGAGCAAAACAAAACTATGTTGGATGATAAGTAACTGGTTAATTTATTATTGATTATTTTTAAATATAAAGGTCTGATGAGAGTTCCTAATAAGAACAATGTAACTTGACAATTAGAGTTTGATTGTTCCTGTGGCATGCATAACAAGATGATAAAGCCATTCCAAGATAGGATTTTAGACAACATGTCTCTAAGAGTAGTGATTAAGCCTATTTCCAGAGAAGTCAGTGAATGTTCTATCTGATTTATAAAAATGAATGAACATAATTTTAAGAGAGGAAAAACTTTGAGATGTAACATAATAATTCTGAGACATGATGCAGTAATATACCAAGATTACAGCAAGCATGTATCAGGAATACACCCAGAGTATATTCAATAAATATGGCATAGAGGTCTGTAGTTTTATATGACTCCATAGGATAAGTCTGATGTGTATCCCCGGTGTAGAACACACTAGATTCAAGTGAAAGAATTAAGATTCTGACCAGGTTAACATTTTAAATAACCGAAATTAAGACTAATATCACTGTTGTCTAATATCATCATGCAAAATGTCATCAGGATTCTGACATATGGAAAACTCAGCAGAGTGTAGCTAGTGTTTCCTCTGAAGTTCAAATGTATGGAAAGCAAGGACACTGACAAATATCCAGGGACTGCCCATGAATTATGTAACACCTGAAATCTATATTAAAATATTTTACCTATCCAAATTTAACTGTCTCTTCTGATTTGACAACTTCTCCCATGAAACTTCACAATAGTAATGTATCAAACAACCCTAATTATTTCTAGCACCTCTCTTTTTATAAGGTGAAAGAACAAATCTTTGCAATTTCACAGGAGCCCTCTGGGAAATCTCAGAATGGATTTTTATATAAAAGATATCCTGAATCATGCTCCCTCCTCCCCTTATAGTTCTATAATTGGATCTGATTTTGAGGAGGCAAAATTCAAAAAGATGTCAGAAGAGATTTAGACATCTTATTAAGATGGGATTATGAGTGCCTGAAAAATGATATTTGGCTATTTAATCAAAATAGCAATCATAATTTTAAAAACCATATAAAGTGAAATGGTAGTAAAAACATTTAAGTTCTTTCGTAGTTGTGATACTTTTTTCTTGAATAATAAAGATTATAACAAAGTTAACATTAAAGAATCTTTGCTATGTAGGCAGATTACACAGAAAGTGAAGAAAACCTGCATCTTATAGGTGAAGAATTAATCAGTAAATCAAGGCAGCAATCTCATCAAAGTAGACACGACTTTGCCAAAACATTAGCACATTTCATACCTTCTCTTAGAAATCGGGTATTATAAACCAAGGCAAGTAAACTTCACTTAACAAGCCTTGTCCTTTATTATGCTCCTTCATATTCTGGAACAATCTGAAATGTTCCAACATTATCTTCAGGTTTCATAAACCTTAGATTGAAACTAATTTCATAATAATTGTGCTAAGATGTTCTGTTAATGTGCAATGTGTTCCTCACGGCCACCTTCAAATGAAAAGAAGTTTTTTTTTTTTTAATATTTCTCAGTTTTAATTTTTAATGCAGTATCAAGAGTTATTACCCGCACAAAGAAAGTTTCTTGGGAGGGAGGGGCTGTGATAAATTTTTAGAGTGTAAAGGGGCCCCGAGTCCCATTTTGAAAGCTACTGCTCTATACAAACTGACACTCGTGGTACTGGGCCTGTAATAGATACATGAATTCAGAAGCCAAGAGAGAGGGTGAGGAGTTGCCCCACTTACCATCACTCCTAAGACCCACAGGGAGAACTTATATTTTCCAACCCTGTAACTCTGCCCTCTGTGAGTTTAGAGGTTCTGGTTTTCAGAGAGAAAATGCTTCCTCTAGGAGACCCAGAAAGATTCCCATGAAGCTTTTAGTTATGGCTGTCGATGGGCCATTTTGCCTGCTGGTGCCAAGAGCAGAGCAAGAAAGCAGTCACCATGTGGTTTGATTATAAAGAGAGGGTAGGGTATGGTTACCCCTTGGGGGCCAGGGAGAAAATGCTCAGCATCCAAGTTTGATGATAAACAGAAGCACAGCTGCCATGGCTCCAAAGCTCAGTCTCTCAGAGTGAAAAGCTGGACAGCTCTGAGGCCAGCCACCTAGACCAACAGAGTGGCCAGCTGTGATGAAGGGCTCTGGAATTGTACTAGGGGAAGGAGACAAGCAGGCTCAGTTGCAGCCTCTATATGATCTACAGCCATGGGGCTGTAGTTCCTCCCATTTTGTTTCTCCTGTAAATTTCCTCAAGAAAAATGACTCACCAGAATTCTGGTGAAGCTGGTCCCAGTATTTAACCTACAAAGTGAGCGGATCCAAATGGCACAAAATGTGGGCTATCAAGGATGCTGTTGTGTTCCTCCATTGCCCTTTTGAAGGTTGATGCACTCATTCAGGATTGTTGATGGACACTCTAAGAAACTGGGGTCGAGCCTAACATTTTGTGCCAGTCACAGACTATTCCTCTTTTGAGAAAGCCCAGGTACCTTCAGTTGACTGCAGCGCATCCTTATCTATGTTAGCACATGAGCCCTTCCTCCTGCCTTAGTGTGCAGGTCTCTTCTTGTCTGGCTGTCACCCAGGATGTGTGTCTGTCTGTAAACTCCTAATAAACTGCATTCTGGGCAATCCTGGATTTGTACACCTCTTTTTCTGGTCTCTGTGCACCTTCTGCCCAGGGTACCAGTTCTTGTTCCCTGAATTTTTCTGAAACATTATTATTTATATTAATATTATTATTAATATTTCTTAGAAGTAGTTTCCTATAGGGCACAGCTTGGGAAATACTAGTCCACATTTTTAAACACTTAATTAGCAATCATTTTGTTTGGCATCTTTAAAAGATAAAAGGGCTTTGGGGGATGCTTTAATAAGTCACTTATAAAAGCCATTTGAGGAAGTTAGAGCTGATGCCTCTGTTTGCTCTCCATAAATTGCTCAGTAAGAGTCAGAGATATTGAAAATCGATTCACTGAACTCCACACTGCCTCAAAGTTGGAGTCAATATTTTGAATAATTAGCTCCATCAGGACTTTAGCTGTAACAGCTCATAAAAATGTCTCTGGAGAATAACTCTACTGAAAGAGTTGAAGGAGTTCATTCATAAATTAAGATGTCTCCTTGCATAGCTGGCTCACAGATGCCCTTTAGCAAAAGGGACTCAAAACCCCTTCCTGCATCAGCTGCTGTGGCTCTTGCCAAGTGAACTGAGTAGCACAATTCTGATGACCTGACCCCAAATGATGAGCCTGTGGGTTGACTAAATATAAGAAAAGCCAACCCTGTGGGAAGAGTTGACACAAATCACTTCCCAGAGAAGGAGCACTCTATTTGGATGGTAACCACCTGACTCAGTCAAATTCCCTGTTGTTGTGTTTGTACTGGGAATTGAACCTCGGGGCTCTTAACCACTGAGCCACACTCCCAGCCATTTTTCATATTTTATTTAGAGACAGTCTCACTAAGTTGCTGAGGCTGGCTTTGAACTTGGGATCCTCCTGCTTCAGCTTCCTGAGCTGTTGGGATTACAGGCCCGAGCCACCGCACCCAGCTCAAATTTCCTATTGTAGGAAGTATATTATGTCAGCTCTCTCCAGAGAAGTTTGTAAACCTATGCAGCCCTGAGCGCTTGTTCTCAGGTATTCTAGTTGCGCATTCACAGTTTTAGCAAAATGTGGAACAGAGTAAGTGGGCTGCTAGGAGTAAGGGAGCTACCCTGTGCATCTTAGTGTACATTCCCCTTACCAAAAGGAATCTTCCCACTCACGTAAAAACCCGACCAACACAGAAATTAACCTTAAGAGTGGAGTTGCAAGAGGGCCTCCGTGGAGGGGAGAACTGGATTCACATGGCGCTGAGTGGAGGAATGTGCAGTAGTCCACATCTTGAGTGGAAGGCTGGCAAGTCTGTATGTACTGTTGCAGTGAAGCCATGTTTAAGCTCTCTATTTTGGTCTCAAACTCCAGAAGAGGTGCCCACCAAGACTGAGGCGATGACAGATGCCGTTTCATGGGGTAGGGCGGAGTCTCCAGGTAAGGACAGGTAAGTTGCTGCTAATGGCTAAGTAACCTCATGTGGAAAAAGGATCGAACTCTGGCCGCAGAAGGTACTGCTCCAGGTAGATAAGGAAACAGTGACTCCATTCAGGACACATCATTTGCTTTGATTTGTCTTCTGCAGAATGAAATTAGAAATTGATTAGATTTAGAACTTAGGTGGAAGCTGAGTACTTTGTTTGGTACCAGGGATTGAACCCAGGGGCATTTAACCACTGAGCCACATCCCCAGCCCTTTTTAGTTTTATTTTGAGGCAGGATCTCACTAAGTTGCGTAGAGCCTTGCGGAAGTGCTGAGGCTGGTTTTGAACTTGTGATCCTTCTGTCTCAGACTCCTGAGCCACTGGGATTATAGGTGTGGACCACCATGCCCAGCAGCAGCTGAATTCTTAGATAGAAGTGTTTATAGTCAATGTTATGGCTCCAGCTGGCAAAAACAGGAATTGTAAAAACTAAAGGGATAGCTGGGAATTCTCAGATGAGCCTGTGATTAGCTTATTCCCATTGCAATAGTCTGTACTTCAAAAGTCTCCCAAAAGTTCATGTGTGAAAACCTTGGTCCTCAGCCTATGGTACTATTGGGAGGTAATAGAACCTTTAGGAGGTGGGCTATAGTGAAAGAAAGTTAAATCAATGCAGGTGTGTCCTTGAAGGGGCTATTAGGACCCTGGCCCCCTTCCTCTCATTCTGCTTTCTGGCTGTCCTGAGGTTGAATTGGCCTCCTCTGTCACAGTGCCCATGGACTGAAACCTCTGAAAATGTGAGTCAAAATAAACCTTTCTCCCTTTTAAGTTGATTACTTCAGGCATTTGATCATAGTAACAGAAAGCTCATTAACACAGCTTATAACCTCTTTCTCCCCTCTGGAATAGTTTTGCTATAAATGGCTCAAGATTTTTTTTCCACGAAGCACCCAACCCTACCATGAATGAAAATCATTATTCTGAGCTTTTGAAAAATAATGACATCTGAGTTTTTAAATTTTCCTGGGACAGTTCCAATTGATGCCTGTAATCCTGCCCAATTAGCACCTCCTCCTACTTTCCAAAGAGCCTAGTGTGGAAGGTAAGTTTTATGCCTATCCTATTTCTAAATAAAAGGCATATTATTTTTCTCAACTTCTTTACCCTAAGCTAATTGGCTATTCTTGACGTACTCTTTGAAGTACCTGTCTTACCATACAGCATGTTTTCACTTTAACCAAAAATAGAATCACTGGGGGGGGGGGGTGAATAGTAAAGCAGTAACTTGACAAATAGACAGTGCTCAGAGCAGAGGTGAGGAGATAGGAATGCTGACTTCCTCCTCCCCAACACATCTCCAGAAGCTGCTATCTCTGTATTTATTGGCAGCTCATCCAAACCCAGAGTGTCGATAAACAGGATGAAGATTCTGTCTTCAGATGGCTGGCACATGAGAAATCGGCTCTTGTGTTTTCAACTGAATGTCAAAAGTGATATATGAGGGGATTCTGGAATCCCTTTGCATGGAAGTATCTGCCAAGTCCTCCTCCAAGTGAGAAGTTGGACTAAGCTAAACCTCCTTACACACAGTCCGAGGAAATACAAACCAGGAATCAGGCTGCATGAGTCGAGAGCCTGTGCTAACCAGGGGCTTACTCTTTAGAGAAAATCCTTCTGCTTCGTGGAAAGGAGGGAGATTCACCTAGGAATACAGGGAAACCCCAGACACAAAGGTTGTCGACTTTCTACCCTACATTTTAGGTAGCTAGAAGCAAACATTCATTGGGATTTCCACGTGTTCTTACTAAGAAAAGCCTTGTGGAGGATCCAAAGACAATCTTTGCCCCCAAGGAATCAGAAATTGCAAACTCAGCTGCTTGCAAGGGATAAACAGGAACATGAGTGACTAAAGACTTGGCATAAGAAACATGATAACAGCAACTACCATTCAGTCTCCAAGTCCAAGAGACAGTAGGGAATGAGGGGGGCTGGGGGAGACTTGGAAAGTCCACACCTCTATACCAGAAGAAGTGTCCACCTCTCAGATCTAGCAGGTTAAGTCTACAAAGATCCACTGCCAGATTTTTATGATTTTCTAATAAAATCTAGAAACATAGGTTTTATTTAATATGTACCTATTCTTTAGCTATTTGTAAATGCATTACTTTTTCTTTTTAAATTCTCTGCCCTTATAATACTATGAATCAAACAAAACATTTCTGTGAAGTAGATTCAGTCCTTGGGCCCCAGCACGTGCCTGGGTGTAAGTTGGCTTCCTGTTACTATAGTGAAATACCTAAGACAATTAACTTATAAAGATAAAAGGTTTTTGGCTCATGGGTTTGAAGATTCCAGCCCAAGATCAAGTGGCCCCATTGCTTTGGTCCTCGGACAAGGATAGCACATCATGGCAGCACTGCGCAGCAGAGCAAACCACTTACATGATGAACCAGAAGCAAAAAGAGAGAGGAAAAAAACGGAATCCCACAGTCTCCTATGAATGCATGCCCTAAGGCCCTTTCATAAGGCCCCACCTCTTAAAATTTACATCACCTCCCCAAATTGCCAACCTGGGATCAATTCTTTAACGACTGGGTCTTTGTGGGACATCCAGCATCAAAACTCTGTCTGGCAGCCTCAATCCTAGATTTGCAGCTCATGACTTTGCACATTTCAGGAGGTAAATGGGGTTCGGCACATCCAATACTTCAGATGCAACTGTTCAAACAACTGCTGTCAATCACACAGCCAGAAGGAAACTTAGAGCTCATCAAGTCGAAGTTCCTCATTTAGCCAAAGAGGAAACTGAAATTCAGATGCAGAAAGAAGGGAGCGAGCGAGGCCCTGCCCAACGTGAGATTCTGCCAGCCTGGTGTGAGTCACCGTGGAGACTTGGAGAACAGTTCAGGCAGTGAGGGAGGCCATCCTCCTGTCACACACCAGCTGGCCACCTGCCAGGCCCCTGGAAGGCTGTGCGTGTGCTTGGATGGTTCTAGGTGGCTCCCTGGTCCTGGGGCCTCATCCTTTTTCCTGAGCCCACTAGGATCAGTTACAGCCTGGAGCGGAGGAGGGAAGAGAGGAAGAGCATTTTGGTTGATGACATGACTAGACATGACCTAGGAAGGTTCTAAATAGTTCCTTCTGGAAGGTTTTTGGGCAAGTTAAATTTAAAGCAGTGATTTGACTTTAGGACCTAAGGAGGTCGTCTCGACCCTCCCTCTGCCACCAAGGAACATTGCTTTGGTTTTACACTCTCTGCGAGTTTCTAAAGGCAGGATAAGACCAATCCTGTCACTAGACCACTATTCTGCCTTCATTTGGACATGCCTGAGGGAGAACACCTTGGTAATATGGATTTAAAAAAAAAATAATCCCATTCAGATGTTATTAGGTAAACAAAACACACCTTGTAGAAACTTGAAGTATACATAAAAGCATACAGAAGAGAAAAATTGTGTACATATACATATATGTATACACACATTCGTACCTATATCCATAAAATACAAACAGAATTTCAGATTGTTTATATATGCATTTATCTATAAAATACAAAATATATGCATATATGTATGTATAATGGTATATATATATATATATAATTACATGTCTGATATTGAATAAGATATAATATTTATATACATATGTTTCACAATTGTAAAAATTGAGATTACATACATATTCTTTGGAGACCTGTTGTTCAATTTACTATATTTTTGCATGTTTTAATGATCCTTTTGATGATTTTTCTATGGTCTACAATATTCCATGACATGAATTATCAATTTCATTTGATCGTTTCTTTGAGGGAATCAGAAACTGCTTAGCAAAGAAGTTTCTGGCACAGTTTAATTCAAGAATCTTGAATCTTTTCTTGGGGGGGGGGAAGAGCTACTTGATTTCTCCCAAAGCCAGGTTATGGTGACATACAGTCTCCTAAAGTAGAGTAGGAAGAGATGAAGAGGGAAATTTACCTTGGGACACCTACCAAGTAATATTCAAAATCAGCTGGTTAGCTTTTTTTGTGACACTTGGCTTCAAACATTCACAGTGAACTGGGAAAATGTCCTAAATTTAGAGAGACATCTGCCTGGGACTCTGGCTGGTATTGCCCTATGCAAAGCACCAGCCGATTGACAGGGACACCAAAAATGGCCATTCCCTAGGTACAAAGCTGAAGAGGGTGTCGCTGGTGAGCCACCCAGCAGGGTCCCCGACTCTTCCCCTGCCCACAGCCTCTCCTGGGCCCACTGCGGTGCTGGTGCTGGCAAAGCTGACCTGCAAAGCCCCCTCCTCTGTCCCAGCCGAGCAGGCTGAGCGGCGTTTCCTCTTCCTACCCAGGGCCTGCCCTCGTCCTGCTGACCCAATGAGTGACAGGCCTTCTCCAGAGGCAGCTGGGTCCTTCCCAGAAAGAGCCCACAGCAGACCCAGGACATAAAGCTTTTCCTCCAGGCAAAAAAAAAAAAAAAAAAAATAGGGTAGACACAAGATCCCCTCATGGCACCAAGGCAGGATTCATTGCCTGTAGTTTTTCTATAAAAAGTCACTCATCTTCCCTTCTTTCCCTGCCCCCCTCCTCCCTGGCCACAGAAGCTATTTTTAAATCGCCCTAGCAACAAGAGGACACAGGCTGGGCCTCCTGTGATGCCACAGCCACCAGGAACAGCGAGTGTGACTGTCCTGCAGAAGGTGCAGCCTGTTCCTGTCCTGTCCTGTCCTGCCGAAGGGTGTCCTCGCAGAACGTGAAGACCCATGTTCCAGGCCCCACCTCTGCCTCAGTTCCTAAGTTGGATATTATTAGATTTTTTTTTTCCCCTGAAAAAAACTTCTCAGACTTCAGCTCCCAGGAAAACTCTGAGGGGGCTCAGAAACACCCTCTGGTATGGGGTCGTCCTGGGCAAGGGTGAGCAGGTATTGGGTCGAGTGGCTCCCTGCTGGTACACTGAATAAAGACCTATGTCATCCGTAGAGACTTTAAAAATCAATAATAATAATTTAGGAGCCAACATAAAACTGGTCTGCTTTTTATTACCATCATGGGGCAGCAATTCTGTTGTCAGTGATAAATTGTTCCTTGATGGTCCCCTTCCCTGCTGGTGTACCTGCTGCTTTGGTGGCTCCCCTTCTGCTGGGGGCCTCTTTGCTTAATTCACTTCCTGTGATGGCGGGGCACCCAGTGGACTGAAGGAAAGGCACTGCTCAGCTCAAACTCTCTCAAGTCCCCTGTGCTGGTGCTTAGCTATGAGAATCGAATCTCCTGGTTACTTGCACAACTGCAATCACAGCCCTGAAAGATGGCATGTCTGTTGTCTGAGGAACCCCACCACGTCCGACTCCCCACCTCCATAGGGCCCTCTCTCCCCCCTCAGAATGTGCCCAAAGCCAGGGGGAGAGATTTACTCCTCCAGGTCCTGAATGGAACATGAACTTCATACCTTTGGCCAAAATGCACTCGGGAGGGGGATAGACGGACCCGGGAGAGCTAAGATAAATGGAAAAGGGGGGTGGAAGAAATGGTCACAAAAAGTCATTTGCTTGAAAGTTTTGGCCTAGGACCTCCCACTGTATATTTTGGTTCTGAGACCAAGTTTGTAAACACTACGGAACACAGGCTAGATGAATGAAATCCTACTGCATGGCCAAGTTTCATGCCATCCCCTGAAGGCACATTTTGTAAGTGCAGCAAGCTCAGAGCTCACCCATGCCTGGGCTGAATTGGGACCTTTGGTGATATTTACTCTTTAAAGGAATGAAATGTTCCTTCTGCGTTTTTATATTGCCCCCATCTGGAACTGTTCCCTCAACTTCCCTTATATGTTCCTCAGCTGAGCTAAATTCCCTCTCATTTTGGTAAGAGCGCCATTCACACGGAGGTGCGTAAGACCCAGGAGTTCAGGACCTTGGCAATCTGAAAATACATTTGTGGTTTGGATGACTTTTCTCTTTCTCTATTTTTAATCCTCTTGCATATTTACATGGGACCTTTCTTCTCTGGGGTGCCTATTGCTTCTCAGCTATGATTTGTTCTTCTCAGCTTCTCCTAAAGGAGGTGATTAGGTATTGCTATGCCACTCACTCGAGACCAAGAAAAATCCGTCTTCCGATAGCAGGCCCCAGATCTGCAGAATTAAGAACCCCTCACTCCCTACCCCCGGCAACCTTGGGCTAGTCTTGGCAACCTTGGGAAGGGACTAGCCCAAGATTGCGGGGGGTAGGGAGTAGTATAAAAACTACTAGGGGTAGTAGTATAAAAAAACTAGGGGTCGTGTAAAAACGCATGGCTGTGCATTTCCCTTTTCATCTTGTACTGTTTTTATTATTATTATTTTTTAAAATAACTCTTTGGTTTAGTCACCGAAGAGTCACTTATGAGCATTGCCTAAGAACAGATAGGATAATTGAAATATTTAATAATCACTGCAGCTCTCCAGGCACCTGTCAGTCAGAATGGACCTGCGGGCAGCAGCAAGGTCCCTGGGGATGGGGCATTCACCCTGTACTAGCTGGAGCACGTGGAGGTCTGGGGGGGGGGGGTCCCAGTGGAAGACTTTGGGAAAATAAGGGAGTGACAACACTCCGGGTGGTTCAGGCAGCAGTTCTTTTTCAAGAGTTACAGAAATATTTTAATATTTTTAACAATTGGGGCAACTTTGCCTGTGTGCATTGCCCTGCTGAAGAATAAAGCTCAACATTTTCATTAGCTATCTCTTGCGTAGGATCAAAGCAATTTACTCCGTGTGCTCGCTGGGTTTATGCAGATTAGGATGGAATAAGAGTCTTATGTGAGTTTTCCTTTCATAGAGTTTCAGAGCAGCCATTCTGGTCTCTGTGCAGTTGGCCTAAAGGTTATAATAACTCTCCTTGAGTCTCCTTTAGTTGAGCTCAGGTTGTATCAGGTTGCACCATGTCCCTGACTTTTCCTTCTCTTTCCTGAGGGCTAGAATCACTTAGAAATTACTTAGAAAAGAATAATAAGACCAGATCTGTTATATTATGTGTACTCTATGCACTGTTCCATGATGAAGAAACCTCATTTTTTATTTTTATTTATTTATGTATTTTTTTTTAAAGTAAGCCTCCTTCTTTTTGTTAATATTTATTTTTTAGTTTTCGGCGGACACAACATCTTTATTTATTTAATTTTTTTTTTTTGTATGTGGTAACTCAGGCCGCACACATGCCAGGCGAGCGTGCTACTGCATGAGCCACATCCCCAGCCCCAGAAACCTCATTTTTTTAGAAAAAGAAATTATATAGAGATAGCTCTCAGGACAGGTGTGTGTTCAACTATAGCCAAACAGAGCCACAGACTATGACTTGGGTTTGAGTTCACCTTCTTTTGGAGTCATCTCCACCATTAACTATTCCTTATGCCCATTTGAGACCATCAGGGTATTCCTCAAAAGATTGTAAAAAGAACTTATTTTAACATTTAATATTTGACTACTCATTGTGAGTGTAACTATACTAACCACAATTACTTCACAAGAGTCTAAGTATGCCTTGAGTTACTTTTGATGCAAGTTTCAAGTCCACCAAACTGTTTTCTGTTGTTCATGTAGCCTCATCATTCAATCTTTCCTGTATTGCTATTTGCCTGAAATAATGTTATTTTGGATTCTGAGTGTGATTGTGAGAATTCACTTGGGTGCTTGCTATAACAATCTAAATATTTCACTGGGGTCCAGAGGACAATTACCACAGGGATGGTCTACTAATGAACAGGACATCTAAGATGGCTAGGATAGGGCACCATCTTGGAGCAGATTTTTCATTTCCTTAGGAAGTTGGCTTAGAAAAGTAAATCTGCAGAAAGCTGTTTCCTCCAAATGTAAATTTTAGACTTGATGAACTGTAGCTGCTCCAACAGGATGAACTTTCTCAGAACTCAACATAAAAGCTACTACTTTTTATGATCTGATAGAATGTGAAAGAAAATTTGTTTGGCTCTTGGTTTCCTGAGACCAAGATGGCAAATAGCCCTTCCATGAAGTCATTCTGAAAACATTCAATCCCTTGAAATCAATGGATGATGGAGCCCAATAGCTCATTAGTTAATTCTTATAGAAAATTGTTCAAATTATAATTCTTTTTTTTCTTTTCTTTTTTTTTTTTTTGTACTGGAGAATGAACTCGGGGCACTCAACCACTGAGTCACATCCCCAGCCTTATTTTGTATTTTATTTAGAGACAGCCAAATTGCTTAGCGCCTCTCCATTGCTGAGGCTGGCTTTGAACTTTCGATTCTTCTGCCTGAGCCTCCTCCTGAGCTGCTGAGATTACAGGCATGCACCTGGCTCAAATTATAATTATTTTTTTTTTAAACAAGCAACATAGTTTTATTTTCTCTGGGCATCTGCAAAACACTTAGGACCAATGTAAAAAATAAAAAAATAATAAATAATTTAAAAAAGAAAAGAAAAACCTCCTTTAAAAACAATTGCATTGGTGGGAGACTGAGAGGGATTAATGCCCTAGCCCCAAGGAGCTATAGCAGCAACTCTGATTGGTCCAAGGAATGGAAAGGATATCAGAAGGATATAACAGGAGGAAGAAGAATGAGAATTTAGCAAGGGAAAGGGCCCCAAAGTGGGCCACAACAGGGAGCTAAAGGTGGGGGCGTCTGGATGGCGAGGGGGCCCCCATTGATAGCCATAGTGAGGGCCAGTGTATCCATGAGGTGGTATCAGTGGAGGAGGCCCACGCACACCAAGAGGAGGCATAGGACCTGGGTGACCCATGGGAGATCCAAGTGGAGATCCTGGCAGTGGGGGCATGCCCACTGGAGGAGGTCCAGGATGAGGCATTCCAGGTGGGGGTCGGGGTGGTGGTTGCCCCCCAGAGCGTGGAGGTCTAGCATGTGAGTATCCTAAGCCATGAGGACCATGTAGGCCAGGTGCATATGGGACATTCCTGGATGGGGCATCCCACCTGGTGGGAACAGGTGAGGGTGAGAATGTCCATGACCAGGATGTCCAGCCCCTGTGGTTCCTGATGATGGAGGGCTATGTCCTCCAGCCCCAGGAGGCATAGGTGGTGGGGGCATGGCCGGAGGTGAGAGGGCTCCAGGAGGCGGCACTGGAGGTAGCAAGGAGATAGGAGGAGGCATGCCTGGTGGAGGAAGCCAAGACCCCAATGATGGCACCCCAGGAATGGAGGTGGAAGTGGAAGGGGTGCATCTGTGAATAGCTAATAAGGACCGTCAGACTGGGAGAGTGGGTTCTGGGCTACTAGAAGTCATTCAGCTGCTGACACATGGCGGTCCCCCTTAGAGTTCTTCTTGAACAAGTAAGATATAGTGATAAGGCGGTTACAGAGGTACTGCTCATTCATGGCCTCAATGGCTGCATCCGAAGCATCAAACGAAGCAAAATTAATAAAGGCTTAACCTTTGGAGTTGCCTGTATCAGGGTCCCACATAATTTTAGGTATTTGTAAGATGACCCCAAAGGCGCTGAAAGTATTATAAAGCAGCTTCTCATCAATCTCTGGGTCCAGGTTCCCAGTGAAAATGTTGGCCCCTACATCCAGGTTTTTGTTGTGAGCAGATGCCCTGTTTACACATATTGGCTGTCCATAGAGTTTGATCAGGTTCATGATCTTAATGGCACAGTCAGCATCTTCCTCACTCAAGAATTCAACAAAGCCATAACCTTGGTGCTGACCAGCGGCTCTATATTTTGGCATGTGGGTGTTGACCACGGGCCCTGCCTGGAGAAAGAGTTCCCACAGAAGTGGTTCACAAACCTTCTCACCTAGGCCCCCCACGTACACAGTGGCATCCTGGTTTGGTTCGACCCGACAGCCATGGCCAAAGAGCTCCTGCCGTCTCTAAGCACCAGCTCTGCCCTCTCAAATTATAATTCTTAATCTTTCCTTGGAGTAATGAGATTCATTATTCTCTTCAGAATGTTAATACTTTTATTGCTAATCATATCTGTTGAACTTTTTTTATTTATAGATGAAGTCATTAAAAAAAATCTGGTATCACATGATTACATTTCTAGAACGACATAAATCCTTCTGCCCAATTGGGTTTTCTTTAACATTTGGCAATCAGGATTCTGTTGGTGGTTTTCTAGTCTAGAGGCCCCCGTGGTTTTTATAAAAGAATAATGTTTCTGATCCATGCTGAATTCCACTCAGAATTAACCCACATCCTAATAGGGGTAATTGATGGCCATGACATGTTTTACTCTTTTTGGCTCCACAAGCTTTTTGGAATGTGGAGGCTGCTGTCCCTGTTGAATACTGTACCACTGCTCTTTGCCTTAACTGGAACTTTGGATGCCTGTCACCTTATTAATATAATCTGGCTTACCTTAATCACCCCCTGGCTTCATAAAATTTTGCAAGATTGTTCCCATTAGACTGACATTCCCAAATCAAGATGTTTGATATCAGTTTCATTCTTTTCCACATGACACGAAATGTTAACGAAGGCCAATTCTTTAATTTGGCTCCCCTCTTTCTAGTTCATCATCCAGAAAAAAATGTTTCTTTTTAAAATACCTTTTACTTCCTGTCTTTTAGCAGGTCCCTGGACATAATGGGGGAAATGAGTAATCATTGATGAATGGGAAATACTGCAATAAACTTTACACAGATCTTCTTACAAGGTTTTGAATATATCAATAATGCCCACTGATTCATTTTCTCATGAATGTTCCTTCTCAAACAATGTGGTATATAATCTTAACTTATGAGAAATGTTCTTTAATTCCATCACCACACACAGATATATTTGCCTATTGGTTCAATAGTTAGATCTTTCAGTTTAGCATCAATCAAGCCACCTAATGTGATTGTAACTGTTTCAGTGCTATAGCATCAAAATTTCGGTTTTGTGTTATTTTTCCTGAAAGGAACACATAGAGTACCTGGTCCAAGTTCTCCTTTTGATAGATGTGGAAATGGAGTCCCAGAATACTGATACGACTTTGTTAAAGCTGCCAAATGAGTTTTTTCAGGTCAATGTTCTCCCTAACCTTCCAGCATTTCAACATGCCCATTTAAATTTTCCTGAGTTGGCATTTCCCCAATGCATTCATCATGCAGTTGTCCAAAGGGATGGGTTTTTACTCAGTTATCTCCATTCTCAGCTCGTTACATTGCTTCTTCATGAATACTTTGGTAGGCTCTTGACCTGAATGACAAAATGATTCATATTTTATGCTTGGGCAGATGATTTACAGATTGTTTTTCTCTGCATCATTTTATGGTTATATATTATTGACAAGTGTTGTTTTTGTTTCTGTTTTTGGTACTAGGGTTTGAATCCAGGGGCACTTAACCACTGAGCCATATCCCCAGTCCTTTTTATTTTGTATTTCAAGACAGAGTCTCATTAAGTTTCTTAGGACCTCACTAAATTGCTGAAACTGGCTTTGAACTTGCAAGACTCCTGCCTGTTTCAGTGCTGATCTGCTGGGATTATAGGCGTGCACACTGCACCCAGCTACTGTTGACATTTTATGTCTCCTACACAACATGGTAAACACCTTAAGACAGTGGTCATTCTCAATTAGTCTATCAGTCAACTTTGCATTCCTACAATTATATACTTGAGTCAGCTAACTTATGAAGAAAAGTTTTATTTAGCTTACAGCTTTGGAAGTTCAAAGTCCAGAATCAGAGGCTCCATTGGTGAGGGTATGGAGGGTGACGCACCAGGGTGGAAGTGCATGTAGGAACAGTCACATTTTGAACAAGAGCGGAGAGAAAGAGGATGGGCATGGTCAGACTTTCACCAAGAACTCAAGTGGTTACATGACCTAAGGACTTCCCACTGGACTCCACTTCCCAAAGTTCCACCACTCCCCAAATACACCACCACAGGTACCAAAACTTTAATCACAATGGATCCTTGCTGGATACTTAGACCAGACCTAAACCATAACATTTGGTATCAATAGCATTTTCAAGTATTTCAGATACTTGAGTAAATGAATGATTGAAAGAATTACCAAGAACACACAGGTGAGCATATTGAAATCCACTGTATGTTTACTTAACTGCCCAGTAAACATATGTGCAGGTTACTCAAAGTGTTCTGACAATCAAATCTCCAAATGTAAAAAAAAAAAAAAAGAAACTTGATCAATGCCTGGCATCATAATTAAAAATTAAGTAAAAATGGATCATAGATCTAAATGTAAAACACCAAAAAAATACAACTTCTAGGGGAAAACTTTTGTGGCCTTAAGTTAGAAGATTTGTAGATATAAAATCAAAAATTATAATTCATAAAAAAGATAAATTGAATGTTTTCAAAATGAAAACATCTGTTCTTCAAAAGATGCTTTTAAGAGAACAAAAAGACAAGCACAAAAAGGGAGAAAATATTTGCAAAACACATATCTGATAAAGTCATTAGTTCCAGAACATATAAGGAACTCTCTGGATAATAATAATAAGGCCAAAAACATGATTTTAAAAATTGGCAGATTTGGGCTGGGGATGTGGCTCAAGCGGTAGCGCGCTCGTCTGGCATGCGTGTGGCCCGGGTTCGATCCTCAGCACCACATACAAACAAAGATGTTGTGTCCGCCGATAACTAAAAAATAAATATTAAAAAATTCTCTCTCTCTCTCTCCCTCCCTCCCTCTATCACTAAAAAAAAAAAAAAATAGGCTTGTTGAATGTTTCCTTTTTTTTAGTTTCCCATATTTTGAAACTAATTTAGGTATCATTAAAATAAGAACATCAGATCAGATAGTGGGAATACCCCTACATGCCCCCACTGATCACCTCTCTTCAGACTCAGGTGAGAACCTTCACTGTATTTCAGGATTACAGTTATTAAAATGACAGTTAAAATATTAATACCCAGGAGTTGTTTATGGTTAAGGCCCAGTAACCTATTCTTTACCAAGTAAAATAATTTGTTAAAAACATATATACTTTGATCCAGGTACAGTGGCACATGCCTGTAATCTAAGTGGCTCAGGAGACTGAGGCAGGATGATTGAGTTCAAAGTCAGCCTCACCAATTTAGTAAGGCCCTAAGCAACTCAGTGTGACCCTGTCTCTAAATAAAATACAAAAAGGACTGGGGATGTGGCTCAGTGATTAAGCACCCCTGGGTTCAATGCCTGGTACCAACAAAACAAAAAACCATCAAAAAATATATACACTTTGGGGATACCAGACCCTAAAACAATTTCACACCACATACCTTGCTTCCTTTACCAAGAGAGCCCTGCTAAGCTACTGGTGGTGAATGGCATAGTAAACACACAGCTATCCCATACCTGTCTAGTAAGCTGTGTGAATACACGAAGAATTTATGTTAATATAGGGGTGAGGAAAGAATACAAGTGACATTAAAAAATGTTTATGTCAAAGTGCCAGGATTATAGTTTTTAAATGATAAAAACTTTAAACAAACATGAAAGAAAATTACACAGTGAACCCACCAAAAACAGAAGATCACAGTTTCTGTTTTGGCGCTTCTTATTACTTTTTTTTTTATTAGTTCATTCTAGTTATATATAATATTAGGATTCATTGACATAATTATACAAACATGGAATATAATTTTCTCTGTTTCGGTCCCCAGTGCTTCCCCTTTCCCTCTCCTCCCCCTCCATCCCCTATTTCCTTTCCTCTACTCTACTGATCTTTCTGCTGTTTATTTATAGTATTTTTTAAAAATTTGTGCCTTGTGAATACACATAACAGTGAGATTCATTGTATTATATTCATATATGTATGTAGAAAAGTCAGGTCAGATCCATTCCACCGTCTTCCTTTTTCCTGTTTCTCCTCCCTGCCCCTCCATCCCTTCCTCTGCTTCACTGAGCTTTCTCCTATTTCCCTGAGATTCCTCCACCCATTTACGATCCATCCCCTGCCAGCTAATTTTAAAAAGCATAATTGTCCTTACATATTTATAAAATAATACACACTGGTTATAGCAAATATTTGAAAATACTAAAAAGTACATGTGAATATCCACAAGTACAAACAACTAAATATTGCCACGTGAAGCACTTGTGGCACCGAGTTCCACTCTTATGTATACAAATGTTTTCCACATTCTTTGACAAACGTGGACCCAGCCTACTTTGTAACAGTCTCTTTTCCACTTAATGACATTTCATCATTCCAGACTCCCCTCCGTCTGCACCCTCTGAAATGGGCCCGACTGCTGAAGACTAATGTGACTGCTGCAGCCTGATTTGATAAGCAGCTTGCACGCCAAGCAGACTGTCTTTTTCCAGTGAAAGTTTTTCAGGCTAATGGAAGAAAAATGTATAAGTGAGATAAATGCCCCTCCGTGTTTTCCTGAGTATCATCCAACCTCCCCGAGGCTGGCTCATCTGCAAGGGGTAGGGGAGAGAAGAGGTCTTTTCCCTAGGCAGCCCCTGGCTTACCTTAGCTATCATTAAAGAAACCCAGGAGTGGAAGGTGATTGGGGCATGTGGAATCACCCAAGGAAATTCACTGTCACTAAATGTTCCAGGGCTGTTCTCCTCTAGATCTACAACTCACTTCTGGGGGCCCCACACCTGCCCTTTGGAAATCCTTACTTCCCATCTAGACAGTGTGGCTAGGCTTATGGCCCAGGAGAATAAGTGCTAAGGAGTGGCTTGGGCAGGTGCATGGCCAGAGACTGAAGCTGTGTGCAGGAAACATTGGAGCTAAGAGGGCTTTGAAGACAGGGACCCTTTGATAGCCACCAGAACAGTCCAGTTACAGAATTTCTGCAATGGGGAGGTAGGTGGTAGGTAGGAAGGGGCTGGGAAACGCCTCCTTTCCAGTGATCAAGGATCAAAGCTTAGACACTATTAAAAATGTAATAGTTTCTATGAATGTAATAGTTCACAAAAGGAAATCCAGAAAATACATAAAAGCAAAAATAGAAAACTCACTCTTAATGCCACTACTCACATTTATGCATTGTAAACAGGTATGGAGATTTCTGATCTTGCTATGTATATAGAAAATTAGAAAATGCCATACATACCCCATTATAACCTACCTTTTTGGGGGGAGGGGTGTACTAGGGATTGAACTCAGGGGCACTCGACCACTGAGCCACATCTCCAGTCCTATTTTGTATTTTATTTAGAGACAAGGTTTCACCAAATTTCTCATCCCTTTATCTTTGCTGAGGTTGGCTTTGAACTTGAGACCCTCCTGCCTCAGCCTTCCTAGCCACTGGGTTACAGGTATGTGCCATGGCACCTGGCTATAAACCTACTTTTATTTGCTTAATTTTAGGGAATACATCCTTTTCCCTCTCTAACTGTAGTACCTTGCTGAGAATGGACAGAGTGGACACAGTTTGCCACCAGGTCTCCAACATCTCTCTTCTTCACCTCTCTGTCAGGGTCCTCTCCCCAGCACCACACTCAGACAGCTGTCAGTTTAGCTATGATAAAGTGCTATCCTTTCCAAGGCCACGGGCCTTTTGTAAGAAGTTCTGAAAAGCAGATCATCTTCACCAACCCCCATTTAGTCACTAATATCAAGGTGGGGAGAGATTTTGCACTTCTCAAAAGGATCTGCTCTGTCAACTCTCTGACTGGGATGGAATCTGAAGAGAATGGGAACACCCAGGCCTTTGGTGGATGTTGTAGAAATAGCTGAATTTCCCCTGGAGACTGACAGGATGTTTCCAACTAATCCATCCACACATTAAGATTGGTTGACTATTGGTAAACAGTTTTGAAGAGACTCACAACTTGGGGTAACAGTAACAACATGGGATTGGAGACACATAGCTATATATTAAAATTCTGGCTCTGGAAGTTTTTAGCTGTGTGACCCAGGGCAAGTGCCCTAGTTTCCTTACCTCTAAAGGGCAACACCTCCCTCATGGCTGCTGTAAGAATTAAAATAGGATAAGACTTGTAAGTATTTAGTCTGAGCAGAGACCTCAACAATAGGTAGATACTAATTATGTAACAACAAAAGCAACAGCACATGGCTTTTGAAAAGATTTGGCCAGCAGTGGAAATGTATAGATACAAACCACATCAAGAAAATTTGATAGATGAACACCTCAACTATCATAGCGCAGTAAGATCGGATTGGTTATACTATATAGAATAATTTGCTTTGCAAAGTTTTGATCAGTCAACAAATATTTGCTGCCTTCTACATGCCAAGCCTAGGACTATATCTTAGATACACAAAGGTGAATAGCTCAGTCTCTGTTCTGAGGGGTCTTACATTTTAGTGAGGAAGATAAATAATTAGTTCATTATTTCAGACTTATGATCATAGATGTTGTTATGGTTTAGATGTGGTGTCCCCCGAAAGCTCACGTTGGACAGTGCAAGAAAGTTTGGAAGAGAAATGATTGGGTGATAGCCTTAGCCTAATCAGTGAGTTAATCTGTGAAGGGATGGGATTAACTAAAGTGGTAGGGTGTGGCTGGAGGAAGTGGGAATTGGGGTGCAGCTTTGGGTATATATTTGTATCTGGCAACAGGAGTGTCTCTCTCTGCCTTCATCGTGATGTGAGCTGCTTTCCTCTGCCACCCTTTCCTGCCATAATGTTCAGCCTCACCTCAAGCCCCAAGGAATGGAGCTGGCCTCCTATGGACTGAGACCTCTGAAACTGTGAGCCCTCAAATAAACTTTTCCTCCTCTATAATTATGCTGATCAGGTCCTTTAGTCACAGCAGCAAAAGACACAGTCACATATATAACCCCACCCTTTGATGGCAGGCCCATACCATGAAGAAGGAAAAACAAGATATTCTGGTAGAAGATAAGTGGCATGGGGATGCTTTACCTACCACAGGACCCTCTGAGGAGATGACATTTGAGCTGTGACCTCAGTGATGAGGAAGCAGCCATGTGTAGGTATGGGGACAGGACAAAACAAGCAAGAACTACAAGGACAAAGATGACAGGTGGAGGACTGAACTTGGCAGGGAGGGGAGAGGAAGCCGACAGTGACTAGAACACAGGGGGTTGTGGACAGAGAGTCAGGTAGGAGGCAGATGGTGAGAACAGGGCTGGCAAATGGTTTCCACCAAGGGCCAGAAAGTTACTAGCTCAGGCTCAGTGTCTGCTGCAGCTATGCAATGCTGACCTACTGCGCCGCCGAAGGAGCCATGGACAATCCGTACCTAAATGGATGTGGGGTGTTCAAGTGAGATTTTATTTACAAAAACAAGCAAGGGAGGAAACATATTGGCTAGAGTTTGTCCATCTTTGATTTAGAGTTTTTGAAGACCTAGATGAAGAAACTGGCCTTTATTCTCCATAAGGGCTTGAAGCAGAGGAGCGATAGGGTCTGACACCTCCAAAGGATTGCTCTCTTCTGTGGAGGATGGACTGGAGAGGCAAGTGGAAGCAGGGACCTGGGAAGAGGTGGCTGAGATGGTTCCGTCGAAGTGACAGTAGTGTATGATGGGTGCAGCAGAAGGGCTAAGAGGTGAACCGATCCTCATTTTATATTGGATCAGAATCAACAAGATTAGGAATGAATTAGATGTGAAGAT
Source organism: Ictidomys tridecemlineatus (assembly GCF_052094955.1). Lineage (NCBI taxonomy): Eukaryota > Metazoa > Chordata > Mammalia > Rodentia > Sciuridae > Ictidomys > Ictidomys tridecemlineatus. The sequence continues at coordinate 131,612,542 of NC_135479.1, read as the reverse complement.
CAAAGATGAAAGAGAAATAGAATGATTTGAGGATTTTGGCTTTGACCACCCGTAGCCAAAGCCACATGCAGTGAGGGGGACACTAGGGCAGAGATGTATCAGGAAGGAGAAACAGCAATAGTTCAGTTTTGCCCCTGTTGAGTTTGAGATGCTCATCAGACGTGCAGCTGGAGATGTGCAGCAGGCATTGATGTGTGTCCAGCTAGGACTCAGGGAGAGCTCCAGCTGGAGATGGAAATGTGGGAGTCATCGGTGTGTGGGATCAGACAGCCCCCAGATCTAACTAGGAAGAAGGAAAGGAGTCAGGAGGACCAAGGTAAAATTGTAGGTCCCTCCAGAGGATGGAAGTCTGGTAGAGGCAGCGAGGACAGCAGAGGAAGCTGGGGACCTGATGGGGCAAGACGGGTGAATGTGAGGGTCAAGGAATCATACCTGTCTCAAGAAGGATGCCCTGGGCCACTGTGATGGACTCTGCCAAGTGATCCAGGTAAGAGGAGGTTTCTAAGATTCACACCTGGAGTCCCATAACTCCTATTGTGCCGTCCGGGATATTGAAAATATGATCCAATTTACAAATATACTAAAATTCAATTTACTTATGACTTCTCGGTGACATAAATCAGCTCAACCAGTGTTGAGTTACTACCATGACTCACCTTTCTGCTTAGAAATCATTGGAACAAAGGCAATATTACAAAATGTCTTAAATAAAGCAGCCTACACTTTGTGGGGGCAGATCATAATTTCCTGTACTTCTAGGGTTATAAAGGTAATAAGCAAAAAAAGAGCCTGTTTTCCATCACCTCTGCCAATCAGAAACATAGAAGGGAAGGAGAATCGAATCCATCAGTAATTCCCAAGGGCCACAGGTGATCTTTTTCAAGCAGTGGTTTTCATCTCTCCCACCACTGACATTCATCTTTAAATTACAGGCATTGAGAAGAAAGCCTAATTTGAGTTTCTCCACCCTTCTCCCTCTTCACTTTTAGAAACAGTTGATGATCATAAGAAATGAACTGGCCAGTGTGCATGTACGAATCCTGTCACCATGTTCAACTATAATGCACCAATAATAACTGTGGAAAGAGAAAAACTAAATAAATCATATGTATTGAATTAAATATATACTTATACATATTGAATTAGATTAATATTATATATTATATTAATAATTATATATTAATTGAATTGAATTAAATATATATATATTATAGCCTGGCATGGTGTTGCACACCTGGAATCCCAGCAGCTTGGGAGGCTGAGACAGGAGGATTGCAAGTTCAAAGCCAGCCTCAGGAAATGCAAGGCATTAAGCAACTCAGTGAGGCCCTGTTTCTAAATAAAATACAAAATTGGGCTGGGGATGTGGCTCAGTGGTTGAGTGCCCCTGAGTTCAATCCCCAGTACCCACCCACCCCCACCCCCAAAAAAACCCAAATAAATGAACTGGCCAAAGAACCAGGGAAAGGAAGAATGATCAGAAGGCTTCTAGATGGCCATCCGTCTTTGTTGTCCATCTTGTTCTCTGTTTTCTGAAGCAGCAGTGGGCACCTCAGCTACTATTGCTGGTGGAGATAGCCCCCCCCCCCCCAGGCATGTCAGTGGCCCTATCCACATTTTCCAACTTGCATTCAAAGGATGGTTCTCTTGGACCTGTTGGGTCACTCAACTGCCTCTTTAATGGTTCCCTTTCTCATTTCAATCCCCTCCTTCCCCTGACTGCGTTTCTTATTCCAGCTCCAAGAAAAGTGGTAAGGCCTCTGGAGGCGGAAGGGGAGCAGAGTACCTGCTCTGTGAAAAGAATGCTGAAGCCTTCCCCAGCTTTGGCCTGAAAGCCTGAGCCCAGCAAGGCCCCCCAGGGATCAATGAACTAAAAATAGCCAGAGGCTTGTAAATGAACTGGAACGGTTGCTGCTGCCTTCTTAGTCCTTCACAGAGCAGGGGGGGGGGGGAACAGGGGAAGTGCACAACTCCAGCGCCTTTTATTTTTCTAGCCAGGCCTGTTGGAGCCAAGAGCCCTACCCCTGCTGCTTGGTGGATTAACGATGGCATTTCCACCCTCTCGCTTCCCAGTCTCCCTCCCATGAAGGTACAACTTGTCCTGTTCTGGGACACCACTTGGCAGTCCTCCTGGAGGAAGTGGATTTTCTGTTGCATTTCAAAAGAAATGTAATATCACACCAATGTGCTCTAAATGGAGCGCTCTCTCACTGCCAGAAGTCCCGGTCCCCCAGCTCTGGTTCTTCTCCCTGAGGACACTCCCTGCTGAGCATGGTGACAGTATCCACCCACCTATCTGCTGATATTTTCTGAAAGCCTGTTAGGTGCTATATAGTATGCAAAATATTTCTGAGTACTATGCTAGATGCTCAGAATTCATACATGAATAAATGTGGTTTATTTATAATTTACCGTTTTCTCTGAGAGGCAAGGAGAAGGGGAAGGGTGTTCACAGGGTGTGTCAATATGGCCCAAGAATTGGCAAGTTCAAGAGCACAGTGAGGAGGCGGAGGCCAAGATCATCTCCAGGGTCTGGGGATGAGGAAGGGGTTTTCCTCAAGGTCCAAAGCCCCTAGCTGTGGACTTGGTTGCCTTTGTCTTGTGCCATATTTTGGCACCTAGTAGGCCCTCCACACATGGTTATAGAGTATAATGATTAAAGTTGTGGGGTTTTGGAATCTGACAGGACTTACACGCTTGCAGGGGACCTAACTTCTCTAGGCCTAAGTTTCCTCATCTGTAAAAAAGGGGTCATGATTAAATCCTCCTCAAAGGGTGGTTGTGAGGATTGAGTGAGACCATGTGTTGTCTAAATCAGTCATTCTCCTGCATGGCATAGAATAAACAACAAATGGTATTATTTTAAAATGTCGTGCATTAATAGAAATTTTGAGTTACAGTAAAGTAAACACATCTGAAGATGACTGTCATTAAGAGGAGACTTTGCTACTCACAGTTCTCAAGAAGAGAGGCATGTTGCACCATGAGTGCAGGACATGAGGAAGCTTAAGGTCAATCAAGATACAGGAGGAGAAGGAGACAAGAATCTTTATTGTGGTTTCCACAAGAAGCAACAAGTGAGGCAAGGAAGGAAATCTTGTTAGCTAGTGTGAATAATTTCAGCGGGCTCTGGGATAAAGGGACTGTCTCTCATCATCTAATACCTTGCTTCAGATGATCCAGGACAGGTGGATAGTGCCTGAGTGTGAGAATGCCATGAAGGAGGAGTTTGGACTTGGAGAATCTGAGTTGGTTGGCTTGCATTTGCAAGGGATAATCTCAGACAAATCATTTTCTGTCTCTAGGAACTGACTAAACTTCAGAGGGTAGACAGACCCTCAGAATATACTAATGTGTTAATCCTCTTTTCTTTGCTATGACCAAAATACATGACAAGAACAATTTAGAGAAGGGAAAGTTCACTTGGGATCATAATTTCAAAAGGCTGAGTCCACGGTTGGCCAACTCCATTGCTCTGGGTCTGAGATGAGACAGGAATCATGGCTGAAGGGCACAGTGAAGGAAAGGTTCAGCTCATGGCATTTGGGAAGAGGAGTGGGCAACAGAGGGGTCAGTGATAAAATATAGTCCAAGGACATGCCCCCAGTTACTCACATCCTCTGGCCTCACCCCACCATCTGATTAGAGTAGCTCATTCATTATCAATGGATTAAACACCAAATGGATTAATCCACCTATGAGATTGTATCAGTCATAATCTAATCATCCCTGCATTATCTAACATGTGAGTACATTCAGAAAGCCTCTTCAAATTTCTCCCCAAAATTTGAAGTAATAGTCTATGGGGAAAGGCCAAATAGGTGCCCCACAGACTGTTTCCTCTTTTACCTATACATTCACCTAAACAGTATTTCTCAGCCTCGCTTGGTGTTAGGTTGGTAATGTAACTAGATAATGGAATATTAGGTTAGTGGAAGTGGTAAGGGCCACCCTCAGACTTGGCTTGTGAAAACCTCCCTTCTGTACTCTTTTCACACTCACAGGCTGGATGCCTCATTTCCAGAGCAACCTCAGGGGCACATGTTGGAGATGGCAGAGGGTCTGGCTCACAGATGATCACATAGAACAGATTCCTCCCAATCCCACTGCCTCCAGCCCCATATTGAACTGTTATGTGAGAGAAATAAACTTCTATTATGCCAAACTGTTGCATTGATCTATTTGTTTCTTACTGGAGCCGATGTTACCTTAACAGATATGCCTTCCTTTGAGGATTTCCTTCATCCAAATACTTCATAATGGTTGATTTACATATTCTTCAACTCCATAAGATATTCTCAGATCCCCAACACACACATGAGAGTGAACTGAATTAAGTTCCATTGAATCCCAAAGGCAATTTTGAAGGGAAAAAAAAATTACAAAAGGCAACATGCAGGATACATACCCAAAGAGGGAAAGACAGTAGAGTTTATAGGAGAATCAACTTTGCACTTTATTAACACTTAAACTACAGTGGCTTCATGGCTTTTGTCAAACATAATCTAGAAGCTTACTTCCATACCCACCACTCAGCTGCTCTGGGGGCTTCAAAATCTAGGATGCATAAAAATTACCTGAGGACCTTATTCTATGACATATGTCTGAGGTCCGCTTCCCCCAGGTTCTAACTGAGCAAGTTGGTGCAGGGTCCAGACAAGCACATCTCTAATAAACCTTCCCCAGGTTCTCAAGGAAAGTTACTCATACCCAGATGAGACATTTGGACAAATGCTTCTCTAATGTCACCTCTGAGCCCCAGTTCTCCATAGGCTACCAACAAGCTTGGAGTGGCCATCAGAGCCCACAGGTAGAATTCATGGGGCCCAGTAACTTTACCAGTTTGATTCTTGGCAACTATTTTATAAAAGATATGGTGTTTTATGCACTGGTCTAAAATTTAATTGCCAAGTATTTAGTAAATGTTTGGGAAAATGAATTCCAGTTTAATTAATTACAAGCTACCTTCGGAAATAAAAAACATTCTTAAGCAGAATCTGTCTTCACAGGTGAAGAAGGTACATCCAGTGTCAGACATATAAAAGTATTCTCTGAGTAAACACTAAAATTATCTCATGGTAGATAATCTGGTGGGCGGTAGGAATATCCACCTTCAATACACAACCCAGGGCTCTGGTCTGGCTGATTTGGTTGATACGCAACTGGCTCATCTTGTCCCATTTTCTCAATTCTTAACAAATCTGCCTTCCTTTTTTTTTCATTATTTACTTAATATTTCTCTTTAAACTGACACCTGCACACTTATAGGGTTTTTTTTTTGTTTGTTTGTTTATATTGAAGAAAAGAATATAAGAAAAGAAACTCTTGTGTAAGGAGAAAATATGTATTTGAAAATTAGGAAGGATCCTGGACCCAGAAACAAAGTGATGCTCCAGAGTGAGAGGCCGGGATCATGCAGACCAGGAGCTGCAAGCACCTACAGCAGGCGGAGGAGGCAGAGAACAGGCCATGGGGGTGGGCAGCCCATAGAGGAAGAGAAAACTCCTGCAGGGGAGAGAAAGTTGGCTGGGGACCCATGGAGGAAGACAGAGGGAGGTCAGCGAGGCCACATGTGGGAAAGGAACTCTGGAGACTGGGAGAGGGAGGTGCTACAGGAGTAGGGAAGGGAACTGGGGGAGAGCTGCCAGGCATCCAAGGCCAGAGTCGACTCAGTCTGGGAGCTGAGGTTCCTGCAGGCTCAGGATATAGGGAGGAGCCATGGAGGGAGTTCCAGGGGAAGCTGAGGCCCAGTATGAGATGTTGGGGGAAGGTGTTAATGATATAGAGGTTGGGGTGGAGGAGTTCAGAGAAAAAAGAGCTAAGAGACCACAGCAGGGCATGTGGGCATGAGGAAGTGCTGGGGGCAGGTACAGAGTGTGCACCCCATGGTGCTAGGCTGCAGGGGTTGTCATGGGCCCAAACCGGAGCAAGGTGATTTGGCCAGCAGCCAGAGAGATGGTGGGTTTTCATCTGCATATCCTCCTCAGGAAGAGACCATGTTAATTTGTTTTCTAAACAACTTTCAGGTCACCAGAAGGAGGGCTGCTTGGTGTGAGAGGGCAAATGGGCAAATGCCAGCCCTGCCCATTCCGAGCTCCATTGATGGGGTGGACTTGCTCTGTCTGGTGCTGGAAAGGAGATCCACTAGGGCAAGAATGGGTAATTTCCTATTGCCCCTGTGTGCCAGAGCAGTTCCTAGCCTACAGGAGCTCAAAAACATTTGTTGAATGAGTGAGTGCCCGTGTAGGTGGCAGGTGGCATTTACATATGTGGTGAAGGTGGCTGAGTCAGACTCAGCCCCGTGTTGTTCACCTTTGGATTCTGACAAGGAGCAGCTGCTAGGCCATGGAGCTCACAAGAACCCTTGATCCACCTGCCTGAGGGAGGGAAAATTTCCTGATGCCAGACCCAGCCTGCACTCTGCTCGGACAGTCCATGGTTCCTTGACCAATGCACAGCTCTCTTCTAACCCAAAGTATCAATTTTGGACACAAATTCATTCTCAGTATTTTGGAAAAAAACAACCTTCTGAGTCTGCCAGACGGATACCAGGCTCTGGATCCTGAACTTTATAAAAGTATCAGCAATAAAAAAGATAAAATTGCTGACCCTTATACCAGGCATCCTACCTTAACATACATTATCTGAGTTGGTCCTGACCACCCCATGAGGAGCATCCAGCAATGACCCTGTCGGAGGAGTGAGATTTTTGCTTAAGTATGAATGTACTAGCAAGTGGTAACAGCAATTAATTGCAGGCAGGGAGACACAGCATTCAGGAGTCAACCATGCTTCTTTTCACTGTCTGTTTTGAATTCCACCAGGGTCACCCCCTTTGCAGTGCCCCCGCCTCCACCTTAAAACTTTTGCAAGGTAGTCTAAGAGCACTGGACCAGGAGACAGGGACTTGGATTTGACTTTTCTAAAATTTGCTGTCTATATAGCTTTGAGAAACTAGGCACTTAAGTTTCTTTGAGTGGAGGAGGCAGAGAACATGCCATGGGGGTGGGCAGACCAGACAGGAAGAGAGATGAGATCTGCTTAATGCATGTAATCCCTTTCCAGTTAAATCAAGTAGGTAGCATAGATGGTCACTCAGCAAAATACACAATGCTGTGTTGAAGGGATGGTAATCATACAGATGATTAGAGCAGGTGGATGGGGACCCAGATCCAAGCTGTGATTGTTTTGGTTCTAAGGGAACAGCATTGGCTTTTTACCCTTGCTCTGAGCCCTGACTTGGGATTCACCTTTCAAAGGAGTCTCCAGGGTAGTGGTTCTATCTCAGTGTGAAATCCAGGAGGTCAGGACAGCAGAGGACCAGAGATGGAGGAAAGGAGGGAGGAGATGTCCATTCTCCTTCAGATAAGGATAGAGAAATTGTTTCCAGGGACCTCTCCCTCACCTGACCCTATCTTCAGGTAAAAGCCAATCGCGTGTGTAAGTGCTGTCTGTTAGTGGTGATGGGACATCCTCACTCTGACCTGCTAAGGTTGCTGGCTGAGTAGGACAGTCTGGAATCTGCTTCCCAAAGTCTTCAAACTGTCCTTCAGTTTCCTGAAATGCTGGGCTCAGGGCCGAGTCTCAGAGCCTGATAGCTTCTCCCGAGTTGGAGACCAGTCTACCCTCTTAATACCCTGGATGCCGTTCCAGCCTCTGGTCTCCTCCCACACACATGCCCACAGGCCCAGGGGAGTCTGAGTGGTTCCCTGAAACACCCAGGCCTGAGGGAGGCAGCCTTCATCTGGGAGTGGGCACGGCCATTCCCCAGATGGACACCTCATCTGTTTGGACAGAAACTTCAGGCTTCTTAGAAGCTTAACTTCAGCTCTTGACCTCTCTGACTGTTTTCTTTTTCCACTTAAAGAGTAGAAAAAAAAAATCTATTGGCCAGGCTATTTTAGGTGAACTCACTGAAAAGACAAAAAAAAAAAAATTAAAATTAAAAAATAAAAAGAAGATCAACGTGAGGACGTCACAGCTATTTTTAGCTGGATCTCCTCTCCCTCCAGGACTCAGGCTCTATTTGGGAACCTTGTGTCTTGGTGGGCAGCCAAGCTTGTGCTTTTTCACAGAGTAATCCCCTGGCAGAGGGCAAAGGCTTCTGGTCCTTCTCACTGTTTTATGGAGAGCCTTAGTCCGTGACAGTTGTGGCTTTAAGCTCCCAGTCTCCCACAGCTCAGCGACTTTTCTAGGGTGCAGACCACTGAGCAATTAGGACCCCTGGCTCTGCCCCTCCAGGCTGCAGACACTTGCCGGGAGAGCAACTTTCAACAAGTGAATGAATTTGCATTCCGGGTCACGTATTGTTATGGAAAATCACCCATTATAGGCTGGCCTGAGGATCCTGGTTAACTGGAGGCCTGGTGCCTAAATCCAGACCCAGAAATTCATGTGCACTTTTAACTCACATAAAAGAAGTTACCTCGCTTTTGAGATGGATCACCCTGAGAATTGGGGGAAAGAACAGACAGAAATAAAAGGAATTGAAATCTACCTGGGACCAAACCTCAGGGAGCTGGGAGGCTGGTCAGCATGGGCAGGGATGAGATTCCATGTGACAGGCGATCGGTCATAGCACAAGGTCTCAATAAAATGAACACGGGGTTCGGGACACAGATCTGGTAATCTCACTCAGAGAAAGGGCCACTAAGAATGGCAAAGTCTTGGATCCCAATTTCTAGTTAAAAGCTGAAGGAGTGAGAGATTGCTGGGAATCCGATCTCTCTCAGCAGGTCGAAGGGGCAACAGATGGTTTTCATCCTCAGTAAGGCTGAATGGTCATCCACAGAGGGTAGTATTCTGGGGGGACACATGGATGATGTATTTATTTCTTCCAAAGTGGAAGTGGCTTTTTGCTCTGAGCATAAATATAATTTATGTGCATTATGAATAATAATAATAATAATAATAATAAAAATCATCCCAACACCACCACCCAGAGATCACCATAATGACCATTTCCACGAATAACTTTCAGACATGGGCTCAGATACACACGTACACAAACACACTGAAGCTCACAGAATTCTTGAGGCATGGTGGAATTTTGACTGTGGGAGTCCTGGTTATTTGCTTTTTTGTTTGTTTGTTTTTGCTTTGAGGGTTTTAAATTAATGTATTTATTTTTGGTACCAGGGTTTGAAACTCATGGGCACTTCAACCACTGAGCCATGTCCCCAGCCCTGTTTTGGATTTTATTTAGAAACCGGGTCTCACTGAATTATTGAGGCTGGCTTTGAACTCGAGGTCTCCTGCCTCAGCCTCCCGAGCTGCTGGGATTATTTGTTTTTGACTCAATGAGAGAAGAAGAGAGGCCTAGGTTTCCAGGGAGTGGCAGGGGAATGAGTTACTTCCTCCCATCCTTCCTTTCTTTGCTTCTTCTCCTTCTCCTCCTCCTCCTCCTCCTCCTCCTCCTCCTCCTCCTCCTCCTTCTTCTCTCTCCCCCTTCGCCCTCTTTCTAGTACTTGCAATTGATCTCCCACTGAGTTGCATCCACAGCCCTTTTTATTTTTTATTTTGATATGGAGTCTCACTAAGTGGCGAGGCTGGCCTTGAACTTGCAATCTTCCCACCTCAGCCTCCTAAGTCTCTGGAATTCCAAGTGTGTGCCACTGTGTCCAGCACTAGTTTCTTTTTCTTGACATCATCTACCATACTGCCAGTCTAGGCTCACCTGTCTGTCTGGAGGGAGCTGCCTTCCTCTGGAGATGCACTGACTCAGCTGGGCCTCTCCCCATCCTGTCTCTGGCGAACCCTGCTCTAGAGCTGGGCACGGAGGACTTTTGTTAACTTTTCCCAGAGCAGCTAGGAGACCCTTTCTCACTCAGAGACTGCAACCCCAAGTGGATGCCACCCTGGAGGGGGTCAAGGGCTTCAGAAATGAAAGATCTGGATCCAAGGAATGGCCATGATTTAAAGGGCTTATTTGACTGCTGACTCTAGTAGTCCTAGTAAGATTTGGGCTGGGGCTGTAGCTCAGTGGTAGAGCGCTTGCCTCGCCAGCATGAGGCCCTGGGTTCAATCCTCAGCACCACATAAAAATAAATAAATAAAAATAAAGATATTATGTCCATCTACAACTAAAAAAAAGGAAAAAAAAAAAAAAGAGGGGAAGAATCTCTGAACATGAACTCTGCTTTCTCAAGACCTGCTGCTTGCTTCTCTGAGTCATCTTCTGACCCTGGGGTCATCCAGTAATGGTGATAGTTAACACTTGTTGACTACCAACTTCACCTAAAGTATTTCATTTAGTGTTATCCTCATTTCACAGCTAAGAAACAGGCCCAGAGAGGTTAAGTGGCTTGCCCAAAGTCACACAGAAGGGGAAGATGTGACCCCAGGTCCATGTCTACTTGACTCCAGAGACCAAGTGCTTCATCACTATGTTATGGTAGCTGCCTCAGCGGTGTCAGGTAGTACAGTTTGTGATGGTTAATTTATGCCAACTTGAGTAGGCCATGGGATGCCCAGATTAATCATTCTGAGTGTGTCTGTGGGGGTGTTTCTGGAAGAGATTAGCATTCGAATCAGTGGCCTCAATGAATTGCCCTTCTCACTGTGGCCCAGCCTCACCCCAGCTATTGAGGCCTGGGTGGAACAGAAAGGCAGAGGAAGGCAGAGTCCGCCCCTTTTTGCTTTCTGTCTCCAACTGGGACATTGGTCTCCTGTCCTCGGGCTGGATTTGCGCCAGTTCTCTGGCCTACAGTTGGGCTGGAGCTATGCCCCTGGCTCTCCCGGGTCTTCCGCTCGCTGACTACAAATCTGAAGCTCCAACTGGTTTAACTTTGTCAGGGGGAGTTTCTTTGGTTTGGCTCCAGAGTCTTTTTGACACCACCTTGGCCTGATAAGATGTCCCAGGCTGCTTTGGCATATCTCCTTCTGCAGACCTGTAACCTGTCATTTCTCAGAGGGGCCTTGGTTCCTTTGCATGATAAGTACTTTAGGGACCACAATCTGGGCATTAGAGATGCGACCCACGTGACTTCTGACGTCACCTACAGAATCTCATTTGGTGCTCACGGCTCATCTGTTATTTCAGGCAGATTTTCCACCGCTTTGACCCGACAAGAACAATTTTAAGGAGGAGATGTTTATTTGGGGCTCACGGTTTCAGAGGTCTCAGTCCATAGAGAGTTGACTCCATTCCTCCAGGCCTGAGGTGAGGCAGCACGTCAGGGTGGAAGTGGGTAGCAGAAGAAGCACCTGGGGACAGGGAGAGAGAGAGAGAGAGAGAGAGAGAGAGAGAGAGAGAGAGAGAGAGAGAGAGAGAGAGAGAGAACTTCCTCAACAAGGGCACGCCCCCAATGACCCACCTCCTCCATCCATACCCTGCCTGCCCTCAGTTACCACCCACTTAATCCCTATTAGAAGATTAATGTCCTGATTAGGTTGAGGTTTTCATATTTCAATCACTTTACCTGGAAATTTCTTGGATTGTTTCACACATGAACTTTTAGGGCACACCTCATATCTAAACCATAACACCATGAACTTGCGTTATTCTCATTTGACAGCCAAGAAACTTAGGCCCAGAGAGAAGGAGCATCTTGCCCAAAGCCACACAGCAGGGAGAAAGGTGACCTCAAGTCCATGTCTCCTTGACAGGCTGCTAGTTGGTGGTTGTTTCTAGTTCTTTTGAATGGACTAATGGACTTTTACTGTGACTAAATGCAGAATGAATTCATACTGATAATTTAATTTAATTTTAAGACTACCACTATATTGTGGGACCATCTGATATTGTCATTTCTTTAAGTCACAAATACTTAAATGTGGGGAGTTTTGATGGGTTCAGTCTGATATATTCATACCCCCTTTTTTTAAAAAAAATAAATGGCAATATGTGACACCTACTTTTCTCCCCCCCTTTTTTTTAATGTAAAATAATAACCTTTGTTTACTGTCTAGGCATCCTAGACAAAGTTCTAGTATTCCTAGAAATCAGTTAAAAAAATCAATAGAAAATACTCAAAGGTTATCATCTTAGCCAATTTGGACAACTATAACAAAGTATCACAGACTGGGAAGCTCATCAACAACAGAATTTACTTAAATTTATTCCTCACAGTTCTAGAAGCTGCAAAGTCAAGATTCAGAAAGATTTATCTGGTAAAGGCCTCTGGTTCGGAGATGGTGCCTCCCCTCTGGCGTCCTCACACTGCACAAGGGAGGCAGGAAATCCCTGAGGTCCCTTCCACAATCCCATTCATAAGGAGTCTCCACTCCTTCCAAAGGCCCCACCTCCTAATACCATCACTGATGATCAGGCTGCAGTATATGAAAGGCAGGAAGGGACACCAACATTCAGACTCTAGGGGCTGGGATGCAGCTCAGTGGTGGAGCAATTGCCTGACATGCTCAAGGCCCTGGGTTTGATGTCCAGACCCACATAAAAATAAATAAATGAAAGATTGCAGACTTATTCCCTTGAAAAACATTCAGACTATAGTATTTATCAACATATACTTTACATAAAGGAACCGATAAAAATATGCTCAGCTTTACTCCAACTAAAAGAAATGTCAATGAAAACTACCAAAATGTACTATCTTTTCACAGTTGATAAGTGATACTCTTTGGGTAAGTCTTTGAAGAAAGAATAACTCTCATCCATTGATGGTAGAAAATGGAAGTTGGTATAACCACTGTGGGGTACAATTTGGCAATATTTACCAAAATAAAATAATAAAAGTCAGCAACTCAACATCTAAGAATGTACCTTATTAATTATACAAGCATAAAATGACACATGTATAAGGTTATTTACAGGTTATAACAGCATTGGTGTTTATAAATAGCAAATAAATGGAAGTGACCCAAATGTCCATCCGTAGAGGACTAGCTAAATAAAATGTAGTTTAAAGAGAATGACGAATCTATGTTCTGAAATGGAAAAATCCCCAAGAAAATCAGAACTGTAAAACTATACTCTAAAACTTTTGTGTAAAAATGTGGAGGGAAAAAATGGAATGTGCATTTGCATTTTGCTCATGTATACTAGGAAAACTTTAGAAGACACTCCCCCCGCCCCAAGCATTGATGACTGTGGTTACTTGAAGCAGAGATGGGAATTGTGTCGATGTGGGCCAAGGATGACAGACTTTTTGATACATATATTTACATATTTAAACTTTATAAACTGTGTGAACCATTACAGATTCAGAACTTTTTTCTTTCTTTCTTTTTTTCTTTCTTTCTTTTTTTTTTTTTTAAGAGGCAAGTAAAAAAGCTAAAAAAAACTGATGCCTGGACTCAGCTTCATTCCTGCAACCCGGTTAGTGTTCACCATTGGCGACCTGGAGAACGAGACCTCTACAAACCACAGGCACTGAACCATGCCACACATGACTAACAGAAATAAATTAGATTTGTGAAAAAAAATAATAACATAATTAAGAAGGGAGAGAACTCGAGGCTGAGTTTTTGCAAAGGGAAATCATAAGCTCATTAATTTTTACAAGTTATTTGAGTGTTAATTAAGTATCCTGTCACTGAAGTAGAGTTTATCTTTTGAAAGAAAATTGCCAAGAGGAGAATAGGAAATAGTGTTTGCCCACTGCTATGGTTGAAATCCAGGTGGTGTCCCCTGAAGGGCCATATAAGAAGGCTTGGTCCCAGGGTGATAGTGTTGAGAGGTCCTGTGGACCTTCAAGAAATGGGGCCTATCTAGGTGCAGTGCAGTGCTACACACCTGTAATCCCAGTTACTCAGGAGGCTGAGGTAGGAGGATTGCAAGTTCAAGGCCAGCCTCAGCAACTTAGTGAGACCCTGTCTCAAAACAAAACAAAATAAAAAGGTCTGGAGATTTTTAATACTGAGTCACAGACTCAGTAGTAGAACACCCCTATTTAATCCCCAGTACTATAAAAAGGAAGGAAAGAGAAAGAAAGGAAAAGGAAGAAGGACAGGAGGGAAAGAAAGAGAAGGCAAAAGAAAAGAAAAAGTGGGGACTAGTGGGTGGTCCTTAGGTCATTGGAGGCATACCCCCAAAGTGGATGGTGGTACCCAAGTGTCCCTCTGTCCTTCCTTTCTAGCTCAAGATATGTGTATTCCCTCCAACAGATACTTTTACTGCAATGTCTTGCCCTTGCCAGAAACATAAACCAACAGGGCTGCCTAATCTTGGACTTGAACCTCCAGAACATGATCCAAAATAAATTTCTCTCTCTTTTTTTCATAAGTAGCTTGTGTCAGGTATTTCATTATAGTAATGAAAGGTCTATTACTACACCCACCATTCTTCTCAGTGAACATACTTCCTGCAAGATTTTTTTTTTTTACCTTTTTTGTATCCTGTATATTCTGATGAGCTTCAGGTAGTTCTCCACCCCTTTCTCTATGTTTTGAACTCAAAACAATCTACTGGGAATCCCCCACATATCTCACAGACTTCCCAAACTCGGCCTGCCCAGAGCTCAACTCAACACAATAGTTTCCCCAATTTGTGGTTTTGCTTTTCATGGTTTTAGTTACCTGTGGTCATCAGTGGTCCATAAATATTAAGTGGAAAATTTCAGAAAGAAATAATTCATAAATCTCAAAGTGTGCCCCATTCTGAGCAATGGGATGAAATCTCACACTGTTTGGCCCCTTTTCACCCTGAGTGAAAATCATCCCTTTGTCCACGATACCCATATTGTACGTACTACTCACCCATTAGTCACTTAGTAGTCTTCTCAGTTGCCAAATTGACTCCCTTGGTTTTGCAGTACTTGTGTTCAAATAATTCTTATTTTACTCGACAATGGTTCCAAAGTACAAAAGTAGCAATAGTAGCAATTTTGGATGTGTTCTCTTTAAGTGCAAAGACAAGTTCTGTACTTAGTAGGAAAAACATGGTAGACATAGGATTTAATACTGTCTGTGGTTTCAGGTATTCTCTAGGATTCTTGGAATAGATTCCCACAGATAAGGGAGAAGTATGGTGTATGTCTACAAAGTCTGGTCTAGATGACTGTGGATGGTGCCTCTCCAGTATCATCTACCCAGTTCACTAATTAGGAAAGTGAGGCTGTTTATTCTTCCTCTCTTCCAATTATAAAACCTCAAAGATCTTGCTCCTCCATTTATTTTTCACATTTTGGTAAATCCTTTTCTTCTGTTTTTACCCATTACCACCACCACTTCCACTCCAGTCCCACTCTATCTTGTGCTATCATAACAGCCTCCTAAGTGGTCTTCTAGCCGCTGGCCTGTCCAATCCATTCCTCCAATGTGTCTTCCATATTGGTGTCCAGATGACTTCCAAAAAAAGTAAGTCTAGTTTTGCCATCTCCCTATTGAGACTTTGTCATGTCTTCCCATTGCACATAGGATGAGGTTCAGTTTCCTTAGTGTGGCCTCTAGGTGAAATTGACTATGCCTCCCCATGAACCAGGAATATTCCAGGTTAATACGACCATCTTGAGATACTAGCTGGCTAATAGTCTCTCTTGCCCTCAAATTATCCTGACTTGGATAATAAATTATTTGGTCACCTTAAGCCTAAATTCTTCCACAATATGATTTTTGTTTGCCTCTCCAGTATCACCTCCTACATTACTGCATTGCAGTAATGTGAAACTAGAGGTTTCACACTTCACATTTTTCATCGTTGGGCTTTTCTCCTTGTCTTTGTGCTGGTTAGTTTTCTGTTTCTGTAACAAAATACCCAAGACAAATCAATTTAAAAGTGGGAAAGGTTTATTTTACTTATGGTTTCAGAGATTTTAGTTGGTGATCACTTGGCTTCATTGCCTTTGGCCTGTGGTGATGCCATCCATCATGGTAAGAGCACATGGTAGAGGAAACTGTTCACTTCATGGTAACCAGGAAATGAAGAAAGAAGAAGGGGAGAGGCCAGGGCCCCGATATCCCCCTTCAAGATTATACCCCCAATGAGCTAACTTTTATCCACGAAGAGGTCGAGACCTAAATGCTCCACCACCTCCCAAAAGTACCATAGTCTGGGAACCAAGCTTTAAACATGTGGACCCCTGGGGGAAGAATTAGCCAATCAGAGCAGTCTTCCCTGCCTGGAATGTTGGGACCTTCCTTCTTCCATACACTCATCTTTTCCTTTGAGACTAGCTCAGCTTTGCTCTGCACAAAGTTTTTCCTGAGTGTCTTCCTGGATCCGTGTTCTTACACGCCTACACACACCAAACAAACCTCATATACACAAATACACCACACCCACATACCCACATGTGGCTAGTTCATTTCTCTGTATCCGTTGTGTCTTTAGCAATCTCTGTTCCTGAATTTAGTAGACTGCATTGTAATTGTCAATACGCTCATCAACGTCAATGCCAATTGTCATGACCTTCCAGATGGAAGATTCTTAAAGGAAAGGACTTTCTACCTCTAGAACTTGAAAAGTTCCTGGATTCCAGGCAGAGCAGCCCACAAGAGTGAAAGCACAGTGGTCGAAACCAGGAGAGGATGTTTGGGGAACAGAAAGAAAGTAGGTCTGTGTGGCTGGGGCAGAGTGAGGAGGAGAGTCTAGCACAGGATGGGGCCACTGGATGGGGCAGCCAGACCAGGAAAAGGCCTCTGGGCTTGGTTGGCACCCTGGCCACCAGACTACCCCGCACTGTGCTTGAGAGAGTGCAGTGAAGGTGGGATTTGAAGTCCAACCGACTTGACTTTGGCAGTTGGGTCTCTTCCATACCAACTAGGTTAACGTTAATGTCTCCAAGTCTCAGTTTCCTTGTCTATAAGATGGACATAACGAAATTGTGGTGAGGAGGAAATGAGGCAAACCTATTAACCGTCTGGCACAGTCCTTGGCATATCAGTTTACTTCATTAAATTAGAGATATTATGATTATTTCTCAGGAGAGGTTGCGGAAGTTCTGAATGTGGAGTCGATATTCTCAGGGATGAGAGAACTTTCTGTGTTCTGAGAAGGGCTGAGAGGTGACAGCAGTGAGAAGACTCCTCAAGGTCAGAAAAGTGGTGCAAGTTCAGATTCTGCAAAAAAAAAAAAAAACAAACAAATCCATTTTGCAAAAGCCAGCATGCTTTGTGCACAGCCCATCCCAAGCTCTGCCTGATCAGAAGCAGGCCCTTGGTCCATCAATAACGAACTGACTGAGTATAATTTTTTATCATGAGAATCAATAAGACAATCTGGTTCATTTGAAGACTCTCACCATATGGCCGCTTTTCCAGGAAGACATCCTTTCCGTATCATGAGAGATCCTTGAGCAAACCTTCACGGTACTCAGTCCCCCTCCCTCTAGAAAGACTGCATCATCTGCAAGTTACCTCTGATGCAAGAGTATTCTTATTCCAACTCAGCATTTCAGACATTGCTTAGCTTCCAGGGCCCCATTCCACAGTTTTAATGAGCTCAAGAAGGAATGAAGCAAAACTACCTCAAGCAGAGACCCGGGAAGGCTCTGATGCCCAGTGATTGTCCTGCGGGGCTGTCCTGCGGGGCTGTCCAGGGTGGCTGGGGTGCTAAGAAAGCATTGGGTACAAATCAGACCACATTTTTACAGTCACCTCAGCTTTTCAGTGTGTATCTCCTGCATGACAGATGGGGACAGGAGTTCATATGTAGGAAATCTATTCAGTGGTGATCATTGCTTTATTCCCCAAGCATTTTCCACCCAGCAATATGGTGTGGTTGAAAGGTATTCAGATGGGAAGTTCAGCTCACGGGTCCTCATCTAGGCCTTGCTTGTTATTATCCGTGTGATAGTTGGCAAGTAAAGTTCTTCGAGTATAAAACGGGCTGACAGGCTGGGATAGTGTGAGAATCAAATAGGATAATGCCAAGTCTAGCCTAACACTTAGTAGGTACTCAATGCATGGCAGATTTTTTTCATTATTCTCTCCAATAGCCAAGAGGAAATTGGTTTTAATCAAAGCCAGATTTGAGAGCAACTATTTTCAAGGTGACACCGGACAAAGGAGGCATCGATGCTGGTGTCAGAGTACCTTCAGTTGATTGTTGGGTGAGCAACTCCCAGGGAAGGCAAGACAGCTACCAGGAGCTGGCTGAAGCAGATTCCTGCAGCCCATCCTCCCAGCCCCCAAGGGAAGCACATGCGGAGTATCCAACTTTTGCCAGCCCTATTGTCTTGGTTTTTGTTTTGCAGTGCTAAGGATCAAACTCGTGGCTTTGTGTATGCTGAGCAAGCACTCTATCACCATGCCACGTCCCCAGCCCTGAAGTCCCTTTTGAAGAAGGACTGCAGGGCACTGAGCAGGGGTGTCAAAAGGGAGAGTGTAAGATGACCGTCTACCTAGGACCATGAGGTAGGAGAGGGGTGGAGGGGTTGGTGCCTGCCTTTCCCCATCCTGATTTCTTTCACCTCCTGCTCACCACTGTGTTTTGGCAGTTTAATAAGGTTGCCATGGGAACAACCTGCATGGTGGAAAGAACAGAAACAAGCAGTCTGAAGATTTGGGTCTAAATCCTGGCTCTGCTGTATTCTGGCCATATGACCTTGGCCATGCTATTGAATGCCTAACACTCTTCTTCCATGACCTTCACTTCTTGAAAAACAGAGATTCTGTGCATTCCCTGCCCATCTGGTACAGTTGTTGTGAGCTTTGAAAGACATGTATAGGTAATGAATTTTGTTAATGTACTCTCCAAACTCAGCGTAAACGGAGTTTTCCTAGACCTACCAGCAAATAAGGCATCATTAACAGCTGCTAGTTTTATCTCACAGGCTGCTAGCCTTGCAACTCAAGATGGGCATTGACACCTATAAAGGGCCCCCTTAGGATTTCTCACATCCTGGGGATACCCCGCAGTCAACCACACAATCTGAGTCTGAACAGGTGCACAACTTCTGCACCTGTTCTCCTCCGTGGTTAAGCACCCCTGTGTTCAATCTCTGGTACCAAAAATAAATAAAATAAAATGCTGGTGACAATCCACTAAGCCAATTTCACAACACACTAATGAGGTCTGACTTATGGTTTAAGAAGTCATGACCTACATAAAAACCATCTGGTAATAAGCTCTCTGGACTTCCTAGCCCCTCCCTTTAATTTTAATTCAAATCCACTTGTAGTGAATATTGGGACCTTGATGTCCTCCATCAGCATTTCAGCCAGAGCCCATCTGTTGCAGGCCTGGAGAACTGTGTTCTCTTCAGAGATGTCTAGGACTGCCTCCTGGGTCATATCTGGGGTATGGGAGTGCAGTGAGACCATCACCAGGGTCACTCCAATTAAATTTAAGACCACAGATGGGGTGTTGTTATTTGCAATAATAAAAGTAGTGATTCATAGCACATAATATTGTAGTAAGCATACCACCTTTAGCCCAAAGACATCCAAATGTTCCCAAGCACAACTGGATCATAGACAGCTCATGAAAGTGTTTTGTTTTGTTTTTTCCCCCAAATTCAATGCCTGAGGACTTTTGACTTTGGCTGTTTTGGATGAAGGCCTTGATGTGGAGAGAGACAGAGATGATGAACAGGAGAGATGGATACCTGTCTCCTGCTTGGCCTGGGGATTCGAATTCAACCTCTAGGGAAAGAGGGGCTACAGAAGTTGTTCCTCTGCAAGTCTCTGTTGGCACCCCCAAGGAACCCAGGGAATTGTGTGTGATGTGAGGTGGGGGCAGGAGAGAGGGTGCAGCACTGCCCCGGCTCTGAGGAGGTTCTTGGGCATTGGCAGCATGCCCCCAGGGCAACTCCAGAGCAAGTGAGGACCAAGGAGAACAGGTGCAGAAGTTGTGCACCTAGGACCATGAGGTGGTTGTCTCTAAATATTTTATTTAGAGACAGGGTCTCACTGAGTTGCTTTAGGACCTCACTAAATTGCTAAGGCTGGCTTTGAACTCGTGATCCTCCTGCAATAATAAAAGTAGCCTCCTGAGCTTCTAGGATTACAGGAATGCACCACTGCATGTGGCTTGTCACCAGCACTTTAAAAATAGGATTAAAATATTGGAGTGAATTACACATAATAAGACTGAGTATTGTTTCATGACATCTTTGTCTCTGTTGTAGAAATTGAACTTTATGGAATTGCCATTTTTAGGTCAAAAAATCAGATATCTACAATTTCATATAGTTGATCTTAATAATATATGTGTTTATTTGGTCATAATATGAATTTTTTTCTGTGAATCACAACTTTTAAAAACTTTTGAAAAAGACTATTGTTTTTGGAGTCCAAAGATGTGCATTTTGATTCTAGCAGAACTAGTTGCTCACTGTGCACTCTCAGCCTCGATTCTTTTTTTCTTTTTGTGCACAATAAGCATGTTCAGACTAGTGTTGAGAATTGTGGGAGAGAACACATGTGGCAGCACATAGTAAGTACTCGCTAAGCATGATTTAAATCTGGGAGAACAGTGGATACAAATATGTGGGAGTCAGGATTCTCAACCTGCAAGTAATAAACTGGATGCTGGGCAGCTGCCTTGGTCTGTTTTCCACTACTATAACAGAATACCACAATTGGGTAATTTATAATGAAAAGAGGTTTATTTATTCATAGTTCTAGAGGCTGGAGAAGTCCAAGGTCTATGGATCTACATCTGGCAAGGGCCTTCTTGCTGTGTCATCCCATGGGGGAAGGCAGAAGGGCAAGCGATCAAACTTATAATGGACATTAATCCATTCCTGTGGGTGGAGCTCTCATGACTTAAACACTTCACACAGACTCCTCTTTTCAACACTGTTATATTGTGGATTAAATTTCCAAAACATGCTTTGTTGGAGGGAACACTCAAACCACAGCAGCATATACAGAAAAAAAAAAGTACCCTAGAAGCTGGGTGGCCTGAGAAATAATTAGATGGGGAGACTCAAGTCTCTGTCACTCCTACTCCTTAGCTCTACTTTCCTTTAAGAATGGAGCTCTTATTCAGCAAGAGCAGAGGGGAGCATTGTTGCCCACAGATCAGGTCTGTATCATCCCTCTAGTGGCTCCCAGAGGGGCAATGGGACCCAGATTGCTACACATGCTCATCTATAAGTGTGTCTCTATGACAGAGAGACAGGATGAAATCGCCTGTGTGGCTCAGCCGCCCCTGTGGTCAGAGGGTAGGATTTTGCAATTGACCATCCCAGGAAAGACCTGGCAGGGCAGTTCCCAGAAAAAGAGGAAGTTGTTACCACCAGAAGCAAGAGAAAGGAAAGAACACTGGTCAGACCAAGATGAGTAAGAGGATTTGAGGTGCCAGCGTAGGGAACATGGAACACTATAACTGATTATGGGTGTCTAAGATGTGTATCCACAGAATATATACAGCTTACCCATGAGGCAGCCCATCTACTCTTATAAGCTCTCTGAGCATGGCACTTGCTTGTAATCCCAATGGCTTGGGAGGCTAAGGCAGGAGGATTGCTAGTTCAAGGCTATCCTCAGCAACTTAGCAAGGTTGTAAGCAACTTGGTGAGAATCTGTCTCTAATAAAATAAAATATAAAAAGGGCTGGGGATGTGGCTCAGTGGTTATCTGGTCATGGCAATATGGACCTCAATGCTGAATTAGGCCAAGTGAAGGTTGAGGGCTTTCATAAAGAACATACCCATTACCAAAAAGTGAGAGAAGAGATGGGAGCTGAGAAGATTTAAGGCTACCTGCAAGTTTATAATGCTCGTGACCGTGGCACCATGCAGACGAGTAAGTGAGTAACTCAAGAGGAGAGCAGACCTGGCAGAATCTGGGCAGAGGGAAGAAATGCAGGAGTGTCTGGTGCAGACCATAAACCTGGCCCAGGGCGAATACAGTCACACGGGGACTGGTGCCATTCAGATCCGCTGGAACATCATTTGGCTAATGGTTTCCCTTCCAGACTATTTTAGCTGCTAGGGAATAAAGGAAGTAGATAAATTTTCTAGACCAAATTCTAAACTATAAGGAAGCTGAGATGATGATGTGGTGGGAGGCCAGGAATGGGGTGGAAATGAACTTGGGGAAAATGCTTCTGAGTAGCTCCTGATGACAGGGGAACGGACAGACACCTGTACGAGCCAAAGATCCACCTGGGACTGGGACAAGCAAATATCAGAGTGTTTGAAAAATATAGGCCTGATTTCATGACTGAGGGAGGCTGGAGAGGGTCGGGAGGCTCCCAGAAATACAGTCCTGATGGCGTAAGTACAAAAAATGAAGAGGTGGTGGTGTCTGAAGAAACAGAAATGGGGATAATTCACATAAATGACAGATGAGTTTTCTGTTTACAGTGGAAAAAAGTTCTCTAAAAAATCATTTTTAACCTCTTGTTAGCTTCCCAAATATCCATCTACAACCAGTGACTGTGCTGACAGTATCTCATACCTATACAAGCACACACAATTACTGGTTCTCCAACAACTAGATTCCTTATTTCTTTAACTTCCTCTTTCTCTACTATTGACAAGAAACTTGGGCGGTCACTACTTTTTCCATCATCTTTGAGGTGTCATGCTATATTTGGTACATACACTAAGAAAGTCTATGTTATCTAAAATTCAAATTTAACTGGACATCTTGGGTTTTGTTGTTGTTGTTATTGTGTTTTGTTTTTTGTGTTTCATTGTTTGTTGTGTTTTCTGTTTTGCATGTGTGTGTGCACACGCAAAATCTGAAACTCTACTTCCCACCCCAGCCCCTCATTTTAGGAGGCTAAGATAATGGCAAGGAGTCTTGGCAGGGGGTGCATCTTGGGGTAGGGTGCTATGGTCAGATCTCACATCTGTGGGTTCTGGATCTGTGGATTCCACCAAAGCATATCAACACTATTAGGAAAAAAATACACCTGTACCCATCATGTACACACTGGGTTTTTTTTGTGCTTTTTTTCTTTTCTTTTTTCTTTTGGTCATTATTCCCTAAATTAACTACTGTTAGACTGTGAGTTGTGACTCACATTTTAAGAGATGAAATAGGATAGAGTAGAAATATTAGGATGCATTACATGCAATAAGGTTAAGTATTGCTCTGTGACATTTTACATACCATGAGATTGTATTAGTTACTGTAAGTCATCCAAAGATGGCTTAAAGTATACAGGAGGTATACTGTACGTAGGTTACATGTACAGGACGTACAAAGGTTATATGCAATACTACACCATCTTATATAAAGGACTTAAGCACCCTTGCATTTGGATCTGTGGCGTAGTGGGCGGGTCTTGGACCCATCTCCATGGATACCAAGGACAAATGTAACTCCAGGCTCCCGGGATTCCCCCGGAATCCAAGAAGGGGAGGCTGCCGCTCCCACCCTCCCAGCCTCCTCATTCCACTTGGCAGTTCCTCTCCCACACTCTGAGCCCAGCCACCCACGAGGGAGGGGGACTTCTCAGTGCTGCTCTTTCAACTGCGCCACTCCTAGTAGGCTGGTTCCTTTTCTGTTTCACAAGCAAAGAGCTGTGAGGAGCCAGTGCTTTCTCCCAGCACCCAAAGCAGGGGCATTGCTTCTGTGAGGGGGAGCGTTCTTCTGTGGAAACCCTGCCTCTCCTGTCATTGGAGCCCCTCAGGATTCTCCAGGCCGGACCCTTCTTCTCTGCTTGTCAGTGTTAACACTGCACCTCTGCCTCCTTCCCCCTCTGGATGCTTGGTGGGGCCCCTCTCCCCTTCTTTCAGGCTTTTCTCCGTAGTCCATTAGATGGTTGTGGCAGGACACACTCCAATTTGCTGTGGTCTTCCAGAAACAAACTGTGCACATACTAATCCCAGCATTGCAGGCTTGACTCTTGAGGAGGGGCCTCCAGGCCCATAGGGACAGGGTGTAGAGGGCAGCCTAGAAGGTCAAACACAGCCTCTGACCCTTGGTGTTAGGCTGCCTCACCTGTCCAACTCCCTTTTACCAAGTATCTATGAATTAGAATTATTTTATTTAGACATCTCTGTTCTCCCTCCCCCTAATCAAATACCCCTTAATTAGGATTAATGAATGCAACCATTTGAGTAACTGTGGAGTTCACATATACAGGTTCCATAGTTGCATGAACAGCATTCCATTTCCTTCCTGTATAAGTTTTTCCAATTCAGAGCTAATAAAAAAGAATTGATCCCATGAAAAGCAAATCAAGGAGATCTTATTATATACTAGCTTAATGAAATTGAGAAGTCATTTGCTCTTAGGAAAGCATCTTATGTGTCTGGAGGAAATACTTTGAAGATGATAAATAAGTTCAGTGGGGTGGATGGATGGACATTTTTCCCCAGAGGGCTATTCAAGGATCAACAGATTGTCATTAAATTACCTTTGAAGGAGAGTGGGTGGTCTCGGTGGTTAGAGACCCTTCATTTTCCTTAATCCCAGGAGGAGTATAAGTCTGTGAAGGTGGGAACTCTTATAAGAGGAGGAAAAAAAAAACATGATGGGGTAAGGCTATCTAGGAAGAAGGAAAGAACTAAGAAAAGCAAACAAAAAACTTCTGCCAGCACTCTAGCTACATGGGGACTTCTGACTTAATGTAAATCAGAGGTGGTTAAGAGATGGGTTTTTGAAAGTAGCTTGGTGTAGGATATACAAGGTAAATCTGGCTTGTGTCTTCTTATGAAACCTTCAGGAAGAGCCCACATTGCTCATTGTGCTTTGGGTTGGACTAAGTCCTCTTAGAGAACCCAAAGAGATGCTGGGTTCTGCAAGTGGGTTGCACAGGGAACAAAGAAAACAAGACTGAGCTGGAAGACAAAGGGCAAGCCAAAGCGAGGCCTGTACTTGTGAATTATTAGCCCGACTAGGTTAAGGAATTTATGTATCCATTAAAAGTGATGGCCAAAAATCAGCTGGGGGACTGGTGGTTCAGAGGTACATGTTTGCCTAGTATGCTGAGGCCCTGGGTTTAATCCCCAGTACTGGGGGTGGCAGGGAACTATATTGAAGAAACTTGCAGAAAAGTGATGTCTATGAAGAATTAAAAAAAAATTTTTTTTTAGTTGTAGATGGACACAATACCTTCATTATTTATTTATTTTTATGTGGCGCAGAGGATGAAATCCAGGGCCTCACATGTGTTCCTCAAATGTTCCACCACTGAGCCACAACCTCAGCCCTATGGGGAATTTTTGATACTATGAGAAATGGTTTATGCTAAATGTTAAAATGAGAGTGCAAGGTTTCAATTATACATACTCTTTGATCTCAATTATGTGAGAATTATAGAAAAATGACCAGAAATGTACCAGAAGGTTAACAGCCGAGAGGGTAGAATTACAATGACATTTTCCCAATACTTTATACTTGTATGTACTTTCCAAATTCTATGAAATGAAAATATACTACTCTAACAATAAAAACAGAAGAAAGAAAGTAAGGCTTCTCAAAAACTCCATGTGATCAATAGAAATTTTGTATTTGACTCCCTCCCCCAGGAGTCTCTAATGGAACCCAGAAGAACCATGCTGGGACCCCAGCAAGCTGGGTGAAAGAAGAGGTGTGACTTAGTAGACAGAAATTGGAAAACCCTAATTCTGTTGCGATTGCTGCTCCTGAGATACAGATGGACTGTCTAAGAGAATCCAGGACAGAGAGGACTGGCTGCTGTACCTGGAAGGCCAGGTGCGAAAAGTGTCTGTAATCCACATGATTTTCTATACACGTAACCAATGGCTTCAAGGAGAACCACCAACAGCACCTATCAGTATTACACATGGCTCTTTGATGGCGAGCTTCTAAGAATTTTTCCCTGTTAAGCTCAGAATAGACATCCAGGGAGAGACTGTGAGACAGAGAAATTAAAGCTAAAACTCAATCATATTAACAAGGATAATATTGGGGACTATGAGAAAGTTGTAATTTGGAGGTCATTTTTATGCTCAGGGCTCATTCCTTTTAATTAATTAGATCATTTATTCATAGATCCATCCATTCCTCCATTCACTCACTGAACATTTGCACAAAGCAGTGTTCATGAGCCATCAGACTCATGCCAAATCCTCTCCTTGGTGGTGCTAAGGTCATGAGCACACTGAGGATATTCATGATCTTCTCTAAGTCTGTGGATGATGCACATTGGTGACTTTAGGAGCTGGGAAGGAATTACCTCATAAACCCTCCTTTAAGTCATTCACACCTTGTCCCACTGCTTCCTGTTTCACAAAATTAGAGTTTAACATTGGAGAAGGTTGGGGTCACCAAGATCCACAGAAGTTTCTCCCGACCTGATTTTATTTGTATCTCCTAAGGACTGTATGTTGATATCAGTAGGAATCTGCTCAGGACTGAGCTCAGGAATTTAATAAAAATAACAACTGTTTCCTGACATGGGCACAAAGCTTTAAAGGTGTCAATCGGCCTGTAAGTCCATTTTAAAATGTAGTCCCAACATGACGGCCGTGAGCTAGTCAGGAACTACACTTTCCATTTTTTCGAATGAGAAAACCAGCTTGGAGAGGTGAAGTCCTCTGCTCACAAATAGTAACAGATGGGACCTTCAGTTCAAGTCCTCGTCCTTCTTCCAGGTTCATGGCTTTTTGTTACTGCTCATCCAAAGAGTTGAGGCTAACTCCAAGGGAACAGTAGGCCTGTGGCATACGCAGGTATGGGTGCAGATGTGTAGGTATCGGGGGCAGGATGAGGCTGGGTGTATCAGCTTCCTATGACAGCTCGAATAGATTACCACAAACTCAGTGTCTTAAAAAGAACAGGAGTTCTTTGTATACTGGAAATTAATGGTCTATCTGAGGTGCAGGTGGCAAAGATTTTCTCCCATTCTAGAGTCTCTCTTTTTACATTCTCGATTGTTTCTTTTGCTGTGAAGAAGCTTTTCAGTTTGAATCCATCCCTTGTGGTGATTCTTGATTTTACTTCTTGTGCTTTAGGAGTCTTGTTAAGGAAGTCAGATTCTAAGCCAACATGATGTAGATTTGGGCCTATTTTTTTTCTTCTATTAGGTGCAGGGTCTCTGGTCTAATGCCTAGGTCCTTGATCCACTTTGAGTTTTGTGCAGGGTGAGATGTAGGGGCTTAATTTCATTTTTCTACAGATGGATTTCCAGTTTTCCCAATACCATTTGTTGAAGAGGCAATCTTTTCTCCAATGTATGTTTTTGGCATCTTTGTCTAGTATGAAATAACTGTATTTATGTGGTTTTGTCTCTGTGTCTTCTATTCTGTACCATTGGTCTATGTGTCTGTTTTAGTTCCCATATCATACCATTTTTGTTACTATATCTGTAGTATCTCTAGCATTTAGAGAGAAATGCAAATTAAAACTACACTGAGATTTTATCTCATTCCAGTCAGAATGGAAATTATCAAGAATACAAGTAACAACAAATGTTGGTGAGGATGTAGGGGAAAGGTACACTCATACATTGCTGGTGGGACTGCAAATTGATATAACCACTCTGGAAAGCAGTATGGAGATTCCTCAAAAAACTAGGAATGGAACTGAATCTTGACCCAGTTATCCAACTGCTCAGTCTATACCCAAAGGACTTAAAATCACATACTACCATGAGACAGCCAAAAATGAGTGGATAAAGAAAATGTGGTCTCTATACAGAATGGAATATTATTCAGCCATAAAGAAGAATGAAATTATGGCATTTGCCAATAAACAGATGGAACTGGAGATTATCATGCTAAGCGAAATATGCCAATCCCAGAGGCTGAATGCTTCCTCTGATATGGAGATGCAAACTTACAATAAGGGGGAAGAGGATAGGGAAGAATAGAAGTACTTTGTATTAGCCAAAGGGACATGAAGGAAAGGGAAGGAGATGGGAAGAGGAAAGATAGTAGAATGAATTGGACATTACTATCCTCTGTGCCTATTTTGACTACATGACCAATGTGATTCTATATCATGTACAGTCAGAAGAATGAGAAATTGTATTCCATATATGTATAATATGTCAAAATATATTCTACTGTCATGTATAACTAATAAGAACAAATAGAAAAATGCAAGCACTTTCCCTCACAAATGTAAAGGCAAGAAGTCCAAAATCAGCACTGTGGTGCAGAAATCAAGGTGCCCACAGGACCACACTGTCTCCGGAGGCTCCAGGGAAGAAGTTCTTCCATGCCTCTTCCAAGCTTCCAGTGGCTGTTGGCATTCCTTGACTTGTGGCTACATCACTCGCTCCAATGTCCAAGGCCAGCATATTCAAATGGCTTCCCTCTGTGTGTCAAACCTGCTGTCTCTCCTAATTATATGTGATTGCATTTAAGGTCCTCCTGCATAATCTCCTCATTTCAGAATCCTTCATTTAATCACATTCACAGAGACCCTTTTTTTTTTTTTTCAAATAAGGTAACTTTTCCAGGTTCCAGAGATAGGAACCTGATATCTTTTGGGGGTGGGTGGGGGACTTTATTTAGCCTACTACACTGGACTGAGGGCTTGCAGGCTACAGTGACCTCTTCTGTCTCTGGGTAATTGCACAGTGAAAGCTGAGTATACTTGTGAAAAAGGAAATGTGATATGGTGACAAAAGAATTCTGGGAAAACTATGTGGAAGAGGGCAAGACTCAGATAGCCTTCCTTAAATAGCATGCTTGGTCCCTGCAGCCTCAAGGCGTCTATTGATTCTGTCTTAGATCCGCCCCTCCTGCCCATGGCCTGCAGAGTTGGCCCAAGTTCCCAGGCTCTTAGCCTCTGTTCTCTCCAGTCAAATCCAGGGAAGATGAGCTGGCTCTGCAATCCTGGAATGTCAGAGTCAGTCAGGTCCCTAGAGATCACACTGACCAGTCCCCATTCCGCCCTTCACCGGTGAAGAGTCGGATGCTTAGTGAATAACCTGGTTTACTGACCCCCCTTCCCCATAGACTGTACTAGCATTGAGTTTGCATTTTTAAAGGGCCAGCAGAGTAGACCCAAAAAGGCCTCGGCTCTAGGAACACCAGCATCAAGGCAGTAGTTACCAGGATCCACTGAATATGTGGAAATCATCTTGGGAGAAAGACAGCTGTCTGTCCGCTCCTTCTTTGTCCTTTCTGAGCCTGGCTGTGGTACTTCTCGCTCATCCTTCCTGAGCCTGGCTATGGTACTTCTCGCTCATCCCTCCTGGGGCTCTGGGCGATCTGTCTTTCACTCTCCCATATCTGGTCCTCCTCATTGGCTGAAGCCTCTGCCTCCATCTTAGCCTCTCCTCCCTGGCCTTAGCTCTCAGTCTGGAGGTTGAGGCAGGACTCCCTCTTACCCTCCCTCCCCTTCTCTCCTGGTGTTCTCAGCCGGCACTAGTATGGCCTCCTTGGCAGTGGCTCTTTGGCTAGTAAGATGAAACAGAGAAGCACAGTGGCTTCCCAGGACAAAGAAAAACAACTTTGGGGGGTGGGGGAGGAGGGTGGTAAGTTTAAGGCCTCCAAAACTCTGAGAAAAATAATGAGGAAGGAAGTGGGGATTTGAGGGCGGAGGGTTTACCTTAGCTTCTCTGTTGTGGGTTTCACTTGCCTGCATTTTTCTGTCACCAGAATGATGAGCACTGGTGTGAGCATCCACTTGTGTAACAGACGCATGAGCACAGGAGCAAGAGAGACCTCCATTCCTTGGGTGGCCAGACTGAGCTGTACTTCTACCAAGTTCCAACCTCATTTACTAGCCATGTGACCTTTGGAATTACCTGTCCTCGTCTTTGAAAATCATGAGGATAAGGATATCTACTTCACAGGGTTTTTATGAAGCATAAATGAGAGAATGCCTGTGAAATCCTTTGGCACAGAAATTAGTACCAGTTGACAGTCGGTAAATATTCGTGGAATTGATATCCAGGTCATTTCCCCTGTGACAAATTTTCTGATCTCCTACTTCAAGAGAACTGACCTGTCCTTAGTGACCCATTGGTACCTTATTTATGCCCCTGTCTTGGAACTTTCACACTTCATTACGCTGCTCTGCCAGCAGCTGCCTGCACCCTTACCTCTCTCCCCCAGCTCTGAGCCTGGGCATTGAAAGTGCATTTAACTCATCTCTGTAATCCCAGTGCCTAGCACAGCAACTGGCTCATGGGAGATGCCCTGTAAATATTGGTTGAACTGTCTTGAAAGGTTGAGGCTTTCTGAACATAAGCCTTTCAGTCCAGGATTTTTTTTTTAATTGATCATGCCCATTTTTACCTCTTATTTATTAAGATCAATGGCAAAAGCCCATTGAAAGGCATCTGGCTGTAGTAGCCCCCAGGAGATTCTGCCAGCTCTGGTCCATCCTGGGCAGAAAGGCCTTATTAAGGGAGATCAAACTGTTTACTATACTGGCAGTGCCCGGACTTGTTTCCCTCCCCCAAGCTGGTACAGTTTCCCATTTGATGCAGTCACATTCTTGAGATGGCAAAGGCTCAAATGAGAGCCACATACCTCTCCAACATTTCCCAAGGGACTGCCTCGTGGGCTCATGTTCCCTGAGAAGTTTCCTCTGGCTACAACCAGAGTCCTGTGTAGATGTGATGATGTATACTCAGGGAATCACATCTCAACTGGAAGCATCCTGGGGCCTGTAAGTGCCACAAGCCAGTCTCAGTCTCTCTCTCTCTCTCTCTCTCTCTCTCTCTCTCTCTCTCTCTCTCTTTAAATATTTTTTATTTGTTCTTATTAGTTATACATGACAGTAGAAGGAATTTTGATATATTATACATATATGGAGTAGAACTTCTCATCCTTCTGATTGTACATGACACAGAATTACACTGGTCATGTAATCATATATGGACTAAAAAATTGGTGCAGCCAATCTGGAAAGCAGTATGGAGATTCCTTGGAAAACTTGGAATCAATTGGAACCACCATTTGACCCAGCTATGCCACTCCTTGGTTTATACCCAAAGGACTTAAAAACAGCATTCTACAGGGACACAACCATATCAATGTTTATAGCAGCACAGTTTACAATAGCTAAACTGTGGAGACAACCCAGATGCCCTTCAGTAGATGAATGGATAGGGAAACTTTGGTATATATACACAATGGAACACTAGTCAGCATTAGAAGAGAATAAAATCATGACATTTGCCAGTAAATTGATGAAGTTGGAGAATATAATGCTAAGTAAAGCAAGCCAATCCCAAAGAACCAAAGGCCAAATGTTTTCTTTGATATGAGGATCTTGACTCATAATGGAGATAGGCGGAGGGAGCATGGGAGGAATGAAGGAACTTTAGATAGGGCAAAGGGGAGGGAGGGAATAAGTAGGGGGCAAGAGGGTAGGACTGATGGTGGAATGAGTTAGATGTATTACCCTAAGTACATGTATGAAAACATGAATGGTGTGAAAATACTTTGTGTGCAATCAGTGACTTGAAATATTGAGCTCTATATGTATAATGTGAAATGAATTGCCTTCTGCCATTGTGCATAACAAATTAGAATAAATAAATAATTCAATAAAAATAACTAAAAGACCATTTTCAGAAACAGAAAAAGGTGATGAAAATAAACCCAAAACCAGCACAAGGAAAAAAATAAACACAAAGACTAACTTCAATGACACTGTACAGACCCGTACAATGTAGACGAAGTAGAAGTTTTCTGGAGAAGCAGAAGCTACCACAGGAACATTTAGAATGGTTGGGTGACCATCAGGGAAATGAAGTTCCTAATAGGAAAAGCTCCAAAAAGGTCTTCAGGTGTAGACCACATCACTGAGAATTCTACTACACCTTTGAAGAAGGGTTAATACAAGCTGTATATGAACATTTCCAGGAAACAGAAGCAGAGGGGACAATTCACAATGTATTTCATGAAGCTGGTATTACCTGGCCACGAAACCAGAAATGACGGTGCCAGAATAAAACTATGAAAGAAACCAAAATTTACAGACCCAATTCCATCGTGAATGTAGATACACATGTCCCTCCACAAGGCACTTTATGGACAAGTTGAGGAAGACATATGATGGTATGGATTGATGTAGAATAATGATGCAGCAAAATTCAACCCCCATCGATAAGAACTCTCAGACAGGTAGGACCAGAGAATGTTATGGAATAAATCATATCCCCCAAAGAGATGCATAGGTTCAAAACTCCACACCTAAGGATGAGGTCTTTTTTTCTGAAGTGGCATTATTATGATGTAGTTACTTATGATGGGGTCATAAGGAGCTAGGGTACGCTCTTGCTTTAGCCTGGCTTATATCCTTACAAGGAGAGCAGGGTGGACTCTTGATTCAGTGTGGCCTGCTTCCTGTGACCATCTTCTCTCCTGTTTAGTTGATGTTTGTGGTGAAACACTTTAGTATTTGCACCACTCATTGGAGTCTGTCCTCTAGGTATTTCTCTGTAGCTCCCTTTCTTTGTGGTTCCATTTAACATGAGAAAGGAACATGACCCTGGTGTGAATCTGCAGCAGGGCAAATTCAGTAGTGTAGAGACTGCTGCTGCTGTGCCTCTCCATCCCACACCCTCAGCTGCTGATGTCACAGTGTTTACCTGTGTAGACACTGTGTGTTCAGTACCATAGAACACAGCTGGTGTTTTCTGCTACACGAACCTCTTACATCTTGTAGAAAACAAAAGTGGCACTAGTTTTAATTGTCATGAATTTGCTTTACCAGAGATGTTTCTGTCTTCTTGGAGATCTGAGTTTTAAATCTGGTGTCCTTCGGGTCAACCTGAAAGACCCCCTCTGACAGGGGACATCTGGTGGGGACCAATTCCCTGGGCTCTTGTCTGTCTGGGGCTGTGGTTGGAATGTGTGTGTCTGTCCAAAATTCCTGTTGACCCTTCAGCCTCAACATGATGGCATTGAGAGGTGGGCCTGGAGGAGGTGGTTAGGCCATGGGCTCCACCCATAGGATGGGATGTGTACCTTAAGAGTGCTTCTCCAGCATGTGCAAGGACCTGGTTCACTTCCAAGCACATCCCCAACACACACACACACACACACACACACACACACACACACACACACACGTAGTTTTGTCAAGCTGGGTGCAGTGGCATAGGGTGGTGTTTTAATGAGCTTCTCCATTGCTGTGGTCAAGACATCCAACAAGAACAACATAGAGGAGGAAAAGTGTACCTGGGGATCACGGGTCAGAGGTCTGAGAGCACACATGGCCAGCTCCATTGTTCTGAGCCCAAGGTGGGGCAGCCCATCAGGGAAGACAGGCCCAGCCGAGGAGAGCTGCTCACCTGAGGGCACCAAAGAGGCAGAGACAGAAAGAGTTTGGGGTAAGAGTCACAGGGCGTCACAGGCCCAGGGCATGGCTCCAGTGACCTACCTCCTCCAGCCATGCCCCACCCGCCTACAGTGACCAGCCAGTCCTTTCTATGTAGGAGGGACTGATAAAGTTACAGCTCTCCCAATCCCACTTTTTCACCTCTGAGTATTCCTGCACTAGCACAGGAGCCTGTGCAGGGGACACCTCACAACTGAACCATAATAGGCTGTAATGCTCTCATCTCAGGACACCGAGGCAGGAGGAACACACGTTGAAGCCCAACCTGAGGAATGTAGATACAAATTAGTGAGACACTGTCTTCCAAAAATAAATAAATAAAATAAAACCAATAACATAAAAAAACACCAGGAAAGTTGGGGGACTAGGGAAGTACTTCATCTGTAGAGCACTTTCCTGACATGCCCGAGGCCCTGGGTTAAATGGCCAGTATGTCCAAAGAACACAAAACACAAAACAAACAGAAAGCAGGACTTGAGAGAATTGGTCAGCATGTCTGCCCTCCCATCATGTGAGGATACAGCAACAAGGCATCTGACCTTGGACTTGCCAGTCTCCAGAGTGGTGGGAAGTAGATTTCTATTGCTAATGATCTAGTCTAAGGGGTTTTGTTAACAGCAGCCAAAAGGCACCCAGGTGTATGGGAATGCCTCCATTTCTTCACCCAATGGGGAGGACACTTTTGCTGGTTCTAGGATGTCGGCTTCTGTATTTGATTTCTCATCACTTTGAACATACCAACCCACTACTGTGTTCCAGGGGATTCTACAAGAAATGTAATGAGAACCTTGTGGGGAAATGATGATGAACGCTCCCTCCCTCTCAATCCCATAGATGTTAATGCCTAGTTCTAGAGCATCTTAGGGAGCAGAGTGTTTTGTTATAGCATCACAATGTGACTGAAGCGCTCCCATCCCTTGGATCCTAATCATTGTGGGTTGGAAGAAAGGGGAATTGAATACTTTTGAGTGTAGATATGATGAGGTCTTTAAAAGCTGAAAGTTATTATGGGTTTTCAGATCCAGATGAACAGACCGTTGAGGCATCATGTCTAAACAGGTAAATATCAGTCTCCATAACCCATGGAAACAAAAAATTTCTGGGGTTCTTTCTTCTTCTCCTCATGAAAATCAAAAAGGTCCCAGAGGCCCCAAGTGAGATGACCTCTGGGGGGTATGCCTAGGTGTGACTGGGTCATTTCTTGCTCTGACCTCTAAGGAGCCACTGTGAGGGAATGTCCAACACCGGGTATATAAGAAAATGGCCGGGCAGTGGGTTTTTGTCCATAAGTACAGGAAGTTCTTGGTGGTGACCTGTCAGACTCCCAGCTAGTTAGCACGTTTGGTGGTTGGTGGTTGTGGTTGGTGTTTGTGGTGGTTTGCTGTTGGTTTTTTAATTTGGGTTTTTTGTTTGTTTTGTGGTTTGCTTTTTGGTTATTGTTTTTGGTGTTTTGTTGGGGTTTGTTATTTTTTTTTTTTTTTAGTTAGCAACCTTAGTTGGTGTTCCGGTTTAGGGATGCCAGAGAGCATAGAGAGAGTAGTGTATTGGCGCAGGGGCGCAGCTCCTGCTACGAGAAGGCCCTCACAGACCATTATCAGGTCTTGAGGGCCATTGGGGAGGGGTTCTTCGAGAAGGTGGTACTATCCCTCCATCTCCTGACTGGGGTAGAGGTGGCTGTGAAAGATCTGCAGAAGAAGGAGGAAGACGAGCCCCTGCTAAGAGAAAGGGTTCGTTGAAGGCCCTGGAACACCAAAGCGTGATCCAGCTCTTCCAGGTCATGGAGACCATGGACAACATGCACCTCGTCATGGAGGAGAGCTCCTGAGTCACATCCCCCTGACTTGTGGCATAAGGAAGGTGAAGGTTCACAGGCTGTTCAGAGAGATGGTGCGCATTGTGCAATATTACCACCAGAAGGGCGTGGTGCACCACACTTGAAACCAGAGAACTTCGTGGTGGATTTCAGGGCCCGCCACCCTAAGCTCATCGACTTTGGCCTGAGCACCAGCTTCACGCCTGGGCAGAAGCTGGATGGGTTTAGGGGCACTCTGCCATACTGTGCCCCTGAAATCATCCAGGGGAAGGAATGCAAGGGTCCCCCGGTGGATTTCTGGAGCCTGTGTTATACCAGACCAAGGAGTGGGATAGCTGGGTGAAATGGTGGTTCCAATCCAAATTTTCTAAGTAATCTCCATACTGCTTTCCATATTGACTGCACCAATTTGCAGTCCCACTAGCAACGTATGAGTGTGCCTTTTCCCCCCACATCCTCGCCAACACTTTTGTTGTTTGTAGTCTTGACAGCTGCCAATCTGACTGGAGTGAGATGAAGTCTTAGAATAGTTTTGATTTGCATTTCTCTAACTGCTAGAGATGTTGAACGTTTTTCATATATTTCATTCTTCTTTAAGGCTGAGTAACATTCCATTTTGTATATATACCACAGTTTCTTTATCCATTCATCTACTGAAGAGCATCTAGGTTGGTATTTTCATAGATCTTCTTCTGAGAAGTGTCTGTTCAGCTCCGTAGCCCATTTATTGATTGGGTTATTTGGTTTTGTTTGTGTGTGTGTGTGTGTGTGTGTGTGTGTGTGTGTGTGTTAAGTTTTTTGAGTTCTTTACATATCCTGGAGATTAGTGCTCTATCCCATTCTGTAGGCTTGATTGATACCATGTATCTCTATGCAGTTTTATATTTGATTCCTAATATTTTCTGGAATCTCAAATGAAATGAACAAGGGGGAAAAAGGAAGACATGCCTCCTGTGCCTACTGTGTGCCAGACACTCTCTTATGGGTTTTGCCATTTCTTTTTCACAGTTGCCCTTTAATAAAAAGAAGTCCTTGAAGCCCAGGGGAGTTAGATGAGTTGCCCATCTTTCAGATGTCATGGCCCAGATTCTTTCCACACAATCACCAGATGTTTCCAAAATCCAGAGAAATTGATGTCAAACTTCATTTTCTCCCCACAGACCAAGAAGGCTCCCCAGAGCTCCTTGGGTGGAAGAAATGTCTAGGAGACTCCCTGCAGTCAACATCCTTGTAGAGCTGCAGGCACTGAGCCAGGGAGCCTCCCACAGTGGCAGGATTGTTCCTGTGGTTGCACAGTAGGGAAAACTTCCCCAAAGGTAGCAAGAACAAGGAAAATTGGAGGCAGTAGGAGCATAAAGCATCAGTGAAATGAACCCCTTGAAGGGTGACCTGTGCAGAAAAGCTGAGGAGCTTTCTGATCCTGCAGAGAAGGAATTAATTTAAATATCTGACAGATGAAAAA
This sequence comes from Ictidomys tridecemlineatus, assembly GCF_052094955.1. Classification (NCBI taxonomy): domain Eukaryota; kingdom Metazoa; phylum Chordata; class Mammalia; order Rodentia; family Sciuridae; genus Ictidomys; species Ictidomys tridecemlineatus. Next base: position 131,576,246 of record NC_135479.1, on the reverse strand, counting down.
ACTGAGCCTCAGAGAGTGGAAATGACTTGGCCAAGGCAACATAGCCAAGCTTTGTCCCAGGATTCAAACCAAAGACTCAGGGCTCTAAAACCAAATGGGGTCACATTAGTTTCTCATTATGAAGCCAGAAATAGATAGTGTAGATAAGTAAATCGATTCAGGAGGCCAATTTTGAGTGAGTCTGGGAAGTTGAAGACTGTCCCCTGAAGGTTACTGTTTACTCTAGTGTCAACCTTAGTAGGACCACTTGTGAACAAGCTAGTGGCTTTCATCAAGGACAGAGTAAACACAGTTCAGATGATGGTTCTGTGTACCTACAATCAAGCCTTAGACCCAGAAAGAGACTCTTACCAAGATGTAAGGCCTGCCCATATAGACCCCCAATTGAGGGAACCATTATTGGTTCCCAAGTTTCCAGACAAAGGGGGGAATGAAAAACTAATGTGACTCCATTTTTGAGAAACCAGCCTGTACCTCAGAGCAAAGCCTGTCCAAGGAAGGGGGCGTGACCCTTGTCCTTGGAAAAATCCACAGAGCACTCCTAAGCACATAACCCACCCTGCTGTGTTGTCCGTCTGTAAATAACAGGAGAGATCTGCTGCGCCAGGTGTCCCTGACTCAGTTAGGCTAGGTGAGGACCCATAGCAACCCCCCTACCAACCTCCAATCAGCATGAGACAGGGAAAATACCTGGGATGCCAGATGACCCCCAAGTAGTTTATGGTGGTTGATAACATGATGGGAAACCATGTAGTTTAGTACATACACCCCTTGTGGTTTAAACCAATCAGTTCAAAGGAATCCCCCTCTTGTACTACCAATCACTCCTACCCAACTTGTTCCCGCCAGTGAATGTGCTAATCAATGTTAAGAGTTGTTGTTTGATTTTCCTCAGTACGGAATGATTTGCTGTATGATGTTGTGACACATAGGGTGTCCCCCAAAAAACCTGTAAAATCTCACTGAACAAAGGACCAGGACTCACTCCCTGGGACCGCTGCGACGGGATTGGTTGTGAGTCCAGGCTTGATCTTGCAATAAAGACTCTTGTGTGATTCAATCAGATTTGGCTCCTGGAGGTCTATTGGGGTCCCATGAATCTAGCATAACACCTGAGCGTCACTCTTTATTTTATGTTGACAGGGAAAAGGCCATTCAGGGCGCTCACCAATAAGGGGTTGGAGCGTCAGATCTTGAGGGCAAGGTACAACATCCCCAGGTATGTGTCTGAGGGAGCGGCGCAACCTCATCCAGAGAAAGATAGGCCCACCCTAGAGCAGGTAATGGGGCACCTGTGGCTGAGCCAGGGCGAGAACGACTCCACCCAGCCCTCCCAGCCCTCCTAGCCAGCCACTCCCCAAGCGGCCCCGACCCCAGCATCATGACCTTGATGCTCGACATGAGTTACAACCCGTACAAAGCCTGGTCGTCCCTGGCAAATAGTCAATTCCATGGGGCCATGGCTACCTACCTCCTCCTTCAGCACCAGAGAATCCAGGGGCCGGCCAGTGTGCTCTGGGCCAAGGCTGTGCACAATGGGATGGCTGGGCGTCACCAGGTCCCTGGGGCGGATCCTTCCAGCATCCGCCCCAACAAGTGCCCCAGTGAGCCTGCCCTTGCTTTGCCCTGTGAGCAGCAGCCGCCAGACAAAGCCACGCCCTCCGCGCAGAAGGACACCGCATGTGCCAGCATGTCTGTCTATCCTCTCCATCTTCTCCATGTGAAGACACCCCCTTCCAAGCCAGCCTCCCAGCAGGACCCTCTGGCCTCCCAGGGTGGCTCCACAGAGCAGCCAGGTGAGAGAAGCAGGGGCTGGAGGGGGGTCACCAGGCGGATGGCCACCTGCCTGCAACAACTGTGCTGCTGCCTGCTGTGCTTCCACAGCCCGCCTTCTGCAACAGAGTGGCTCCGACGGACGGGTGTGGGCCACAGACCCCATAGGTTCCACAACAGAGTGGCTCCAGGGAACATGCTCACGTGAGACAGACCCATGGACAGCCAGAAGACCCCGGGCTCAGAGATCCGGACCTCATGGCGCCAGCATCTGTCAGGAAGCGAACTCCAACAGCTTCAGAAGTGAGGTCGCCAACTGGCTCCGGCTTCTCTGTGCAGATTCCAGCAAGGAGCGCATCCTGATCCACCAGGACTCTCCTCTGCCCCCACCTGCCAGAGACATCAGAGACTCTTCCTTCAGACACTTCCCCCTGCCCTGCTCTTCTTAATAAATTTCTTTCTCACAAATTGAATGATAAGATTGACATTTCAATGATTACTTAAAAAGTAAACATGTTTAAAGTAGGAGGAGGAAGAGAAAAAGAGGGAGGCCTCAGGGCAAGGGCAGGAGTCCAAGAGCCATCATGCTGCCCAAGGCCTGGACTGAGGTGCCTCCCTCTTCTGTTCAGTGTAAATAGAGACCCCTGCCCCTTGAGCCAGGGCTCAATGGGACTCAAATACCTTGGGCCAGTGTAGATGGGGACTCTCTTGCCTTAAGTCTGTTTGAACTGATGGCTTTGGCCGCAAAGAATCCCTCTTGAAGGCATCAGGCCCCTCCCTGAGGTGTGTGGAGAGGGTGGGTGGCAGTGTTGGAGAAGACACTGTGTCAAGGCACTGGAGACTCAAGAGTGTTCTGTGGCATCATCTCCATGTTCCCATTTGCACTCAAGGGAGAGGTGGGTCAGTGGGCAGGGGTGGGCCTGCCAACAGCAGTGGCTGGATCCTTCACCACATGCCAAGAAACCTCTGAAGCCCAAGTCTCCTCTTGGTCACTGCTAGAGGTCACAGGGTGTGAGCACATGGGATTTGGGGACTGGAGATGTTAAACAATCTCAGGGTTGCTACTTACATTAAAGCCAAGTGCACCCATATACAATTGTTCTTCTCTTTGGCTTCTAGGGACTCTGAATTTTGTAATAGGGACTCTGAATTTTGTAATAGGGACTCTGAATTTTGTAAAAAGTGCACACCAACAAAGAGAAACTCTCAAGTTAGTCAGGATGGGAGGCTTCGGTACCTTTAAGCCCTGACATCTCCACAGGGCTGGGACTGGCAGAGCTGCTCTGGAAGTTTCTTCCTGCCCTTCCCCTTAGTGGGCAGAAAAGGATACCAAACAGGAAAAGTTTGCCATTTCCTAGGAGGTGCTCTAGACTTGTAACATTATGAAGCTTAGAAGTTTCTAAAAAGTAAGGTCTTTAATAGTTTTCTAAACAGAAAGAACATAAGAACATGGAAAATGCCCCTCAGGTTAACCCCCTTCCCTCTGCTTGAGGCAGAGGCACACTGTGCAGCCTGGAAAGGGAAGAGTCTGGATCCAGCCTTGCCCTTGGGACTGGATTGTCTAATTGCTCCCTGAAGGTTCTGGGAGGCAGGAGAGGTATGATGAGGGGAATGGGGCAGTGTGCTTAAGGAGGAAGCTCAGGGGCAGCTGGACAACTCCAGGCTGGCAGGGGGGACAGCCGCAGTGATTATGCAGGAAGTCTGTGGAGGAAAAGGAGGCAGTGTCGAGGAGGAATGCCTTTGGTGCACCTTGTGTGCCTTTCTCTAGGGGCTGGAAAGGAAGGGCTTCCTGGGCTCTCTTCTTCTAGACCTGGTGCTGGGAAGGGCTGGGACTTGTCTAATAGGTTTTCTGTCTGTTGCTCCTACAAATAGAAACTGGCATTCTCATGGTGCACACAGTAAAACTCCCTGAGAGGTGTGGAGAAAGAAGGGCTGTTTTATTTACTGCATTATATAGTTATGTGAAGGCTGAGCCCCTTCATGCTGAGGCCCTTCTGTCAGTAGCCCAAAACCATGGGCTCCATTCCTACAGCCAACACTCACTTTCCCACCATTGGTCCCAAATGTCTGTTCTCCCTGAGACCTCCTTTGGTTCACCACTTCCTAAAGGCCTCTTCTTAGCTGTTGGTCTCAAGTGCAGCCAAGAAAGGATGGGTGTTTGGGTCAGTGCATGTCTGTAGGTCAGAAGAGTTTAGGGTTAGCAGTCCAAAAAGCCAAAAGTAGCAACCATCTTTACAGACTCTGAACAGAAGTAGGCTTCAGTCATTAGTTAGAACAAGACTGCAGCCCTGAGAGCTGCTCTGTGTGGGCACCCAGGAAGCCCCATGTAGGTGAACCTGAAGGATCAAGAGAGTTTGCTCTAAGCAAAGAATGGAGAGAAGAAAATTTGTAGGTGCTGCTGCTGTGACTTTTAATAAGTAGAGCTTCAGGACCTGTGACTTGGTCTATGGTTAATGTCATCAGAGATCCAAAATGAGAGGGTAGAGTATGGCACAGAAAGAAAGTAGGGCTCCATTTTCCAAATGTGGTGAAAGACATGATTCTGTAGACTTAAACAGCTCAGCCAATCTTGGTAGAATAAACCCAAAGAAGTCCATGCCTAGACACATTGAAACACTTACAAACCAAGGATGAAGGAAAACACTTGAAGTCAACTGGAAGAAAATGATACCTTAATGTCAGACATGGAACCATTTAAGTGGTTATGGAATTATTATTAGAAATTAGGACAGAAGGCAGTGAAGTGACATTTTTAAAGTAGCCAAAGAAAAAACATAGGAAACCCAAAATCTTGTAGCAAAATGTTCTTCAGAAGGGAAGGAAAAATAAATATATCTTCATACAAAGCAAAGCTAAGAGCCACCAGAGTTGTTAGCTAAAATAATCATTGGTCCTTCAGACAGACAGAAAATCATATTGGAAAGAAACTTGGGCATCAGGGATAAAGAGAAAAAAGAAAAACAAATAACAATTATACAGGTAAATAGAAGAGGCTATTTTTGTCTTTTTAAGGTCTTTAAGATATATTTTGACTATTAAAAGGAAAAATTGAGAAAATATCTAAAACCAAACAAAAATTAAAATATGTCATATTGCACATGCAATGAAAACACTGTTTAGAGAGAGATTCATAGCACCAAATGCTTACATTAAGCAAGTTAAATGTTCTCAAATCAAATCAATAAATGGGATGGATTCAAACTAAAAAGCTTCTTCTCAGCAAAAGAAACAATCAGTGAGGTGAATAGAGAGCCTACAGAATGGGAGCAAATCTTTACCACAAGCACATCAGAGGACTAATCTCTAGGATATATAAAACACTCAAAAATCTTAACACACACACACACAAAAAAAAAAAAAACCAAAAACAAATAACCCAGTCAATAAATGGGCCAAGGAACTGAACAGACACTTCTCAGAAGAGGATATACAATCAATCAACAAACATTTGAAAAAATCTTCAACATCTCTAGCAATTAGAGAAATGCAAATCAAAACTGCTTTAAGATTTCATCTCACTCCAGTCAGAATGGCAGCTATCATGAATACAAACAACAACAAGTGTTGGCGAGGATGTGGGGAAAAAGCACTCTCATACGTTGCTGGTGGGACTGAAAATTGGTGCAGCCAATCTGGAAAGCAGTATGGAGATTCCTTGGAAAACTTGGAATAGAACCACCATTTGACCCAGCTATCCCACTCCTCAGTTTATACCCAAAGGACTTAAAAAACAGCATACTACAGGAACACAGCCACATCAATATTTATAGCAGCACAATTCACAATAGCTAAATTGTGGAAACAACCCAGATGCCCTTCAGTTGATGAATGGATAGGGAATCTTTGGTATATATACACAATGGAACATTAGTCAGCATTAAAAGAGTATAAAATCATGGCATTTGCCAGTAAATCAATGAAGTTGAAGCAAGCCAATCCCAAATAACCAAAGGCTGAATGTTTTCTTTGATATAAGGATCTTGACTCATAATGACGTTTGGAGAATGGAGCATGGGGGGAATGGAGGAACTTTAGATAGGGAAAAGGGGAGGGAGGGGTAAGGAGGAGGCAAGGGGGTAAGAATGATGGTGGAATGAGTTGGACATATTGACCTAAGTACATGCATAAGACACGAATGGTGTGAAAATACTTTGTGTACAATCAATGTCTTGAAAAATTGTGCTCTATATGTGTAATATGAGAGGAATTGATAAAATCAACAAAAAAGAAATTAAATGTATGACAAATTAAAATAAATTTTTTAAAATGGCAATTTCCTTCAAACTAGGCTTTGTTTCTGTAGTTGGCTAGAATTGGGGTTTGTCTCCTAATAAATAGGCTGGTCCAGTCAGGGTGGCAGGGACCTGGTAGGCAGCTATAGATGCCTAAGCCTTGTGTCCACAGATGACTTGGTATTGTGCATAGCAAATCTCTGGTCACTGTCCAGAGTTTCAAGGGGCTGTAGGTACCATGGGAATATCCCGTCCTAGTGGAGACAACCAGGGTATAAAAGAAGCCCTTAAAATTGAGTCTGGAGAACTGCCAGGAACCAAATTATGCCACTGTCTGTGCACACTCATGCAGGTGAACACTTTGTCTGGTGACTGTCCTCATGGCCTGTGGCCTTTGGAAATTCTGTGTGTGATCTGAAAATGCTGAGTTGAGCCCTGTATTCCATGAGGCTGTCTGAGCCTTAGGCTGGCTCTTTCCCTGCTCTGGCCCAGAAAAAAACTGAAGAGTTTCCACTCTGTATCACTCAGTCCTCAGGCCCTTCATTGAAGGCACTTTTTTTTTTTTTAACACCTCCCCAAACCAGACACCAAAGAAGGAATGACATCTGCATGCTCTTCCTCCTCCTTGCCCTAGAGATTATTACTCCCCACCCTGGTAGGAAATAAGGGACTCTGTTAAAGGCAGGTCCTTTAATAAGTCTATGGTTTGGGTGGTATTTCTTGGAGCATCTGGGGTGATGGCTGGAGGGGTGCATGCAGTGGAGAAGGAATATTGTGGAGCCTAATAAACAACAGGTGTCATTATGGATGCAGGCTACACAAAACCAGCCTTGCACATAGCCGCCTGCCAAGGAAGCGGATGAGTCACACCAGTTAATATAGATAACACAGAATGGGAGTTTCCTTCATCAAGCACCCCAAATATCATTCCTGACAGGTGAGAGGGCAATGGAACTAAAAAGAAGGCAAGCCTGGAGTCAGCTGGGGGCCCAACCATGGCTGCATCAAGGCCACTCTTGGTGACTTCATCTGGCACACTCTCACTTCACAGAGGCAAACAACATATTGCCTGTCTTCTCTGGTGATGTCTCAGCAGCTGAGTCAGTGGCAGAGCTGCCAGCGCTTGTAACCACCCTGGATCAGGATGGTGGAGGTGGACATGCGGCACACTAAGCCACTCTCCATCCTCTCTCTACTGACTTTTAAAGAAAAATACCATGAGCTTTTGCAGAAACTCTGTACAAGGGTGGGCTCATATGCATATATGTTTGTGTGTATGTGTGTACACGAGTGTATGTGTAAGTTTGTCCGAACGTATGAAGTGTGTGAGCACATATGTGCCTATTAGAGAAAATGTGTAAGCTTGTGTGGACCTGAATATGTTTCCATCATAAGCATCCCCACAGAGGCTTGGAAAACTCTGCCAGGCCTCAGGGCCCTATGGTTTGGCCATTTGGGAATGGAAGATACTAGCTGTGTCTGGCAAGATTCCAAGAAGCATCCTGACCTGGATGGGCCAGGAGAGAACTATGGAGTTTTTCGTTCTCCTCTCAGGGATGAGCTACCCTGGAGCAGTTTGGGCAAGTGTTTGATGTTCTGAGAAGAACTTACCGCCCACCAATATGGATGCTGGGGCTTTCCCTGTGTGCATTGGCTCCTCCAGCGTTAGAGAATCCAACTTGCACAAACCTTAGACAGTGAAACATCCCTCCAAGAACATTACCACCACCAGTTCTAAATTTATCCCCACTTCCTTCCTAAGGATCACCTCCCCCTCCCTCTCTAACCAACCACCACTATCCCCACCCTACCTACCACCTCCACTTTCATCTTCAACCACTGCCACCACTTCCACCACCCTCTCCTCCACCAATCTTGCCTCTACCACCACTCTCACTGCCTCTACTGCCATTGTCACCACCACCTTCTACTACCACCAACACCACTACTACCACCTCCACTGTTACCATTCTGGCCATCACCTTCCCCACTACTAAGGTCATTATAATCTCCATCTCCAACACCACCTCCATCACCACTGCCACTACTACTACCACTACTGTTACCAACACCTCACCCTCTCCACCACGACCACACCCACCACATATTCTGGATGCTTATGGTATAAACCTGTGCATCTTTGAGGTTACACCTCACTTTTCTACCTCTTATGACAACCTCTCCCTTTGTAAAAATCTATATAGTCTCTACAGTTCCAAGCACAGGCTAGAAAACTATTTACTTTCTGGATTATAACTTTAATCTATATCAGGGATTCAGATTAAATGATTTAGGGATTCTCTTTCAGTTCCAAGATTCTTTGTAGGTGTGTGTGTGTGCATACATGAGGTGTGTGTGAATGCATAGAGGTGGCCAGTTCAGCTTGGTATTTGTCTGTCTTTCTATTAGAATTTCTGGACAAATCTTAGACTTCAGTCTGTAGGCTATGAAGTACAATGGCCCATCGTAAACATGTAATACCTTCCAAGCTCACACCATTTGGCATTACCTTATAATCCAGTAATGGGTCTCAGAAATTCTGGTTTGTAGCAAAGGTTGGCCACATGAAATAAAGAGTCATCATAGGGAATTAGAAAAGACTGGTTTTCAAGATCTTTTAGGCCACTTACTCACTGAACGGCCCTTACTCACTTCATGTCCCTGAATCTCAGTTTTCTCTACCTGTAAATTGGGATAGTTTGGGCCACTTTCTAGCATTAGTGATAAGATAAAAGAAAAGACTACTTGTGAGATTATCTGATGCCAGGCCTGGAACACAAGGGGTGCTGGTTCCCTCTTCCCTCCCCCTCTGCTCTGAGACCCTGCAGCCTCCAGTTGCTGGGGGAGCACTGTTCTTGATGCAATCCTCTGAGACAGTGGGCTTCCTGTTCCCAGTTCTATCTTGTGTGGCTCTGAAGAAAGAACACAGTGATCCTGTAAAATGTCACTGAATCAGAAGCTCAGCAGCTTTGCCAACAATCTGGGGGAGAGGACTCCAGAGCAGCTTCAGGAAGAGTGAGCGGACAGTCCTGGGGCTGAGTCCCTGGTGGGTCTGGAGGGTAAGTCCTTCATCTCTTCGGCCTCTGAAGTATAGGGGCACCACACATACAAACACACACACACACACACACACACACACATACACACACATGCCAATCCTACTTTGGGGGCAGAGGACAAGACAAGCAGAGAGCGAGATCAGAGACCCCAGAACCTCAGAACTGTGCTCATGAGGCCTGAATGCTTCCCAACCTCCTCCCAGCAATGCTGCTGAACGGTGGTGACTCCACAGCAGACTTCTGTAAGCAGCTTGGGAGCGCAGAGATGAGCAAGCTCCACTCAGCAGGTTTCCTTGCCCTGCCTCTTTTCCTCCTGACTCTGTGGGAGAGTTTCTCCAGCCCTCTGCCCATGGCTCTCCCTCTCCATCCCTCGGACCTCAGCCAGGTTGGCAGGATCTTCTTGTGGGAACTAGACAATGACTTTGTGACAATGACCTTCTCTCTGTTCCAGCTGCTAGCATTATCCTCAAAAGCAAGCCCAGGGTCAGCTCCTGAAACTATAGCCAAGGAGCCAACTGGCTCTGCCGACTCAGGGGCCATGCTGCATCCTGCAAGAGGCCTTCCTATTTCCTTTTTAGCTCACATACCCTGCAGAGGGAATAAATGAGGACAAACCCTGGGGTTCATCCACCAGAGGTGGAAACTTCACTCATACCCTGAGCCCTAAACTTGATCCACTTGCTAGGCACAGGGTTTGGGGGAAGTTACTTATCCTCCTTCTTTTCGCCTTACTATCTTAATCTGTAAGATAAGAATAAATAAAGACATCTGTTTAAGAGAATTGTGAATTTAAATGAGATTATTTAAATGAGTTGTTTCTGGGTTTTACAAATGTTAGCTAATGCTGTTCTTACTATGGCTGCCTCCACCCTCCACCACTACCACCGTCACTGTCATTATCAACAAAGCTTGTTATCCGAAGGAGCCCCAAGCCCCAATAATCAGCCTCAGTTGCCATTTAGTTAGCATCTACTGTGGGAACACATCAGTTTAACTCTTTTGACCTTCACAATTAGCCTGTGCAGCAATCATTTCCACCTTTTACAGATGAAAAACCTCAATAATAACAGGGAAATCTCCTAAGGTCTCAGGGGAGTAGGGCAAAAAAGTTGGGGCTCTGCACACTTTTGATCTGGACATTCCTCTGTTTGTTTATGCCTTGCTTCATTCCAAAAAGGAGTTGAGGGCACCTCTAAGTCATCTGGGAGCTGGACATTGGAGTGCCCTAGAAAGTAAAAAAAAGTCAAAATTGGTGAGACCTGGGTGGGAGTCTCAGCTCCATCCCTCGGTAGCCAAGGGACTTGGGCATGTAACATTGAAGTTCAGTTCAAGTTCAGCTCCTTGAGCTCCAGTTTCTGCCACCCACAGATGAGCTGTGCAAACTGAAAGGTAGTCATTATTGGCCCCAGGTTTCTGATGAGTAAATCAAGATTCAGAGATTCTGAAAGTCTATGAAGTTTACAGAGCCATTATGTAAGTAAATAGTGGAGCTATGTATTGGCCTGCGGTTGATTTGATTGCAAATTCCAAAGTTCCTCCTCTTATTTCTGAGCTATCTGAATGGGATCCTTCCTAAGTGCAGAAATGGAATTAAAAACAGTACAGGGTTTTCTATTACAACATGGTATTATTGGGGTTTTTTTTGGGGGGGGGCGGGTGGAGGTGGACCAGATTTAAGGGGAAAACTAAAACAGGTCAACAGCCATTTTGATTCTCTAGGTATCTGCTTTTCTTGGCTCTAGAGTGACCTCTTCCAAAAGACTAAGTTTCTTTACCCTTTCTTTCAAGAAAAATTCAAAGCAATAAATATGGGTGAAGAGAGAGAAGGTAAATCAAAGGAAACCAAAGTAGCCCAGATTGCAGTTTGAGTTATTGGTTGGTTTGTCCGCCACCCCGCCCTCCCCAAACTCTAAACCATGTATCATTGCAACAGTCCATGAAAAACATATTCTCCCAAGATCACCACGGATCTCTCTGTGGCCAATATCACGGGTCTTTAAAATATTTTCATCATTCTGTACCAGAAATATAGTAACACATGCTGTGTGAGTGCACTGTGATAGGGATAGGTGATTACAAGGGTGCCAGACACAAGCAGATTGCGGCTGTGGTGGAGAATGACAAGCAGGAATGTGGCTAGGATGCGACATGGAGTAGAGACAGCTGGGAATGTCACCTCACCTATCATCTCTCCCACTCTCTTCCTTCTCACCCTACTCATCTTTTCTGTGTGATCCTTCCATCCCCATGAATGAAGCTACCTGCCTGGCAGCCACTCCCCACTCTGCATCTCCAGCCCAGAATTGTTTCCCTAATTAAGCCCTAATCATTTAGTTGCCACTTTGATGGCTGAAACGGTTAATTTTATGTGTCAACTTGACTGAAATAAGGGATGCCCAGATAGCTGGGAAAGTATTATTTCTGGGTGTGTCTAAGAGGGCGTTTCCGAAAGAGATTAGCATTTGAATCAGTAGAATGAGTAAAGAAGATCCACCCTCAGGAATGTGGGTGGGCATCATCCAATCCACAGACAACCAGAACTGGAAAAAATTAAAAAAAAAAAATTGGAGGAAGGAAGAATTCTCTCTTCTGGTCTTGAGCTGGAGCACCCATTGTCTGTTCCTCTGGACACCAGAGATTCTGGTTCTTGGGCCTTTGATTTCAGTCTGAATTATACCACTGGCTTTCCTGGTTTTCCAGCTCACAGATGACAGATCATGAGACTTCTCAGCCTCCATAATGGCATGAGCCAATTCCTCTAATAAATCCCTCTATAAACCTACCTTATATCATATTTCTATCCTACGGGCTCTTTTTCTCTGGAGAACCCTGACTAATACAATGGCCTTCAAAACCAATATGTTCACAATGACACTCACCACCATCTTGCCACCAGCAACAACCTGTTGGTAGAAGGTGGCATTGTTTACTAACTGCTCAAACAAAAAGCTTGAGCTCTCCTTAACACCTTTTGCTTCCTCATCCCCCAATTTAATCAGAAACACTTTCAAATCTTCCTCCTGGATATTCTTTGAACACATCTCTGCTTTTCTCATCAATACAGTCACCTGGTTTAATTTGGGCTGCCCTGTCTCTTATTTGGATTGTTCAATCAACCTCCCAGCTGATCTCCTTGCCTCTACTTCAGTCCATCCCTGACCTGCCACCTACACTTTATCAGAGTGACCTTTCTAAAAGCAAAAGATCTGATCTTTGCCTCTCATGCTTGAAATCCCCACTGCATTCAGTGTAAAGATCAAAACACTCAGCCTGATCCATCTTGCTCTTCAAGGCCTGGCTCCGGTCTTCTCTCTCTCCTCCTTTCCTTCTCTCACTCCACATCCCATTATGGTCCGTAATTAGGGTGATTGGATTTTTTTCATCCAAGTCAGGATACTTATGAGAATGAAATGAGGCCCTATTCACAATTATGCTGAGATAAATTGGGATTCTTCAGGGAAAACTAGGACATACAGTCATTCCATCCATAATGGCCATTCCAGCACCCAAATCTGTTTTTCTCTCTTCCCCAAAGCTTTCTGTGATTCCTGGATCAGGTCTTCAGGGCTAGAGAATCCTTTTTCCCAAACTCATCTTTTCAAGGCAAGCCCAGGTTAGAGCCTCTGGCCAAGCTCTGAATTGGTTAACTGACCTATATCAGGTGGCAAGGATGGGCTAATTAGGAGTGTCAGTGTGGGGGCTGGTTTATGGTATAATACATGGCCACTCACATGTTCATGGTCACTCACTGAGGCAAGGTGTCAGGTAGATACACCCCTTGAAGTGGAGGTAGACAAACAGTTACTCTGAAATATTTCTAGAGTCTTAGCAAGTATTTGTGGAATGCGTAGAGGAATGAATTTTAGTCTTTTGTTCCTAGTCTATTCCCAGCTCCACCTCAACATCTCTCGTGCTCATTCATTCTCCCTCCAAAACTTGATCATGCTAAGACCAGAATTTCAAGTGTCAGTAAAATGTCAAACAGGCGGTAACTCTGGCCCCAAAACAAAAACCAGAAACAGGGTTGACCTTGGAGGCTGGATTTGAGAGGCAATATAGGACAGTGGTCAATAACAAGGCTCTATAGGTTCAAATCTCAGCTCCACCACTTGTTAGCTGAGTAACCTTGATCAAATGACCTAATCTCTCTGGCTCTTTATTTCCTCAAATGTAAAATGTGCTAAGACTTCTCCTAAGGGGTTCGTGCAAAGATTAAACTCAAGATAAGGATGAAATTAGTGCCATAACATTTACTAGCCATCATTATGATCATTACAATCAAACAAGGAGAGGCTCAGCCTAACATGAAGTTCCGACAAACATGGGCATTCCCCAAGCAGATCATGCTTTTTGTACATCTCAAAACAAAATCTAGCCGGGCACGGTAGCACATGTCTTTAATCCCAGTTTCTTGGGAGGCTGAGGTAGACAGAAAATTTGAGGCCAGCGCTGGCAACTTAGCAAGACCTGTCTAAAAAATAAAATAGAATAAAACAAAATAAAAAGAGCAAGAAATAGAACTCAGAGGTAGAGCACCCCTGGGTTCAATCCCCAGTACCAGGAAAATTTCCAAAAAATTTTCCTCAAATAAATGGGAAGCTCAGCTTGCTCTGAATAAAATATGAAGAAATCATGTGATGGATGTATTAAATTCTGCAGCCTGGGCAACTCAGCAATAAAATAAAAAGGGCAAGGAATGTAGCCCAGTGGTAGAGCACCCATGGGTACAATCCTCAGTACCACAAAAAAAAAAAAAAAAAAAAGAAAGAAAGAAAGAAAGAAATGTATTGAATTCTGTTTAGAAACAGGAGGAAAAGCATTTTCATCTTGTACAACTTGATACTAGAAACAGGATTAGAGAATAATTAACTTCTGTTGTAGGCGAGTTCAAACTCCATTCAAACTCTTGACGTTGGGGTTTCCCGTACAGCACTACCAATCAAAGGGCAGTGGCCTCACCACTACCTAGGGGATTCACTACTTGCTGAAGCAGCTCCTTTTATCTTTATCATCTCTGATCATTAGGACTTGGTTTCTTATATTGAGCCAAAATGTATCTCCCTCTGAATTTTGGCCTGTTGTCCTTGGTTCCAGCCCTTGGCTCCCTTAAGGGAATTCAGAGGAACTTATCTTTGTGTTCAAACCCCATAGATCCAGGAGGAGCTATGATTGCATCCCTCACCTAGGCCACTGCTGATTGGTCCAAGGGTGGGAATCTGACTCAAGTGAGGTCAATCAAAATCCTTCCCAGGGATTTTAAAAGTTGGAAGCAAAGCTAAATTTCATTGTTTTCTGCCACCTAGAGAAAGTCAGTCTGAAATGTGAGAGGATGAGGCAGAAGTTCAGAAAGAAGCAGGGATAAAATTGGGTTTGAGAAGTGAGAGAGAAGGAGAGGAGAGAGATTGGGAGAGGCCAAGGCCTTATGGCATCCAATCCCTGGGTCCAGTTGCTCAGGATCCATTTGTTTCTCTAGTTTGCCCACAAGTTGGTGATTCAGAAGTTTGGGGTATTTCCTGCTATTTGGACCACAATGGATAGGTCAGACTTTCTTTCCCAGGACCCCAAATCTTAGAAGACAGTCCTTAGGTCCTTTCCCCTTCATCATCCCTGCACCCAGCAGGGTCCACTCATCTCTGTGCAGCTCTGGTGCTCAGAGGAGCCAGATCAAGGGCCACATAGATCTTTACCTTGTTTTACTATTGGGCTTATCTATAAGACTTAGTTTGAATTAAAGATTCTGTGGTTAAAAAAAAAAACTTAAAAAAATTCCTTTAATTTAAAATTATTCAAGGCAGAGCCCATTTAGGATTCACCCTTATATTTTCAGGGCTTAGAATAGACCATGGCATGACGTGGTATCAATAAATGTTAGATGAATGAATGTATTATTGGGTTCAAGTTCCTTTATCACCCTGGCTATTTTCCTCTGAAAGCACTGGCCTGGAGGTCACCCAGAACTGTCTTTATCTACACTATAAAACCTCCTCCCTCCCTTGGGAACATTTGCCTTGCAGCAGGCCTTAACTAGACACCCCTGAGGTCCCACACAGCTCCTCCTCCACACCCCAGCCACTCTGCCCCACACCCACCAGCACAGCCAACTCGTCAGCTGGCTAACTTGGAGGATGTCCTTCCTTCCCAACCGAATTTTCTTCTCTCTTCCTTTCAAATCCTGCTGTGCTGTTATTCAGTAATGAAAACAGCAGAAATCATTTTAGAAAGGAAGCCAGCTGGTTCATTAGTCTGATTAAGCTCAAGCAATGGGATCCGAGCACAGTTCACATGATAAATAGTGTACCCTCCCCCAGGCCATAGTTAGTTTTGCAGTGATTATTAATCTTGGGGCTCAGTCACCCCTCGCATCTGCAAAATCATGTAGGTCAAAAAGAAAAGACAGGGCTACAGCAAGATGATGTCAGGGCTTTCTGAATCAAAGTGATTCAGTCTCCCCTCTCCTCCTCACTGCATACTTGGCCAACTCTACAAAGTTTACTAGGCTCCCCAAGTCTTTTGGAAAGACCCTGGCCCTCAGAACCAGTGAGAATTGTCTTTAAATCAGATTTTGCAATGTGCCAACCATGTGATCTGAGACATCTCAAGTGGGGAATAAAAATATGTACTTTTAGGAAAGTCAGAAAGACTGATAACTACTTAAAGTTCCAAAGGCAGTAGAATGTGTGGAGTATAGGGAGGTGTGGGAAGAGGTGATAAATGAGTCTGAATAAGGTTAAGAGGGAGGCCAAATCACAAAAGGTCCTATAGGTTAAGAAGGAGGTTTGGATTTTATAATAAAAGTACTGGGGAGATTATAAACATATAAAATCATAGGAAAGTGATGTGATGAGAACTGCTTTGGGAAGCTCTGGCTGCAGGTTAGACGTACGGCTGGGACTGCTACTGTACTGAGAGCAATGAGGAATCTCCCTTTCTTGCAGCAGATTTGGAAATCAGAAAGGAAGCAAAGTGAATGGTCATTGCTGAAGGATGGAAGGTGGAATGGTACCAGGAGAAGAGGAGAGAAGAAGTTTTAGCGGATCCCTGAAGTTTCCAGCTTGGATGGCTTTCCAGAGTGAAACATTTTCTAAGGAAAAAAACAGAGTGGAGAAACTAATTTGTGGCAGATTGAGTCTGGACCATGTGGAGTTTGAAGTACTCTTTTCAAATTTTCCAATTTATAGTATAGAATCCAATTTGAGGAGGACAAAACTAGACTGAATTGTCTGAAGCTAATAGGACCTAATAGGTCCTATTCCTCAGGGTTCTAGCTGAATTAGCCCAAACCAATTTTTGTTCATCCCTCAAATTTGAATGTTTTGGAGACCAGGATTGTGGCTGGGTTTAGACATGCTTCTAGGTTTTCTGCCAAGAGATCTCAACCCCCATGCAAAACACCTAAATCCACCATTTCTTATTTTCCCCTCACCCTCCAGGGATGCCCACTACACATAAGCATTTTCTCTGCTGGTTTGGAAAGGAGCAGGAAGCAGCTCCACCAGAAGGGAACATAAACAGGTTTGTCCCTTGCAGAAGAGGTCAAAGACAACCCCAGATAATTGTTGTTACTTGGGGAGAAAAAATCAGAATGATGGGCAAATGTCAGGGACAAGCCTAAAGATAAATGATGAGCAGGGACAACGGAAAAGAAAAAAATGTGGCAACCTATATATAAAGGAATCCCCCAAGTGGTCTACAATGGGAGAGTAAAAGAAAATGGACCTCAAGGAGGCCAGTCTGGAATGGCTTGGCACAGTGGAAAGAGCCTGGTTTTAGAGCCCTGAGTCTTTGGTTTGAATCCTGAGACAAAGCTTGGCTATGTCAATAGTTATAGCAGTTCAATTCTCCATAGCTAAACTGTGGAACCAACATGGACGCTCTTCAATAGATGAATGGATAAAGAAACTGTGGTATACATAAACATTGGAATGTTACTCAGCCTTAAAGAAGAATGAAATTATGGCATTTGCAGGAAAATAGATGGAGTTGGAGAATATGATGGTAAATGAAATAAGCCAATCCCCCAAAACCAAAGGCCAAATGTTTTCACTGATATGTGGATGCTTATCCATAATGGGGTGGAGGAAGGAGGAAAGAATGAAAGAACTTTGGATTGGGCAGAGGGGAGTGAGGGGAGGGGAGGGAGTATGGAGGTGGGAAAGAGGTGGAATGAGACAGACATCATTACCCTATGTACATGTACGATTGCAAGAATGGTGTGGCTCTGCATCATGTATAACCAGAGAAATTAAAAGTTGTGTTCCATTTGTATACAATGAGTTGAAATGCATCCTGCTGTCATGTATAACTAACTGAAACAAATTTTAAAAAAGTAATTGTCAGCAGAAGGGAACAGGAAAAAAAAGCAAAAAGAATCCAAAAAAATAAGCCAATGCTGACTTTGTGAATTGATGGCAAATTGGCCAAGTTGCTACTCCTCCATGTTTTTAAAGATAGAGGGGAGGTAACCCAGTACCCAAGCTGCAGAAGATGTCTCTGTGTGTTTACATTTCAAATACAAATACTCTTTTCAAATATAAGAAGTCAACAGTCATCTAGGACAAACTAGGCCAGTGAGGTTTTGTATTGTCAGCAGCTCAGCTTTAAGAGTTCAATTACGAGGACTCTTCTCCATCTCCATTCACTACCCAAAAGCAAGAGGATAAGTAGCATATTTCTGCTGCTTGCTACTATATTACAGAATCATGAAAAGTCAAGGAGTTGACGCTAAAATTTCTATTAGTTGTAATGATCAAACATGGGGCAGCGAAGAAATAAAGCATGCATTGATGTATTTCAAGCTTCAATACAGTGGTGTATTTCAGCAACATTTCTGGGGGAAATGTTTGAGAAGACCTGGGTGTCCCTACCTGTGCCCTTATCACCCTTGGGAAAATGCACCAGCTAAAACGAGCGCTATGTGCTTCTCTGCAAAGTGCTACAACCCCTCATTCCTAGAGAATTTGTAGGGCTTCAGTTGAGGGATCCAGGGAAGGACAGAGTGAGTCTAAGAGTCCTGAGGGAGTGTTTACTCAGGAGCTTCCTGGAGTTAGGGACAGAAAGACTAGGCAGATCATCCACATGTTAGAACAAGAAGCTAAGTTATGTCTCCTTCTCGTCCCAGTGTAAGTTTCTAACATGGTATGAGGGTAAAATGGTACAGCAGGTCTGATGTGTACTGGCATCAGCTGGCAGTCTGAAGGGCAGGGAAACAGCCCAATGAACATCACCGCAGAGGAGCCAATCAGCTAGCTGCGTCCCAATAATAAGCCTACTGTTCCTTTGGGACGCAGCTCTTCTACTCTAAAAGGACTTTTGATAAGTCCTGGGGTAATTGATTCCAATTATGAAGGTGAAATAAAAATTATAGCCAGTTCTCCAAAGGGTATATCAGTAATTTCACCAGGAGATAGAATAGCACAGTTACTAATAATACCAAGCCTACATGATAAATTTTCCAGTCATGTTGTAGAAAGAGGTTCCAAGGGATTAGGCTCCACAGGTGTAGATTGGGCTATGCTTTCTTTAAATTTAGATTCTCGCCCCATGCTAAAACTAAATATTCAAGGACATGAATTTAATGGGCTACTGGATACAGGTGCAGATCTTAGTATCATCTCTCGTCAAGAATGGCCAAAACATTGGCCATTACAACAAGCCACTCAATCGCTTCGAGGCCTAGGAGTGGCGACTAATCCCGATAGAAGTGCAATGCTATTAGATTGGAAGGATCCTGAAGGATGTGAAGGAACTATACAGCCATATGTATTGGATCATCTTCCCGTAAATTTATGGGGACGAGATGTCTTAGATCAATTAGGTTTGACATTAACAAATAATATCAATCAAAATGCACCCACTATTATGGCTAGACAAGGTTTTAGGAAAGGAAAAAGATTAGAAAGACAAGAACAATGTATAGCAGCACCAATACAAATAGATCAAGGAACAGACAGACATGGGTTGGATTTTCACAAAGGGCCACTGAGACAATAAAAATTACATGGAAATCAGAAAGACCAGTATGGGTTCCTCAGTGGCCCTTGACTAAAGAAAAGACACAAGTAGCCCATGATCTGGTCAAACAACAATTAGCGGAAGGACATATACAACCTTCTGTATCTCCCCATAATACTCCCATTTTTGTCATCAAAAAGAAATCTGGTAAATGGAGATTACTGCAAGATTTAAGAGCCATTAACAATGAAATGGTCATTATGGGACCTGCTCAATCGGGGATTCCTCAATTGTCTGCTTTGCCAAAAACTTGGTATGTTTTAGTTATAGATATTAAAGATTGTTTTTTTTCAATTCCAATTCATCCTGAGGATAGTCCACGTTTTGCATTTACTATCCCTGCACTAAATCATGAAGGTCCTGATCAGAGATATGAATGGAAAGTACTCCCTCAAGGGATGGCTAACAGCCCAACTATGTGTCAAATTTATGTTAACAAAGTAATCCAGCCACTTAGAAATCAAAATCCTGAACTACAAATATTTCACTATATGGATGATGTGTTATTGGCACACAAAGCTAAAAACACATTGCTAGAATGTTATGCCACACTTACAAACTTATTAAAAAATTATAATCTAGAGATAGCAATAGATAAAGTGCAATTAAATTTTCCAATTAATTATTTAGGAGTTCTATTATCCTCAACCATGGTCCGTCCACCAAAAATTCAAATACGAGTAGATCAACTCAAATCACTTAATGACTTTCAAAAGTTATTAGGAGACATAAATTGGATAAGGCCTTATCTAGGTATTCCAACAGGAGAATTGGGACCTTTATTTGATATCCTAAAAGGTCCATCAGATCCAAATTCACCCCGAATGTTAACGCCTGAAGCAAGAAAGGCATTAAAAATCATTGAAACATATATGGAAAATATGCATTTGGATAGAATTGATATAAGTTTGCCTTTATTATTTATTGTACTACCAACAAAAAATATTCCTACAGGAGTATTTTGGCAAGAAGGTCCATTATTATGGATACATTTATCTTATTCTCCTAACACTATTCTTACTAGATATCCTGAGGCTGTAGGACAATTAATACTCAAAGGAATAAAAACAGCAAAGGCAGTGTTTGGAATTTCTCCCCATAAAATTATTACTCCATATACTATGAATCAAATTGATGAATTAGCTAATGAGTTAAATACTTGGGCAATAATAATGTGCAAATCTAATGTTTCATTTGATAACCACTTACCATCTAATCCTTTATTGTCTTTTTGGTCATTGCATCCTGTAATTTTTCCAAAAATGACAAGAAAAACACCTATCATGAATGCTCCAAATATATTCACTGATGGGTCAAATAATGGTACAGCAGCAATAGTTACACCTGATCAAACTTTTACATTTTTAGTACCCAAACAATCAGCTCAAAAGGTAGAGCTTAATGCAGTATTACAAACTTTTGTGATGTTTAAAGATTCTGTATTTAATTTATTTTCTGATAGCCAGTATATAGTTAATGCTATAGTATCCCTTGAAGATGCTGGTAGAATTTCCCCTTCTTCTACTGTTTTCTCTTTGTTTTCCACTATACAAAGTTTAATCTGGGACAGAAAAGATCCATTCTTTATAGGACATATCAGGGCACATACAGGATTGCCTGGAGCCCTTAGTTTAGGCAATGATTTAGCAGATAAAACTACACGTGACATACATATTTTCTCTGTACTAGAAGAAGCTATAAATTTTCATGAAAGATTCCATGTCAATGCTAATACTTTACAAAAGCGTTTTAAAATAACTAAGGAACAAGCTAGACAAATAATAAAACAATGTCAAAATTGTGTGACCTTTTTACCACAAGTTAATCTTGGAGTCAATCCTAGAGGATTAATGCCTAACCATATTTGGCAGATGGACGTCACACACTTGCCAGAATTTGGAAAATTAAAATATTTGCATGTTACAATTGATACTTCTTCTGGATTTTTGATGGGCTCCCTTCATGCCGGCGAAAAAACTAAAGATGTTATAGCTCATTGCTTACAAAATTTTGCCACTGTGGGCATTCCAAAACAGTTAAAAACAGATAATGCCCCTGGTTATACGTCTACTTCTTTTAAACAATTTTGCTCATCATTTGGCATTACTCATATAACAGGAATCCCATACAATCCACAGGGTCAAGGCATAGTTGAAAGAGCTCATCAAACTATTAAAATGTACTTATTAAAGCAAAAAGATGGAATTGGGAAGGGGTATATATTCCCCAAAGATAAACTTAAAATAACGCTTTTTACTCTAAACTTTTTAAATTTGGATTCATCAGGACTTAGTGCTGCAGAAAGGCATATGTGTCCAAAAAATGTACATAAGCCCAAGGTACTTTGGAAAGATATTCTAACAGGACAATGGAAAGGTCCTGACCCAGTAATTGTCTGGAATCGGGGGTCTGTTTGTGTGTTTCCACAGGAAGAACAGCAGCCGATTTGGATTCCAGAGAGATTAACCAAGGTTCTGACCCAGAACAGCAGCCGATTTGGATTTCAGAGAGATTAACCAAGGTTCTGACCCAGTGATTGTCTGGAGTCGGGGGCCTGTTTGTGTGTTTCCACAAGGAGAACAGCAGCTGATTTGGATTCCGGAGAGATTAACTAAAATCCTGACCCAGTGATTGTCTGGAGTCGGGGGTCTGTTTTTGTGTTTCCACAGGGAGAACAGCAGCCGATTTGGATTCCAGAGAGATTAACTAAAGCGATTTCTACAGACCAAAAAGAAGATGATTTAGCTCAAATCCATAATAGCTGATATCCAAAACTCCAATTTGGCTATCCTTACATCTGCGACAGAACCAGGATGCTTTTTTCAATATCTATTTTATTATTGCCCTTTCCCATATCATGAAGTTCTATTTTATTTTTTTGAGCTCATACAGACCTAGGTTAATGTTTTGCTGATCAGTTCTATTTTTTTTTTTTTTTGACTATAGAGTTTTTAAACATTGCAATAGAGATTTTACCTGTAAAAAGTTATAAGGCCTTTACTATTATGTTATGTGTTGTATGTATTATATTATGTGTGCACACTTGTGTTTTGTGTTATATGTTTGAATGTACGTATGTCCAATGTACGTATTTCCATATATCATATATGATGAGCGCTCATGAAAAGATGGATCCAAATATTTTTTTTTATTCACGTGATTTAAATGGTTTAATTTAAATTGGGTAAATAACTGTTAAGAATTGTTTTAATATGTAAACAAAAAAGGAGGTTAACAGATCTGTTTGTTTACTCTCACCTTTCATTTTCATTATATTTAATAATTCTCTTCACTATAATGTAAATTGTTAAGAAAATTGTTTTCTTTTAGTGCCTTCTGAAATGTTACCTAATTTTTTCTTTAGCCATTATTGCCAGAATTTCTATCTTCAGATGAAGATAATATAAATTGTTAAGAAAATTGTTTTCTTTTAGTGTCTTCTGGAATGTTACCTAATTTTTTCTTTAGTCATTATTGCCAGAATTCCTATCTTCATCCCTGTGCCGGTGAAGATAAAGATAAAACTAATCTACAGTTTCTGCAATAGCCATCACTGAACTGCTTACAGAACTTGCACTGAACTGCTTACAGAACTATGTGTCACTTGTATGCATTGTGAACTATCTGTTGGTGCAACGACTTGTGGTAGTGTTGGGGTATTTTTGCTGATGATATCATCGGTGGTACAATTTTCCCAAAAGGAGCCGTCAATTGACTTGGTATATCTTCCTCCCTTCTGCTTGTCATGATCATTCAGCTAAAATTTGGGGGTCAACAGAGGTGAGGCAAAGAACCTCACCCCCCCCCCCACTGAGACCTCTCCACAGGTGTGGCTGTATACTGGACCGGTAGTCAATGACGGGTAAGATCCAATTACAATGGTACCAACCTAAGACAGGAGGCTGACGCCCTGAGGTCAGCTCATCCGAAGACGGGTAAGGACCATATGTATTGGACAACCTAAGGCAGGCACGGTCCCTAAGCCACATGCTTGTTATTTAAACAGAGAGGGGGAGATGTTGAGAGCCACAGCCAAAGGGGCCCCAGCAAACTTCCAGCTGCCAGCAAGCTTCAGACTGCCCCAGCAACATCTAGCTGATTGGCTCCTCTGCGGTGATGTTCATTGGGCTGTTTCCCTGCCCTTCAGACTGCCAGCTGATGATTGGCTCACAGCGGCCCCATTGGCTCCTCCACGGAGCTGCTCATTGGGTGACTTCTTTGGCTCTGCCCACGCAACCCAGCCAATCAGCCTCAGGAGCAGGAGGATTGTGGGAGGTGGAGAGGCTGGTGTGGGAGAGAGAGGCTTGTGGAAGCCGGTGGTGGCAGTTGGGCTCTGAGGGTTTTTCCCTGGAGCTGTTTTGTTTGGCGTTTGTAGTTCTAAAAATAAAGTTAGTTTCTTTTTGACAAGTGGCTCCTGATTTGTGCCAAGCCAGACTTCGGCATTCTGGCAAATATTTAACAACCTGGCAAGGTTGGGGAAGGGGACCGCTGATCTATGGCATTTGCATATTGCCATGGTTTAAACACTCTTCCTGTTGCTGATTTGAAACTACTAATAGATACCACTGAATGCAGAATCAGGAAGAGACAGGAGCCATCATTTCTAGCACCCCGGTGGGTAAGGCCCTGAGGCTATCACCCTCTGCAGTTGTCAATACGTCCTGTCATGTCACAGAAGGGCAAGTGGCAGACACAGACTAGCCCTGGGGACACTGATCAAGCATCAACATCTGCTCTGCGAAGCACCTCCGCATACCAGCTGGATGCCTGCATCTATCTCTCCCTCCTAGATCACCTATGAGGCCACAGTGTCGCCATCTGTCCACATGCCAGTCCTCTCACGTAAACACAGGGCCCTTTCTTCATTTCCATTCCCCCAGCACCTAGCAGAGTGCCTGGGAAAAAGTAACATATAAAGAATGTTTGCTAAATAAATGTGTATTGAATGCATCCCAGAATAACACAAGTGAATGCTCCAGGAGAGGGGAGGGAAGAAGAGGGAAAAGAACACAGAAACTGCTTGAAGCATCCACAGAGATGTCTTATAAAAAAGGGATTTGATGTATTTTTAGGAATGACAGTGGACGAAACCAGAACCAACAAGAGGAAGTGGAAGGGAAGTTGGTTTAGGATCTCTCTGAGAAAATAAATGGAACTGCCAGCTCCTATAGAGGCATAGGATGCAGGATATTCCCTAATTTCCACCTTCCTGTTAGCATCTTGAGTTTATTCCCAGCCTCCAGCCCCACCTCTCACTCTAGCCCAGAGAAAGGAAATTTTGCTATTGCCATTAATACTGAGGGCACATCTACTGGTATGCATCCCTAGTCCAGCAGCGTTTGGGTTCATTCAAAGTAATAGAGATCACAGTTGTGAATATCTCTCCCAGTAAATATGAAAAGATCTCCTGGTAAGTGCTCAGGGTTTCTTTCCCATCCTTCCTCCACAGACTGCTTGACTCTCTCTGCCTTAGATCATTACCCACAGCCTCTTTCTTACCAGCACTTCCCTGTGTAGTCTATAATTTCTGTTTCACCTACAAGGCCATAAGCCCCTCTGAGACAGAAAACAACACCCTGTCCGAATCCCCAGTGTCTAACAGCATCAGGTGCATGTGAAGTGCCCGAGAAGCACTTGTTAGATAAACAAACAAATGAGAAAGAAAGTCCATTTTCTACACCTCTAATTTTGATATCCCAAATTGGCTAAACTCCCGGAAACATCTAGAAACAATTTGCAGAATCAAGTAAGCTCTGAAGCTAGCCAGCGATCTGTGAGAAGGCAATTCAGGAAAACCCAGAGTCCCCCGTCCACATCCTTTGCAGGGCCAATTGTAAAAATCTTTTTCTCAGACGCAAATTACTACCAAAAACTTAAAACACATACAGTTCCCTACTTAGGAACATGTTGTATTCTGAAATTCTATTTATGAAACTGTTGTTTGAAAAATCAGAATATACTCTCTTAAACCATGCTCAGAAGGGGAACTGACAACGTAGCTCTAACGCCAGACATTTGCAGAGGAGAACAGTAGGAAGCCAATAAAGCTATACAGTAGAGTCAACTTTCTTTCCTTTTTTTTTTTTTCCGTCACAAAATAAACATAAAATATGCAGAACTACACAGTAGCCTCCATTCAAGGGGCCACACTGCTAAGCAATAAAACTAGAGTTTACATGGCTTTTTGTAAATAGATGCTGATACTTAGAGAAACAAAGCTGGTTTCTTTGGAGCAGTGCAGAGGTTGAAAGAGACACCCAAGCATATTCTCAGCGCAGGCTCAGGTACTCAGGCTTCCAGAGGCACTCTACTTCTGAGCCACATTCTCAGTCCTTCCCCACCCCTTCCCCGTTTTTGTACCATGTATTAAACCCAGGGACGCTTAACCACTGAAACACATCCCCAGCCCTTTTTTTAAAAAATTTTGAGACAAGGTCTTGCTAAGTTTCTTAGAGCTCACTAAGTTCTGAGGCTGGCTTTGAACCCTTGATCCTCCTGTCTTAGTCTCCCGACACCCAGTCCTTTTCATTTTTTTTTATTTTGAGACAGAGTCTCACTAAGTTGCTCAGGCTGGCCTCAAGCTTCCAGTCGTTGGGCCTCAGCCTCCTGAGTAGCAGGTAACAGGTGTACAACTGCCTCTGGAGGAATATGCTTTTTAACAAGCATGCAGGAGAGTGACCAGGGGGTGTGAGAACCACGTCCCCAAGTGGGGAGAGCACCACCTCCACTTGGGCTGCAGCGTCCTCTCCTGAGATGACCTCTGTCTTTGGTAGAGAGCTACACCTTTCTTTTTCTCCCGTTTCCTTCCCTAGTGGGAGAAGGCAGAAATAACCATCTGTCATTTCACAGGATGTATATGAATCCACAATTGAGGGTTAAGAACACAGATCAACCATGAAAGAGGCCTCATAATTCATTTAACAAGCACTGAGGACCGCAATTGGACTGGTATGTTGGTGATTAGAATAATCTCAGCTCTGAGTCCTCCTTC
The DNA here is from genome assembly GCF_052094955.1 of Ictidomys tridecemlineatus. Lineage (NCBI taxonomy): Eukaryota > Metazoa > Chordata > Mammalia > Rodentia > Sciuridae > Ictidomys > Ictidomys tridecemlineatus. The sequence continues at coordinate 131,550,180 of NC_135479.1, read as the reverse complement.
CTTCAGTAGTACTCCCCTGCCGGTACCTACCAGTTGCTCTCTGAAGAATGGGATTACTGTAATATATCTTCTTTGTGGTGTGTGTGTGTGCATTGCTAAATACATAAGTGCTTAATAAATGGTTATTTATTATTATTATATAACTTTATTTTATTTAATTATTTTTATATGGTACTAAGGATGGAACCCAGTGCTTCACACAAGCTAGGCAGGCACCCTACCACTGAGTTATAACCCCAGCCCCTATTTTTATTATTATATTGCTCTACAAGTAATAATAAAATCCAGTTGTAGGGTCAAAACAAAAATATCAAAAAATACAGCCAGGCAACCAGAAGCCAGTTTTGGTAATATGGTTCAATTTGTTCACAGGTGCCATAGAAGAAAAATTAAGGCAAGCCCAGGTTGGGAGCAACTTCCTTAGAGGAAGAAAGGACTACCCCAAAGCTTCTGGTTTCTGGCACCAGCTCTACCACTTACTGCTGGGGGATCCTGAGCCATCAACCCCTTCACATGGGAGACCGATGATTCTCTCTTCACAGGACCGGGACATTTTACACAAAGTCTGTATATTCCTAGCACATAGCAGGTGCTCAGTGGATAGGTAGTTCTTTTTGCAAGTTTTTTTTTTAAAGAGAGAGTGAGAGAGGAGAGAGAGAGAGAGAGAGAGAGAGAGAGAGAGAATTTTTAATATTTATTTTTTAGTTCTCGGTGGACACAACATCTTTGTTGGTATGTGGTGCTGAGGATCGAACCCGGGCTGCACACATGCCAGGCGCGCGCGCTACCACCTGAGCCACATTCCCAGCCCTCTTTTTGCAAGTTTTGAACATGGGTGCCAAAGTCTGGCTGGGCACAGAATCACGAGCCACTCACAGCCTTGTAGATTCAAACAGCAATTCTTTATTCTGGAACTCTCACCGGCACTCTACACGCACCTTCTGGGAAAATCCACACCTCCACCGGGCTCTGCATCCCAAATACTCTCTGAATCCCATAAGAACTCAACGAGAACTCAAGGAATGGGCGTCTGAGGCAGCAGGATACTCCCTATTCCCAGCAGGATCCACCCTAAACCTGGATCCTCCCTAATCCCTGAGCAAAGTCACCTTTCAAATCAAAACTCTCAAACATTCATGCAATGTCACTGCAAATGACCTGGGTCCAAGGCAAGCCCATTTCCACAATGGAGAGTCCTCCCTCTGAGCAACATTGGGTAGGCTGACAAGGAAATTGCCATGCGTCATTCCTACTTGGCTATGGCTCTCAGCACATGGGGTTAAACTTGAACTCAATTGTGGAATCTCAGGGAAAAATGAGATCTTTAGCTGCCTTTTTAAAGTTCAGTTTGATATTATTGACCTCCCTACTGTGTGCAGTAGTAGGAGGGTGGTAAGAAAATGATTAAGATGTGATGTAAGGAAGACAGATGGCTATCCCAGGGAGCGGGCAGGGCAGTGGGTATGAAGTAACCATAATACAGGGAGCCTGTTTTAGGCACTAGGAGAAATTATAAATGAATTTCAATGGGGGTATAGGAGAAAATATAATTAACTTCAACGGGGTGGATTTAAGAGGCAAATTGTAGAAAAAACATTTGAAAGATGGAAGACAGTTCTCCTGGCCGTAGGAGCAGCCTGAGCAGAAGAGGGAGAGGGATGGGTGCACCGTGTTTAGAAGATGAAGTTGGTGGCTCACCAGAAGTGTGAGTGGATGAGTAGCCCGGGACCACTTCATGGAGGGCCCTGAAGGCCATTTTAGGGAATATTAACTTTCCTGTAAAGCAGTAACAACAATAATTCCATTCATCAGGAACCTGCTATGTGACTGACACTGTGCCCAACTGTTTATAAACATTTCTTCTAAACCTGGCCAAAGTCTGTGCATAAATGTTATGATATCCATCTCATGGACAAGGAATCTGAGGCTTTGAGGCTTTGGAACAAAGGGAGGGCTCTGGGATCTGTACTTCCAGAAAGCAACTGAACAAGAAGAACAGATGAGAGAAGTGGGGACATTTAGGGGCTCTCTCGATTTCTTATATGCTGTGACTTTTTGTCCCCCCTAAATTGGATAACAGGAGAATAAATGGCCAGTATTTCTAAAAATGGACTGATCCTCTCAAAAAATTTTGTGGGTTGGGCAGGCTTTGAAGCCTGTGGTCATTTATGGAATTAGAACCTTTTCCTTCCCGTGGTCCTTCCCAGCGTTCCCCATGAAAAGCATCCCCCCCAGGGACCACAGTGAAGAATTCCACAGCAGTGTCTCCTGACCAGGCAGAGCAGAAAACAAACCCGGAGTAATGTAGTGAACCAAAATTAGCTGCTTTACAAGCACATTAAAGCATAGAGTCCATTGCCCAAAATATAACAGGAAGGCAAAAGCTTTTCTCTTCCATTTTCTCCCTCCTCCCTCACACCTCCCTTCCCTTCTTTCCACCATGTTTCTCTCAATAGGCAATAATGCAGGGTCTTGGATGAGTAGAGTTCCCTTCATTTTCAAGTAAACTCAATCAACATTCCCAAGAAAACCACTGTGTGCAACTTCAGTGACATTGCCGAGTTCCGGGCAGGGGCAGGTTTGCAGTCTATTTATTAGTCAGTCCTGAAGTCGGCCAGCTTCTTTATTAAGTTTTTATGTTAAGATACTACTATCTTTAGGAGCATGGAGACAGGGATGCTGACCTGAATTGCATTGCTGCTTCTTAGGAAGCAGACAATTGAGCAAGTACTAAAATAATTGAGCTAAAAAAAAAAAAAAAAAAAAGATTGTCTTTGGGAAACAGATTATCTTTAATAGCAATACTTTACATTTTTGCATAGCACTTCTAAAATTGACAAAACATTTTCACATATGCTTCTTCATTTAATCATTACCCCACCCACTGATGTAGATATTACTATACCCGTACAACAGAAGAGGAAACTGGGACTTGAAGACACCCACCTAGATCTTTCAACTCCATATAAATGACCTATTTATTACTCTTAACATCACAGTGTCTCTTCTGTGTGTTTTTAAAAAGCCTATCAGCTGGTATTGTAGGGATTTTCCCAGCTTGCTTTATGGAGGAATCCCACCCAGGGGCAGTACTTAAAAGTTGGATAGTGGACAGTACATAGCACAGTATCAGAGCTAGAAAGATAAGTGGGGGGACCTGCCTATAATCTCAGGGCTGGATCCACAAATTCCTTTCATGACAAAATTATAATAATTCTGTCCCTATTCCAGTCTCACAAGCCTCCTTAAATATGACTTTAACAATCAAAGACAAGAGGAAAGCTAAGGTTGGAATCTGGATAATGGCAGTTCCCAACCTGTCTTGCCTGATAAAATGAAAGATCTCACTGTGAAATCGTGAATCATTAGGTGGGAGGGAACTTGCCCACAATCTGGTGTAATCCTTTGCTTTTGTGTATGAGGAAGTTGAGACTAACAAAGACAAGCAGAGCCCCCAAAGCCTGAACTCAGCTTGGTCCCAAGCCACCAAGCCTACCTTGTGCTTGGTAGTCCTGTTCTCAGCAGTGCTCAAAGAGTCAAGTGCCACCCAGCTGGTCAGAGATAGTGGGACTGAAAGATTTCCAGGCACAGGTACCTGTCTCAGCTTTGTCTTTGCCTTGGCAGTAAAGACCAGGCATCAGCTGCTGGCTTGGCTGATGTGTTCCCAGAGCAACAGGGTGAGTGTTGGCTGCCAACATTGAAATTTCAGGGAATGTAAAGTGTTGAGCCAGTTAAACATCCCAAACTACCCTGTCTCTCAAAAACAAGGGTGACTCATCATAGCACTTCTGTGACTGGGAGGGTGTTAGGGAAGCCATAGGGCCTAAAATCCCACACTCTGAAGCCCCCAAATTCCCTCCCTTGGCCTTTTGCTCACAACTCTTTCCTCTAACTTAGAACCAACACATGTACTACTCCCAAACCCAGCCCTCCTCCCTGAAGCTCACCTGAACTCTTCAATCCCAGAGGAGGTTGGTCTTCACACCCGGAGTCTGCTCTATATAGTTTGGCACTTGATTCTATACTTCTTTTACTACTTCTTAGCCATTTTGAGTGTTTTGTTGTTGACCCAGATTGTAAATGATCTGAGAAGCCGAGTTTCCTCCTCTGCACCCTAGAGCACGTGTCAGAGTGTCACCCAAGAGCAGAAATGTGTGCAGGCTCACAGACAGTCCTGACTTCAAGACTTTACATACCTACCATATAGCAGACGCTCAATAAATTTTAGTTTGCTTCACAGTGGCTTCTGACTTTTCAAAAAAAGGGCTCAGGAGCCAGGCCTCTGCATAGGTAGAAAAAAGATACCCCTCTCCTGGGCAGACCCAGCCCTGCCAGGTTGCATGGCTGAGCCAGTGGAGTATGGGCTAGAATCCAGTCCCCCAGCTGAGTGCCCTGTGCAGTGAGCTCCTGTATCACCTGAGCTGTAGTTCTTCGCAAGGGCAGCAACAAGATCTTTCTCTCCACAATCCTCCTCAGCTCTCCATCTGATGGGAAAGGCCTACCCTGGGAAAGCTGCATTGAACACTTCCCAACATATTTCCCAGGATCTTTCCTGTTATAAACAAATAAAAACCAATAATAATAATAATAATAATAATAAAAGACACACCTGCAATAATTCCATGCCATGTCTATGCTCCCAGCAAGACATTGGGAGGCCCTCTGCAACACTGTCGCAACCTTCTTTTCTTCTACTGAGAAGACCCAGAACCTACCATGAGTTGTCCTAATTTTCTGTTTTTGCTATACCTCAGTGCCCCTTTCCTGCTGCTCTTTGGGTCATATCCCTTTGCCTCTTTCAAATCCCACCCAAAACCCAGTCTCCTCCATGTTGCTTCAAAGAACACTACCCATTCTTCTTGGTACTTCTTACCACTCCCATTCCACTTTACCTTTCATTTACTTAGATCTCTCTTGAAACTCTATTCCTCCATGTTACTAGCGCGTAACCCAGTGGTCAGTGTCTTTTAGCCCTCTGTCCACAAAAGATTCTGGGTACTCATCCTGCATCAACCCAGATGCTTAATTAACTACACACTATCCTGAGCTTCCCTCAAAGGACTCATTCACAAACAATCTGCTGAACAATCTTGACTTTACAAGAGATTTATTTTATAGGAACAGGTACTTTCATAGTCCATCCTACAGAAAACTATTTACCAATCTTTGCAAGCAATGCCATTTTCCAAGTGCTTTACTTGGCAGCCTTGTCCTGAGAGTTTCTCATCACTTAATGTGCTCCCAGCCACAGTGAATCTCTAAACTGTCTCTGCGTGTCTTTCCCATTTGCCAGATCAAACTCATTGTCTTTCTTTCTTTATTTATTTATTTTATTTTATTTTTTATATTGGTTGTTCACAACATTACAAAGCTCTTGACATATCATATTTCATACATTAGATTGAAGTGGGTTATGAACTCCCAATTTTACCCCAAATGCAGATTGCAGAATCATGTCGGTTATACATCCACAATTTTACATAATGCCCAATTAGTAATTGTTGTATTCTGCTACCTTTCCTATCCCCTACTATCCCAAACTCATTGTCTTTCTATCCTAACAGGCAGAAAAGCCCAATGTTGCCTCAACTCCCAACTGCTCTCATGCATCCTCCAGTCTATCATGACACTCAGCCAAATACAGGCTCTTTTTCAGTTTAATCTTCTTTAGAACAAATCAGGAACAGACAAGCCTAAAATATTTTTTTCTTGTAACATGCATGTGAGTATGTTTTCCTCCATGGAGGATAAAGCTCAGACGACAAGGACTGAGTCTTCTACATCCATGCAACCTATATAGTGAAGATGCATACAGTAAGCCTGTAACCAGGGTTTCCTCTACCAAAAACAAGAACAGAACAGTTCCAAGTCTTTTCTGTCTCTCCATTCTTCTTTCCTCCCAAGTAAGACCCAGAACTGGAGTCAGGGGGAAATGCCTGAAGATGCAGTAGACACTTCATAAATAGTTGTGAAATGAATGAGTCAGTGAGTAAAGAGGAAACAGGAGCAAATAAAAGAGCACCGGCACGGACAATATTTCAGACTAGCTAAGGGAGCTTTGAAAACCAAATCAGGGGGATAAGATGAAGTGTGAATGCTGAATGGCAAGCATGGGGTTCTGGTGTCAGCTCTGCTTTCATCACCATTTGGAACCTCAGGAACATCTTTGGGTCTCAGATCCTCATCCATCCATCCCATCCACCTGCCTGTGCATTGCTCAGAGTCCTCAGGGTAATTTGACATTCATGCATGCAGTGTCTTTCCCCAAATGTCCAGTCACCCAGTGCCCCTCGGCGCCTCTGCACTCTGCAGAAAGCTTTTCTTGGCTGCAGTCCTGGACCAGGGACCTTCATCGCCCGTTAGCAGAAAAGAATTCTCAGCTGTGGAAACTGGTAAACTCCACATATTTTACAGATGACAGTGTAAACTCCTGGTGATTCTAAATGTGGTGTGAAATGGACAAAAGTCATCCTGCTGGTGTGATATGGCTGAAATAGCATCACTACCACCGTCACCCCCCATGTACACATGCGCGTCATGGAAAGAGGAGACGCAACAAGTTTCAGGGCCTTGGCCAGTGGGGCCTCTCCCCATCATTCACAGCCCCCTTTCTGGGGTTTTCTGTTTTTAAAAAATGTGGTCCATTTGTTCTGCAAGAAAACAGTTCAAGGTCACCTAAAAGCAAAAGAGGGAATTTATAAACCACACTCTTGAGACCTGATCCATCCATCCGAGTCCAGCTCTGAAAGGCTGTGCAGCACCCCCACCATATATACCTGGGGAGGAGAAAATCTTTTCAGGTTGAGCAGCCACCAATCCACTGCCACCAGGGTCAGAGTTGTGAGAAATGTCCAGGGGCATAATTTGGATACTAACAACATTGAGCTCCTGGGAAACAGAAAACTTGTTGAATTTTTAAATATTTATTTTCTCTAATTTGGTTAAGATATTAAAGCAAGTTGAACTCTAGGTTTCTAGGCTGAGAAAAGGAAGAAATTCCCAGTGGATATTTGATTTAACAATCGTCCTCCACCACCTGGTCAGCTGGCCTCTGATGCCCATCACAGTTACATCCTTTCTGCACCTATAAGCCCTTAACTCCTCCTACCAAGCCAAAGCCCTGCGGGTAAGAAGCGCCCCAACCTGCTGGCACTCAAGTTACATCAAAGGGGCGCAGGTTCCCACTGAACGCATCCGCATTTATGTGTGTGCGTGTGCGCGCGCATGTGTATGTATATGCGCGCGTGTTTGTGTGGGGAGCGTGTGTATGCGCGCGCCCGGGTCCGTGGAGGGGGCGGGCTCTGAGCCCGGGGGCAGGGCTCCGCAGTGAAGAGTGGCAGCTGGACTTGCCAGGCTGCGAGGGACAGGGTGCAGAGCCGCAGTGCCGTAGTAGCGGGCTGGCGAGATAGACTGCTTTCAAGCTGCGGATCCCCCAGCAGAGGTGGAAGACCCTGGGAGCTGCCTAACCGCAGGCGGGTCGCTTTATCTCCGAGCAGCGCACTGGAGCCGTCATCCCCCCTCCCCCGAGAGGGCTGCGCGGGCGGGAAGACGCCGAGACGCCAGCTTCGGTCCCCTTTCTGTCTCTCGGTTCCTCTTTCCTCCCAAGTAAGGGAATAAGATTCGAGAAAGGAGCGCCCCAGGCAACCGCGCAACCAAGTGTTGCATAGTGAGGTAAGACCGCTGCCGTCGTAAAGGAGGGGGTCTCTAGCTCCGGAGGCGCGGGGTGTAGCAACTTGGAAAAACGAGGGCAAAGCGGGAGCTGGTCCCATGGTCAGGGAAGAGGCTGCAGACAAGGCCACTGCACCCTCCCTGGCAGTGCCACCTGCCACAAAGCTGCAGGAGGGGATGCTCCACTGGAGGGGTGCAGGGTGGGGCGCCGGCTCCCTCTGTGATTGGGAGGTCCCCAGACCGAAGGGCTTGCGAAGAAAGGCGGCCTTGCTACAGGCAGTTTGGTTAAGCAACTGGTCGAATTTCTAACCTTCTGGACTTACCTTGGCTCCTTGGAATCCAGTTTGCGCTCCTGGGAGCACAGAGCTGCGAAGAGCACGAGGCGCTTTTCCTAATGTCTGGCCGCCAGTGCCTTCTACAGTCCCGCGGCCAGACTTTGAGGCACTCCACAAAGCCTCTGGGTTGGTGGGCTTAACAGGGAAGCTGAAGAGAACACGGACAATTTGGCAGATAAACAAAGGGGAGGATCAGGAAGAAAATCTAACGCTAACCTGTGTAGTCTCAGAGCAAGCTGTGTCCGCGTGTGTTTGTGTCTTGAGGGGCGCGCATTCAGAATCACCTGTGGGGCTTTCACAAACTCCACCAGTCCACCTCTCCCTCCATATTCTGAGATCTTTCACTCCCAACGAGTGGAATAGAATTTGGGGAGGGGGCTGTGGAGCTCCACAAAGCCCCACAGGTGATTCTGCTATGTTGCCTCCATCCCCGCCATCACTGCAGTGGAAAGCACGGGACGAAGCAGAGGAGACATTTCCCAGACAAGAGCGATCCAGCTGTGAAACTCTGGGTGGCATTGAAGACCCTTCCCCCAATCGCCCCAGGCGGCAGGAGGGTCTGATGCAAAGCAAGGTGATTTGTGGCTGCGCCGCAGTGGCGCGCGGGTGCGCTGTGAACCCGTGGTCTCCCAGGTCGGTGCTGAGCGGTTATCTCCCCAGGCCTCATTAGCATACGTTGTCCTCTCTGTGGGGAGGAAGGCCTAGGGGGGCTGTTTGTCATACTTTCATTTCAGGGGGTCTTGCATCTAATGGTGCACAGAGGTCACCTCTAGACATGTTGAGGAACAGTGGTCAAGTCACAGGACCAGAACTGCCCTTCTGGTCCAGATGAGGGCATCAACTTGGTTATTTCTGTGCTGGGATTCTGTTATAAAATACAGCGTGCAGAGCCACTTGCTGGAGCACTGGGCACCTTCGTTGTCAATGAAGGACATTAGATCATAGGGCTCAAATGTCAAGGTCTGGTCACAAACCCAGTGCACACACATGCACACACACACCCTTTTATGCTTTATTGCCCTTCTCATTACAAGGATATGTCCTAATGTGGGAAGGGATTTCCACATTTGTCATATTAGAAAGGACTATATTTGCCAGAAATTCCACTCTGAATATAAATTGTACTTACTAAATAAAGTGGCTGCAACTAAGCTAACTTTTTGTTTTACTCCTGATCTAAGTGGAGTTTTGTTATTGTTCTTTTGTTTGTTTTGCCAGTTGTCTTTAGTGTGTTTAAGTCCAGCATTATAGGCGTTATGACAGGTATTTTTTCTGAGAGGGGTTTTGGTGGGAAGATGGTAGATGAGTCCTTCCTACCTTACGTTTTTTATGTGATGTTTGGTTCAGATCAACCAAGACTTGGGGGAGGGTGTGATAAGGTGATAAACATCAGAGTAACTTGGAATGTAGCTTCTCAGAGATAGGAGAGGCTACTAAGATATTTATTCTAACTTCCCCTCATCTTCCCACACAAAACTACAAAAAAGTGTCAAGGATCCCTTCAGCCCTGACACTCCCAGAGGCCCAGACTGTGCATGTGTGAGGCTCTGCCAGGGCTGGCCCCCAGCTCCTTTGGGGAAGGGAAAGAGGAAGAAGGAAGAGAAATACTTTCATTGTGGTAAAATTCTTTTTTAAAAATATCTGACTGTATGACAACCCTATGTTGTACTCTTTTAGTATAAAAGTAAGCTGAGTCTATTGCAGAAAATTTTGGAAGTTGAAAACTGCAAAGAAACAAATCACTCATGATTTTGCCACCCAGGCCTCACACTATTCACATATTGACATATTTCTTTTCCATCTATTTTTTAATATTTATTTTTTAGTTGTAGTTGGACGCAATACCTTTATTTTATTTATTTATTTTTATGTGGTGCTGAGGATCAAACCCAGGGCCTTGCATGTGCTAGGTGAGCACTCTACGGCTGAGTCACAACCCCAGCCTTTCAATCTATTTTTATGACTTGAAATTTTACAGTCTATAGAGGGCCAACATTTATAGGTAACCTAGTAAATGTACTTTGCATGGTTTTAAGCATTTTATACTCATTATGTCATTTACTCCTCAGAAGTCCCTCTAAGATAGATAGTATTATTATCAACCCCATTTCTCTAGGATTGCTTAAAGTTCAGATGACTTGCTGAAGTCAGGCAGCTAGTAAGCAATGGAGCCAGAATTCAAATCCAAGCTGTCTGACCCCACAACGTGGATGCTTCACTTCTGTAGTTATTCTCTACTTTTCTTCTTAATTGGTGTTGCAGCAAAAGTCTTTCGTGAACATCATTATCCTGGCTGCATATTATCACACTGTTAGTCATGTAAGTTGTTTCCTATTATTAACAACTACAAATAACTCTGGGCAAAGTCTTTACTGCACACATTTCCAATTACTTCCTTTGGATAGATTCCCAGAAGTAGAATCACTGGGCCAAAGGGCACAACTGTTTGAAAGCTCCCAATATATATCAGAAGTCACTTTTCAAAAGGGCTACACCAAGTTATACTTCCATTCACCAGAGGCAACTCTGTTGTAGTCAAAGCAGGTGACATTGTTCAGGGCCTCACAAGACCAAGCCACACCACAGAAACATTCCCTAACCCCATAGGAGAAGGAACCACACACATCACCATACTTTATATACTCAATTGTGATTATAGAAATCAAATAAAGATATGTAGAATTCTTTGGCTAGATGTCACATGTTAATTTTAAACAAATAAACTATTGTGAAGAATATATAAATGTGCATAACATTCACTTCTTCACGCAAGTAACTATTAATAACCCTCACTTATGAATGTGTAGAATTCCATCATAATAGGAGTTGATATTACATCATAAGTAATAGAGTTTGGCTAAACACACATACAGACAATTTTGAAAGAAAGCAAGTTGACTGTAGCTATGAGTTTTCTCTAGATCTGTATTTGCCCCCTAGTCACCTCTGCCACTAGCAGTAGGCTTAACCCTGGGGTACAATTTACTGTTGCACATGAGTAACTACAGTTGAGCCCCACGCTAAGATTTACTTTTGCAAGACTCAGCTAATGACTTAAAATGTCCTTCTGAGAAGCCCTCCCTTGCTGTTCACTGGAGTTGGGACTCTCAACCCACAGCACCTGTATATACACTTACCTCACTGTGGTGAAATCAGTTATTTGCATATCCCCCACTAAACTGTGAGTTCCCTGAGAACAGAGAACAGAGACCATGCCTAATTCTTTCCTATATTCCCCAGCACCTGAGATTGTTTCAGTGCATAATTGACAGTTAAATGTGAGGAATGAAAAAATAAAGATTTCCAGGCACTGTACTGGGTTCTTTATGTGCATTTTTCTTTCAGTGCATCTTTATTCTGGTCAGCCTTAGAAAGGTCCCTGTCTATTTTCATATAACATTCTTTCCATGTTCATTTAAATCTTTGAAATGAAATAAAATTAAAAACCCAGCCTTTAGTCATGTTAGTCACATTTCTAGTGCTTAATAAACATCACATATGGCTTTTGGTTACCAAATTGGAGAACACACAGAACATTTCATCACTGCAAAAAGTTCAACTGAACTATGCTGGTTAGAGTGTAAACTTAGTGCAGGCAAGGAGTGTCTATGTCCATTTTATTTTCTACACCATATCATCTGCCCTGGCATCATGCCTAGCCCAGAGGAGATGAGGAGAAGGAAGAAAAAAGAGGGAAGGTGGTAATAAATGTCATAATAATACTAGTTATAGCATTTATTCGGCATCAACTTTGTGTCTCATATTGTGCTATATTTGAACGTGAGTTGTCTCCTCTTAATATCTGCATTACTACAAACCTGAATTAATGCCATCTTACAGACAAGGAAACTGAGTCTCAGAAAATTTGAGTAACTTGCCTGTGTTTGGCAAGCCCATAGGAGAGGCTGAGTTTTGAACTTAGGTTCATATGATTTCAAAGTCTTAATGTGTGTGGTGATGTTGATGTGAATTATCACCGTCTTGGCTTCCCAGGAAGTCAGAGAAGGTCTATTTTTGGAGGTATTCCAAGGGAATTGGTATCATTTTTGAATGCATTTCAACAGTGCAAATTTGTGCTCAGGGACTCAGGAGGCCTTGTCCCTGGCTGGGATAAAGAAACGTACCCATAATGTGGCCTGAGCAGAGGACCAAAACTTTAGAGAGAAAGCTAGCTGCCACCATCTTCTCCTTGGGGAGTCCTGTTACAAGCTCCCAAGAGGAATATTGGCTTAGCCAGAATCTTGAAGCCCATTAACAAAGTCATCTGGCTCCTATTCCCTGGCCTGAGTCCTTTCCACTGCCCCACCCTGCCTTGTAGGCCACTTACTGCAACACCCTTTACTGTCATCGTCACTCATGTCTCAGTTTTCTTTTTCTTTCTTTCTTTTTTTTTTTGGAACCAGGTATTGAACCTAGGGTTGCTTAATCCCCAGTCCTTTTATCTGTTTTATTTTGAGTCAGGGTCTCGCTAAGTTGCTTAGGGTCTTGCTAAGTTTCTAAGGTTGACTTTGAACCTGTGATCCTCTTTCCTCAACCTCTTGAGCCGCTGGGATTACAGTCATGCACCACCATGCCCAACTAATTTCTTTTTCTTAAAGAATAAAATGCAGATTTTTCAAGGGAGGACTAATCAGCACCAAGAAGAGTGAGATTATCACTCCTTCATTCCACATTTATGTTTTTTGTTAAAATCCTCTAAGGTCTAAAAAAAGAGCTCTCATTCTTTAAGCTGTATGTGTATGTAGGAGGGTTGGGTGAAAATTCTGCAGATGACTGAGATAGTAATTGTATTAGTTGTCGCCCGCCTAGGACATAACACCTACCATCAAAGTAGGCAGGACAAAGTAAGTGTAAATATTAAATTACTTAAAATTTTCTTTCCCATAAACTGTCACTAAAATTTGGCTAAAGAATATTGCTTTATAGAAAATAAACTTTGTGGTGAATATGTCAATCGTTGTAAGTAATGCCAGTGTGCTTGCAAAGGTTTTTTTTTTTTTTAATGTTTTAGACTATCCAGCTTCATTATTGCACAAGTAAATTGCTTAATCTGTGAATAAAGGATTTCGAAAGCAAACAAAAAAAATCCTCTAAGGTCCAATTATGAATCTATACCATTGACACCTGTTGCTCTTAGTATCAACTGAAATAACTCAACTCTCCTTAAAACTCGCAATGGAATTATCTCACCCACCCCCTGACTCCCTCTCCACACAGGTACAGATGATATTTGGAGTACAGATATGGACCCACTACACTCATTCCTCATTTTGTCTTATTCGGCTCTGTCTTGCCGGCTTGTCCAGATACTTCTGTGATTATTATCCAGTGTTCAGTGGCCCCTTCCAGCCATGCCCCAATCTCATGTGCATGGCTGCTTTGCCTAAGTCATCAATAAAAATAACGAACATTACAGGTTCTGAGGCATTTCACTATAGGCTCTATAAAGATAGATACTAATCCAAGCCACTTATTTAGAACACATATTCAATTTGCATTGCCATTAGTCCATATTTCTCTATCTTTTTCAAAAGATTATCAGAGTAATCTTATCAACGTTCTTGGTAAAGACCAGATTCCCCATTACTGGTATTTCCTTGATCTGCTGTTCAAGCAGGCAGAGGTCAGCAAGGCCACTTTGATCCTCAGATGCTGAAATGCTTGAAATGTTTGGGCCTAAATGTTTTCATTCCTTGATGCTTTTCTCCACCATTCTGCTTTGGGACAACAGCCCACAGCACTTCACCAGTTGCCTCAGTCTCCCTACATTTGGTGAAAGTAAGTGAAGTAGAGAAAGCTGTCTCCATCTATCAGAGGTTCAGGTTCTCTTTCCAATTGAGAATCACACAAAGTGGGTATTCTCATCCAGTCCCTCCTTATTACCCCATCCTAAAGTCCTATCAGCAAGGATGTTCATGACACCCCAGAAACTGACCCCAGGAAACCTAGTGGTGGAAGTCCAGTGTCTTCTCTTTTCTTGTGCCATGATGTCCAACTATTCACAAAGTGACTTTTCTCAAATATTAAGAAGCCAGTAGCCATATGTTCCTATTGCCAGATTAAAGTCCTTTGTTCCCCAAAGTACATACTGTCTCAAATCCCTAAGTCTCACAAATCAAAACAAATGCTCTCCCTGAGAAGACTTGCTCAACCATGAAATCAATATTAAATCAGCAAATACGTATTGAGCACCCATCTCGGTGCTAGGCATAGAACTAATTTCTGGGGAGTACCAAAAGGGTTTCTAGCAACAACCAGAAATAGACATGATGTGGAGTTATCATCTTTAGATGAGAGTCAAGGGGACGTCTCCTCTACAACCTCTGAAGTAATCAGACCAAGAAAGAAGGTCAGGTAATACTCTCTAGAGTAAATGAGAAGTTTTGATCTGAAACTTAAAGGTGGAGGGAACAGTCTGAGCAAAGGCAGTTCTTGTTGTCTATGGTTCACTGTAGCTAGAGCAGAATCTACAAGTCAGGAAGTGATGGGAGATGAGTCTGGAAACGTAGGTAGGAGTTGGACCCTCATCTTGCCCAACACATTCAAGAGTGTAGGGTTGTTTTAGTTGTCAATGGACCTTTATTTTATTTATTTATATGCGGTGCTGAAAATTGAACCCAGTGCCTCACACATATTAGGCAAGTGCTCTACCACTGAGCCACAACACTAGCCCTGTAGGTTTTTTTTTTCTCCTTTAAATTATTCCAGAGGACACTGAAAACTTTTAAGTGGGCACTGACATGGTCAGATTTTAATGTTAGAGCAATCCCTTAAACTGTAGTGTGGGGAGGATAATAGAGAGGAAGGAAACAGGACGACTCATGCGTACCTCTGGGTATGGATGTAGGGACAAAATCAGGAAAGAACTTGTAAATGAGTGAATGTGAGTGGAATGAGTGGGAGAGGAATTGAGGGTATCTTACAGGCTCCTACCCTGTGCACCTGGGAGAATGGTGATTACATCAACCAGGAGAAATGGGGAACAAGAGCAGAGTGGCATTAGATAATGAGTTCAGCTCAGGGCTGGTTTAATTTAGGGTGTCATAGAGACAGAGGAGATACAGATGGAGATACATTTGGATAGACAAACCATTTTTCAGAATTAAAATCATGCAATGGAAGCATGAACATTAGAACAATGCAGAAAACTCGAGATGAATGTACTTCCTCACAGTACTGATGAAAAACACATGAAGCAATGGAATAATGAGTGAGAAACATGGATGCTGCAGTTCAGTCCACTAAATACACAAACACAGAATTTTTCTAGAAAGGGAAACAGGAAAGGGAAGAAAAGTTGCAATAAAAATATAAAAACATTTCCCTGAGTTTTGTTCAAAATTGTTCATGTTGTACCAGAGGAAATTAAAAGTATATTCTGATGAAAGTTGTTAATTATAAGAACAAAAATCCACTTGTATGAAATCAGAACAATATCTTATTTCCAAAGAAAAAATAAACAATTGTCAAATATTCTGCAATACTTAAATATCTGTAGGAAGTTGCCTTATATGACTACAGAATTTTGAGGTTGTAAGATTATGACCCAGAATATGTTTAAGAATTTTCTTCAGGAATATGTGAAGAAAAAAAAATACCCATAAAGTAAACCACTGAAATTGTGTACTGAAAAAAATTTTTTTACTCAAAATATTAATGAATTGGGAACGGAAGAGATGCAATATTAAAGATAAGAGATAAACAATCAAAGCCACTTGAACATGGACTTAAAACTCAGGTTAAATCCTGTCATTTGTGCATGGATAGAACTGGAGATCACTGTGTGAAGTGAAATAAACCAGGTACAAAAAGACAGGTACCACATCTCACTTGTATGTAGAATCTGAAGAAGTTGAGATCATGATGGAATTTGAGAGTAGATGGGGGTTCCCAGAGGCAGGGACAATGACAATGGAGGGACAGAAAGGATGGGAGAAGGATAATTAATGTGTATACTAAGTTACAGTTGGATAGGAGCAAGAAGCTATGGTGTGTTGTTGTACAGTAATGACTACTAATAACAATGTGTTCTGTATATTTGAAAAATCTAGAAGAAAGATTTTGAAAGTTTTCACCATAAAGAAATGATAACCATTTGAGGAGATGAATATGTTTAACCTGACTTAGACATTACATGATACATATATCAAAACATTACATGGTACCTCATTAAAGCAATTTTTATGTTTTTAATGTATCAATTGAAAAATTAATTTTTGAAAATTCAGGGTCCTAAAAAATTTAATAGAAGTGCTAAACTTCTATTTTCAAACTGTAGGAAACAATGAATAATTTTTCATTGTTGACACAGAGAAATTTAAAGAGTAGAGACAAATGTAAAATAAAAAATGCCATGTTTCAATTCAAAATCAGAAGGAAAAGGAAAATGTTGAACATTATAGCCAATATTTAAAACTAAAGAAGGAAATATAAAAATAAAAGTACAAAGTGATAGATAGGTCAAACACATTAATTATGACATTAAGTGTGAGTTGTTCAATCATTTCTATTAAAAGATGAAGAGCCAAAATCAATTCTAAATATATGTTATTTTAAACAAAATGGGAAGATAGAAAGGTCATAGGTATACCAGGAAAATGCAAACAAAAGAAAGGAGAGCCATTTTAATATTAAACAAAGTAGACTTTAATATAGAAAACATTAGATATGGCTGAAAGATATAGTCTTTTAGAAGTCATAATATTCATGAATATATTATTCTGATTAACAACTATCAAATTTTATAAAATAAAATTAGCAAAACCCAACTACAGAGGAACTTCAGTCTATTCTATCAATCTTCAGCAGATTGAATGATCAAAATAAGTGAGCATATAGAGTATGTTAAAGAAATAAGCAACTCAATGAAATGGACATATATGGGACTTTACAATAAAAAATGAAAGCATAAAATGTTTTTAAAATATTGAGATCTTTTGATGCCATCAAAGAGAAAATCTTGATGCATTCCAAAGAATAGAAATTGTTTTGGCATTAAGAAGAAAATAAAATGGAAGTATAATTACTCTAGGATAATATATTCTCGAAACTCTGCAAAGGTCTGGGATGTGCACACATTCACTTGCCACTATTGATTTCAGCATTCAGAGGGAATAAAACCAAAGACTTGTTATTTGACAAACACCAAGTCTATAGAATACTTCCCTCTTTATGAATGAGCAAAGAGTAAAGCATGAGGAAAATGCAAAACAAGGGATCAAAGAATAGCATACAGTATGAAAATGAACCACTCCAGCTGGACCTGAAAGAACATTTCAAGAGACTAGAGTCCTCATAAGAGGGCAGAAAGGCATGGCTTTTACAAGGCAGAAGAGAACAAGAATAGGGCTGAGATTAAAATGAAACATGGTATTCAAAATATGAATGAAATACGGAGGAATCGCAAGGAAATGAAAAAATCTTAATTGCAGAATTAAAATCTGCTAGTGGGAATTAGTAAGCAGAGTATTCTATCGAAAATCACGTATGAGGAGGATGTAGAGTGAAAAGAATAAGCGATTAGTTCTGAAGCCAATTAAAAATCCGAGATGTCTAAATAATCATTGTAAATCCAGTTTAAAAATTTTGTGCACAAAAGTAAAATCTATTCAAAGAGCAGGTATGCAAAGTTACAAAAAATTCTGAAATAACAAACTGGGTTTAATACCCCACATAACATTTTTTTCCAAGCCTGAAAATGTTTGTCTAGGTCAATAGGGAAGGATGGGAAAAGGAAAAAAAAAATTCTCAGTTCCTGGGTTCAATTCTGAGAGTCTGAGAGTCATTTCATGCTTGACACTTAAATTTAGAAAATAATAGTTTTAGAATTTCTTTTTCCACTAATTCACTTTCCAAACCAAGAGGCAAACTCTACATAGCTAAAGAAAATAAAGGCACAGCAAACCCTAAAAATAGTAGTAATAGGAACAGGGAAATGATGACACCAAACACCTTAGTTATAACAATGCATATAAATGAACTAAATCACCCACTTTAAATAAAAGCTTCATATTGGATCAAAAACTAAAATTCAACTGTATGTTGTTTGCATAGACAACCTTAAAACAAGATTATGAACAAAAATTAAAAGCAAGATGCCAAGAAAAAGCATAGTTGAGAGATACAAACAAAAACTAAAGCAGAATCATGAAATTAATATTGGACAGAATGGGGCTGGGGTTGTGGCTCAGCCATAGAGTGAGCACCTAGCACATGTGAGGCGCTGGGTTCAATCCTCAGCACTACATAAAAATAAATAAACAAAAATAAAGGTATTGTGTCCAACTAAAACTAATATATATAAAAATATATATATTATATATTTTCTATTTTTTAATATATATTAAAATATTATATATATATTTAATATATATAATATATATATATATAAAATATTAGACAGAATGCAGTTCAAGACAAATATCATTAAATCATACCGTAAGGATTGATTTACATAAATGGAAGAGGCCCAGTCACAGAGACCATGTAGCTACCAAGGAAATGGATGCATTGATTAATACTGCAGCCCAAACTGAGAGAAACACAAAAGTGTTGGAAGATTTCAAAATGCCACTCTCAGGCTTTTTCATGTCAAGTAAGCAAACAAGTCATATCAAAAATACAGAAACTTTGTCATTTAATTAATATTATTTTAAAAATATGCTGTACTAAATACAGAGAATGAAACTTATTTTTTAGAGTTCATGGGACATTTGCAAAAATTAATTATGTATTAGGTCACAAATAAAACCTCAGCAACTTCTTTAAAGCAAAAATAGTAAAGCCATAGTTTCTAATCATTGGAAATGAGTTTTTAAAATAAACAACAGTGAGTTAGGAGTAGAGACACAGACCCTATAATCCCAGCCACTGCAGAGGCTGAGGCAGGAGGGTTGCAATTTCAAGGCCAGACTCAGCAACTTAGTGAGACTCTGTCTCAAAATAAAAACCCAAAGGGCTGGGGATGTAACTCAGTGGCACAGCACCTCTGGGTTCAATTCCCAGTATTGAAAACGAAAACATAGCCACCCCTAAAACAAAGTGATGTGCAAAAATTAGAAGTAAAATACTGAGAAAAGGGAACTGGAAATAATTTATGGTCTATTTATATAATAAAATAATATGTAGCCATGGAAAATAATATTGTATATAGAAAAATGTAACAAATAATGGTCATCATGGAGAGAAAAAAATAGAAAAGAAATAAATGAAGTTGAAAGTAAAAAAAAAATGTATACGCCTACAGGAAAAATTCTAGAATTTATAGCAGAATGTTAATTGTGATTATAGTTGGATAATGAGAGTATATGTGATTTAAAAAAAATTTTTTTTAATTATAGATGGACACGATACCTTTATTTAATTTAATTTGTTTTTTATGTTGTATTGAGGATTGAACCCAGTGCCTCATGCACACTAGGCAAGTATTCTACCACTGAGCTACAAACCCAGCCCATGATATTTATTTTAAAATAATTTAAAAATATGATTTGAATTTTTAGCTAAGATTAATATTAGGTCCACACTGGAATCTATCTTCTTCCATTTTTTGATAGTGACATTAATATTAGATTTACTCATTTCTAGTCCTTTAGCTTTTTTAAATTTGTTTTTAATTTTTTAAATTGATTTTATTATTATTATTATTTTTAAATACACAACAACTGTAGAATGGTCCTTTAGCTTTTTGCTGGTGTTCTTTTCCAAAAATTTTTAAAGACCAGTGAAAGTTTTCAGGAGTCTCCACTGGAAGTTCTCTGGGACATCTTTATTCCCAAGCAGTAGACCAGGCCATTCTTTGCTCTTTCTGCTCTAAAATTAACCAGCTCATTTCCCGAGCTTCCTCCAGCTTTTTTTAGCCTGTAGTGGTGTTTGTCATTTAGTATTTCCAGATCATTTTAAGCTATTTTTAATGGCAAAAAAATGATATTTTATTTATTTATTTCATGATTATAAAGTAAGCACTAAGGTGTATGAAGTTAAAAAGCATTCACAACTTCATTTTAAGCTATTTTTTTAATGAAACGATTTTCATGTATACGTTTGTGGCATATTCTTCCATATGCCTTTGTTTTCCTTTTTTCTCAATGTTTTTTCAAATATGAACCTATGGGTTCGTCCTGCAGGACTGTTTTTAAGAACCATTCCTTTTTCTTCTTTATTGGATTTTTAAAAAATGTCTCCCCATTTGGGAGGATTTTAGTTTGATTCCATTCCAGAATGTTTTACCATCAAAGCTATATTTGTTTAAATTAAAAAAAAATCTATATGGAAATATGTCTGCCTAAGATTTCTGGTTGTTCATTACTACCAGGGTCCTTCGTTCTCCTGAGAGGTCTCTCATGCTGCTTCACCAAGCAGCATGTTTCTGTTGGTTAATGAGGGCCAGATGAGTTCATCCAGTTCAGCTTCTCTACTCTGCATCAACAAGAGAAACAAGATGCATCTGATGTGCTTCTTTTAACAGAATGAGGCTCTCTGCGAATGTTTAGCCGCTGCAAGTTCACTTTCACTGCTCTGACTTCCTTTGTGCCAGAATAGTGGTAGTGAGGAATGCACCAGCTGTTTCCTCCTTGTGGCCAAGTGGCCTACAGAAAGTGCTCACAGTGCTATCACACTCGTGGGATGTTCTAGGTGCTTCATCCTTAGGGTCATGAATTCTCATCAAAAAACCTGTGTTTGGTCTAAAGCCATGTTGCCACGGAGACACACCAGTCTACAAATAGTTTATAATATTCTTTGTAATTATGTTGACATTGTGTGTATGCCAGTGTGTCACTAGGCACATCCCCTCTCATGTTGTTTTGCTAGCATTCCTATGATTCTAGTTCTTTGATGCTTTTTCTTGGACACTATAGACAATACCATATCCCACATGCCCACAAGATGCATGTCCTTCATGACTAGACATGAAGTCATGCTTCCAGCAAATGGAAAATTATGGCCCAGAAATCAAAGCCAGTTATCAGCATCATTTTTGTTTTCTTTTTGTCCCGGAATCTCAACTGTCAGCAGAAGGAATGGATGACACCCATCTCTGTTCCAAAGTCCTTCACCATTTTGTCCAAAACTAGTGGGAGATCAAGTGAGACAAGATAATAATAGACTTGAATATCTGGAAACATAACTTGACACAAACTAATAGTTTAGTTTTTGAGCTAGGAAATTGCAACTAGTGGTTTCTGTAAAGTGCTCCCATGGCAGAGCACACTGAAATGCTGGAAGGTAGTTATGGGGACTAGAAGCAGATGCTGGGGCCAATTAGAAAGCTGTCACCCAGTACAGCGTGGGACAGAAGTGTTGTTCCAAGGAATAAAATGCAAAGAAAGAAACAAAGCTGAGAAATAATCTAAAACAAAACTGAAGAGTTGGTTTCTGGCTTAATATCGACATTTTGGGAAAGGAGGAGACCATAGGTAAATGAAGCCAGTGTATCAAACCCAGTGAACGTGGAAAAAATGACATTTCCATTGAAAAAGGTATTGAGTTTTGGAGATCAAGGTGAGAGGAAAATAAGTTTAAGAGGAGAGCTATTTGTATTTTAAAGTCACACCTAGTAGAAGGATGGAGGAATGAATAAATGCATGTGATTCCATCAGCAACAGGGTGTCTCTCTGAATCAACTAAAGTCAGTGTGTGATTTCACACTATGATCAAAACAATGTCAGTCAAATAAAATGGTATTTTCTTTTTTCTTTAGTGGGGGCTGGTTTCTGTTGGCTATTTTTGCCTAGTCCAAAATGAGTCACCCAGGGAGTCCATTCCCTCCAATTGGATTGAAATTTATTAAATGCATTCAGCCAAATGACTAAAGGCTCATGTCTCAAACCCTCCAGTGCCCTAATCTAGCCCACACATCCAGCCACTCCTACTCCCTATAAGCAGATATTGCCACAAAGTTCATGGTTTTCTGCTTTGTTCATTAATTGCCTCAAGGAGGTAAGGTGAAAATTTATACTCTTCTATCTTTTACAGCTGGTGTGAAAAGTATCTTCTTTCTTTCCCATTCTCTTCCTTAAACTGAAGCCTAAGGTTTTTCATCTCTAAATACATAACTTCTTTCATTTAAACCCTTCTCCCTATGAGAGCACTCAAGGTATCGGGAAACGTGAAATATTTACCTATGTCTGATAAAGAAGGGACGGCAACTAACATCTACTCTACCCTCTGTGCCAGGCACTGTGCTAGGAAATCTGTATTTATTATCTTTAGTCCTGAAACTTAGGCTCAAGAGGTAAAGAATGAGTATCGTGCTCAGGACCATAAATCGAGTAAATGTCATGGATGAGATGCAGGTTTGTTAAACCCCAGAATTATCCTCTTTTTCTGTTTCCTGACAGAAACAGATTTCTGGGTGTCGGAGACTGTTGGCACATTTTTCTCCACATTGGAAACCAGTGGTACAAAGGAGCAGTTAAAACAAAGGCTTCTATATCTCAGGTCCCAGTGTAAAGATGTCCAAACACACTTGAATAAATTGGACTCCTTAGTATGGAATTTGGGAGAAATGAAATGGTGCATTCCTAATTGGTTTGCACCGAGGAATCCATTAGCTATATTTTTCATTGAAATTGAAAATATAAGAAATAATCTCATAGCATGAAAAAACTCTTTTTAAATGAAACCCAATTTAGGAGTCTTAAAGTTTTGATTTTAGCAGTTCCCCTCTCCAGTGCGAGTATGTAAAACAAGACAGTTAGTAAACCCAGGTCTTTTCTTCTCATTGGACCATATCGACATCACAGCATACTGAGCTCTCCTTTCTCTGAGACTCACAGGCCTTCACACGCATAGCCCATGCTGCAGCATTTGTGGAAGCTTTGTGGTGTTCCCAGTGGGCTATTAGTTCACTGAGGGCTGAAATCAATCATAATCCATCTGTGTATCCCCTTAGCTCCTAGCAGAGCAGTGTACACATACTAAGAGCTTGGTAAATGTACAGGCATAATTGTCCTTAGAATGTTATTTCTTTAACCAAACTTTATAGAAAAGGATAGGATAAATAGAAGAGTGAATAGGATTTCAAGTTAGAAAAAAGTGTTCTACGATGCATAAAATAGCCATTCTGGTGTAAGAGAACTGTAGGTGTAGGCAATTTATTTATTTAACTATAATATACATTCCTGCAAAGTCTAAAAATATTAAAATTCATATATAACAAATAGTATTCATAAAGTACAGAAAGACATACACACTTACATACTGTAAGCACACACAACAACACACGTTCATATGTAGTACTTTCAAATGAAAGTACACATAAGGCTCAGTCTCTAACCTGTGTAGGTAAACCATGAGAAACTAGATTTGAGTTGTGCCAGGAAAAAAAATAGAAGAAGATCCAGATGGTGGAAATAAGGAATTCTCTTTAAGTTTTTGAAAAGACTATAAATAATACATTAATACATTTCCTTTTAAAAAACAATTAAACCATTACAAATAATAGAACTGCAGCTTCTAATCTCTATGTATATCTTGGAGTTAAACTCTTTATTTTGGGCATGTTTCTATTCATGTTTTTGTTTTTTTACAGTTAAATTTATGTTTGTACCATTAATAATATTGCACTTAATTTTGAGCTTTTTAAACATGCCATTTAGTTCTACTAGTTCTAACAGTCAAACACATACACACACACACACAAAAAAAAAAAAAACTCCACAAAAGAGAGTCCATTCTTATGAGAAAACTAAGGCCACATACTTGTAAGTACTAGTGCTAAAGTATGCCTTCCTAACCATGAATAAGATATTTCACCATTTATCCAGTCTTCCCTTTATGTCCTTCTATAAAGTTCATAGGTTTTTTTATAAACATCTTACACATGGTTTGCTAGATTTATTCCAGGGCACTTTATAGCTTCCATTAAAAATTTGAAATAGCTGTATTACGCCATATTTCCTAATTGACACTTGCTAGTGTAGAAGAAGATCATTAATTTTTAATATTGGTTTGGAATCAGCCTCTTTTCTGATATCCCTTGTATTTATTGTATTCTCTTGATTTTTCTAGGTATGCTATTATATCACTTTTTAAATGTGAGAGTTTTACCTTTTCTATTCAAATTTCTGTATATTTTACTTTTTCTTATTTAGTTGCATTGGCTAAGATGTCTAGTAGATTGTCAATTAGTACAGGTTATAACTTGCATTCTTTTCCTGTCCTTGATTTTTGTTTCCTAATAATGGGAATGCTTCTAGTATTTTCCATTTAAATATGAAGTTTGCTGTAGGGTTTTGGTTCATAGCCATTATAAAGTAAAAGATGCTCCCTTTATCTTCTAATGTACTTAGAGGTTTTATTTGCATTTTGTTTTTCATTATTTTTGGGTGTTAAATTTAACCTTTTTTCTAACATATTGAGACAGTCACATAAATTTCTATTTTATTATGTTAAGATAGTATATTTGATAGGTTTATCAATGATGACTTAAATCTTGCTTTCTAGAATCAAATCTATATATTGTTTTTGTTTGGTTGTTTATTTTTATTTTTTTGGTTTTTGTTTGTTTGTTTTGCTTTGGCAGTGTTAAGAATCAAACCCATGCCTTGCATGCTAGGTAAGCACTCTGTCTCTGAGCTACTTCCTCAGTCCCCTGTGTATTGTTCTTTTAATATAATACTGGATTTTACTTTTTTATGTGAGGTTTTACTTCATTTAATAGGTGAGGTTGGTCTTTAATTTTTGTTTATGCTCTTCTTATTCAATTTTTGTAACCAGGAAATCTGACTTCATAAAATAAATGTAATTTAACATGTTTTTCTGTGCACTGTGCAGTTTGTGCAAGAGGAGAATTATCTGCTCCTTGACGATTGTTAGAAGTGGCCTGTAATATTTATTATCTGAACCAGGGGAGTGGGGCAAGTAGATCTTTGAATATGGATTCAATCTCATCTGTTGTTTTGATAGTTTATATTTTCTCAAAAAATTCCATTTCAACTAGGTTTTCAAATGTATTGTTATAAAGTTGAATATTCTCTCATAATTTAACAGAAGCTCTTACAGTTGTGTCTCCTGCTTCATTTCTAATATTGCTGCCCATGCTCTCATTCTTCTCTCTCTCCCTCCCTGCCTTCACCCCCTTCCTCCATCCCTTTCTCTCTGTCATCTGCCAAAAGAATTGTCTAGTTTATTGGGTTTCCCCCCCAGTAATATCATCAACAAAAAGAGCTTTTGGGCCAGGCATGGTGGTGCACACCTGTAATCCCAGCAGCTTTGGAGGCTGAGGTAGGAGGATGGAGAGTTCAAAGCCAGCCTCAGCAAAAGTGAGGTGCTAAACAGCTCAGTGAGACCCTGTCTCTAAATAAAATACAAAATAGGGCTGGGGATGTGGCTCAGTGATTGAATGCCCCTGAGTTCAATCCCAGGTACCCCGCCCCCCCCAAAAAAGAGCTTTTTGTTTTATTTACTTTCCCATTGTTGCATTTGTTTTTTGATTACTAGTCTCTAATTTCTGACTCCACAACTGCCTTTTTTTTTTTTTTTTGGCTTTATTTGGATTTCTCTTGTGTTCCTTTTCCTACCTTCCTGAGTTGGAAGCTGGGTTCACTTTGGATTTGTTTGTTTTCTCATCTGCCTTGTTTTCTGAAAAGTTCATCTCAAGATCTGAGTAAGTTCTTGAAGCACTGTTGGAGTCAAACTGCACATCTACTAAATCAATATGTAATGCTTCCATATTTACATTTTCTTTTTAAACAAGAAGTTCCTCGAGAATGTGTGGGGCATTTTCTTAATTTCTACATTGCCACATATTAGAATTCCTGGATCCCAGACTCTGAGTTGGATATCACTGTGCAGGAGGGTTGGTTTTACTAAGGAATGCTTAGGGGATCACCACGTAGAAGGGAAGGGACAGAGAAGCACCTGGCAGAGGGAAAAGTTGGACGGGTATAGTCCTGTGGAGTGTTCCCAGTTAGGAAGAGGGGGCCAGGCCTTTGGACTTAAAGCCTTGGTATCAGTCTAACTGGATGTGGGTCACCCAGGAAGGGGCCATGACCTTGGGAAAGACAGCTTTTTTTTTTTCCAGCTGAGACTATTTCTGAAAAGCATTAACAACTGAGAATTGACTGCCAGCTGCATTTCAAAGTACCTGAGGGAATAAATCCTTCTTTGTAAGGAGGATCTGGTTTGAGCAGTTCATTACTTGATATGAATATTCATAGTTTAATATTTTAACTAACTTTTGTTGTTGACTTTTAATCTATATAAGGCATTTTCCTATGAATTTGAAAAATTTTTAAAGCATATGTTTTAGTGATCTTAGAATATTTTGACTAGATGTATGTAATAAAACATTTCTAATGAACCCATGTTGTATTCCCTTTAAATTGTTTGGATTTTTGGCTAGGATTAAACAGTTCTGCTTCTAATATACTTGTAGTTGAAACCCTGCGGAAGTAGCAACAGTAGTTGCAGAAATAGTGCTGTTCGCCAGGCATGGGTGGTGCACACCTGTAATCCCAGTGGCGGATTGCATGTTTGAGGCCAGCTGCAGCAAATTAGCAAGATTCTGAGCAATTTAGCAATATCCTTTCTCAAAATAAAAATAAAAGGGCTGGGATGTGGTTCAGTGGCTAAGCACACTGGGTTTAATCCTTGATTAAAAAAAAATCAAAAACAAAAACTAGTGCTCTTCTTATTGTCCATAGTTACTTCATAAAAATAAATTAACAGAAGTAAAATTGTATGGAAACATATATTTTGAGGCTGTTGATAGAGTGTGCTGTTTTGGCTAATTTACTTCCATACCAGCAGTATTGGTGCTTTTGTTTTCCTTGGTTTCTTGACAACAAGAATACTACCTGTTTTTCAATTGTTAATAATTGACTGGTGGCAAAAGTATCTTAATGTTGTCTCTATCCAATGAGGTATAGTTTAAATGAATATAAGAATGGATAGCAATTCCGAGCCTAAAATGGTGGTACCAGTTACCATATGGCTAGAACAAAGGCTTGATGTCTAATATTCTAGAAAGAAAATGGAATTACTGTTAGAGGAAATCTTAAATATGTTTACTCCACTCTCCACAATTATCAAATGAGAAACTTGAAATCTAGAGAGTGAAAGTGACTATTCAAAATCACCTAACTACTGAATGTCAATACTGAGATCAGACACAGGGGCTCCAAGCCACTACAATACCCTCTCTGGTTTGCTTGGGAAATAAATTTGTTCTTCCTTCCCATTTTCCAAAACCCATCAAACTGTGGTTTCTCAAAGGGGATTGATGAGCTTCCTGGGATGTGTTTTTGATTTTGTGTTTTATTCAAATGACAGTTTTTAAAATTATTGTGATTATATTTGTATTTTCTTGATGACTCTCTTTTGTCAAGTATTATCCTGTGATTTCAATGCCACTGTTATCTTTGTGACCTGCTTCAGAGTCAGATCACCTGGATTGAATTTTGGGTCCATCAGTTAATAGCTACATGACCTAAGAAAAGTGACTTAATCTCTGTGCTTCAGTTTCCTCATCTTTAAAATGGGCATAATACTTGTGTCTACCTCACAGGGGAGTTATGTGGAGTAAACCAGATGACAGTAATTCACACAGATGGTTCAGGACGGTCCAGCACATTGTTAATCTATTATTAACGAGGTGCTATTCCAAACTGGATTGTAGATACCTCTGGAATGGAAGGGGTTATCCAGAGATATATTGGTGGGGGTAGGGGGTTGGGGGATGAAGTGTTGGTACCCCAGGTGCTGTTGTCCATGGTGCTGAATTGTTACTTTACGATTGTCCACTAAAATATTGTTGGTTCTATGAAGTTTGTGGGGGAAGAGGCACTCTGACTACCCAGTGCCTTCTATAAGTAAATACTAGAATAACCCAGAGGATCCATCCTCAGGGAGTTTATAATCTAGAGGTGATATTAATAACCTTTCTACATCAGCAAACCAGTCTAGATACTGGGGGAATGTGAGCTTTACCTTCAGGCAGACATGAGTTTGAACAATGGCTCAGTTGTAGGGAGTTGGTCTTGGGTACCTTGGTATAGTAATACTTACCTAGAAAGGTTATATTGAGCAGTGCACTCATGTAGAGCCAGTAGGTGCTCATTAAATGGTTGATGTTGTTCATATTGTTCTGAGAAGCAGGAAGGGGAGGAAGAAAAGGAAAGGAGATTAGAAAACAGGAAATGGGAGAGGCTAAGGGAAAGGGAGGGAGAATGTGAGGTTCATGAAGTGGAGAATGGGGATGGGCCAGCTGACCACAAGTTCCTCCTGGTCCATGAAGCTCAGTGTGGTTTCACATATTGTTCTGAACTTGAATGTTGTCTCTCTGGTGTGGTTTTGTTGTGGTTATTTCGAACACACACACACACACACAAACACACTATCACCAAATTACCTGGTGCTCTTTCTAGGCTCACCCAAGAGCCATACTCACACTTTTGAACCAGAACTTTGAGGAGTCTCTTCTCAACATTTCTGTTTCTGAGTTGTGGATGAGCTGCCAACATTAATGGAGCTGTCATTCTCTTACCTTTTCAGGTTTCTTTGTTTCTGCTTCTTGTCCTTTCACTTTCTGGTAAGAAACTT
This sequence comes from Ictidomys tridecemlineatus, assembly GCF_052094955.1. NCBI lineage: Eukaryota > Metazoa > Chordata > Mammalia > Rodentia > Sciuridae > Ictidomys > Ictidomys tridecemlineatus. The sequence continues at coordinate 131,521,633 of NC_135479.1, read as the reverse complement.
ATAATCCATTCTGTGCCCTCCATAGATGACATATTTGGCACAAAATGTCACTAAAGGAGTATGAAAAACAGATACGGATTGGAAAGAAAGGGAAAACTCTGCAGGGAACATAAGTCATAACATGAGAATTTTAGGAGTGTGGCAGAATGACAGGTTTCTGGCAGTCGTAGAGCCCTGGCTTCCTTCTAATGTTTTCTTGCCTCAAGAATGTGGGACTGACACGAGAGATCCAGAATCTGTCTGCTTGAGGGCTCCTTAAGGAAAAGGAATAGCTCAGGTACTCCAAGGTCCAATTCTTTGACCCCCGCCCCCATGTTAATGGAAACCAGAGGTCACAGAATACTTGTTCCTTGCTGAGTCACCCTGAGTTTCTGTAGGTCAGGGGTGGGTTCCAAGAATTTTTTTTTTTAACATTTAACTCAGGTGATGCTGTTCTGCTGGTGTGGGAACCACAGTTTAAAAACCATTGATATATATATAAGTTCTACTTACTTACTACTAACATTATGCTAATAATTTTGTAAAGCATGTACTAATACTATTATTCCCATTTAGAAATAAAGAACAACTTCTTTCATATCACATAGCTGTGTGTGGTAAAACTAAGATTTGAATTCTGATATCTCTAATTCTAAGGCTAGACGTGTTCTTGATGATTTGGGCAGAAGTCTTCCTGATACCGGGTCTGAGTCTAGGGAATAAATTTTCCCCAGATAGTAATCTCAAGAAAGGGACCTTCCATTACCCCCTCAGCCCTGGAGTGGCATTGGACCTGCCTATTGCTATGTGCAACCTTCCATTTACATTTCCCCCTGTTGCGCCCCTAGTGGCAAAGAAGAGCAAACATCCTCCCGGGTTTCACAAACTGGTGGCCCCAGAGCAAGATTTTGTTGAAGTCTCATGTTTTTGCCTCCAAACTTCCTCCATATTTTGCATTCTATTCCATTCTGTGTTCATATTTAATATAGCCTATTTCCCCTCAACAAATATTGGCCTCACAGGAACATACTATGCCTTCTTGTTTACCTTCCATTTGAGGATGAGGGTATAGGATCTCTAATTCTGGCTTATTGATTGATTATATTAGCACCTTGCACAGGGCCAGGCACTTAGGTACTTGATACTTTTCACCCAGAAGTAATATGGTGGAGGGAAAACCAAAATGGATTGGGTCCAAATACCACCCTGTCACTAGTGGAAAAATCACTCTGGGTCCATTTTTACTGTTGTAAAATGGGCATAAAAAATACCTTCCTCACAGGGTTTGATGAATATACAGATGTGGTGAGTAAAGTACCAGATGTGCCCTAGTCTATAAATGAAGGTTGCTCTTATTATTGATGACTATTGAAAATTTTCTTGATTAGGTAAACACATAAATGTTTCAATGATTCATCCTCAAGCTATTATCCTCAAGAGACTCCCCAAATCAACCCTCAGCCCCCTGCAGTAGCAGGTCTCAACTTCCCCTAAGAGCCTAAAAGCCTCTGATGTACACCAACCCTCCTGATCTCTGCCCCCTGCACATGAGAAGCTCGACTGAGCCTGACATTTTTGTGACTCCCCTGGAGAAGACTCTCATCTTCATTCTCAGGCCACTAAAGGGGTACAAAGTGTTCTTCAAATGGAAATCCTCTCTGAATTCGTATGAGTGGCATGTCATATCAAGACTAATTTTTATGTTTAAGGACTACGGACCATATGCTGCTAATCTACTAAATGAGTTATTAGGTATTACTCATATTTGCTATTCATAAACTCAAATTAGCTCATTACCAAGTTCCCTGAAGGCTCTAATTCAGTTATCTGTGAAGTCAGCCTGCCTCTAAAGGCTCAGCAGCTACTGCCCCCGCACTTAAGCAGATGGTTAGAATCCTGTGACCTGGGGGAAGGCCACGTTGTTATCATTTTCATTGCAATGTCAGTCTTGTTTTGAGTTGGTTGTGGTTTTCAGCTACTGCTATAGTTTCGTTTTAATTAGAAATTATAGTTCATTTGACTTCAGCATTATCATATTAGTCTGTGGAGGATATTTGGTTAACCCTACAGCACGCAGTGGTACCTATTTGCATCAAATTTATTTTTAGTCTACAATTTTCCAATTACTAGATTTTAAGATATGAACAAGTTGTAGTTCAAGCATGAATCATGCATATCCTGTTGCTAAACAGATACATATGTAATCTGAACCCAAAAGTGCTTATACAGTTGTTTTGGTTATCTATGTCTACATAACTAAGTACTCCAAAACATACTAGCTCAACACTCATTTTATTATTTTGCATGATTGTGTACACAGGAATCCAGATTAGGCTCAGCATGGATAAGTTATTTCTATTCTGCATGATGTTAATGAAGGCTGGAAAATCCAAGATGGTTTCTTGTCTTGTATGCCCCGCATGATGGAGTTCTGGCTGAAATGTCTGATTGGGGTCTTATATGTGGGGTTTCAGGTCTTGTCAGTGGCTGGGTTGCTCAGTTCTCCTCCAAGTGATGTTAACCTCTCTTTGTCTGTCTGGCCTTTCCACGTGGTCTCTGTGTGATCTTTCCAACAAAGTGGTTGAAATTCATATCAGGCAGTTCATTGCTCCCAAGAACACAAAAATGGAAGCTACCAGGACTTCTCAAGGCTTGGGCCTGACAGGCACAGCATCACGTCTGTCCACTGCATCTCTGTGATTAAGGCAAGTCACAGGTATAGCCCAAACTCAGAAGGAAGGGACTCCAAAAGGCTGTGCATAGTAGGAAGTATGGTTTCTTAGGGACCACCAATATAATGGGCTGTGACAATTCATTAATAGATTCAAGCAACTTAATAACTTGAATCTACTATCAGGTCAAGCATAATAAAGTGGTCATGTTATAAGTTTGTAGGTTAGAGTTCATAATCCTGATAGCCTTTAAACTCAAAGGTCATATTTTATATTAAAAGGTATGTGTCAAACCATATTTTATTATAAAGTTAGCAACTAATAAGGCTACTATTCAACAATTTTATTCCAACTTGAGGATTTTGTTCTCCCATTCTTTATTATCACTCTGTTCTATCTCTACGTGGACATGCAGACAGATGTGGTAAGATCTTTTGTTCCATGCAAATGATCTCTGTCAAAAAAGGTCAAGCATGACTTTTCTAGTGGTCAAGAAATGAACCTTCAGAGACCTTATAATGTCGAGAGCTGTGAAGTAGACGAACGCTTTTTCTGCCCAAAAGGAGTTCAGAGTTCAATAAGATAGAGAGTTGGTATTTAAGTCAGCTTTTTTTGTCACTGTGATCAGAAGCTCTGACAAGAACAATTAGAGGAGGAACAGTTTATTTGGCTCACATTTTCAGAAGTTTTGGTCCATAGACCACCGTCTCCATAGCTCTGGGCTTGGGGTGAGGCAGAATATCATGGTGGAAGGATGTAGCAGAGGAAGGCAGCTCAGGACATGGCAGTAAGGAAGCAGAGAGAGCTCTGCTGGACAGAGGTACGCCCCCAGTGACCCACTTCCTCCAGCAATACCCTACTTTCCTACAGTTACAGCCCAGTTAATCCATATCAGGTGATTAATCCATTAATTAAATGAGGATCTCATAACCCAATCATTTCACCTCTGAACTTCCTTATATTGTCTTACATGTGGGCTTTTGGGGGACACCTAATATCTAAACCTTAACATTGGCAAGTCCATATAGTGTGGTAAGTGTCATAATGAAGAAAAGCCCAAAGTGCTATTGGAGAACAGAGAAGCCATGCCCAGACTAGGCTGGGCAATGTATGAGAACTTCTTAAAGTAGGTGATACTTGAACTGAAATGCAGAGGCCACATAAATGTCACGGGATCAAAGAAGGAATAATGGGAATAAATGCCAGAGATGGGACAGTTGTCAAGAGGTGACTTGTCCCAAGTCTGGGAAGAGAAAGGACTCTTTTTAGCTTCTAGTCATTCTTCTTTTATAAAAAAAAAAAATGGGTGCATTATGGCTTTGTTATCAATCTTCAGATGCATATAAATAAGCTCCCCCAATCTGATGTCATATTCATGAATTAATGTTTTTAGGAGAGCAAAGAGGAGATGAAAAGGTGTTTGTTCCTGGATAATTGGGTATGGATGATTCATTCAAATGAATAGAGAGACCTGGGGTGCAATTCAATACTCATTGAATTTGCCATCTCCTCCTGACTTGTGATTTCCATGCTGACATCTGTACAGAACAAATAGAGTTCGATCCAGTATACAAAATTGCAGAGCTAGAAAATGTGTCAAGAACCATTATTCCCACCCCCTCATTTTATAGGCAAGGAAACTGAGGCCCAGGGAGCTGAAGCCATTGCTCAGAGTGGCATAGCTTTAGTGACATCAAATACTCTTCTCCCATCCAAGTCAGACAATATCCAATCTGAGTTTTATTTAGAAAACCCTATTAAATTTTGTCCTGTCAGGAAAGATGCTCAGGGTGGTAAAAAGAAGATTGTTTACACTGAAAGGAGCCTCTGAGAGGAAAGTGATTGGGCTTGGCTGCTGAGAGGAAAAGCCGGCTGGTGGGAGCTCCAGCAGCCCTCTTGTGTGAGAGCTGTCATCCCTATCAAAGGGCAGAAAGGCAGAGGTGGGCTGTGGTGTGGGATCCATTTACAGAATCAAGCAGTGTTTCAGCCCCTGTTTTCTCCTGGCAGAAACAAAGAACAGTGCCACTCCTTCCCCTGTGAAGCCAAGGCCTGAGCTACAATGGAACAATGATGGTAATAATAGAGCATTTGTTGAGTTATTACAACAGACACCTCTTCCCCTCCTTACCCCTCCTCACCAAGCGCATCAGCTCTTTCAGGAAGCTACCTGGCCTCCATGGCTGCTCAGTCCCATAATGCCCTGGTCATATCTGTACCACTACCCTTACGACTTGTGACTGTGTTTGTTTTTTCAATCTTTTTTTTTTTTTTTTTTTTTTTTTTTAGTTGTTATGGAGTCACTGCCTTTATTTGTTTTTATGTGTGCTGGGATCGAACCCAGTGCCTCACACTTGTGAGGCAAGTGCTCTCTACCTCTGAGCTACAACTCCAGCCCCGCGGCTTGTGTGTTAATTAGCTGTTTAGGTTTTCGTCTCCCACCCAGGACTGTCAATGTCAATACGGAAACCTGTGGAGTCCTATGGAACACAACTGGGAGAGCAGATAAATTTGCTCAAAGAGTTCCAAAAAGAAAAGAAGCAACTTTTTATACGGAACCAGAGAGATGAGTAGCAAGGTGGTTTGTTATAAGAATTAAATAATAAAGGGCATCCCAGGTAGATTAAAGACATGGCATATTTGTCCATTAACTAAGGTTTCTGAGGTCCTGCCGTGTGTCAGGCACTTTGCTAGTGCTAGAAGTAGACAGAAGGTCCATCTGGCTAAAGCATAAAATGTGTGGGGGAGGAGGTAACTGGGGTGAGAATGGGAAGGTGGACTATCACCATGGGTTAGAACTGGCTGAGGAGTTGGCCCTTTAAGCCCCAAGAAGCCTCTGAAAAGGAATTGTTAGAGTCACATTTGGTTCTAAATGAGGAAGATCTCTATGAATAGATATGGAGTGATTCATAGACTACATTGTTAAGTGAAAAAAACAATGCAAACAACCATCTATCATGTGCTGTCTTTTGTGGAAGGAGGAAAGGGAAATAAGGTGTCCATGTGTCTGCTCTCTGTGCAACAATTAACACAGGAAAAATTGACAAAAAACTTTCAGGGGTGAGTGGGAATAAGATGGAAAAAAGAGAGATAGGAACAGAGAAAAAAGAATGGGGGGAAACAATGCTTCCCTGAGTATACCCTTTAATATGATTCAGGCATTTGGAACCAAACTGAAAAGAATCCCTGGGAATGGAGAAAACACCCTAAAGTGAAATTCAAACAGAAAGTAATGGGGGTGGGAAAGAACTGACGCAAGCAGCTTTGGAAAATAATCTTTTGAGGAGAGACTGTTGCCTGAAAATCAAAAAACCTGAAAGCAAATTGTGAACTCTTTTTCACAGAGATGTGAACTAGCAGTTCCGAAATTTCTGTGTGTGGTAATGTTGAACAAATAAGTATCTTGTCAATAATGGAAACAACGTTTGTTGGAGAAGAGGGCTTAAAAATATGGAACAAGGGGAAGGCTAAAATGGACATTGTTGTACTGGAGTTGGAGGCATGAGCATGAAGTCAGGGTGATGGATGGATGGAGAGGCAGACAGAGATGAGATGTCTGTGTACATGTGCATGTATTTCCTAGATCTGTAGGGAATATGTTTACAAAATAAGGAACCTCCTCTTAGTCTTGTTCCAGGTGGTTGGAATGAGCTTCTGCTGTTCAAATCTGAGACAATTTGAGAATCCAAACAAACAAAGATAGCAATGGATTATAACCCACTGGATAAAATAAGAATCCATGAATATAATTGAATATATATAATATATTATATATAACATAATATATATAATAAATATATGTATATTAAAGCAACATATTCTATACTTATTTATATGTGTTCATTATTTATATGTTTACTTAATATAATTTGCATTTATTATATATGTACTTTTCATAGTGCATATATACTGACATAATAATTTACATATATATGCTGATATAAATAAATAAAGGAGAAGGGAAAACTCCTTCTTGCAGTAGATTCTCAACTAATAAATATATAGAGAATGATGGATTTAGAAAATCACTACCATAGTAATAATTAATCTAGGCAAGAGTGAATATTAAAACTAGTGGATAAAACTTTGACAGTAATTACAAAATTCAACCACCTGGAACAAGATTAAGAGGAGGTTTTGAAGTCTGTGAAACACCGTAGACCTTCCTTCCAACTGCTGTCAGCTGACTGCTTAAGCCATATTGCTAAGCACTGTGTCAGTAGCGGTTAAGAAGAGTAAGTATTCATTGAATGTTCACTACCTGACATGCATTGTGCTAAGTGGGAATTTGGGGGCTTAGTAGTTTGCATATATTTATTAACTCACTTCTTCCTAACATCAACTCAGTGAGCCTTTTTTCAAAATCGATATCCTCACCAATTTTTTTTCCCTAGAACCAGGGATTAAACCCAGAGGCACTTCACCACTCAGCCATAGCCACAGCCCTTTTTATTTTTTATTTTGAGACAGGGTCTTGCTAAGTTGCTCAGAGTCTCACTAAGTTGCTGAGGCTAGCCTTAAACTTGTGGTCCTCCTGCCTCAGTCTCCAGAGCCACTGGGATTATGGATATGTGCCACCACGCCCTGCTGGTATCCTCATTTTTAAGAGGAAAAAGCTGAAGTTGAATTAATGAAAGATTTATCTAGAATCAAATCAACAAGAGACAGAGCCTCCGATTCCAATTCCCTGCCTTTGGCATTGAGTCCAATGTTGCCCTATCATGCGGTATGCCTCTGCGTCTTCTTAGAATTCTGCTGACGAAAATGTGAAGAATAATTAGACCATTGAGGCATTCTTAAACCAAAGCAGTGGTGACTGCCTTATTCTCCTTTTTCTGCCTCCTCATTTTTCTCACCTGCAAAATAGAGACAGCAATACAGTAATTTTTCATTTAATGGCAGGGGTGTGTTCTAAGAGCTGCATTGTTGGGCAATTTTGGTTTTGTGTGAACAACATACAGTTACTTACACAAACTTACGTGGTATTAGGTCCAATCTCTTGATGTGAATGAGGGATGTGGTTACATGGGGTGTATGAGGCCACTGCCATCATAGCATGGCCTATTAGTTTAGTAAGCTTTTTGTTTAATAAGTAGGAGAACATGTTAAAATAGTGATAAAAAGTATTGTGTAGTATATACATAAACTAGTAACTTATTCGTTTACTATCAAGTATTACATGTTGTTTGTAGTGTATGTGCTATGCTTTCATATTACTGGCAGTGTAGTAATTTGTTTATACTAGTATTACCACCATCACGAGTAATGTGTGGAGCTATGACATGATAGCGAGAACATCACTGGGCCATAGGAATTTTCCAGCTCCATTATAATCTTTTGGGACCACTATCGCATATGAGGTCTATAGTCTGTTGTTGACCAAAGTCATTATGCAGTTCATGACTACACTTAATGTACGTGTTCTTATGAGGACTAAATTAGATAAGGTACGTAAAGCATTTGGCACAGTGTGAAATGAGTGTCCATTAAATGATAGCAGCAACATTGGTAATTGCGGTCGTAATGTTGAACTCCCTAGTAAGATGGAAAACATTTCTAAGAGACATCTCTTGCTTTGGGACTGAATTGATGATCTGGGACTAGATCATAAAGAGCTCGTGTATCATGAAAAGAAGATTACATCTCATTCTATAAGCAATAGAAAGCACTGAAAAATTCTGTTACTTGGAGAGATGTGATCTGGTTGGCAATTTGCAGAGCAGACCAAGGGGAAGAGAGAAAAACTTAAGACTAGGAGATCAGAAGAGGCTGTTGTCAAAGACATGGCAGAAGATGATGGGGGCCTGGTGTGCTGGTGAGGAGGGGATATGTGAGAGACAGCCACACTACTGGATGGGTGCTTGGATTTAGCTGGAGAGAAAGGGGAGGAGCTTAGGTGGACCTTCAGCCTCAGGCCTGGGTGTAGCCCTGGTAAGGCTTGACCAGCATGCAGAGGAGGAGCAGGCTGGAGACTTGGAAGGTGCCAGCTTAAGGTGGTTTGGAACAATCAGCAAAGTCACGGTAGAAACTTGGATATTTACATCTGGATGGAGGACTCTGAAGATCCAAATATTCAGATCCACATTGGGAGAGAACTTAGCCCCAGAGAGTAAGTGAAGTTGTGGAGACAGATGAGGTCCCTCAGGGAAGGAAGGGAGGTAGAGTGAGGAGACAGCTGAAGATAGAATTTTGGAAACACCAATGTTTACAGAAAGAAGAGACCAAAGGAGACTGAGAAAAGGAACACTCAGAAAGATAAGCAAGGTTCAACGTGGGAGTTTTCTGCCATGGCACAGGCTGTGACGAAGCAAGGGAGAATTGAAAGGCTGCCTGTGGGATTTGGAACTGGTGATCAGCAAGGGCAGGTGCCAAGTGCAGAATCAAATTTGCCCCTTGATTAAGGAGAGACTGGTCCTTTATAGAGGGAAGAAATCCACTTAAATGCTCCCAGCGATGCAGGCATCTCACCTGCCAGCCGTGCACTCCCATCTACTGCCCTTCCTTACAGAACTGGAGTCCCTCTCCCCCCTACCCCCGCATCTGGTCAGCCCACCTATTCACTTCTCCAGAGAACTCCCCACATATGCCTGCCCACTGGGACCTCCATCCTACATTGCTTGTATGCTCCAGGATCCCCAAACCTGCTTTGAAGTTGGTTCCCAGGATGGATACTATTTTATTAAAACCATTTTTTTTTTTTTTTTTGGTACTGGGGATTGAACTCAGGGGTACTCGACCACTGAGCCACATCCCCAGCCCTATATTATTTAGAGACAGGGTCTCACCGAGTTGCTTAGCACCTCACTTTTGCTGAGGCTGGCTTTGAACTCGCGATCCCCCTGGCTTCAGCCTTCCAAGCTTCTGGGATTAAAGGCATGCGCCACCGTGCCCAGCAGTGGCTTATTCTTTAGTAACGTAGGATCCTGTGTTGCAACTCGTCTTTATTTCTCCTCCTATTGGGTTGATGGTTTCCAACCAAATTTTTTAAATCTCAACCAGAACAAGAATTAAACTCCTAATTATGATCAGTCTACAGATTCATGTATAACTGAAAGGCAAGTCCCCAGGCAAGGCATACTTTTACTATGGTAGCTGCACAGTAATATTTTCAACTCCGTTCCATTCTACCCTGTTCTATTTCATGTTTTTAAGTGCTGGTCCTGGCCTACTACATTAATTTTATATCCCACAGAACTGATTTACTGTAATATGCCGTGCTAGGAGGGGATAAAAGAAAAAGACACCATTTTTCTGAGTCCATTCCCTTTTCTTTCATTTAGGCCCCTCAGCAGGCCTTCCCTCTTACCTCCTTTTTATGGCTCTGAGAGGACACAGAACTGCTTCTATCACTAGATTTTAGCCAATCTTGGCATTATATGAATTTTCAAAATGGCTCACTAGGGGAAGGTAAGCAGCTATAATAGTAGAATTTAGAAATCAGTGAAGGAGAGAATGGCTCACCTTTCAAATCTTCCCTTATAGATTACTGTTCCTGTAATTACTCTTGGGGCATCCTAAGGCATTTTCATTCCATGCGGATTCCTTTAGGTAGCCCTAATACTACCACTCGCCTGAACCAGTTAAACTTTCCCAGTAAGTCCTACCTATACAGGCCTTCCCTGTGTTGGGGTGCAGCGGAGCGTCAGAGGGGAGAAACCACACAAGAGACTCACTTCATGCAATCGCAGGGGGGAAGTTTATTGAGGATCCTGTTCCAGCGCGCTGGGACTCTGTGCCCACTCAAGAAGGGAGAGAAGCCCAGAGCCCAGAGCAGAGTTCAAGCAGAGCTTAAGTACACTTTTTGGAGAGGGTGGGGGGCTTTGCATACATCAGAACAAATCATCATGAGGCGCGGGAAAATTGAACAACAACCCTAAGTCAGGATTAGTGCATACATTGGCGGGAACAATCAGGGCAAGAGTGATTGGTGCTCCTAGGTGGGGTACACATTCAAACTGATTGGTTTAGGTCCTGCAATGCCTACGTGCCAAGCAACTCGGAACCCTTAGCTATTAAACAACCAGAAAGTCAGTGGAAATATTTACTGGGCAGTTCCAGTATTGTCCTAACAGCTACAGGGATTACAGGTTTTGGGGGTAGCAGAGGGACTCTAACAATACCCAGTCTTTTACTTTTTAACCCAATCCCTGCACTTTGGAAACTTTAGGATGCCTGGTCTTTTACACTTTAACTCAGGCTCTGCGGCTTAGAATCAGCTTGGAAATTTTACCTTTACACCTGCATGGCCTACCTATATTCATACAGGCCACAGATTGCCACTTGACACCCACCCACAGCTAAACAACAAACGGCAGTTGTGTTGCTCTGGTTTCTATGCCCTCTTCAGCCCTTTCCAAAGGGAGATTGCTCCCTGAAAACCCTCTGAACCATTGCCTTCTGTGGATATTTCAGCAAAGAACTTTTGTGTTTTTCTTTTTTTTTTTTTAATTCTAACATTCTCATTTTCAATGTCTTTTCTGCTTCTACCTAGGAAAAGCCAAAATTTGTGAATTCACCTTGACTACAAACAGGAGAATGTTACCTGAGGAATAGCAGAAGATTTTTCGCAACTTCAGAAACGTGCCTGCTGCTACCATAGGCGCTTGAGTCCGGTGAGAAGTGTCCTGAAGGGCTCATTTGTTGCACACCTGCAATGAGCCAGTCCCTGTGCTGGGCCTCAGCTTCACCCTGGTGAACACAGTTCCATCCCTGGCCTCAACGTGCTCACACCCAGTTTAAAGATGAGCGAAGAGCAATGGGTCTCTCTCACTCCCGAAGAATTTGACCAACTTCAGAAATACTCTGAATGTAAGTAAATGGATGATGGACAGAAACGGGATGGGATTTCATCTTGCCTGGAGAGGGTATTTCTGGAGAACAGAGCAATACAAAAAAAAAGCCACAGAGAGCAAAATCAGGCCTGACAGTTTCTATTGCCTTATAAACACAGAATTAGGGTCTTTAATATAAAAACAAAATATTTTTTAAAATATATAAGTAATTACCTTTAGGCTCTATAAATAATACATGCTCACCACAGAATTTGGGATATTCATGGAAGAAAATAGAGTGGGTTAAAAATCGCTGGTCAACCCTAGGATGGGTTCAGATCACTCTCCTCCTGTGCATATTGCTTTACATAGTTGAGTTCTAACAATGTACCTTGTTTTTGAAACCTGAGCTTTTCACCCAACACCATCATAAGCATTTGGTCAAATCAGTTAAATCTCTTTTGCATAATTTTGAAGTGCTGCAATTTCTGTGTTTCCGTGTTACTCAGTGACTGACTTGAACACTTTTGCATTTGGACCCAAAAACCTTCTTTCAGTTAGGGACTGAACTCTGTGTGAATCTCTCTTGACTTTGATCTGGGAAGTCTTGGGCTTTTGCTTGGACTCTTGGTTTCCCATTCATTGTGCCCAGGAACCATTTCAATGCATTAAGTCAGCAGTGGAGTGGTGCCTTCACACATGGGCATTTAGTTGTGCCCGCCATGGGTCACTGCTAATCCCAACTGGTGACAGGAATCTGCTTAGGCTGAGGCAGAAGCCTGTGTGATCACTTCCCTCTGCACAGAGTGGTCTTCATTGACTGTGCCACGGCACTGATTTTCTTGAGTGCTTTGTCATGCAGAGTTGCGCCACCTACCCAATTTCTTCCCCCTTCCTTTTAATTATAATGGCAGCTTTCCACCTGCCTGCTAAGGTTGTACAGGTCCCCTCCAATTGCCCTTCTGGTGGCCCCTCCCTCTCCCTCAGGCAGCCCCTCCCTCTCCCTCAGGCAGCCCTTGTCCACACCACGGATCTAAAAGTAAACCAGGCCTCCCACAATTACCAGCTCTGCTTCTTGAGACAGTCCTGAATACCCCAAGCCTCCATGTCCTCTTCTGTACAATAAGAGGACTGAACGAGGTGTTCTAACCCTGTGGTACCATCTGGGCCTAACATCCTGTGACGTCACATGGTCCCAAGGTCAACAAGAGTCCCATTGGATCCTGATCGTTCTCCCTCTTGGTGCTGTGTGGCCTGTGCTTTCTTGTCTAACCTTGATGAGTTTAAAGAAACTCTACAGTGTATTGACAGGGAACAAGGAATCACCCCCTGGGGTAGCTTGAATTTAATTTAGCCTGCTTCATAGGTCAGCAAAGTATCAGCCCGACAAGGATGAAAAAGAAGCATATAGAAGAGTCCTACCCTAGAGGGATCAGAATCTTGTTAGGGGGTCAGAAATGTGCTCCTGACAGAAACAGAGAATTGCTCTAGGGCATCAGGAAGGAGGTGTTGGCTAAATGGAGCTTATAAAGGTACAAGGTACAAGGAATCCAAGGCCAGGGAAATCAATACGGGAGAGTGTGTACCACACATAGGGGGATTCAAGAAATTTATTGTCTTTAATCAGTGGGGACTAGAAATCTAAAATCAAGGAGTTTGTAGGGATGGTTCCTTCTGAAGACTGTGAGAGAAGGACCTATCCCAGGCCTGTTTCCTCAGCTTACCATTGGCCATGTTCTCCCTGAGTCCCTTCACATGGTCCCTGTGTGCCTGACTCTGTCTAAATTCTCCCTTTTTATAAGGACATGGTTTTACTGAATTAGACTCACCCCATTCCAGTAGGACCTCAGCTCAACTAATCACGTCTGCATCCGCCCTATATAAAGTCGCATTTTGAGGTACTGGGGATTGGGACGTTAATATATGAATGGGGTGGGGGGGACAATTGAACCCATATCAGATGATTTAGCTGAGTGAGCTCTAAGGGAGAAACCAGAGTATTTAGTAATAAGTGGCCCTTCCCTAGCTTGGATTTTTTTTTCTTCAGCCATCCTCTTTGTCCTGTGACCCTTTCTTATCCTTTCTATGTCCCAGGACTAGGCAAGGTACTCCAGACCTGTTGTTCTAATAGGAGAGGGGAAAAAAAGATAAAATTCTTGGAAAATAATTAGTCCTGAGAGGAAACCCTGAAAAAGTCACTTTTAGATGCATTCTGGTATTCAGTCAGATCACATTGCCATAGCAACCGCTCTTCCACAACCACATAAACAGGAGCTTTACAATAGCGAAATAATGAAGTGTGCAGCCCGAGAACTGAGAACTTCCTCCCATGAAGTTACCAAGTGGGAGGGGCTCTTGGAGTGCTCCATTTATGTAGCATAAACCTGCATAGTCTCTGGTGGCTTTCTGGGAGGGGAAAATCCATTCTAAAACTGCTCTTGGAAAAAAATCAACCAAGTTATATTGTTATATTTTGTGCCTCTACAAATATGCAAAAACAAATTCCACTATTACATATAATCATAATGCACCAATGAAAAAGAAAAAAAAATGATAAAAACTGCTTGTGGAGGCATAAACTTGGGAATATACATCCAATACTATTTTGTATGCTGTTTTCTTCTAACAGTATCCCAATTATCTATTGCTGCATCAAAACCACTTCAAAACTTGTGGATTTGAATAACAAGTTGGGAATCTGCACAGGACACAGTGGGCATGACCAGTCTCTGGTCCACATGTTTGAGGCTTTAAGTGGAACAACTCAAAATGACTAGACCATTGCATAGTGGTTCCTAGGTGGAGCCTCTCTGTCCAGCACCTCCTCATCTTCCAGGGCCTCTGCATGTGGTCTGCTTCTAGCAGGACTTTTAACATGATGGCCCAAGACTCCAAGAGCAAAAAGGCAGCAGCTGTCAGACCTTTTAAACACCTTGGCTCAGAGGTCCTAGAATGGAGCTCCTTCTACATTCCATGGTTTAAAGCCATTCCAGGCCTGACCCAGATTCCATGGGGTGACGGAATGGACTCCATATCTCATAGACAGTGGCTCACAGTGAGAGATGGGATGGCGGGGATGGTCAGCCACCATCTTTAGAGACCATGATTCCATCATTCAACGAGCTCTGGGAGCATGATTTTTAGTGCTTGCAGAGACTTCTTTTGAATACATTTAAGTATTTCATTTCACCAAACAAGTTATTACAATCTTAGAATACATTAACACACTCATTGTGTTTAGTAAGGCAAATTGGGGTCCCCTCCCGCCCTACCCTGATCATGCCTCTCTGGACATAAAACATGTATTTATGGGTACTACAGTTTACAATGGATGATGGATAAACCACATTTGTTTAAGAAATGTTGCTGGTGGAGTGAGGGGCTTCCCAGCCTGATTGGAGAAATAAAGTGTGCTTTTGCTGGGGAAGGGAAGGAAAAACTGCTTGTTTATTAAAATATGTCAGTGCTATTTGGGGAAGAGGTGATAAATTAATTATGAATGGTTTCAAGATGGTAACCTTGGGACTAGATGGTAGCCCTGGGACTAGTGAGAAGAAATCATAGGTCACGCCTGTCCAAGGTAGAAGATTGGCTTTCAAGGGTTGAGTTTCCTTTCCCTAGAACTATGTGGCAGAGTTGGCCAAGGCACTGTAAGAAAGATATGAGCCTTAGTTGTCTGGTTGATTCAGTGACCTTCAGGAGCCTTTCCAGGATTTAGTTTCTGTGTTTATAGCAAGTTTCTTTTTTACTTTAGAGAGAATTGCACATGGGGACCCCCATTATTGAGCCTCTTTCTGAGAATACTGTTGTTTTATTGGGATGGGGGAAATTTTTCCAGGATTTATTTGTTTGTTATTTAAAAGTTCCATGATTTGTCAATGATAGAAACTATTAGTTTTTTTCAGAAAGGAAAATAGTCGGTGAAGCCTCAGTTTGACTTTTAATTCTATAACATTTCCTTCATCAGCTAGTGGTTTCTTAGATCATGAAGAATTTTTAAAGCTGAAAGAGATCTTACTCATCATTAATTCTAATTCCTACCCATCTTATGAATGAAAGCACTGAAACCAGGAGCCCAAGGTCACACAGAAGGTCAATGATAGCATAGGAATTAGAACTAAAGTCTCTCAATTCTAACGCAAGTTCAGTTTGTTTCAATTCCATTTCAAGAAATTAAAAAAATGTCCAAAGGAGTTCAACTTTCAACCATACCTTAGTAAACAGATGATAGATAGCTCAATTATATTATAATAGAGCAAAATTTTTAAGTATATTTAAAAATAATGGATCAGTACATTGTGCCATTAGGATATATGTTTTGTTAGAGTCCAGTGAAGGCGAAGTTTCTGACTTTAAAGTGTAGATAGAGTTCAGAATCCAAACCTGTCAATGTGAATAGGGGAGCCAGAGAAAATGTTTAAGGCTGAAAAGGTAGAACAATGTAAGAGTCTGAATACGCATTGTTGATACTTGCATCCAAGACCCACAAGGGTCATCTCTCATTGCTTCTTAGAAGAGAGAACCATGACTATTTCTCACCCATATCTCTTTTTGAGTACAACTGGTCTTTTTCTTTAGTGAGGACCAGGACTCTGCCCACAAGGAGTCCCAGAATCCTATGGATGGGGAGAAATTTCGATGGAACAGTGGCTCTCCAAATTTGGTTTAGCTCTCCTGGACAGCTTGTTAAAATGCAGATTCTGAATCACATGCAAAGCTTTGATCATTTTCAATGCCACTCTGGACCATTTACTCATAATCTGGAAGCATGGGACCCAGGCATCAGTATTTTTTAAAGCTGACCAGGTGATTCCAACATGCAGCCAAGGTTGAGAACACCTGGTTTATCTTTTCCCTCTATGCTTCTGGGAATTACAGGGCACATGGCACAAGCAAGACCAGCTCAATCCCTTTTCTAGCCCTTGTCGTTCAATAGATCTTTATTGAGTATCTGTTTGTGCCAGGCAAAGAGCTACATGCTGAGGATAAACAGTGATCAGGAAAAGAAGCCTAGCTGGGAGAGTAGGATATAAAGTGAGTCAATGCTTA
The DNA here is from genome assembly GCF_052094955.1 of Ictidomys tridecemlineatus. Taxonomy (NCBI): domain Eukaryota; kingdom Metazoa; phylum Chordata; class Mammalia; order Rodentia; family Sciuridae; genus Ictidomys; species Ictidomys tridecemlineatus. The sequence goes on along the minus strand of NC_135479.1, from coordinate 131,505,165 downwards.
TGAAGCTGGACTTCTTGTAGGTGCTTCCACATCCTGCTCTGGGGCCCAATTCCTTCTGACTGAAGAGATGGGACTTTCAGTGCAGTGCTCTTGGTCCTGGCTCCTCTGTTTGGACATCATCCTCTCTCTTTCAAGGGTCTCTTTCAGGACCCTCACAATTTTTGTGTGTTTGTATCTATCTCACTGTGTTCTTTACTCCTTGAAAAAATTAGAAAATTTATTCATACATTCCAGCCTTTATTTGAATATAGAAAATTTATATTTTATTTTTTTCCTCATGTATCAACTTTTTCTCCCCTTTCTCTCTGCATCTCCACCTTTCCTTGTCTTTGGAATATGTCCCTGTAGCCTCAGCATCATGGTCTTTCTGGTTTGTGACAGGCAAGCCTCAATGGTCAGCCCACAGATCTGCAGGAATGCTGCCTGGGTCACCAAAAGTGAGGTCCATGACCTGCATAAATAAGTGCATCTGGATCTAATTCAAAATGCAGAATCTCAGGCCTTGGTCCAGTTCTGCTGTCAGAATCTGCATTTTTCCCGATCCCAGGCAATTCGTATGCTTGTTATAATTCAAGAAGCTCTTCAAGAACTTTGAGGAATGAAAAGTTAGGCACCTTGGATTTTTCACTCTTATATGTGGGTTTTGAGGTTCACTTCCAAACATGTTGACTTATGATTACTTTAAAGTTTAAAAGTTCAATAACCTGGTGCTCAAATACTCAAGTGTTCTTAACTGGAAGACAATGTATAAAACTCTGGGTTCTGGTCCAGACAGCACAGCTGATGCTCTTCTATGAACACAAATCTCTGATTTGTCTGTTTATATGGAGGGCATTTCTGCCCCATACCAACATGGCATCCTCAACTGTTTGTGAGAAGAGCCAAATTTTTTCCTTATATAGGTTTTTAAATGTTTAGAACATTATAGTTATGCATAATAGTTGGGTTCATTTTGACAAAATCATACGTGCATGGAATTTGATTTACTCCATTTCAGTTCCCAGTTCCATCCCCTTCTCCCTCCCCCTCTTCGTCTTTCTCACTTATATAGGCTTTGAACTTGCTCAAATGCTAGGAACAAATGCTTGATTAAGGACCCAGAGTTCTCGGTACATAGAGCATAAATAAGTAATTTTGGATTGAACAACTTAGTGCAGTTGTTACCACTAGCAACCTTCACAGAAAAGAGCCTTCTAAACAACAGATTTGAGGTAGAACTATGGATTGATGGTTAATGCAAAACATACCCCTGCTTTGTCAACCAGGTGAATAAGTTGACCTATTGGGTGTAATTCTTTAGTGTTTTCTTAAACAATGGAGCATGTCTGCCATGCATAGCAATTTTAGATTTGCTGGAGTATGTGCTCTTTTTTTTTTGGCAATAATTATTCAACAAGTTCAGCTGCTTCTTAAGACAGTCTTTGCTTATTAAGAATAAAATCACATCAGAGAGCCGAAGTTCTCAACTTTGAACATTTGAATCCCACAGGAAGGTTTAATATGTATGAATTCCTAGGTTTTCCAATAGATGTTGGCTTAATTGGCTTAGGGTGAGGCCTGAGTTTCAGTGTGTACAGAGTTTCCCATCTGATTACAACACACAGTCAGGCTTGAGGGTAACTGTCACAGAGGAAGGGTCTTGTCTTCTGATTTGCCAGTGTTTGTGTATCCAGTGAATCTCATAGCTGTGTCATATTATTCAGATATTTAAAAATAAGAGTGACTCACTCACTAGCTTTGATCTCTTGAAGGAATCACTTGAATCCCACAAACCTCAATTTTCTCCTCTCTAAAAGAGGGCTAATTCTCTTCTCTAAATTGAGGATAATTGTTACATTAAAGGGGAGTTATAGAGATTTAAATAAAATATTGGGCTGGGGATGTAGCTCAAGCGGTAGCGCGCTCGCCTGGCATGCATGCGGCCCGGGTTCTATCCTCAACACCAATACAAAACAAAGATGTTGTGTCCGCCGAAAACTAAAAAAAATAATAATAATAAATATTAAAATTCTCTCTCTCTCTTTAAAAAAATTATTAAGGCTACTAGGTCAGTGCCTGGTATATAATAAGCACTCAACAAAATGGGAGTTGTTACAAATAATGGTGGCCATGGCCTTGTTTTGTATACTCAGAAATGGAACTCAGTGTCCTCTGAGTCTGGTGGTAGCCTCATGATACAGGGTTTGACCACAGAGTTCTCTACTGAGGTTAGCTACTAGGAACCTGAAATAAGATCAGAGAATGCTCCAAAGAAGTTCTTCACTGTCTTAAGATGAAACAGAATGGAGCAGTGATCATGGAAGTGGATTAGTCATGCATAATACCCACTCACTCCTCATGGAAAGAGAAACCCAGCCCAGAAACCCTCTGAGAAGAAAACTGCCATAAAATATCAGGGGACATCCAAAGAGAAAGTAACGAGTTTCAAATTTGAGAATTAGGGGTTTGTTTTTTTTTTGGAAAAAAAAAAAAAGCCTATAAAAGCCCATAAAACAAATTGAGGTAAATCATGATGAGGAATATCCTTCATAGAAATTTAGTCAGAAATCTTTTGGATTGTATTGTTTTTTTAAAAAAAATTTTAGACTATTCATCGATATCTTAGAATAAATGACTTCAGTTTTTTTCTTTTTAAAATCTCTTGTTAAATGCAAATTTGATAAATATGTATGTCTATACATATCCTAACTAAATATAAAGCAGTATTTTTAAAAATAGGGTCATAGCACTCTAGGGCCAAATGATTTTTGCTGGGGTGAACTGTAGAATCTCCCAAATGTGATGTGATAAATGTGATGATAACATCAAAAGAGTATAAGTTCTATTGAAATCACTCCCTTGGTTCTTAGACAGAAATGCTCACTTTATACTACTATTGCAGAAAGAATACCAGGGTTCTTATGTGCTCAAATTTGCATTTTTGAAATCTGATCACTTTGGTTGAACTGAAAACCTCCCATTAAAATAGATTCTAAAATATGTGAGTGGGGGGGTGTTTCTAAATAGTCTAACAGCTTGTAGAATAATTAGAATATACATAGCATGGAACTGAGCTCTGACCTAATTCTGAACTCTCTTCCATTCTGATTCCTGAGTGGCCTGTAGAAAACAAAGACCTTGTTATGTTATTCCACAATCCAAAAAAATCTTTTAACAATTCAAATCAATAACCTTAACTCAGCATTAAAGATCCCTATAAAGCTGGCCCTAAAATGTTATCTGATTCTAACTTTTTAAAAATGTTCTGAGGTGCCCAAAACAACTGCATCAATTGCTTGTTCTGTCTCTTCTGAGAATACTCCTTCCACTTTATGTCTGCCTTTCAAAACTTGACTCATTCTTTATGCCCCAGCTCAAATGCTATCCTTTTGAGAAGACAGACTCAGTCTCGGCCTCAATCTTAATTTTACTACTTTCTTGCTCTGTGTTTCATGGAGCTTCATATCCTTTCTACAGCATTAATTATACTTTTTGTTTTGTTAAAAATTACTTGGAAAGCCATAGTGAATGACATATAAGGGAAAAGAACATAGACTTTGAGCAGGAGAAGACCTGAGCTAAAACTCTGGCTCTTGGGCAAATCACTTAATTTCTCTGAATTTCAACTCCCTCATTTATAAACTGAAAAAAAATTACCAAATTTGTGTGGATTAGTAGGGGATATCTTATGAGAATACACAGGTAAATATCCTCAATAAGGAGTAGCTAATATCATCATGGTTATTCAGATCCTCTTCCCACTAGTTCATTAACAGTACCTTATAGCATCTGACATTCCATAGTGATTTCTGAGTTGAATGGAAGCAACCCAAATTGTTGGCATCTGCTGCCAGGATCTTACTGAGCTATTAGTTTTTCAACATCTGTTTTGAATTTCAGAAAGAAATTTCCATTTTTAGACAACAGCAGCATTTTCCTGTGGCATTTCAAATGTCTCAATACTGCAATGATTATAACTTCTGCTTGATAGAATCCAAGTCAGCAAAACCAGGGTGAAAGCCCAGCCTACAAGTATGTCTATTTTACTTAGGCCCACAAGACCATAATTCTCTGTACAAAGAGCCCAAACAACAAGGAACACTGTGTGAGCTTTTAATGACATTGTCCTTTGCTCAGATGTTTAAATAGCAGCAATAATGGAGCTTGAGAAGCTCTTAATTATCCACAATACTTGGAGACAGAGGAAGCAGGTCATAGAAAACCCTGGTTTTCTTTGATATCTAAAGTGCTGATAACTATATGGGATGCACTCACAATGTGTTTTTAATGACAGTTATTGAATCCCTTTTCTTGACTCCCAATTCCTTTATAAACCTCCCCAAAGAAGTCTCCAGTAGTTTCTGAATTATTTCCTGTAGAAAGCAGAATTTTCTCACTTACCATGATTCCTGAATAATCTAAGTCTTTTTTTTTGTACTCTTTCAATTCAATATATATAATATATAGGGGATGCTGAGGGGAAAGAATGAGGAGCAGGGGAAGGCTTAACTTCCAGAGGAAAAAGTTTCAGCTATCAGAAATATAATAGAACTGCCATAAGAATATTAAATCAGCCATGCTAATTATGAAACATAATTGAGGTTATGTATTTGTGTCAGGATGAATAGCTCAAACCCCGCCCCCATCGAGATAGAAAATAAAAATCAAGAAAAAAAAGGTAGAGATATTAGGATCCCAGAATTAGAAGAAACCAACATGCCCTAGTGTATAATGATGTTTCAGCACCAAGGACAGAGCCTTTAAAATTAGCAAAGTTTTTAGTGTTTTAAAATCTCCACTCAAATGATTGTATACTCATCTATATATTGTTTTTCTGAACATTGGTTATATTTTAGATCTTGGTCTGACATATAAAGACGCCAGCCAACTGCAACTCCCAAAGTAAAACTAGGCAACAGATGAACAAGATAAGTTTATAGTTATAATACTGTAAGTGCTATTACACAGTTGTGTACAAGTTATGGGGGATCTGAAGGAGGGAATGATTACTCTGACTAGTGCAAAGAAAGACCTTACAAAGAAGTAGACCTGTGAACCGGATATTGAAAATTGAGTTTGCAAGAAAGAGAAGTAAGACCTTGAAAGTACCCAGTACATTCAGAGATTTCTGAAAATGTGATTAGAGGTGACTGAAAAGTAGGCTGAATGGGAGAAAAGGATTAGGCTTGAGCACATCACCAAGTGCTGAACTCAAGCTAAGGGTAGGTTAGGCTTTATCCTGGGAAAAGGGAAATTCACTGTTTCCGTTTTAGAAAGAAAAGTTCAGAAAGATAGTTCAGACATCAGAGGAGAGAATAAACTAAAAAAACATGAGAAATGAGAGGGCAGAAGGTTGAATAAGGGATGTGTGTCCATCTCGTCCTGGGAATGAGGGCTGCTCCATCATAACCATGCTTAGACAGAGAGAATTTACTTGGCTCAGTTTTCATTAGCCGCTCACAAGAGTTTCATATGTGGATTGTGTCTCTCCAGATTCCTCCAAGAAGATAAAGGATGTCTTGACTGAATTTAACGAGGGCGGAAGCCTCCAACAGTATGGACCACATGAGGTAAGAACATTTCCATTCTAAGCCTTTTTAAAATCCCCATGTTCCAGGCTTTCCATAATCTATTTTCCTCTTAGAGGCTTAGCTTGCCTTGAAGACCTTGCTCCTTGATCTTTTTTTTTTTTCTTTTTCTTTTTCGCCCTCAAGTCTCAAGTGACCCATCAGTGCAATCTGGCATTATTTCAAAAATCCATTCATCCCTCCGATTGTCCTGCAGACCACATCACACCTTCTCCTCTGTGCCCAGCATTTCATTCCTCCTACTCCCCTTATTCTCAGCTAATAACTGAGAAAATTAAAGCAGTCAGAAAAGATCTTCACAAGCTACTGACCCAACTAACAATACCTTTTTTCCTGTTGCTGGGAGAATATGGTTCCTCTTGTGCATTCAATCCCACCCTCTTTAGGCCTCTCTTAAGCACTGCTTCAAACATCTTCCCCAGTCCCTTTCCCTTTCTCTCTCTCTATTTCTGTTTTTCATACCAGCTTTCCTACATATATTAGAATTTTCCCATTAACAAACAGAAGTGTTCTCTTGATTCCACTTCTCCCCTCTAGCTACCATTTCTCTCATGTCCTTGATAGCAACGCTATGGAAAAGATTTGCCTATACTCATCTCCAACTTCTTTTCTCTCTACTTTCCTGAAAGTCCTTTTTTCAGTGTGTAACTCCTGTTCCTCCACGAAAACCCCTAGTGCAGATGGCCACAGACCTCCACGTGGCTAAATTCAATAGCAGTTTTGCCCAGTGGCCTTGGCCATGGTGAGTCAAATCCTCCCCCAACATTCATTGTGTTTCAGGATCCCACACTCTTCCTGGTTTTCCCCTTACCCCTACACTTGACATTTTCCACTTAAAAAAACAAACGGGAATCTCAAACTTACCATGAGCTAAATTAGTATCTTTAATCTTCCCCCATAAAACTTGTTTTCCCAGCAGTCTTTCAGTCAATGTCACTTCCACTCTTCAAATTATTCAGCTAAAACTGTGGAGTCATTATTGGCTTTTTCTCTTGCTTTTTCCCCCATCAAGTACATCTTCAAAATTTACCTTCAGAACATATCCATAATCCAGCCACATCTCACCACCGGCACCACAACCATCCTTACCTATGCGATCACGGTAGTTTGCTCAGATTATCCCAAGAGTCTTGTAACTGGACTTCCTGCTTCTTCCCTTTTCCTTTAACATCTATTCTTCATGTACATCCGGAGCAATCTGTTAAATTATGTCAGAGCCTGTCACTACTCTTCTCACAATCTCCCAGAGTTCCCTCACCCCCTATTTAGAGTAAAGGTCAGGTCAAGGTCATTACAATCTGCACCTCCTCACCTTTTACTTCTCTCCTCCTTCTCGTTCCTTTCTGGCCAGCTTAGCCTCCCAGGTGTTGTCCAGCAGGTCAGTGTTGATGTAGCCTCAGTACCATTGCATTTATTGTGGCTTCTTCTTAGAATGTTCCTCCCCAACATCTCCACGAGGTTCATTCCCTCACTCCTTCACATCTACACTCGAGTCATTTTCTTGGTGATTGTCCCCTTCTTTGCCCCAAATTTGAAGCCCTCTTCCCTGACCCTTCCTGTCCAACTGCTTTGCTTTATTTTCTTCCTTAGTGCTTCTCACCATCTGTCACACCATATCAGTTACTTAATTAATTGTTTGTGTTTCCCACTAGAATATATTTGTTCACTCCTATGTCTCCGGTGCCCAGAAGAGTATCTGACTCATAACAGTCATTTGACAAATATTTGTTGAATGAATAAATGAATGCAAGACTGCTTCTATTTCCAAATTCAATGCACATTTCTTGGGTGCCCAGGCACTATGCTGGGCACTACAGAAGATAAAAAGATGAAGAAGCACTGTTTCTTCCTTCTGAAACTTACTCTTTAACCAACAGGGTCAAATTCAAGAGATACAACCCCAGAGTCATATAGTCTTAGGTTAAACTTCTAACTCTGCCATCAACCAGAACATGATCTTATAAGAGATTTCACCCCTTTGGGCCTTACTTTCCTCATCTGTGAACTGCAGATAACATAAAAACCTTTAAGTTTGAGCATGAGGCAATTTTTGCAGTGTCACTTTACAGGACACTTTAAAAATTGCACTCTTTATTACTCCTCTTCTATCACCCTTTCGCCAGGATGCTTTAAACTCAGCTCCCTTTTCCCTGCTCCTGGGTTCTTTTATGAGGGCCAGAAAAGGGACAGATCAGAAGGATTAACTTGGGGAGAGGCTGGCCACTTACTTATTCACATTGTCATCCATTCAACAAACCTGAGTCAATGCCTTCTCTGCTGGACCCTGGGAGTAAATCAACAGAGCCGTGCTCTCTTGGGGTGCACCTGAGAGGAAGTTAAAAGACATAATTGCTGGGAGAATGAAGCAGAAGGGAGGTTGCCAGAACAGGGGAGAGAATGAGAATACACCATTTCAAAAAACATTCCTGAGGAGAAGCCATGCAGAGAAGATGGCAGAGCCAGCAAAGAACTCACTGCCCCACACCTTCCACCCCCAATGCAGAAAGCATGGGAACAAAGGCTGGCGGGGGCTGCTAATCAGCCTGTTTTCTCCAGGGACTGAAGCATGGGAGGAACAATTTGGTCAGGGCCACCACGGGTGTGAACACCATGGGAGCTTTCGGAAGGAAGTGGGGGCAGCTTCTTTGTTGAGAGCACGTGGCCACCCCCGCCTCCATCAGGGCTGGCCCCCATTCTTTGTAGGCCTGGCACTGCTGCATCCCAAGGGAGCTCTGTCACTCTGATTTCATTCTTTCACAAAGAGCACCTGACTTCTGGTAGGTGTAATGTCATGGCATGGGATTAGGAAAACAAGAAGGGTTTAATTTCTCCTGAGCTTGATGGCTTGCTGCTGCTAAAATGTCTCAACAAGAAAAGAATTAGCTGTGGGAAGGGGCAGATTGCTAGGAAAGCTGGGACTGGAGTCCAGGTTGACAGAATAGTGTGAGGCTGTATCTGGCCATCATGAATGTACCCTTGCCTATCAGCACCATAGATCCTCTGGAAGCTAGACCAGTGACAGACAGCTAGAGAGGGCTCAAAACCAGCAGAGCAAAATAGGCAAGTGGCTTGGTGATACTGTGAGCCTAGACTCAAGACACACCAGAGCCCAAATTTCAGCTCTGTCACATATTTGTGATCTTGACCAAGTTATTTATGTTGTCAGAATTTGTGGGGTTTTAAAAAAATTTTTTAGTAGATGGACACAATATCTTTATTTATTTTTATGTGGTGCTGAGGATCGAACCCAGTGCCTCACATATGCAAGGCAGGTGCTCTACCACTGAGCTACAGCCCCAGCCCTCAGAATTTGTTTTATCCAAAAAATGATAATAAGAGTCTGGCTGGCATGTCATCCTGAGAATTCAAGTCCCATGCTTGATGAGCTCTCTCTCTCAGTCTTCTCCCTTCTTCACCTGGGTAAGATGAACCTGTTCTCTTGGAAATAAGTTGCAACAGCTGCAGTTGCCCAGCTGCTTCCTACATGGAATTTGCTGCTGCTGGGGGAAAAACAGAGTTCCTTGGACCTGACAATGAGGGTGTAGTGACATTCCCATGGCATTCCAAGAATTGCCAGTGGACCTCCTAGTGTTGTTAGGTAGTTTGGGTATAATACCAAGCTACCCCCTCCCACTCACACATTCTGCATTTACTAGGTAGCTACTCTGACCCTCACCTGTGCTTATCAACAATTTTCTTGTAACCCAGATATCCCTTTGAGGATGGCATGCAGTGACTTACTGAACTTATGGTTCTTGCAGGGAATGACAAGTAGAACTTTGCCAACCCTGGAATCTGTAACAGAGACAGTAAAGATCTGGCTTCAGGTTTTACTCTGCCACTAACTAGCTGGGGCAAATCACTGAATCTCCTGAGCCTGCATGGCATGAGGAGTCCCAGTCCCCTCTGAGCCTTTTCTGGTTTGAATATTCTGTGTCCCCCCATTTATTCTATGCCATTCTGATCCCCGGGATAGGGACGTGAATAAATGGGCATGAGTTCCATCATTATTGTTTTCTCAGTTCTCATGGAACTCACCGCTTCTAACCATATATTATTATTTCAATATCTTTATGGTATATGTAACACCGTGTCTCTTGAAGGTGTGAACCTATGTCTGATTCAATGGTGTGTTCTGCACTGGTACTCAGCCCAGGCCCAAGGCCATTCTTGAAGTGCACCAACTACGAACCCATCATCCATTCAAAAACCTATCAAGGCACCATGATTGGTGGTTTAGGGAATATAATAATGAAATAACAACAGATACCTCAGCATCTTTACCTTCTAGGAACTCTATATCTAGTACAAAAAGTAAGATATGTCACAGATAACTAGATTAATCAGAGCAGTATATACAAGTGTCACAAAATAGGAACCAGGGTTTAAAGTGTAGGAATTCAGGTACAGGAGAGCCTGTCAGGCTTCCAGGAGGAAGTGGTAGCTGGATTGGGCCTTAAAGCCTGGCTAAAATGATGATAGATGGAGAAGGAAGTGGTTTATGCTGAGTGAAGTTCATAGAGGCTTGGCCAGGAAAGAACCCAGAGACCAGCATGAACAGAGTGCATAATTAATTACACATAGGGAATGATAGGAGAAAATACCAGAATGGTCTGAGAGCTACAAATTCTGATTGGAGTGGATTATACAGGAGGCTGTGAATCCCAAGTTCTCAGAAACTCCACAGAATGATCCATTGGATCATAGAAACACTACTTATTAGGTCTCCTATTTATATTCATTTTTATTTCATCTAGTTTCCTTTTGCATGTATTTTATGATGTGTAATACAGACGCACAGTATTACATCAACTGATTGCAACTCTTTCTTGGGCAATTAGAAGTCAGAAAATTTGGGGAGCTGGGGCTGTGGCAGAGCACTTGCCTAGCATGCATAAGGCACTGGGTTCCATCCTCAGCACCACATTCTGTCCATCTACAACTACAAAAAAAAATAAAAATTAAAAAATAGAAGTCACGGATTATTTTGAGTGGGGAAGCAATCTTATCAGAGTCGCAGTTTAGGAAGTCAACCTGGCAAGCATGAATAGACAGACAGGAGGACCAATAGATGGAGGTGAGGAAGGAAACACTAGAGAGGTATTGCAGCGGTCCCAGTAAGGTTCATGAAACAAGTCAGAAACTGGTGATGGCAGCAGGAGCAACAGACATGGGAAAGGTTCAGATATGACAGACATTACCAAGGAACAGTGGACAGAGGAAGGGACCATAACTAGTCTTAGGTCATTGAGAGTTCAAAGCTGAGTCTAGAATGTCGGGAGAATTTCTGTTGTTGGCTAGTTTAGGGAGGAAGCTAAAGTTTAAAACTTGAGATCTTCTAGCCAGCCACCTTACCTTGTTGAAAAGAGAAACTGGGGCTCAAAGAATGTGATAGATCTGAGACCATCAGCAGGTATCCTGAGTCTCACACTTATTTTGTTTTTTCCCAGCCTAATGTTAGAATTTGTCTAACCAAACTAGCTTTTTGTTAAATCATTTAGTACAATCTGTTTTCCAGAAATACATCATTTCAATAGTTCTCAAAACTATTAACCAAGAAATTAACAGTACATTTTGGGATTCAAAACTACAGCTTAAAACAGTCCTGTCAATTAAAATAGTGTGAAAAGACAATGCAAAGAGCTTTCTGAAACAAGTTAATGAACGCCATTAGCAAATATTCCATCAAATCAAAATAGAGAATGAAGAGAACCAAAATAGAACAGAAAACAGAGTTTCAACAAGGAAGATTGAAATGCTGTCAAGAAACCAAAAAATTAGAAAGTCTTAAAAAAATATGTTTGAATATACAACCTCTAAGACAGCAGGTTCAGAGGTAAAGGGCTAGCGCCCAAACTGAATGGGATGAAAGCGGTAAGGGGGGCTAACATGGTCTCTTTGGAGAAGTGGGAAGGAAAGAGTAAGAAAGATGCTCTACTAGTTCCAGCAGACAGCGATCGCTTCAGAACGGTGGACGTGAGCAAGCTTGCTGGTAGAAGTCAAGCAAATGCTGGAAGATGCAACCAGAGGTGGACATGCAACCAGTGGAAGCAGGGGTCACCATGGGTTGGTCATACTCAGAAGTAGGAGGAGAAGATTTTGTACTGGAAAAAAAGAGAAGGATGTGTGAAGAAGGGACATTCTGAGGTGATGTGGCTGTGGAGATAGAGAGGCACAGAAAGAGCGGGAACCAGGGAGACACAGACTCCAGAAAAGAAAAGGGACAGAGATGGATAATTGTCACAATAAATGCAAATCTGCACGTGCTTGGTTTCCTTATTCTTTATCTAACACGGTCAGCTTTCTTCCCCCCAGCAAAGGAGATCTCTAGAACAGTCCTGCCTGGAGCTAAACACAAATTGCTGGATGAGCTCCTAGTGGGGTAGGTAGGGATCATTGGATTGTAGGGCCAAGACTTGGAACCTAAACTTGACCATTCACATACAAGTCAGCTCCTGGTTCTGAGAAGGCTCCCAGAGCTCCCAGGGTGGACGAGGGGTCAACATTTGGATGGGAGCACCAAGTAGGCTCCCCCCAAGGGGATTTTGTTCTCATGGCTGTTATTATTCACAAAAACCAGCACAGCAGATTTTTGAAGTAGTGCTTCCTAGGCTGATTTCCAGGAGCATCTGCCGATTTGATGAAGAATCTGATGCCATGAAAGCACAGCCAGTGATGACTCACTGCACACTGTTGTTGTCGTCGTTGTTGTTGTTGTTGAGTGTTTGCTGAGTGCAGCAGCTCTTTCTGGCACGGATGCTCTCGGCCTGGGACCAGAAGCCAGGCGGTACCGGGAGAGACGCAGCAGGGAAAGGGTCTAGTTTTTGGCATGTCTCTTGGTTCTACCTTCTGTCCTTGGCTTCCTACTCTTCTCCTGGTGCCTAAAACCTTCCCAAGGACATGTTTCGAGAAGCAGCTGAGCCAGACACACACACAATCCCCTGTCATCTTGGGATCTTCCCAGGGAAGATCAGAATGATGAAAGTAATGAAGGATAGAGCTTGTCCTTTTCTCTTCCTGATCTATCCTATTTTCTGAAACCTGAATACTGAGGAATCACATCCTTCGAGATACCACAGAGGAACCATTTCTTTCCATCATGTTTTCAACTGAGTCCTTCTTCCTCTTAGCTGGGATTCCAAGGCACTCTCCGAGACCCTGTTCTCTAAAGCCATACTCCTCCCAGACAAAGGCAGAGCCCTCCACCTCCAGAGCGCACTCGATTACCCACTTTTTATCCAAATTTAGGCCACATCCTATCTTGTTACATAATCCCACTCTGGTTTGGTGCCCCGTTGAGCCCCGATGTGTTTGTGCCCGTGTTTTCTTCCATTCCCACCTCCTGCTCCCTAGGCCTGTCATTCTCTGTCACCTCCCTGGCCCTTTGACTCCTGTCCCCATCACCTCTACTTCCTTCGCTTCCTTCTCCATTTGTCTCACCGACCATTTTCTGCCAATGTCTCGGCTTGGCACTGAATCACGAGCCACCACACAGCTTTGTAGGTTCAAACAGCAATTCTTTATTCCCGAACTCACACTGGCCGTCTACAAACACGTTCTGGGGAAATCTAGTTCTCCCAACCCAATTCACCTACTCCATGAGGCTTTTTTCCAAATCCCATGTAAATCTCACGAGAACACAGCGGGAACTCAGGCAGCAGGCACGCCCTACTCCCAGCAGGAATAACCTTCAACCTGCAACTTCCCTAAACCCGGATTATCTTAAACCGGGAACGCCCTAAACCCAAATTGTCTTAAACCTGGATACTTCCTAAAACCTGCAGGATACACCCTAATCCTGGATGCACCCTGGTCCTTGAGCAGTGTCACCTTTCTCAAAGACACATGCAATGTCCAAGGCAAGTCCATTTAACATGGGGTACACTGGCAAGGAAATATCGATGCGTCATTCCTGCTTGGCAATGGCCCTCAGCAATTTTCCTGCTTCCTTTTCCATCTTTCCTTCCTCCCTGTTCCTTCACTTCCCTCCACTGACTTTTCTTTCTGTCCTTCTCAGCCAGTTAGCTATGATGTCTTCAAGCTGTTCATGAGAGCATACCTGGAGGTAGACCTTCCTCAGCCCCTGAGCACCCACCTCTTCCTGGCCTTCAGTCAGAAGCCCAGACATGAAACTCCTGACCACCCAAAGGAGGGAGCCAGCAGCAGCGAGCCCAGTGGCCCAGGTACATGGACCAGTTTTCCCCAAGGTGGGAGGATGTGAAGCAGCTCCAAAGACCTTGTCACAAACACAAATCTGTATTTCGAAAGGGTGTCCTGCGCATAATAACTTCCCCATGGGGTGAGAATGAGGATCAAGGGACCAGGACTCCTTTCTTGTAGGACCTTACAGGAAGTCCTGTTTGATGACTCCCTTGTTAAGAGGAATAAAGATGAGAATAATTCCTGCCCCTTAGGATTGGAGGGTAGGATGGGGGGAAGAGAGAACACAGACTAACAAGTGGCAGTGGGAAAAAAGCCCTCAGCAAAGGTTCTAGTTTATAAATGGAGCATATTCAGCCCATGTCCAGGTAGGACTAGCGTAGGAAGGAGAAGGCATGGCTACTATCTTCCTGGAGCTTGGGCTGCAAGAGGGGAGACAGCCCACCCCAATCAGTGAGCATGAACCAAACTGAAAGTAACCCAGGAACAGAGACAGAATCTGAATGAACATTTCACGTAGGAAGGTCCCCTATCTCTCTGTACGAAGCTGGAAGGCATAAGGTGACCTTTAACTCTTTTTGTTTCTCAGATTCTAATGTACAGAATGCAGATAATGCTGCTAAAGCAGACGAGGCCTGTGCCCCTGATACTGGTGAGTCTTTGGAATATAAGATTTGGGGAAGAAATGGGGAATACTCATCCTTGGGTAGAGCAAGGATACCTAACTGCCCAATTTGTCTCCACACAATTGTATAGCTAAAAGAGATCTTTCCTTATGTTGCCTTCAGAACCTTCATCTCTGGGGCTCTTGCCATTTGAATGTTCTGCTATTCCAAGATTAGATAAAGGTTCTTGTTTCACTTGTCCTGGATCAAATGTTTACCTCTGACAGGTCTGCCTGCCCAGAGACAGCAAGCATTCTCAGGAGAAGGGTGGGTGTGCTTTCCTGGGTGTGCACACACACAGGGTTGGCTCAAAGGCTGAGATACAGGTGATTCTATCAGTGGATGGATGAAGAGGGTATAGCAAGAGTGGAAGTATGCCCTGATTGACTTTTTTAAAAATATTTTTTTAGTTGTTAATGGACACAATACCTTTATTTTTTTTATTTATTTTTATGTGGTGCTGAGGATTGAACCCAGTGCCTCATACATGCAAGACAAGCACTCTGCCACTGAGCCACAACCCCAGCCCATGATTGACTTTTGACAATAAATAATTTACACATTTGGTTATATAAATTGGAGAGTTGCTAATAAATTTAACAAGAGGAATCCAGCTATAATTGTTTTGAAGATATATATGCCATATGCCTTTTTATTACATATTCCTCTAATCATCATAATCATACCACTTCACACATGAGGAACAGAGGCTCTAAGAGATTATATATGACAAGATTATATAAGAGAGAGGAAGCAGTGGTTTCTTTTGAGGTGCCTAATGTTTGTTTTACTGCTCTGTAAAGGTGCCATTATTTTTATTTCCTGGAAGAACGATGAGGGCTATATGCTTAATGGGGCTATTGTAGTGCCTGCTGTTCACAGGCCCTCCCCTGGGCTGTGACAGATGGAATCTTCCTTGATACACTTATCAGTAGAAAGCCATTTCTCTGTGCTATTAACAGGCCCAGACCCAAGGCAAGAAGCTCCTGAGAAAACTGGAAGAAACAAAGATTACCATCTTTGACTTCCATCCTCATGTCCAATACAAATTTCCTGGTCATTGTCAACCTAAGTTTTATCAGGCAATAGAGCATATTGGTCAAGAATCTTGGCTTCAGAGTCAGACTGCCTGTGTTTGATTCCCAGCTCTGACATTACCTAATTCTGAAACTGGGGGGAGGGAGGGGAGCATGTTTGAACAATGCCTTTATGCTTTGGTGTCCCATTTGTAAAATGAAATGATAATATGAGTTCATATGCAGATTAAGTGAGTTAGATACGTGAATGCTTTGAACAGTGCCTGACACATATAACATTAGTCTTCAGTTCAACAGTATTAGCCATTATGATTCAGACCGCCTTACAGAAGTATATTCTATTCTTAACTCATCATGGTCTGCCAAACTCTCCTTCAGTCTAGTCTGCATCCTCAATCCACCAGTGTGTCAGCTGGGCATCCTGTTCTCATGGACTCTTTCTCCCAGGTTGCTCCTGAAGCTTCAAATATAAACCTAAGAGAGTTGAACCTTGTTTGCTCTCCATTTTATTTTATAGAAAATATAGGTACATGATCAAGCACTTGGGATGTGCCTAGGGAATAAGAGTGTGGTTTTATTATATTCTTTATATATATACACGCAAGACAGATAAGAGATACTACAACTGAAGAAGAAAGAGAACTAATTGTTACAGAGATCCAGGAATATAGTTTCTTTAAGTGGACTAAGTATAGTTTTAGTCTTTATTCCAGTCACACCTAAAAGGAAAACTAGAAGGATTCTGAAATTTTCATTGTAACACTAAAGGAGAGATGAGATTTTTAAAACTTCACTATTACTGGGAG
The DNA here is from genome assembly GCF_052094955.1 of Ictidomys tridecemlineatus. Lineage (NCBI taxonomy): Eukaryota > Metazoa > Chordata > Mammalia > Rodentia > Sciuridae > Ictidomys > Ictidomys tridecemlineatus. Next base: position 131,488,930 of record NC_135479.1, on the reverse strand, counting down.
TAGAGCATGGTTTGGAAAGGAGAGGGGCCTCTGCGATTGTATGCTTTTTAAATTGCAGTCTGCTCATGGAGCCTCAGAGAGCAAGGATGAAGAGCATGAGTGTTTCCTGATGCCTTTGGGGACCACCATAGAATAACACCTTATAAAAGTGTAGTCTCAAACATACCTGCTCAGCATTCTGCCACCCATGTTCAGGCCAGAGACCCTTGATAAAATGGACTTAGGACATAAATAAGTCTTACATGGAATAGAGAAGACATATTCTGACAGAAATCATCCTCATAGTAAGAAAAAAAGTTTGGGGATTTTAAACTCCTAAAAAGAAAAACAATAGTGAAAACACCTTGTCCCAGACTCTTTACCCAGAGACTCTTTTAGTCCAAGTATCTGGTACCTCAAGAGGAATAAGGGAGAAACTACATTTCATTCTTGAAGTTTGGAATTTTCTGGGTAAGATATGTTTTAGTGGCTGAAGATTTTGAGGTATCAAGGAAGAACTTACAGCAGAGAAGCCATTATGTGATATTTGAGAAAAGATAGTGGATAACCATAATGGAAGTTGGCTGATTTATGGACCCACCATGCTTATTTTAAATAGCTACATCATTATAGGCTAAAAGAGAAACTTCCAAAGATTTCTCCTGGAGAAGTGATTTGTGATGTGCCATTTTCCTTGCTTATGGAGAAAATCATGTGGTCAAATCATGAAAGGCCAATTATCAGATTCTTGGCCCAGGGGGGATGTATAACATTGTTTTTTTGTTTGTTTGTTTGTTTTTGTTGTTGTTGTTGTTGTTGTTGTTATTGTTTTTTCATCTTTTTTTCTGAGACTTGAGGTTTAAAGGAGAAAATTGTTTTTCTGCTAGGCCCCCTTCAATCGATGTCTTAATTAAATGCCCCTGTTCTTCAGAAACAAGAATCAGGGCCAGGCAGATGCCACACAGAGGGCCTCTGCCAGCAGGGAGGAGCCAAGTTCTGGAATCACCAGAGATTAGACCATCTGTTGAGAATCCCAGCCCTTTCCTGGTTCACAGGCAGAAGCCAGAGGAAGAAACTAGATTCTTTGCTATGACCTCTCACCTATCAGATCAGTCTGCAAGCTCAGGTCTAGCACAACCCTCTTCAGGTTATTCATTCCAGAGCTAGTGAGTGCATGTTTGTCTCCATAAGGCACTTAGGATGGCCTTTCACCGAGTCCAGTCATTGGCTCAATCTGTCATTGTCATGATGTCAGCTCAAGAAGGACCTGGGCAAAATGAAGAGCTATAGTTTCCTGGGTTGTATATAGTTTCTTATGCTGTTGAGGTATTTCAGCAATTCAGAATGTTGAAGTCTCAGGGAAAGCCCTATTTTGGAGAGTTTCTGTTCTATTGTTTTTAGTTTTCCTCAATTATAAAAATAGTTTACTTACATTATAGAAAATTTGAAAAGTATGAAAAAAGAAAAGAGAACAGCAAAGATCAGTGGTTGTTAGAAGTTGGAGAAGAAGGGATAAATAGGCAAAGCACAAAGGAATTTTAAGGCAGTGAAACTATTCCATATGACGTGACAATGGGGGATACATGTCATTACACATTTATCTAAATCCACAGCATGTACAACAACAGGAGTGAACCCTAATGTAAACAAACTATCGATTTCAGATGATAATGATGTGTCAATATAGATTCATCGACAAATGTTTCAGCCACTATGGTGAGGGACCTTGGATACATGGGAGGGAGGCTACACATATGTGGGAGCAGGGGGTGTGCAAAAAATCTCTGTACCTTCCTCAATTTCACTGTGAACTGAAACTTCTCTTAAAATTTGTCTTAAAAATAAACAAAAAGAAGCAACAAAAATACAACGATGCAATTATGTGTGCGTGTGTGTGTGTGTGTGTGTGTGTGTGTGTGAGAGAGAGAGAGAGAGAGAGAGAGAGAGAGATTTCCTTGTAGGATTTTTCCATATACTTTTTTACAGAATCAGGATCAAACTGTGTATATAATTTTGGATCAAGATTTGTTTTTCACTTAACACTGTATTCAAAAAATTTTCTGTCACTCAAGACTTAGGAGAAGCATCAATTTTAATGCAAGCCTCTCCTCTGATAGATGAAGATAGCAAGGTTGGCTGTAGGGAGTAAGCTTATTTGTGTGAAATCATACAAAAGTTAGCAGAAATGCAGTACAAGTATCCCTGTCCTGCTTCCTGCCTGGTTCTATTTTCACTATGCTACACTCTCCAAATGGAAGGAAATAAACAATTCAGAGACTAGGGAAGAAAGTGGAACCAGGCAGGGCCACCCAAGAACCTTCACATGAAAGGATTTATGATGGCACCAGGAAAGAACCTCTGTGATCTGGAAAAGGACACTGACTGTTTTTTACTGGTGGGACCTGAGGGATATATTCAGGTGGACATAGGTTAGGGATATTTCATATAAGGTGACATAAGGAGGAAGGAAAGGAATGGGACAGTGTCACAGCATCTCCATGCAGGAGTGAACACTAAACTCAATGAAAACTAGAACAATTTAGAACAATGGCTCAATATCCACACATAGCTCTAGTGATGCAAGGATCTTCAGGAAAGGCTGTAATCAAGTTAGAAAAAGTTTTATTAAAGTAAAACTGGCATAAAACAAATTGCACATGTATATATATTGTGCATGATTAAATTGACATGTACTGTAAAAATCAGTACAATTTTCAATATAGTGAATATATTCATGATCTCTAAAAGTTTTCTTTATATTTCCTTTCTCCCACCTCCTAGCTCTGATCTGCTCTCTGTCACTATATAGTTAGATTGCATCATCTGAATTTTATATAAACTGAATTCTATACCATGTACTTTTGTTGGTCTGCCTTGTTTCATTCAGCATAATAATTTAGAGCTTTATCCATTTGTGTGTATGAATATTTTAGTTGCTAACTAGTACTCTAGCATATAGATGTTCCACAATTTGTTTATCCACTCATCTATGGATGGACATTTTTCTTTCTTATTACATATAAAATTGTTATGAATATTCTTGTACAAGTCTTTGTTAGGACAACTTTCATTTCTCTTGGGTAAATAGCAAGCAATAGAATGAATGGTCTAATATAGTAGGTACTGGTATACATTTAACTTTATAGGAAACTTTTAGACTCTTTCCACAGTGGTCAAACCATTTTGCATATCTAATAGCCATATGTGAGAATTTCTGTTGCTCCATCTCCTCAACAGCTAATGACAGTCTTTTTATTTTTAGTTATTTCTATGCATGTGGTGGTATCTCATGGTGGTTTTTTGTTTACATTTTCCTAATGACCAATGATGTTGCACATCTCTTCATATGTTTAATTGCCGGCTGTATATCTTCTTTAATAAAGTGTTCAACTCTTTTCCCCATTTTTAAATTGGGCTGCATTGAGTTTTAAGAGTTCTTTACATATTGTGAATACAAGTTCTTTACCAGGTATTGTGATTTGCTAATATTTCCTCCCTCTCAGTGACTTGTCTTCTCATTCTCTATCTTTGAAGGAAAAATAGTTAATTTTTATGAAACCCAATTCATAATTTTCTGTCTTTTATGAATTGAGCTTCTGGTATCATATCTTAGAAATCTTTCCCTAACTCAAGATCAAAAAGAACTACCATTTAACATAACGGGGCTTCCAATCCTTGAACATAACCTATCTCCTTATTTCTTTTGGTCTCATTTAATTTCTTTGGCTTCAATTTGCTAAAGCTGTATTAAGAACTTCGTACTTATGTTCATTGATATGCATGTTCTTTTCTTGTATCCTCTTCAATTTTGGCTTTAGAATAATGCTGGTCTAATAAAGTGGGTAGAATTTCTACCTCTTAAATTTTCTAGGAGGATTTCTGTAGAATTCGTGTTATTCCTTCTCTAAATGTTAAGTACCATATATTTTTGCATTTTGACAGATTTGTTTTGGGGTATAGTTAGGTTACTTGAAAATAATTTGGTAGGGGAGGTCTAGCTTTAAGTTTCTTGGGCAGAAACAGAAAGGCCAATATTGCTTCACTATTAAGGAAAAACTCTTGAGTCCTCTGCTGATGATTTGGGGGTTACTGGGATTATCTACCTAGATGATGGGAATAGACATTATTCCTGATTCTCCTTGCATTGCAGAGCTTGTTTTTCTAATCCCGGTTCTTTTCCCTCCTCAGGTAGCTAGCGAGCTTCCTCACACCATAGCGCTAACTACCACTCAGCTGAAAAATTGAGAGTAACAATGCTGTTCTACAAAGGGGACCTTCTATATATGTCTGAAATTCTCTCTTGTGAAGTTTCCTCTGCTCCAACATTCTGCTGTATGTCCTCTGCCACTTTGGGCTCTCCATTCTCCCAACCCCATCTCAGCTCAGAGAGACAGCCAGGTCTGCCTGGGTTTCCCCTCCCCTAGCACAGCCCAGGAATTCTTTCCAAATAGTAAGATGTGACAGTTGTAGGGTTCATTTCATTTGTTTTCCATCTTCTCAGGAATCACTATTTGCTGTTACATGTTATTAATGCCCTAGGAATTATTGTTTCATGTTTTCTTCCAATTTTTAGATGTTTCAGGTGGGACTTCTCCAGCAGGTATCACTATCAAGGTGCTCTCTCTCTCTCTCTCTCTCTCTCTGTGTGTGTGTGTGTGTGTGTGTGTGTGTGTGTGTGTGTGTGTGTCCATGTTAGTCAAAGTTGAAATCATTGATAACACTCTAATGGATGAATAATCTGAGGATATAGCAAAAACTTGGGGTATAAGTAACAACTCAGAACAAAGAACTTCTCTATTTGTCTTCTACATTATTGCTATATTTTTCCATGACTTTTCCTTCACTGGTGATTTTAATATTTCTGTTGCATATATAATTTTATTGTAATCCTTCCCGATCTCACTATCCCAGTTTTTATCTCATCTAGTTGTAGTTCCATCTCACCCCTGAGTCTTTCTACTCTAATTTCATAAAGGTTGTATCTCTCTATACCTACTGAGGGTCTTGTCCAATAGAAAATTATGTTCAAAGATCTGGTCCCCCAAGACTTTAGAATGAAACATCCTTTCCTTATTTTGTAGCTGTTAAAAGCTCCATCTTAGTCTCTTCCTGGAGTCCTTTATAGCATACAGAGTATATTTGTCTCCCCTACTATCCTTTTGACTCCCTTCAGACTCACAGTCTAAGCCCCAAGACCTGGCAGGCTTCCATCTAGCACAGGTCTTCTAGACCGAGATGGAACGTTGACCCCCATTGCTTGGCTCTTTGGTTCTCTGAATGAAGACTATATAGGTCACAGGGATTTTTCCAGCAGGTGTCACTATCAAGGTTCTCTCTCTCTCTCTCTCTCTCTCTCTCTCTCTCTCTCTCTCTCTCTCTCTCTCTCTCCATCTTCAGCACTCATCACTTGCCAAAGTTGTATTACTTGGTGGTTTTATGACACACAACATGTATTTCCTACTGCCAGTCTTCTGTTTCTTCCCTGGTTAGTTGTTTTCTGGGAGCTGTACACTCCTGCTGGGTATAAAGTGGTCATTTCTAATGGGTATGGAAGTAGAGAGGCTGAGGAATAAGAGAAGACACTCAAGATACCTCAAAAAATAGAATTCATGTTGGATGAAGTGACACATGCTTGTAACCCCAGCGACTGGAGAGGTTGAGCCAGGAGATCTCAAGTTGGAGGCCATTCTCATCAACTTATCAAGCCTATGTCTCAAAATAAAAAAGGGATGGAGATGTAGTTCAGTGGTAAAGTGCCCCTGGGTTCAATTCCTAGTATCCTCCCCCAAAAAAGTAAAAAAAAAAAAAAATAGAATTTATACAGTAAAATATAGCTGCTCGGGTTTCTTATTAGTATTAGATCTTATATTTCTGAACTAGAACACAGTATGGAGGAAAAGAATTCTTCTAAGAGGGAAAATTTTAGAGGGAAAACTTACTGTATTCTTGGGTTACAATAAGTGTATTAGTCAGCTTTATTGCTGTGACAAAAATACCTGAGAAGAAAAGCAAAAGAGGAAAGATTTATTTTGATCCACAGTTTCAGAGGTTTCAGTCCATAGTTGCCTGGCCTCATTGCTTTTGGGCCCGTGGTGAGGTGGAACATCATCTCAGGGAAGGACTGGAATAGATGGCCTCACCTCCTTGAAGTGAGAAATGAGGTTGGTGGATGAAATATAGTCCCCAAAGCACCACTCCCAAGGACTTGCTCCTTGCAATGAGGCTCCACCTCTTCCAGTTTCTGCCACCTTCCTTTCAATTTGAACCCACCAATAGACTGACTAGTCCACTGATGGGATTAGAGCCTTCCTGACCCAGTCACTGCCCCAGAGCCCCACCTGTTGACATTGCTGCATTGTGGACCAAGTCCTCAATACATAAGCCTTTGGGACACTTCTAGATCCAAACTAACAATAAGTCATGTTCTGCATTTTCTTTAATCAACTAATTAGGCTTGCAATTAGTCAGAGTTCTTCCTAGTTTCTGGCAATTATTCGACTTTCAGTTCTACCGTTCTCTATTGAATATTCATCTCTTTTTCTTTAAATGAGTTTAAGAATAAAAGTATGAGTCTATTGGTGACTACTGATGACTTTCCATCTTGAAATGCCAAAATTATTTCTACAAGTTGAGTGTGTTCCCAAAAAGTAAACTAAATGACACTCACCTACAGGCTATTAATATTATCAAGAGTCACTATCATTTTTTTCTGAAGAGTTACCAAGAATAGATGGATTTCTTACAAGGAAATAGACTCTTAAAAGGGTCAGAATAAAGTCCAGAGAGTATGACCTCCATTAACTGGATCTCTAGGACCACTGATTTGAACATGTTTATGTAACTCAAGCTTTTGAAGACACCAATATTAAATTCTTAATCTCTACCACGAAGAGACTGGGGAAACAAAGAGGGTTAGTACTAAATAGAAAGTGTCCTTGAATGCTCTCCTTTTTCCCATTGCAGACTTGAAAATGGTGGAGAAGCAAGCACCATCTAAAAACCAAGTGGCTGCAACCCCCCTGGGAGCACCAGCTGCTCCATCTTCAAGCCCAGAATCCCCCGTAGTGTACCTGAAGGATGTGGTGTGTTACCTCTCCCTGCTGGAGACGGGGAGACCTCAAGACAAACTAGAGTGTAAGTATTCACCCTCTCAAGGGAGCTTTGGTTATTTCCTAGAGGAGGATCTGGGATCTTGTCAATCATTCTTTAACACACTGAAGATTGATCTAGGCTCATGGATATGGGTCATATGGGTCCTACCTCTTTGGGGGAGGTTCCTCTGTCCTACTGCCAGCAGCGATAGGAACATTTCCTAAAACCCACCCTAAGACACAGTGTCACTTATATAGAGAGTAGGAAGGGCATCTAAGACATTGGCTGTAAGAACCAGAATTTGGAAAGGGTAGAAGTGCTCATCCAAGGGTCAAGACTCCTTTGCTTGGCTGGCAGGGCTTTCTGAAAGCCTCTAACTCGAAAGCTGCTGCCTCCTCTGATGGATTTTTCAAGGAAAAAATCTTCAATATCTGACCTCCTTTCCTCCCCTAATTCATAAATAAGCGACTCTTTAACCATGAGGAATTTTTCCCCTCTCCCTTGGGCTCTAATCGACCTCTGCCATGGTAAGGTTTATTTCCATTTGTCCCTCACTCTCTACCCACAAGCTATTTGGTCTCTGGAGAAAGGGGATTAATTAATTGGAATTGAACTTGATTTCATGGTGCTACAAAGATGGTTTCAAAAACAGATCTTCACGAAGACAGTAAGAGCTGGGGCAGAGAGAGCCTGCAGATTGAAGAGGACTCGGCCCAGGAGTTGTTTCACTGGCCTCTGAGCCTGCGGGCATGCTTTTCAGATCAGAGGATGATGGGACCTTGTTAAGAAGTACCTATTGTCTTTGCTTCTCTTGGGACCTTAAGTAGACAGGAAGGAAAAAAAAAACATATACTTTATAGCAAATGTTGAAATTCCATTTAGTAATGAGACTAGCCAACCAAACTTAAACATTAGCACAGGAAGTCTGCCAAAGGTTAACCCTGCCAAAAACAAAATGAAACAGTTTGCTCATTAGCCCAGCTTAAAATCTCCCCCATAGGTTTGAGGTGTTAACAATTGCAAGTCTTAAGTGCTAATTTGGTAGCAAATGTAGCAGATTTCTGTTTTCTGCTGGCTAATGTTAAAAGTGAAATGTCAAATCATTTTCAACATTGAGCTGGATTTTGACTTTTAGGCATTATGTTTATTAATAACCAAAGTGAAGGTAGCAAATTCTTCATATTAGTGACTCTCAGTCTGAGTCTTGAAATGGCAAAGTGAAGAAACTTCAAAGTTTCTATTATAAAAAAAATTTATCTTTTTAGTTGCAGTGGACACAATACCTTTATTTTATTTATTTATTTTTATGTGGTGCTGAGGATCAAACTCAGGGCCTTGCACATGCTGGATGGGTGTTCTACCGCTGAGCCACAACCCTAGCCCTATTATAAAAAAATCTTGAAAATAGATATAGGTAAAGAGTAGTGAACACACACATAGGTCTTACTGAGCTCCAACAAGATCAACTTCTAGTCGTTCTTGTTTTGTTAATACCTCCCAACCTTTCCCTCTGCTTCAAATTATTTCCAAGCAAATTTCTGGAATCATACAATTTCATCTGTAAATATTTCAGCATGTGCCTCTAAAATCACTGGTTCCTTCTTAAATAGAACCACATCACTATTATCACATCTAAAGACAATGATTCCTTGCTATTGTCAAATATTCAGCCAGGATTCACATTTTCTGAATTATGTATGTATTTTTAATTGTTTCTTTGAATCCAAATCTAAAGAAAGTCCATATGTTGCCATTGGTTATTATGTCTCTTTCTTCTCTTTTAATTTCTTGTTTCCCTCTCCATTTTGCCAATTTTTTTCCTTGCAAATTTGGGTTATAGTAATTTGGCCACATATTCTGTAGAGTCTTTTCATTTTCATTTTTAATTTAAAGACATCAGTTCAAATCTTTCCCTAATTTTAGTGACTGAGAACAAGCTTTCTTTTAAAAACCCAAGCATGTGCCTTTTGGGAAGTAATAATCTGAAATCTCAACTATTGCCAATACAGTAATACTCTCATCCCTAAACACCTTATATTTGCTACTTAGTTTAAGTGCATTTTGTCATTTTCATTTTCCTAGAAGTTTGATAGGATTATTCTTGTTTTACATGTAAGCACAGGAAGGTTGAAAGACTTGCCCGATGGCCCATCACTGAAGGTGGGGCTGTTCCCTCAGCTCCTTCTAGTTCTATGGTTCATACCCAGTAGGACCCTAAAGAGGTGTTTGTTAGATAGTCACCTGGGCCCAGAGTCCAGCACAAGGTTAATGGGAAGCTCCATCCTTCTTCTGTTATTCGACCATCTGCTCAGGGAGTAAGCAGCATGCACTGCATGCCCCTGACCAGGACACTTCAAGCCTGACCTCTGTGTTTCTTGCAGTAATGTTTCGTCTCTATGACTCAGATGAGAACGGACTCCTGGACCAAGCGGTAAGGTCTCACTCCAAATATCCCTGCTGGATCTGAGAAAGGGTGGGGTATTGGGGAGCAGGTGGAGGAAGAATCTGAAAATTCTCCATTCCATCTTTATGGGAATTACAATGTCTTAATAATGGCTGCAGAAATCTGAGCAGAAACCCTGCCTTTTACTTCCAAAGAAGGTGAAGCCCAATTTATCTTATCATTGCAGAAGCCTGGGATCATAAAATCTTGGACTGCAGAGATGTTTTAGTATTTAACTTCCCCATTCACAAACTTCCCTTGAAATTTTCTGCAGCCAAGAGGAGGGGGCCACTGAGGCAACAAGACCAGGGCAAGAAGGAGAGGAAAGGAGGTGACCGCTGGTGTGCTTTGCTGTCACCCTTGCTTTCCTCTCATTCCCCAGTGCTAACAGCTGGTTCTGCCTGCTCTGAGTACTTGATCCCATCCCACTGCACCTGAGAAAGGTTGTGACTCACCTCACCCCTTCAGCAAGTGTCAGGGACAGCTCAGGGACCATAAAGTGAGAGAAAGAATAGAAAAGGAAGAAAGTAGAAAGGGAAGGAGGTTCACAACATCAGATAGGCTCTATGACCATGACTGGCACCTCGAATCAGGGCCCAGTAATGGGAAGGCTGTGAGGTTGAAATGCAAGGGCTGAGTCAGACCAGAGACAGGATGGAAGAGAACAAGTCCACCCAACCAACAGAATTATCCCCACTCCCTTGAAACCCAGGTGCCTGTGTGGGACTCCTCTAGCCACATGGCAGTGCTGTGCAAGCATTTGGTCACTGAGTGTCCCGGATGTCAGGCACTATTCTAAGCACTGGAGATACATCAATGGACAAAATTTCATCTCCTCGGGCAGCTTTCAGTCGGGTGCAAGCATTGACATTAAACAGCATAGGAAGGATCTGTGCTAAGAAAAAAAATAAAGGCAGGAGAGGCAGCTGATGGAGGGAGTTGCACCTTTGGCTAAGGTTGTCAAGGGGCCTTCCTGGGGGGGAGGTTCTGAACAGAGACTAGAGGAGGTGAGGGAGTCAGTCATGAGGCCATCTAGGTAAGGAGCCTCCAGGCAGAGGGGACAGCCAGTGCAGAAGTCCTGAGAGGTCCTTGGGTGTTAAAGGACTCACTGGAGGCCTGTGTGACTGGACCAGAGTGAGTGAACAGATGAGTCAGAGTAAGGAAGTAATAGAAGATAGGATCAGAAAAGATATGGAATGGTGCTGAGGGGACTTTACCTAGTGTATCAGGCTTTCTGGGTGATTGGAGGGTGTGTCTTTTACTCTGGAGAAATGGAAAACCATTGAGGATTTTGAGCAGAATGACATGATTGACTTCTATTTTAGCAGGCTTGCTTGAGCTATTGTGTTGAGTATAGACTGTAGGGGTTGCAAGCAAGGGTACCAGTTAGGAGGTGATGAAAATAATTAAGGCATGAAATCATGGCAGCTGTGCACGGAGTGGAAGCATTGTCAGTGGTCAAGAGTGGTTCAATTCCTAATGTATTATTTTCTCCTCCCCTGTCCCCAGTACCAGGGATTGAACTAGGAGCACTTTACCACTAAGCCACATCCCAGCCCTTTTTATTTTGAAAGAGGTTCTCACTAGATTGATTAGGGCCTCGCTACATTGCTGAGACTGGCCTAGAACTTGTGATCCTCCTGCCTCAGCCTTCTGAGTCACTGGGATTACAGGTGTGCACCACCCCGCCCAGCCCGGATATATTTTCCAGGTGACATTTGTGGACTGAAACAAGTCTGAAAAAAATTGTCATGTTGAACTTCCCACCTGCAATCCCTGGCTGATGGACTTCCATCTTCTTTTTGAACCATCCCCGTGATGGGACAGCCTTTCTCTGCTGGGGTGACTGTTAGAGCTACATTCCTTGCACTCAAGGCATCTCTCTGTCTCTCTGCTAGGACCTGATGCTCTTCACACTTCCCCAGCCCGATAGGGAGGCCAAAGTATAGTCTGATCCTGGATTCTTCCTTTTCTCCATCCTTCAGCTTCCCTCTGCCCTCTGTAGCTGACCAAGACAAGTGGAAATCAGTTCCATACAACAGGCCTTTGAAGTGCTGTCACATCTCCCCACTGTCTCCTCCAAGCTAAGAGTGTCCCTTACATTGTTTCTCATGAGGCAGTTGTAAACGCCTGCCCGGCACAAGCTTCAGTTTGTCAATGCCATTCTTAAAATATGACACACAACAGACCCCACCACTCCATGACCCTTTATCCAACTGTGGCCTGACCAGGGTAGGCATTGGAGAACCAGTTCTTCCCGAAATCCGCCCACTCTCTTATTTACACAGCCCACAACTGGATCTATTCCTCACTTTCTGAATCATATTTTCTCACTGAATCTTGGACCCGAGTAGATTCACAAGTTATTTTCCTTTGGAACTTCTGCCAATCCCTGACCCCCACCTTTATGCCCACTTCCTTGCCTTCACCTAATGCCCTATCCTGTAGTTTTCCTATAGATTACTCTTTTTATTTAAGTGAAATGTAATTTTTAAATCCCTAATGGGGTTTAGCTTGTTGTTTTGATCTGGCGTTCACCCTGATGGAGGTAATACTTTTCAACCTTGCTCGAGTCCACCCACACATCCTCCCAGAACAATCTTACTACAAACATCTTAGATGGTGCCCACGCATGAGATGCTAACTTTGACACCAAATAATTTCTCAGTCTGATGTGTTCCAGTAGGGCTTTCTGTACACTGACTCATTAGCACTCAACAAATCTTTTAGATGAAGTCTGGCCTTGGTAACTAGAAGCTCACTTACCAGGCAAACATCCCTCAATAACTTCCTATTTATAGAGTCCTGGGTTCAGAGTTGGACCATGATGCAAAGGATGAATCTAAATTTCAGTGAATAGTAATCAAGTGAAACTGACCCCTAAGAGAGGGGAGACGGATCCCAAGTTGCTAATGATAAGGTATGACAACCTCCTTGGTTTGTATTTGTGGAAGAAAGCAGGTGGACTCTCTATGCCTTTCTAGTTAAAGGACAGAATAAGGGAAGGAAGGTGGCCCAGGAGGAAGTCAGTGCTGAGAGAGCTTTCTGCATACCATGTGCTTCTTGTAAGCATCTATTGGCTCTGTGATCAAGGCAGAAACAAACAGTAAGCTCCTCATGAAATGCCAGTTTCTGGGCTGGAGATGTAGGTCAGTGGTAGAGTACTTGCCTAGCACAGATGAGGCCCTGGGTTCAATCCCCAGCACTGCTATAATCGATCAATCCCGTATCGTGTCCTCTTAGATTGTGATTGGGAGTATATATTGGAACAACTTTTTTAAAAAGTAAAGAAACACTGGTTTCTTCTCATGCTCTGTTCTGCCCATCTTCCCACTTGACTCACTTTTTTTTTTATTATTATTGGTTGTTCAAAATATTACAAAGCTCTTTGACTCACTTTTGAGTTTTGCTCTTAATAACATCTCTTTGGGATCACCCCTTGATATTTTCTCCCCTGATGTTTTCTAGGAGATGGATCGCATTGTCAATCAAATGCTGCATATTGCCCAGTATCTGGAGTGGGATCCCACGGAGCTAAGGCCTGTGAGTTTCTGTAAGCAGGGGGTGACTTTAGAGTGAGCTTTCAAAATAAGAGTGGAATCTACTCAGGACATGGGTGCCAATGTTGGCTGTGCAGGTGCTCCCTTACTGACAGCTTCTTTAGGGTCCTATGCTGTGACCTGCTACTTCTCTGATAAGAAAAATGTAGGTGGCAGCAGAAAAAGTGTAGAAATAACAGAAATCATAACTTCCTCTAACTTTTCCACAAGAGCTAAAATCTTATTGCAAGAATTCATAGATCAGAGAATTTGAGCCAGAAACAATTTTAGAGATTTTTCTCAATCACCAGGTAATATTAATAACAACCATTAACTCCATGTGAGGGTTTCTTATGGACCAGGAATTATATTAGTTGCTTTGTACATATTTTCTCTAATCCTTCCTACATTTCTGCAATGGTAGTGTTATTTTACCCAAAGAGGTGGGTGATGTGCCCAAGGCCATACTGTCAGGTCAAGACAGAGTCGGACTTAGGACCCTGGTCCCCTCACTTCTAGTCTTGTCCCTCCCTGCTCTACTCATTTTGAATAAGAGGGGAAAGGGATAAAACAGAAAATGAGTAATGTAGGATGAAAAAGAAAGCAGTGGCTAGAGGGAGGTAGAAAAATCAAGGATGAAAATGGACATGTTTGTCACTCTCTGGATTCCACAGATATTGAAGGAGATGTTGCAAGGGATGGACTACGACCGGGACGGCTTTGTGTCTCTACAGGAGTGGGTCCACGGAGGGATGACCACTATCCCCTTGCTGGTCCTCCTGGGGATGGATGACTCTGTAAGTCGACAAGCTGGAGTTCAAAGGTCCTTGCCATCTTGGAACACTGGAATCCATGTTAATGTCTCTAGTTTCTAAGCCAGACTTCCCAATGGGCTTGTCATGCCCTCGGATTGGCTCAAAAGTCCTTTCTGTTCTCAGTTCTTTACCTATATTCATGCTCCAAATACATTCATCCCTTCAGTAAACATTTGCGAAGTTGTTAATAAATTAAAAACATTATTCTGCATGTTGTGAGAAGCACGCATATGATGTTTGCCTGCAAAAAGCTTATGCTCAACCAGGAAAAGTAGAAGAGAAACTTTAAGAAAGATGCCAGGTGCTATGGTGCATGCCTGTAGTCCCAGCAGCTTAGGAGGCTGAGGCAGAAGGATCATGAGTTCAAGGCCAGCCCCAGCAACTTAGCAAGGCCCTGAGCAACTCAGTGAGACTCTGTCTCTAAATATAATATAAAAAAGTGTTTGAGATGTGGCTCTGGGTTGAGTGCCCCTGGGTTCAACCTCTTGTACCAAGCAAACAAAACCTCAGGGAAGATTCCCATCTTTTCAACAAATTATATTTTTAAATGGTAAGAATTAGAGAAGGATAGAAGAAAGGAGGAGAAAGGGAAGGAGGGAAAGAGGAAAAAGAATGATGATCTGCTACAGGGTGGCTTTCATTAATGATCTCTTATTTAACAGAACATCCAGATAAGGTAAGTATTTTTATCCCAATTTGTGTAGATGGGAAACTGAGGTTCTGATCCTAAGAAGCAAAGGAAGAACCAGGATTTGTATCTGACTCCAGAGACCCTGCACTTTCTAATTCCCCACATATAAGTGTAAAAACAATAGGAAGAAACTGGGGGTGGGGGGAGTGTGGACCAAGAATAATGTGTGAGATTTTGAAGGACCTAGAAGGAGGTTTGTTCTGGCTGTCAAGGTTGGGTATGATGAGGCTGGTAGAAGATGGTAGAAGAGAAAGCTTATGCAGGCAGAACAACTTGATCAAAGATTCAAATGGGAAAAGTCAGGGAAATCTCCCAGTTGGATCATAGGAGGGGATTCATGTAATGGCTTAATGTGAAATCAATGGTTATAATAGCCTGCATCTGACCCAGTGGGTTACTGCATTTTTTTGCTTATTTACCAAGTACACTAACTTCCATACCTGAGGGAGGAAAATTACCCTGTAGAAGGGTAAATGGTGACATTAAGGATTTACCAGAACAGTCATACAGGTTGTGTGACCACTCCTTTGAGACTTCTGAAGTATCATAGAGAGAAATAAAATAGAAAATGAAGTTGGGTTAGCCTCAAGCTGACTATCATGGCCCATAACTCCATCCCACAGGCCTGCAACTCAGGACTAGAGTGGAGCCTTTATTTCCAAAGCTCAGGAGCTAAGAGTCCTGCCCTATCTTGCAGCATGTCCAGTTCTTCCCAAGTGCTAAGTGGTGATCAAGGAACCAGGATCTACACAACTCCTTTCTTAATCCTTAGAGCCCTGGAGGCAGAAAAGACCTTGTCATCCCTGGTTTGTCCCTTCCATTTTAGAAACTAAGGTCTAGAGAGGTAAAGGACTCATCCAAGGGCACACACCAGGTCTGTACCAGCGGCCACCTGCCACATTCCATAACATCAGACCCCGCATGAAACAATATGTATAAGAACCCACATGAGCTGGATGCTCAAATGAGTAAGCTTCTTCTATCAATACTTCCATCAAAATGGAAGTTCTGCCTGGGTGCTATCCCAACTCCATTGTTTGGTTTTCCTCATTTGGGAAATGAAGATAGGACATTTTCATCACAATGAACCCATTTCTGTTTTGTGCCCTATTTGGACTTGGTGAGGTTCAAAATACCACCATCTCTGCATGAGAGGACTCACTATTTTCTGGCTAGAAGAGAGAGAACCTGACTGTTTCTTCAACATTCTTCCAAATGCTAAATCAGCCTTGTAGAGGATCATAATTTGTATCAGCAAAAGTGGCAAGTGAAAATAAAAGCAAATTTGATTCAAAAGCTTTTATGCTTTCTTTTTCTTTCTTTCTTTCTTTCTTTCTTTCTTTCTTTCTTTCTTTCTTTCTTTCTTTCTTTTCTTTCCTTCCTTTCTTTCTTTCTTTCTTTCTTTCTTTCTTTCTTTCTTTCTTTCTTTCTTTCTTTCTTTCTTTCATACAGGGGATTGAACTCAGGGATACTCAACCACTGAGCCATATCCCCAGCCCTATTTTGTGTTTTATATAGAGACAGGGTCTCACTGAATTGCTTAGCACCTCACCATTGCTGAGGCTGGGTTTGAACTCACAATCCTCCTGTCTCAGCCTCCATAACTGCTGGGATTACAGGTGTGAGCCACCTCACCTGGCCTGCATTCATTTTTAAATATATACTTTAAATAAAACATTTTTAAGGCAATGACTACATCTTTTTCCTTTTACCTTAATTTTGTTTATTTCTTTTTATATGGTGCTGAAGATTGAACCAGGCCTAGCACTTGCTAGGCAAGTGCTCTACCATGGAGCCCACAGCCCCAGTCCCTTAAGTAAATGTCTTTAATGTCCTATTGCTTGTTTGGCCTCCTCCAACCCCACAGATGATCACTGAGGAGTCTGGGGATCCATGAACAGGACATATGTAAAACGTCTCTCTCTCTCTCTCTCTCTCTCTCTCTCTCTCTCTCTCTCTCTCTCTCTCTCTCTCTCTCTCGGTGAAATTGTAGCAATGGCATAAAACCTGAAGGCTACTGCCACATTCTGCAGCTTCCCGTGTGCAGAAATGAAAAAACCACATGATGGTGCTGTAACCCAAGCAGAAACATTTCCTGGCTCCAAGTCATTGTCCATTGGCTTCTTGTATCTAGAAAAGCAGCAGCTGAGAAAGCCGAGCTAGCTGATTGACTTAGCAAATAAGGGTATTTTCAGATGAAATGATAGTCCTTTCAGATGCATGAAGAAGCTGGATCTTCTGAAAAGGGCTGTAATTTCTTTTCTGTCCTTGAAGGGAAACCCTGGGTGGTGGAGGTAGGAGAGAGGCCTGGAAGGAGCCTGGGCTCCGAGACCAGCTGGACCCCCCAGTTCAACTACTGACCCCATCACTTATTCTCTAGATGGTCTAGAGTCTCTGTTTCTCCTCTGTAGATTAGAAATCAATGTAATCTCCTTACTCCTAAATACGCACTCTATTTATTTTCATGTCTCCATAGCTGTTGTAGAGTAGGAACTTAATAAAAATTTTAATGTACTTGACAGTGGATTATGAGCTTCACTTACATTATTTAGTTTAATTCTTGCAAAAATAAAACCTTGAGGTAGATATTTGCCGATTGAATGAATGAATCAGTCATCTGGTAAATCATTATCCATTTGTATCTCTTTTCCTGAAGTGGAGACATTAGATGAAGGGACATTAATTCTGTAAAACTCAGGTCTGGAAGAAGCCGGGTTTTGAGATGGTGAGAAGGAATGAGCTTCACCTAGACCAGGGGAAGAGACCAGCATTTGGAAAAGAATGTGGGCTGCTGGAGAGACCATAAGCAGGTTGTGGGGCCAGAAGTAGGACTGATCACAGTGACCAGTACAAAGGCCTAAGTGGCCAGAAGTAAGGTCTGGACTTGCGTCCTGCACATTGGACTGTATGTCCCTGACTGTGGGACCCCATCACCTTATTACCTACCATACTTTTTCCCTTCAGACCAGTCCCAGAGAAACTCTTGTGATGGAGTCTTCAGAACTAGTATACGTGGGGAGGGGTGTCCTGAAGCCACAGCCTGGAGCCACACTGAGCTCCCAGGGCCACAAGGTGGGAGAATTGGTGTTCCCCAGAAGATGTGTGATTGTGTGGAACGTGGTCTGTGTAGTGGGTAAAGATGATTTCACCTCTGAGCCAAATCTGGAGGAGATGATCCCTCTCTTTCTGTGTCTTGCTCTTTACTATTTTTTCTGTGTGCAGAAAGTTTGTACAAGGGGCACATTATTTTTTTTTTACTAAACTATTTTTTTCTCTATTCGAACACTAGTATATAGAGTAGAAAATTTGGAAAATATAGAAGAGAAACTAGAGAACAAAATAATGCTGTCAGCTATAGCTAACCTCTGTTGACAGATCAGTGAAACTCCTTTCCATCAAAGATATTAGTTCACAAAGACTGAAATCAGAATATATCATCAAGCGGGGCGGGTGCAGTGGCGCATGCCTGTAATCCCAGCAGCTCCAAAGCTGAGGCAGAAGGATCGCAAATTCAAAGCTGGCCTCAGCAACTTAGTGAGACCCTAAGCAACTTTGCAAGACCCTGTCTCTAAATAAAATATTTTTTAAAAGGGCTGGGGATGTGGTTCAGTGGCTAAATGTCCCTGGGTTCAATCCCTGCTACAAAAAAAAAAAAATATATATATATATATATATATAATGAAATTTACCTTCTGGTTTTTTTCACTTAGCAATATATCATGAACACATTCTCATGCCATTAGATAATTCTTTAAATGACTTTTTGGTTGCCCTCTAACATGAAGTCATATCTGTGTACTACAATTAATCTTTTAGTAATTTGGAGACTTTAGAACATTCCAGTTTTTCGTTATTTTAAGTAATGCTGGGTTAAACACTCAGCAGAACACCAAAATGCTCATCTGTCTTTCTTTAGGAGAGAGACCCAGAAGGGAAAATTACAAGTCAAAAGTTGTAAACATTTAACAGATAGACAGGTGATAGAGATAGACATAGATGATAGATGGGTAGGTATGTAGATAGATCAAATTATTCTAATTTACACTTCCACTGGCCATTTGAAGAGGGCTTATTTAATCCCCCCTCCCATTCTTGTTTTTAATGTTTGCTAATTTTAGGAAACACAAAAAGAACTTTTTATTTAAATTTAAAACAATTTTAAAAAACAAGTTACTTACCTTCCATATACAAGAGTCCTATTTAGAAAAAAGAACATGCAGGAGGCACCCTCACCCACTTCCTCTAGCTGGGGCTACAAGCTCAGGGTCTCACTTCCTGTACCCCTACAGGGCTCAAAAGGGGACGGGAGGCATGCCTGGACCATGAAGCATTTTAAGAAGCCAACCTACTGCAACTTCTGCCACATCATGCTGATGGGGGTGCGGAAGCAAGGCCTCTGCTGCATTTGTGAGTAAACTTCCCCTAAACCTCTTCTCCACTTCGCTGTGCTGCTCTGTGCATGGTTGGTCAGGCCATTCTAGGGAAAATAGAGGTCTCTCTGCTTCTGAGCTTGAGGGACCACTCTTCTTGATCCAGCAGCAGGGGTAAAGAAGGCCTGTATGTGCTGTCTTAGCGTCAAGTGGACAAGACCTGTAGTAGGGTTGGAGTCAATGGGCCACTGATCCCCTAGAAAAAAATAAGTTCATATGTCATTCAAAAGCATCTCATACTGATTTTCGTTGGGTTTTCTAGTCAATGTTTATGTTCAAAGGAACCTGTTTTGTTTTGCTTAGCTTTGAATTAGTGAAACAATTCATTCTAGATTCTGAAAATATAATCAGAATTAAAGCGAGACATTTGTTTCACTTGACAACCCATTTAGTAAAGAAAAAACCCCAAATGAGAGATGAGAGAAAAAGGGAAATGAGAGACTGGAAAGATGAACAGGAGAACTATGTAAATAAGAAAGAGAAAGAAAGGGTGACAGGGAAGAAGGGGATATGGGGAGCAGGGAGAAAGGGGCTCCCACAAGTCTTTGAAGGGGTCACACAGCCCTGCCAACCACCTTGAGACAGGGACATCAATAGTAGCTGAAATCTACCATAGGCTGTGCGGAGCTGGATGAGGCGGTGCACACCTGTAATTCCAGCAGTTCAGGAAGCTGAGGCAGGAGGATCGCAAGTTCAACGCCAGCCTCAGCAACTTAGTGAGGCCCTCAGCAACCAAGCAAAACCCTGTCTCAAACTAAAAACTGTCTTAAATGCTCTGGGGAAGTTTCTTAGTGGTTAAGCACCCCTGGGTTCAATCCCTGGAACCAAAATGAAAAAAAAAAAGACTGAGTAAGGAAGTCCCTTCATGTGGTCCAGATCCTCTAACCTGCACATGTGACCTCAGCAAAAGGACATCTTTGTGGAGTTGGGCCTGCTGTCCATCAAGATCAGGCCTCAGCAAATTAAAGAAGGTGTCCAGTGACCTTTTGCCCCATTCAAATCCCCCTTCTTGGCACTTTGCATTGACCAGTTCTCATTCCTCTTAAGTTCCAGACCTCTGGACCTCTGCTATTTGCATAATAGTAGAAACAACAGTGATAATTTGGAATAGCTATTCTGACCCAGGCACATGGTGCCTCAGGTAAATTATGTCATTTAATGCTGCCAAAATCCCTACAAAGAAAAAGACTATTTATGCCCATTTTGCAGAAAACCCTCAATTTCAGAGAGATAAAACAATTTACCCAATATCACATGGACTTACAAATGGCAGAGCCAGACATGAAGCCTGGCCTGCCTTCCCAGAGACCCCTGATCTTTCTGTCCACTCCCCAACTTCCCTGACATGCCATGATATTACATGGGCACAGTAAGCAGGATGACATTTCGCTCTCCCCTTTCTGGGGACATTTCCCTGCTGCATTCACTGCTCACAGATGAAGGCAGTGTGCCCAGGTGGAGGCACAGGAGCAGAACTGGAAGATGACTGGGGACTCTACTCAAGGAACAGTAGGAGGCTGTTGAATGTCCATTAGGCGAGGCCAGCTCCTCATGTCCCCAGCCCTTCACAGGAGGAGATCCAGCAGGAGATACAGGCCTTGGCTGGGAGGTTGGGGGATGGCTCTTCCTTAGATAGTCACTCAAATATCTTTCTTCTTATTATTTTTTCTTTGTAGATTGTAAATACACTGTCCATGAGCGCTGTGTATCCAAAAACATTCCTGGGTGTGTCAAAACGTGCTCAAAAGCCAAAAGGAGCGGCGAGGTTGGTGACACCTGGTGCCTTGTTCTACTGCATGCTGCATCTGGAGCAACATGTCCATCACACAGAGTCCTGGGCAGGAGGGGCTTTGGGAGCTTTCTCCCATCCCTTCTCTGCTTTGAGGATCACCCTTACATCATCCCATTCATCCATCAATCCATTCAGCATCTTCCCGGTGCCCACCACTTGCCTGGCACTGTGCTAGGGGGCACGCAGGTTATAAGAGGAAGTCCCCAGACTGCTCAAGCACTGCCCAGTGTACAGGGAAGGACAGACATGTCAGCAAGTGCACAGTAGTGAGGTGTGCCATCATGATGAGGCTCTGTGGAACATGTGATTGAGGCATGGATGAGGAGCCAGGGAAAGTTTCACAAAGGAGGTGGCATTTATTTGAGTTGTGCCCTAAAGCTATTACCAGGAGGACTTCAAGAGGTATTGAAGAGTAAAAGCAGTCCAGGCAGAAAGAGTGTGTAAAGGCCCAGGACATGACTTATTCTGGAATCTGTACTTAGTTTGGTGGGGCTGGAACAGAGGGTGCTTAAAGGGAAGTGACAGGAGATGTTATTCAGAAAGAGACTCCTCCTGGAAGTGGTCTTTGTAAGGTCAGCTCAGGAATTGGAAAGGAGTTTTCTGTGCAGCCACAGGGTCCTCAGAGAGCTTCAATCAGGGAGTGATTGAATTTGCAAGTCAGGTAAATTGTTCTGAGCAGGGTGTAAGAAAGAAATCACAGCGAGGGGGGAAATTCTTGGCATAATTAAAGCAAAAGTCAGTGCTGCATTGAGGGCCCCTCTGGGTGGAGTCTGCATGGCTGAGGCCACGTCTGTGCTGACATCCCTGGGGCCATGCAGATCATTGAGTATTGACTGTTCCATTGACTAAGGAGGAGAGACCCAGGGAGAGGTAATTTGGAGGTAACCAGGACTTGGTGATGTGATGAGAGAATGAAAGAGGGGAAGAGGTAGGGCTCGCAGGTTTCTTTCTTGGCCATTGAGTGGTGCCATTTGCTGAGTCTGGAAATTGAGTGTCCTTAAAATTAAGGGCAGAGCACTCTGCATTGCTGCAAAAGGAAGATTCTATTGAGGAAGCTAAGTTGGGAGATGTTTAGCACGTGGGAGTGGTACCCACCCCTCCCACGGAAGTACTCCTGAGAGAGAAGGGCACCTCCGGGGACTCCTCTGCATGCCTCATGGACACCGCATGGCCTCTTGTCTACTCCCTCCACACCACCCCATGTACACCCCTTTCCATGCCCATGCTTTCCACCGGGGCACTTGGCGTGCCTCCTGGGCTTAGGCCCTGTGCCTGCACTCTGGCTGCCTGCCACTCAGAATAGAGTGAGGTCACTGAGAGGCCAACAGGGCACATTCACAATTTTCTGAGCCTGCAGGGACACCCCAAGTCCCTCACCATCTCTTCAGATCCCAGAGAGGCTGGAGAAGGCAATGTGGCACTGGGGAGATGACCCTAGACTTGGAGTCAGAGACCTGGCTATGGGTCCCTGCTTGGCCACTTACCAGCCTTGGCACCTAGGGCCAGTCACTTAACCTCCCTGAAGCCTTGCCTTTTTCTCTCTGCAAAATAGAAATAACAATGATCTGAGAGCAAATTCAATGTGATCATATAGATGACACGTCCATTAACCAACCTAGCTCTATCAACAATCAATATGGCAGAAGGTGAGAAGCTACAAACTGAGTGTGACACAACTTTTGGAACTGTGATCTTTACCAAAAACATTCCAGAGTGGGAGCCATCAAGCAATTTAATTGCTAAGTAATTTAAAACATTTATTTTTATTTATTACAAACATGGGATAGTCTCGTACATTTTCATGTATTTTTAATACTGTGCTTGAAGTTGGGCACTCAATGCTGCACCCCTACCTTTCCCCAAGGTTCACATCCTCTTCCTTCTGCAGCTCAGGGTAGCTTGATGGAAATCTGAGGAGTCCTGTGGCATTGCAAGCAGAGCCAGCTGGTAATTCTGGCTCTTGGATGGAGGTCAGGGGCCATTACTTGAGCAGTACTTATACATGCACATTCACCTACAGACATTCTCTCCTGCTTCCCAAGCTGCTAACCTCCCCTGGGTACACTTCCTGGGCAGGAAGCAGAGTACAGCTAGCTCTCCAAGAACCGGTGTGAAACTAGGACCTTCACTAGTTTCCTTGGACTTTTTGTCTAAGCTTCATCTAGAGTTCATTTCAACCGTGGTCGCACATTATAACCACTCAGAACACTTTAGAACATATTAATGATAAGAGACTAATTCATTCAGAATGTGGGGTGGGCACTATGACTTCTAGAAAATTCCTAAATGATTCTGATGAGCAGCTTAGACTGAGCAGTGGGGAGGGAGTTAGTTATCCAACAGTGAGCACCTTCAAAAGATGGGGACTGTTATATGGAGGCCCTTCTGAGTGTGTTTTCTTATTGTATCCTCCCAGCAACCTCAGGAGTGGGATGTATCATACCAATTTGTACAGATGAAGGACCTGAGACTCAGAAAGGTCTAGGAACTGGTCAACAATCACCCTGCCATGAAGTTTAAAATCAGTGACTCCAACCAGTTTTGTCTGCAGCCCAGGCCCTCCCATGTTCCCTGCTCTGTGCTGCCTTCCAGAGAAGGGTCCATGCAAGCACATCACTCTGCAAGGAATTCTGCAAGACAGACAGATGGACTTCCAGATGAGATGTTGCTCACTCTGGCTGCTTGCCAGGGCAAATGAGCAATTCAAAACTCAGATGCAGTGATTTTTCATCTACTTTGATTAGCACAATGGTGGTCAGGCAGAGAGGGAGCCAGCATCCTATGAACATCTAAATAGGAAAGAGCCTTCCCTTCTCCTAGACTCCTCCCACACTCTCCTGCAGCCCCGGTCCAGGGTCATGGTTCTGCTGCCTTCCCTGGTATCCTTCGCTTCCCTCCCACAGGTGATGCAGCACGCGTGGGTGGAAGGGAACTCCTCCGTCAAGTGTGACCGGTGCCACAAAAGTATCAAGTGCTACCAGAGTGTCACCGCGCGGCACTGCGTGTGGTGCCGGATGACGGTGGGTTGGTGCCCAGGTGGCCCTGCTTCTTTTCCATGTGATTTTTTAGCTCAAGCTGCAGCCTGGGAGCAGTGAACATCCCACCAGAGAACAACTGAGTTAGGCTAATAAAGCTAGGAAGGCCCCAGAGCCTCTGTTTCATGCCCTCAGTCTAATGGTGCTCCCATCAATTACCAAGCTGCCCAGAGAGAAGGGACACCCCCAGAATCACGGGAGTAAGAACTGCTTAAGAAGCTGCCCAGCCCATTGCCTGCCTGCCCAGGCAGCTGGGAACAATAGGCTAGACCATGCACTTCCCTCACCTATGTGAGGCCAGGGCACTGCCAGAGTGGGAGAGGAATTAGCCGCTAGAGTGCCTGCCCCTTGAGGCACCAGAGGAAGGGGCACCTTCTCCTCAGACACTTTCCTTGCAGCAACCTCACTACCTGGTCCAGGGGCCTCCGCCTGCCGCCACTAACCACAGCATAAGATAGAGTCCACAGCCCTTCTGGAGCCCCTCTAGAAGCCACTGAGCTGCCCCACCTGCCTGCCACATCCAACTCAGAGCCATGTCTTGTCCCCTGATCAGGTTTCAACCTCCAAGAGGAGGTGTCTCCAAACCAGACTGCAGAACTCAGAAGGCAGAGGTTGAGTTGCAGGGTTTACTTACAAGTTTGCTCACTGGAATCTCCCTTCCAGAGTCTTTAAGCCTGGGGAGCAGAAATCCAAGGAGGGCTCTGGAATCAACAGGGAGAGCAGGGCAAATGCCCGCTCATAACCGATTTGCTCCAATAGCCACGGGCGGGCGGCTCTTGGTCTCCTCTCTCTGCCCGTGGCAGACCTGGCACCCCTCAACACACCTCTGTACACTCTCAGCAATCCTTCCAGAGCCAGCCGTGCTCACGGTTCAGGGGGCATTAGACAGCTTGCCTCCCAGCAAACCTCTGTACCCTCCGAGCTGCTGGTTCCTCGATCACCTTCACTCATTCTCACTCTTCTCTCCCTCTTGTCCTCCAGTTTCACCGCAAATGTGAATTATCGACGTTGTGTGATGGTGGGGAGCTCAGAGACCATATTTTGCTGCCCACCTCGATATGTCCTGTCACCAGGGTAAGTCCTCCTGCCCAGCCAGAGCTCTGCTTCTCTGAGTTCGTGGTTCAGATGTAGGCAGCACTCAGACCTTCCCGCCCCCCAGAGAGCTTCCCCAGCCACTCTTAGGGTTGGTGTATTCAGTGTGCATTTGAAAAGGTCAGTGCTGTGCCAGCCAGATTGTGAGAGAAAACTCCTCAGATGCAACTGGTTCCAACTGCTGGGTCCAGATGGACCATGGAGGAAGCCCGTTCACCCTTTGCACCTTGTGGGCAGAGTATAGCTAAAGCAGGGTGAGGTCTCTCTCCTCCTTTACCCCTACGGAACCTCTCTGCTATGTCCAAACATGGATCACCCCTACCTTGACGCCTTCCACTGGAGTGTTAAACACTCCAGAGAAAAGAAAGAAAGAAGCAAAGTTAAACTCCTTTAATACTCACCTGAAACACTTTTGGTCTCCTGTATTGAAGACTCTTCTCTCTTTTCTTTCTTTTTCTTTCTTTTTTTTTTTTTTTTTGTTGTTGTTATTGTTGTTGTTGTTACTGGGGATTGAACCCAGGAGCATTCTATCACTGAGCTACATCCCTAGCCCTTTTTATTTTTTATTTCCCATAGGCATATGGTATTCATGTAATGGAATACCACATTGCAATGGGAAAGAACTTGTGATCCTCCTGCCCCAGCCCTACTGAGTTGCTGGGATTACTGGAGTGCACACCACCAGGCCAACAAGATTCCTCTTTCAAACAAGCACCAATTTAACTCCTTTCTCATCTTAAAATTGTTGCCACCTTCCACAGATTCCTCACTTCTTGCCCTTGACCTAACCAGTTATTTTTTTTTTCACTAAAAATCTACAAATTTTCCTTTTGAACATCATTTGGCAGTATCAAACATACAAACTCCATAACCCAACAATTCATCTTCTTGGATCTTTCTGAGAAGTACAAGCATTTACTCCATGTGTGTAAGACATGGACGAGAATGTTTGTGGCAACTTTATTCATAGCAGTCAAAACTGGAAGAAATCTAAATGACAATTAACAGGAGGATAGACAAATAATTTGAGACCCATAGGCATATGGTATTCATACAATGGAATACCACATTGCAGTGGGAAAGAACAAATTGTGCTCCCATGCAAAAACAGTATTTTAAAGATATAATGCTGAATTAAAGAACTAGACTCAAAAAAAAAAAAAAAAAAAAAACAAAGGCACACTCTCTGATTCCCTCTCTATAAAATCCAAAAGCCAAGCAAGACCAATGTGATCTTGGAGTCATACAGGGCTATGCTTGGAGGGGCGGCAGTTCTAAGGGCTCATACATGTGCAAAAATTCATCAAACTGTCCAATTTCAAATTGAGCATTTTGCTGTAAGCTAAGTAAACCTCAATAAAATAATAAATACTGAAAATATAAAACCAAGAACCGCGACTGAATGCTGTATCATTAGATAATGCTAAGCAGAGAAGCTTAGTGTGAGACTTTGCTTTTTATAGTCCAAGCTTCTCCATCAACAAATTAGATTTCTGCCAATTTTAGTAACGTCTCCTCCTGTGTCCCTTGCCTGTGTCTCAAGGTTAAAGTCAGATCAAGTATTGACAGGGTCCTGGCGAGTCCCAGAGAAACTCATAGGTTTGCGTTCCTTTCTTGAAATCCAAAGTCCCACATTGAAAAACTACTCACACTGACCTGGCTTTGCTGAATACTAGTCATTTGTTGTTGTTGGGTTTTTTATTTGGTTTTTATGGTACCAGGGATTGAACCCAGGGGTGCACAACCACTGAGTCACAGCCCCAGTGCTTTATTTATTTATTTATTTATTTATTTGTATTTTATGTATAGACAGGGTCTCGTTGAGTTGCATAGGGCCTCACTAAGTTGCTGAGGCTGGCTTTGAACTTGCCATCCTCCTACCTCAGCCTCCAGAGCTGATAGCCATTTGTTTTCACCAGATCTCTTCCCTTATATTAGGTTTTTATTTTTCTTTCAATAGATGCTTGTCTTTCCTCTCTCCTCACAGGACAGACAAGGTGGAAAGTCTGATGGCAGTATGGCAGCCAAGGGCGAGCTTGTAATGCAGGTATCTCACGGATTGCAGTCCAGTTGCTTATTCCAAATGGGTCCAAGACAGTGGCCGGGAGGCCAGGGTTTGGGTTCTAAGGAAATGTACTCAACATTTGCTTTCTCATCTGATCAATTCTGTCACGCAGGAGGACACTTTATTCCGGGCCTCTGGAGTTACCTTTGACCGCCACACTGTAGGCAAGTGGTGAGAAGGGAGATTGGCTGATCCCATCGCTGGTCTAATTGGCTTGATCACCTCTGTAGGAGCAAATTACATAAGCCTTCAGTATGCAGACCTCCTAAACCATAACAAAAGTGTGGCCTAGAAGTAGACAATAGGTTTTCCAAGATTGCCAATCTGTCTCCAGAACACAAGTGTCAAAACGTAGCTCGCCAAATCCAAAAGTTCTTAATCCTTCAATGTATGTTTAAGAATTCGTTTTTACTCAGACTCACCAGTGAACACCTTTTCTTTCTGCCTTCCACAAAAGGAATACAAGCAAGGCATCCTGAAGAGGTACAAAGAACCAGAAAAGGAAATAGGAAAGTTAGGGCCTCCTCTTCCACCCTGGACCTAAGTCTCCTTGTTTGAAAAGGGGCATGGAAATCCTTGCACTCCTCACCTCCTGGAGGTGCTGCGAGATTAAATGAGAGTGTGCAGATTCGTGTTTTTTTTTTTTTTTAATTAAGATGAAACAATGGAGGAACCTTATTAGATGAGAAAGCTCTAGACACCCAGAAGGGCAGCAAGTCAAGTGGAACACACACACACACACACACACACACACACACACACACACACAAAGCATGCAGGTATAACCGTTGTTAGACATGGATTCTTCTGCTTGTCCTGCATCAGTTCTGATCAGGCAGGACCCTTGCTGTATAGATTGCTGAATACTTTTAAAACTTCCAGAAGTTAAGGGCTTATTCCTCAGGCTCCAAGATGATTCTGGGTGTCACAAGTCCTTGAGCATATAAGAGAATTATTAAAAATCACAAACAGTGCTACTGTTCTCTTCAAACCACATGGCACGCTGTGTTTGCTAGCTTTTTAGTTTAAGATCAGAGAGAGCAGGCATTAGATGTTGAACATGGAGCAGAGCTGCCTCTGAGTCAGAATGTCATTCGGCTGAATCCACAAGTGTTTATTGATTGCCTGCTGCTGTGTCTGGTGCCAGGGGCCCTTGGGAAGAGGGTTATACACTGCCCGGCTCCTGAAGCATTGAAAATCCATCCCTGATGCCAGGTTCAGAGATACCTCAAGGTAATGCCTTGAGACATTTACCTAAGACAGTCAAAGACAAATAAACAACAAAAGAAACTCCAAAAGATATGACATGTTTTAAATGTAAAAGCTTCAGTTGCCATGATTGAGGGGAATTTCATAGAGGAGATGGCTCTGAAGTTGGGTCCTAAGGATGAAAAGTCATTTGGATTTTTTATTTTTTTTAAGAAGTCACAAAGAAGAAAATGAGCATTTCAGGGTAGAGAACAGGAGGAGAATGGTGATCAGATGCATGGGAGACAATTTAGGAGACACTCCCTGAAGGGTGCAAGCAGGGTTGGACTGGAACTGCAGCTGGGGTTAGAAGAAATGAGACCACAGCAGTGGAATGGGGCGAGATCCAGAAGGCCTTGATGCCAGGTTCAGAGATACAGATGTTATCCCCCCGGCAGTGAGGTGTCACTAAAGGTGTTTGCCCAGGAGTGGTGTGCCTGACATGGTGTTCAGGGAAGGGGGCAACATACAGTACTTCCCTGGGATGGAAAACACCCAAGCAGCATGGGTTCTGTGACAGCTGCTAGAGATGAAAGGACATTCCAGGGGAAGACTTGGCAGATTAGGATCTTCCCTGAAACGCTAGATGAATAACAGAACCTTTATCAGGAGCACAGAACCAGGAGAAGATGAGTTTGATGGGAAAAGAAGATAAGTCAGGTTGGGGCATGTTGACCTGGTAGTGATGGGAAACTTGAAGGCAGCTCCGGGGAGTCAGAAATGCAGGACCAGCTCAAGAGGAAAATTGGGTCTGGAAATGCGGATCTAGAAGGTGCCAGAGTGGAAGTGATTTTTTTTTTTCACTCCATGAGTGTTATTTTATTTATGTGTGTGACCAGATGGCCACACGTTCTAGGATTGTGTTCAGTTGTGTCCCTCACAGAATTTAATCTTGTGATGTGGGCACAATGCCACACCGTTGTTGAATGACTTGAAGCTACAGTGCCATTGCCCCATCTCTGATCCCAATCTCAAACCCTCGTTGCCATTAGCACCCCTGAAAGGCCACTTGAGCTGGAAACACGTAGCCGCTTGGCCCCTCAGAAAACTCAGCCAGTGGACAAAAACCTGCCTCCCCGATCACCTCTCCTCCATGCCTGGGCCTGCTTCCTCTCCACCTTTCCGAAGCTGTCTAAGCGTCAAGCTCTTGTCTCCCCCGATCACTGGAAAAGCAGACCTAATTTCTTTTTCTTTTGTCTTTTAAGTATAAGATCATCCCCACCCCGGGCACCCACCCACTGCTGGTCTTGGTGAATCCCAAGAGTGGAGGGAGACAAGGAGAAAGGTATGTTTTCTTCTCTTTCAAAGTGGAATAGCTAAGACAAGCCCCTTCCTCCCCTTGACCACAGCAGAATGGAGACCCAGGCTCAAATCCCAGCACCACCACTAGGCCTTCATCTCCTGGCCCCCGGGGCCTTAGGAAGATAACAATATCTCCTCTCCTAGGTTATTTTAAGAATTAGGATAGCCCAGTGCTTCACGCAGGGTCTCTCTCATGAGCCACTGCAGAGTTCAGACTGAATCCTGAGAAGCCTCTTCCTTCCGAGTCTCACATGTCTTTTCTTGGTGAAAGAGACAGCAGGACTCACCTGACCTGTTCTCTTCCCTGAGAATGCAGAGCACCCACCTCATGAGTGAAGAAAATGTCCCCTTTTCTGGAAACTGGGGATTGCTAAGCAGAGTGGGAAGAGAGAGCCACTTCTGCCTTGGAGGCTGTTCAGTTCCAGGGTGATGAGCAGATGACAGTAATGTGGAATCCATGTCATGAAATAAGAATAAGTAGAGCTAAACAAGAACTACGAGGACCCCTGTTCTGGTCCAAGGGACCTGATTAGTCTCCAACTAGAGCCCTGAGATCAGGCCCAGATGTGGTCGCTGCCCTTCAGGTGTCCAAGCCCAGCTCCTCCTGCATTTGCTCCTGATTGGGGGCTGTAGGGGCCTTTCCCTAGGGGGGTCCTTTGATACCTCACACTGACATCACACTGCCCGAGCCACACAGAACATTTGGGAGAAAGTCTCCTTGGGGAAGAAATTCTGGGTTTCTCTGCCCTATTCTCTGCAAAGAAGGGGTGAGGCTCCTGGGGTGGGAGTTGGAATCTGAGATGTAGGGGCAGCCTTAGACCAGGGGGTGAGGATGTGGTGATGCCAGATAGACCTGGGATATACCAGGTCTGCGGGCACTCTTCTCCCATCTCACATTTAAAAGGATGCTCAATCCGACTACTGATTTCTTTTTCTTTTGCCTTTTAAGTATAAGATCATCCCCACCCCCAGGCACCCACCCACTGCTGGTCTTGGTGAATCCTAAGAGTGGAGGGAGACAAGGAGAAAGGGGGTCACCCTAATGTGACTTTTTGCAATGACATTTTCTTCCCCTACCCTCTAAATTTTTTTTTTCCTCTCTCTTTTTCTCCCCCATAGAATTCTTCGGAAATTCCACTACCTGCTCAACCCCAAACAAGTTTTCAACCTGGACAATGGGGGACCTACTCCAGGGTATGGAGACAATAATCTTTATTTTTCATCTCTCTCTTCTAACCTCTGCAGAAGATACCTTCTTTTGTCACCTTTTTAATGTGTTTGATCCCTGAAAAGACCATTGGATACCTTTTATCTTTCTCACATCACACTCTTCTGGATGTGTTCAGAATCACCCCTTATGGCTAACTCTACCTTGTCCCCAAAAGAAAGGAGTTGGTCTATAAGATGGGGAAATTGCATATACCATTCCTTTGATTGCTAGGAAGGCGACTGGGGAAATATTTTAACTTGATGGTAAAGCAGTGCTAGCTGGCATCTTCCTAGTCAACCCCGGGTAGGAGAAAGTGTTCTTATCACTAGCATTTTGGAAATCTATATGGCTACTCAGAGGTCCACCCTCTGTTCCACTATGGGGGCATTTGAGGATCAAGACACTTGGTTATACGATGAAATCATTGTTTTTCTGGATGGTCCATTTTTGAGGTGGTTACACTCCCTGTGGCCCTTCTCCTGCTACTCCTCTTGCTGTTTCCTTGCTCTTTAGCAGAAGGTTGGAGAAAAGGAAGTGCTTTATATTTTGACTGAAGTTCTGACAGGAGGAGCTGGGCCCACTGCAGCAGCTACCATGAGGAATTTCCAGACCCTGTAATTGGAGGGCCCCATGGAAGGCACGGAAAGACTGGGCTCTTCCCAGTCAGAATCGATGCTCTAGCGCCACCTGCTGGCCAGTCTCGGCCTCGAGCTGTGCACAGCTAGCTGGGTTTTCCCACATCTTAACCTGCAGTTCTAACTCTGAATTCCAGGAGACCCCTCAAAGGGGCTGGCTGGAGAAAAGACCAAAAAATAGAATCCGTCCCTGTCTTTGATTGTCTGACACAAAGCTCTTATTTATAGCGCTGGCAGGACAAAATCAGGTTAAAATTAGAAATGTGCAAGCAGATTCAGTACTCCTACCACAATTTAACTATAAAACTAATTTGAAAGCAGAATCCATCCAGGCTGCTGAGGTTTCTGCCTTGGTTGCCATAATTGCCCATTTTTGTTGGATAGCTGCAGCCCACAAGTGCCTTCACCAGCCCACCCTCCTCTTGGGTATTACAATACTGGAATGCAGTCCTCTGGCTTAACCTTTTTGATATTCAACTGTTTTACCATGGGTAACAGGTCAGGGGCCTACTCCCAGTGCTAGTGGGTCCCCAGTGTCTCTGATGTGTGTATCCATCTGTAATCAGACAGGCCATCTAGCTGAAGGGAGCCTCCATTCAGAATTCACTTCTTGTAAGAAAGCAGAGTTCTTCAAGAGAGATGGAAAAGAAGAAATGTTAATTTACCTACACAGGCATCCATGACTCAGAGAGCCCCAGGGGTCTTCTCAGACCACCAGGATGGGCAGAGAAGAAGTATAACCTTAGATTCTGAGTCTCACCCAAGGTGTTCACAGGTCACTTCTATTCTAAAACAGGATTTCTTAACCATGTTATGCCATCACCCCTTTGCCAGTCTAGTAAAGACAATGGATCCCTCCTTGGAATATTATTTCCTAATACACAAAATGAAATAATACAAGATTACTGGAGAAAATAATTATGTTGAAAAATATGTATCGATACACTAAAAAAAATTAGTGATATGGGTCTACATATGCTTCATCAACACATTAAACAGAGCATCCATAGCCAGGTCAAATAACTATTGCAAATTCAAAGCAGCAATGAACATACATGATAGGTTGAGATATGTGCCACACTGTAAAAATATCTGTGATTTTGATTGCTGCCAAAGTCACAGGTATTGTTGCCTATAGTCATAATTTAAGGAAATACTAAATTTCAATGAGAGGTTAGGGAAGACATGAATGTAAGATATTCTTCTTCAAGTTCATGACCTTCTGAATTCTATCCATAGACCCCTTGGAGAGTGATGGACCCCTGGTTGAGAAGCCTGCTCTAAATTAGAGTTAAAACTTCTGGGGAAAATGGGGTGATTTCTCCAATTAGGTCTGGACCCATAAAACTGCAAAATGAATTCAGCCAATTCAGGGCATCTCCCTTAAAGGGGAGGTTGCAAGGACATAACAAGCAGGAGAATTCAAAAGGAGTCAAAATATTGGGGGTTATTTGTATTGTGCAAACTGTAGGTTTGTCTGCCCAAATCACAGAGAATTTCCAGAAAACTGCTTTCTATTTATGTTGAATGTTGAGTCAGATTCTCCTTATACAAGGATAGCTCTCTGGGATTTTTCTACATACTCAGTGGCAATGCATAATAATTTCTAGTTTCAGAACATTGAGTGACCCTTTCAACTCCAAAAAAGAATCGAGATCTTAACATACTCCCGGGGAACAGAGAGACTCTAACTCAAAAAGTCAAGCTTAGTGACAAGACTAACATGGACTTTCTTCTATTTCCCAGCTTGAACTTCTTCCGTGATACTCCAGACTTCCGTGTTCTGGCCTGTGGAGGAGATGGGACAGTTGGCTGGATCTTGGATTGCATTGGTAAGAATGGGTTGGAGGAGGGCCTTTGCTGGTTATTTATAGTGAGTATATTTAAAGTTAGTAGAAGGTAGCTGGGCGTGGTAGCACACACGCCTGTAATCCCAATGAATGGGGAGACTGAGGCAGGAGGATTGTGAGTTCAAGGCCAATCTCAGCAACAGTGAGGCCCTAGGCAACTCAGTGAGATCCTGTCTCTAAATGAAATACAAAATAGGGCTGAGGATGTGGCTCAGTGGTTGAGTGCCCTGGAGTTCAATCCCAGGTACCCAAAATAAGTAAATATATAAAGTTAGCAGAAGGCAATAACAAGAAGAGAGAAATGTAGCCATACTTTGTTCATCCTTATATTTACCCTTGAACTGATGCTTAACTAAATATCTACTTTGGATTAAAAAAAAAGAAGAAATTAAAATAATGAGAGTACTCCCAAAGACATGAAGATAACAGTTCAGTTTCAGGCCTTTCCTCAAAAACATGTCATGGCCAGGGTTGAGGAGTATCACAGGCCGGATTTTGAGGGGAAGGAAGAGGGGGATTGGGACTCAAGGCAGATGCCTGGTGGACAGTAGAAACCAGAGCACTAAGCATAGCTGCATACCCAGGGGAAACCATCAGGAGATGAACATCTGGAGCCTGGGTCCAGAAAGCACATCTGGACCCAGATGTGGCTCCATGCAAGCAAAGAAAGGTCACGCTGGGCTGTGTCCTATATGCCTAGACCAACAGGGCATTGGAGAGGCCCAGGCTGAGAATCTGGAGGCCAGGGTTGTGGCTCAGCCACACCTGGATCAGTGGAGACAGCACCCACAAGAAGTGATGAAAACTGGCTGTGAAATTCTGCAATGGGGCATAGCCAAGATCTGACCCCAAAGGACCCAGAGAAACACTGCAATGTGGAACATAAGGACAGGAAAGCCACCAGAGGAAGTGCTGGGGAGCACAGTCATCAGAGTCAGGGAGGCCCAGAGCCAGGAGCCCCGGCCTGCTTCAGGTTTCCCATCAGTCCTTCCACAAATGCCTCCTGCATGCCTCTATGTGCCAGGCCCTCCTGGAGGATGTGGAAGTGCCACCTGAACAAACAGGTGAGCATCCTGCCCTGCTGGAGCCCACCATCCAGAGGCCAGAACCAGGCAACACAGAAATATGTGAAATATAGAGAATATCAGAAGATGAGAAAAATATAACCAGGAAGGAGCAACGGAAGCACACAGGTTAGGTGGAGTTGCAATCTAAGGCTGAGATGTCAGGGAAGACCTCGTAGAGGAGAACTTGTTTGTAGGGACACCTGGAGAAGGGTGAGCCTCACAGATGCCTTAGGAAAGAACAATCTAGGTATAAGGAACAGCAGGTGCAAAGGCCCTGAGATAGGAGCAGGCTGAGCTCTTGAAGGCAAACCAGAACAGAGGACATACAGAGAGCATTACAGAATGTGACGCAGAAGTCATGAGGGACCCCGTCACGATGACACGTAGGACATAACACTTGGAACATGGCTTTTATACTGGGGGAGTCCCAAGACATCAGGTAGTTTTGAGTAAAGGAGGAACAATCAGGAAGACTACTTAGGACAGGACTGCAGTGATCCAAGTGAGATGTGACCAGGACTGGCCACAGTGGAAAGAGGAGACGGTGAGAAGTGACCAGAGTCTTTGGAAGATAGAAGCAACAGGATTTGCCGGCAAACTGGATGTGGGGGGTGAAAGGAATCAAGGGATGGCCAGGACCAGGTGCTGAGCTGTGCAGGGGTGCAGAGGCTCCAGGAGTTGTCACAGGCCTCCCAGGGAGGGTACCAAGGCACACCTGCCTCCTGCTGCTCCCCCACCCGCGCACTGGTTTCCATGGACACAGCCCTGCTGAGCAGCCACCCACGCTCTGCTGTCACCTCGGGCTCTGGAGTTGTTTGTGGGAGGAGGGAGGAGTTCTCTGGGGGCCCAGGAAGAACGGTTGATATGAAAAAGGCAGGCGGCTGTGGTACTGGGCTACCTGCACGGTCCCCTCTCTGTCGTGAGGGAGAAAAACAGGCTTTGGTGAAAAGTTGCAGAAGATTTATCTGTAGAGAACACAGGTGCCAGAAGCTGTTCGGAACAAGGAATGAGAGATCATGTGAGATGGGAAAGAAAAATGTCAGGTTATTTTCCACAGATGAGAAGACCAAAGAGAAAAATCCGAGGCAAAGGGATTCACTGCCTAAGGTGCTCCCTCCTTCCCTGGACACGCATTCAGGCATCCCTTCAGTGGTCTCCACTGTCTCCCATGGTCCCCTCTCTGGTCTGTTCCCACTTCAGCCAGGGATTCAGGACAACGTGAAATCCATCAGCACCTACCCTCTATCCTCAGGATGAAGACAAAACTCTTCGGGTGACCTGCAGGGCCCTGGGTGGCCCAGCCTCCACCCACCCTTCCAGCTTCCTGTTACTCTCTGTCCCTCCCCCTTGGGACTCCAGCCACCCAGCCCTTCTCTCAGACCTCTGGACGTGCCAGTCCCCTCCCCACCCAGGCCATTGCCTAGAATGCTCCCCAGCCTCTGCCCATGGACTTCTGCCTCAGATCTTAGTCTCCCCTGACACCTCGACAGCCTCAGTCGCCTCATTACAGAATCGAGCTCCTTTCCTTTCTGATATGAATGGGAAATTGTGCTTTCTGTGCGTGAGGACCCTGGAGTGTATGGTAAGCACCAACACCAGGGTTTTTCCGCCATCAGAGCCACAGCGCCTCGCCCAGCACGTGGCGTGTAGTAGGCCTCCATAAACTCGTGGAGAAGCCGCTGCCAGTGAGACATATTCCCCTGGGGTCGGGGCTGCCGTCCATCCAGAGGACCAATGAGTGGACGATTGCCAGAGAGTGTGATGAGGTCATCCCTGAGGCTAAGAAAACAGCCTGAGGTGGCACCAGGTCTAGACCAGGGGAACCAGGGAGGGCTTCCCGGAGGTGGCTTCTGAGCTGAGCCACAGAGAGCTCTGTGATTTGTTTCAGGATGGTTGACCAGTGGAGTGGGCGGTAAGGCATGCAGAAAGACGAGCCTGGGGAGAAGGCAGAGCCGGGGCCTGGTGCCATAGAAGGAAAGCTGAGGTGATGGGGCCGGAGCCCGAGGGTTGTCCGCCTCGAAAGAAATATGGAGAAGACACTAGGAGGTAGAACTGGAGGCAGAGGGAACAGGGAGGAGGCTGTTGCCGCAGTATCAGTGGGAAGGGATCATCCCTGCACCCAGGCATTACCGTGGGGATGGAGAGAAGAGATCGCTGAGAGTCTGTTTCGCATCACTGACAAAATATCTGAGGAAAACAGATTAGAGGAGGAAAGATTTATTTTGGCTCACCATTTCGGAGGTCTCAGGCCGTGGTGGGTGGGCTCTGTTGCTCTGGCCTGAGGCCAGGCAGAACATCATGGCGGAAGCTATGGCAGAGGAGAGCTGCTCAGCTCCTGGCAACTGGGAAGCAGAGACAGAGAGAGACAAAGAGGCTGGGACAAGAAATACCCTCCTAGAGCTGGTAGTGGTGGCACACACTGTGATCCCAGGGACTCAGGAGGCTGAGGCAGGAGGATTGCAAGTTCAAAGCCAGCGCCAGCAACTTAGTGAGGCCCTAAGCAACTTAGCAAGACCCTGTCTTTAAATAAAATATTTTTAAAAAGGCTGGGAATATGGCTGAGTGGTTAAGCATCCCTGGGTTCAATCCCTGGTAGAAAAAAAAGAGGGGGGAGAGGGGAGAGGAAATACCCTTCCAGGCCACGCCCCCAGTGATCTACTTCTTCCAACCAGGCCCCGCCTCCCAAAGCTTCACGTCATCAGCTAGGAATTCATCAACTGATGAGTGCAGAGCCCCCATAATCCAATCACTTCCCAGGAGCCCCACCTCTGAACACTGCTGTGCTGAGGAACAAACCTTTAACACCTGCGTCTTTGGGGAACATTCCAGATCCAAACCACAGCAGATGACATGGGTTTCCAGGCTCAGTGCCATGAGGATGGCAGACCTGCCAAGATGGGGACTCCAGAAGAAGGGGCAGACAGGAAACAAGAGCCTTTCAGGCAAAGGGGAGAGCATGAGCAGAGGCAGGAAGGCATCAACTTGAGTCCAGGACCAGGATCCATGAGTGAATGGCCCCGTCTTCCATCTCAACACTGGCAGGCAGGCAGCCCCAGCTTGAGCCTCCGCTGCTGAATCCTGCCATTCCTGCACCCCAAGTCACATTACTTACATCCAAGGGCACTGTGACACAGGGTCTGTCAGTGTGCCCCTCTGGAGTCCAGTGGGTGCCTACACCTCCCTCTTCAACCTGCCTTGCCTGTGAACAGGCTGCTGGGGCTCCGTAGCCAGAGGAAAACATGATCTGCTATGCATACTCTGATGGTTCTGTTCAGTGTTCATTCACAACCAGTAAGGGAGAAAAGAGTAGGAATCTGTGTGTTCCAAATTCTGGAAAGTGGTGGAAATGATAAACTGGTATGGGGTGTCCGTAGCACCTAGAGATTTTGCTTGTTTAACACAAGGGGTTTTTTTTTGTTTTTTTTCTCTGAGGGTTGGGTGGTGCTAAGGATTGAACTCAGGGGCACTTGACCACTGAGCCACATTCCCAGACCTGTTTTGTATTTTATTTAGAGACAGGGTCTCACTGAGCTGCTTAACACCTCACTTTTGCTGAGGCTGGCTTTGAACTCATGATCCTCCTGCCTTAGTCTCCTGAGCCACTGGGATTACAGGCATGTGTCACCGTGCCCAGCTAATACAAGATTATTTTTTAAACTTTCAAATTTTTTTTAAAATGCCCCAAATTTTCAGTTTTCCAAATGCCCCACTATCCTTTAATGTTTTAGACCCACCCATTTTAATAATATCTGTACCTGCCAAGCCCCTGAAAAGAGGAGGAGAATGGACTTGCAGCCACAGAGATCTGGGATTGGATTCTGGCTCCAGAATTATTTTCCCTTGGTGAATTTCCATTTCTTCATCTTCAAAGAGAACATCTTGCAGGGTTGGTGTCAAAGATGAATGGGAACAAGTGCTGGTTATCATTAGGACTGAAAAAATGCAAACTAGGCTGAGGCAGGAGGATTGCAAGTTCAACTCAGCAAGACAATGTCTCAAAAAAATAGAAATAAAAAGGGCTGGGTGTTGTAGCTCAGTGGTAAAGCAAAACCCCTGGGTTCAATCATTGGAACCAAAAAACAAACAAAAATACAAACTAGTGTTTTTGAGGGGCATACTGTTATCTCAAAGAACAGAATTAAGATGAAATTTGGACCAACAGGTACAGGTTACAGGGAAACAGCTTTAGCTCAACATGAATTGCACATTGACAGATGTGGCACAATTTGTAGTGGTTAACACACTGCAGATGGAATGGCTTTAGGAAGTAGTGTGTTCTCCATCATGGGAGGTGTCAAACAGATTGCTGCGGAAGGGTTCATACATCAGATCAAGGATAGCAAAATAACCCAAGAATTCTGTAATCCAATGGTATCTGGTTCTCTGTTTCTTTGCATGGATTGCAGATAAGGCAAATTTTGCAAAGCATCCACCAGTGGCTGTCCTGCCTCTTGGAACAGGAAATGACCTTGCCCGATGTCTCCGTTGGGGAGGAGGTGAGTATATGTTGCTACCCTGGGGACCAGAGCTCTGCTTACAGGGATGCTCTACAGAGGTGATCTGTGACCCTTTCTCTGACTTCTGTTCCCTGCTGGGTCTCAAATAGAAGCCCCTCTCCTGGGCTCTGAGAACCCTGTGCTCACCTCCCTATAATTACTATCATCCTGAAGCCATCAGCTTAGAGCCAATAGAACATATTCAACTTTAGGATAAAGACCAAATCTCATTTGTCCCTTCCCAGTGCCCCTTCCAATAGGAGTTCACATAGACTGTTTTTTAACGTAAAATTCCCTGTCCCCCAAACAATGATCTTCTGAATTAGGACTCAGAATACAGACAAAAATACTACATCCCTAGTTAGAGTCATTAGGAACATTCAGATTATCCCAGGTGCCCAGGGCTGTGGGCTTTCATTTTGAAATTCCCCTAAAGGGGGTCACACAGTGTTAATCGGTTTACAGTGCAAAGAGCAGGCACTAAGGAGAATTACACATGGCCACAGCCCCCATGGAACTGGGCAAGCTGCAGAGGAAGTTCAGCTTACCGCAGAGTGGACAGATCGGTCCAGCAGACAGAAGAGCTGCAGGGACTCCAGATGGCTGATCAACTCAAGGAGTGATTGTAGACCAGTCAGGGTATATCAGGATTCAGAGACTGGTTCTTTCTTGGTGGGCAGGTCAGAGAAAGCAGGAGCCCGCCCTACAGGCCAGCTTAACATTCTGCCTATCACCCTGTCCATCTCCCACAGGACACAGTCCTGGCATGGATCTGTTATCTCCCCCACACAGCTTCCCAACCATCCAGCCCACCAATTCAATAGGGCTCCCTTCAGCTCCACAGACCCACCCACCTTTAGCCAGCACCCACCCCCACCTCAGACTTTCAAATCACTCCAGCCTCTTCCTAATTACTCTATTGTCCTTCCCTTCTCTGTGGTTCAGGGAACGCAAGTGTCTCCCCCACAGGCACACTGGGAAGTTACTTGGTCACAGATGCCCCTAGGGTCACTTGTCCTGACCTGCGCATCAGCAACAACTTAGCCTTTCTGCTCTGGTGGCAAATGCAATGCCATCATCCACAGGTTATGAAGGGGGCAGCTTGACAAAAATCCTGAAGGACATCGAGCAAAGCCCCTTGGTGATGCTGGACCGTTGGTATCTGGAAGTCATCCCCAGAGAGGAGGTGGAGAACGGGGACCAGGTTCCATACAGCATCATGAACAACTATTTTTCCATTGGCGTGGTGAGTTGTTCAGGGGTCACCTTTTTGCATAGTAAAAAAAATGCCCAAGAAGGGCTCCAGTTTTCCACTGTCCCCTCTGGGTCTGTCCTGCCCTGCCTCAGTCCTGACTCGTGTCTGAGCATCCTGAAATCTGGTGTAGGTGTGGACACCCTGATGACGCAGCCCTTCCAACCCTTGATTATGGAGGAAATTGTTTTCTCTATTATGTTAACTAACACACAGTGAAAGATTGGAAATTTTTCAAAAGACATATTTACCCTTTAGGTAATTTGAAGCAGTTCAAAAAAACCAACACTGAGAAATATCCAAGGGGCAGGAACAGGAGGAAACATTCACATAGGCTTCAGGAACTGGGAATTCTGATCCTCAAGGGAGGACCCTGGTCCCACCTGGCTTGGTGGGCTTAGCACTCAGGATTTCTTCCTCTCCTCAGGACACGTGCTCCAAGTGCTTCATAAACCTCTGCGAGGAGGCGTTTCCTCCTGACTGACCACTCCCTGGTTCTCTTGGTCCTTGATGTCCACCCTGTCAGCACACTCTGCATTGATTGAAAGGCTTAGCTTGATGTGCCTGACTCACCAATGCAAGAGCACATGCCCTCCTGAACACACACGCACACACATAAACACACACATAGCACAAGGACAGCACCGTGTTCCCTGGCATCCCAAGCCCTCAGGACAGCTAGTTGTAGCTCAGTCACCTTGTTTGCTAAACTCGGCTTCTGGTCCAAAGAACATTGAATGGGCACTGCTTTCTATACTGCTGGGGACAGGATGGGTGGGGAGGGGACAGTAAAAGGATGGCTCATGTTCACAAATACAGCCAAGGTTTGGGAGAGGAGTTACAGCCAGGACACTAACACTTATTGAGCACCTACTATAGGCTTTCCACATTGCTAGGCTTTATGGGGTCTAGTCCTCACAGCAGTGCTGCAGAGACCTTTGTTCCCATCATCCCCATTTTACAGAAGAGCCTTCAGGATTCTTGACTCATAAGAGGCAGAACTAGAACACAAACAGCTGTACTCACCCTGAGCCCAGGGTCCTTCCTCTCCGTTTCCCCATCTTGGGAATTATGCTACCAGGTTTTATGTGCATACAAATCCCTTCACCCAGTCTCTGGCCCCAGGCTGAGTGGCATCTGCACTCCACAAACTCTTTTGAAAAATTTGGTGGTTAAAAAATATAATAGTGAGGAAACACAAAGGGACTGATGGGTAGCTTGAGGGGATAGCAGGTTGAAGGGACGTGTTTTATTTTTTACTAAGAAGGCAAAAGGTGAAGCACGGGAGAGGAAAGGATTACATATAATAATATCTTCTATTTACAGAAGGATTTAAAGTTTACTATATATTCAGTTACTTTTTATTCTCATGATTACTTGGAAGGGAATTATGATCTCTATTTTATGAATGAGGGAAACAGAGACTTGAATTTAGGGACTCACCTTAACTTTTTTCACATTTTCTAATCATACATGATTAGAAATAATGATGGGATTTGTTGTTACATATTCATACCTGCATGCAATATAACAAAATGATTTGGTCAATATCACACCCCAGCACTTCCCACCTCCTACCCTCTGGTCCCTCTTTGCTACTGATCTCCTTTTGATTTTCATGAGATTCACACACACACGTTTTCCTTTTTCCTCCCTAGCTTACACATAGGACTCTTGACCTTCTTTTTTTAAAATTTTTTTTGTATTTGTTCTTTTTAGTTATACATGACAGTAGAATGTATTTTGACATATCACACATACATGGAATATAACTTCCCATTCTTGTGATTGTACGTGATGTGGAGTTTCCCTGGTCGAGTATTCATGTATGAACATAGGAAAGTTATGTCTGATTCATTCTACTGTTTTTCCCATTCCCATCCCCCCTCCCTTCCCCCAATACTCCCTGTCCAACTTGGTGAGCCTCCAATACTTCTCCCACCATTGTGAGTCAGAATCCCTATATCAGAGAAAACATTCAGCCTTTGGTTGGGGGGGACTGTCTTGTTTCCCTTAGCATGATAGTCTCCAGTTCCATCCATTTACCGGCAAATGCCATAATTTCATTCTTCTTTATGGCTGAGTAATATTTCATTGTGTGTATGTACCACTCATCTTAATTTTTGATTCTTAATCCAGAACTCTTTTTCTATGACTAAAACAGAAGACAGCAGCATTGCTGAGCCCATTATCAGGTCTGAGAGGCTGAAGATAATGGACTAGGAGCAAGTTTAGAGGTTCCTGTGCCCCAAGCTAGTTTATCCCCCAGCCTCCAGCCTCAGGTGAGGGGAACATCTTCCCCTAGTGTCTTCTTCCTGGTGACAGTGACCAGTGCAGACACCCTCCCGCCTCTTCTTGCTCTAAGAACCCTCCCCTTTTCAGACCTACTACCCTGGTTCCACTTCC
Organism: Ictidomys tridecemlineatus; assembly: GCF_052094955.1. Classification (NCBI taxonomy): domain Eukaryota; kingdom Metazoa; phylum Chordata; class Mammalia; order Rodentia; family Sciuridae; genus Ictidomys; species Ictidomys tridecemlineatus. Next base: position 131,446,491 of record NC_135479.1, on the reverse strand, counting down.
CCCAACTGGAGCACTGCCATCTTCAGCTCCCAACAGTCAGATGTGACCAGTGTCTGGTGTCCAGAGGGCTCCTGGAACATGGACTCCCAATCATGTTTTGCCAAACCTTGGGTCTTTCCAACAGAAACCAGAGTACAGCTCGTTAACATTTATTGAGTACCTATTAAGCACACCAGGTCCAGTTTCCATGTTGGTACATGAAGTCATCATGCAATTTTTACTGTGTTTTATAAGAGGGAGTGGTAGCTTAGAGAGCTGCAGAAGGAGTCCAAGCCCCTGGGTGGTGGAGCCTGGAACCCTCAGCATTGAGCTCTGGGCCCGCTGAGCTGTGGCCTCTGCACAGCCCCTTCCATCTTCTTGCTGCCAACACTGTGTGTGTATTTGGTGGTGTGGGGGGATGTACCTCAAAATGGCTTACAGGGCCACTTATCAGAAATGCAGATTCTGCTCACAACAGATTCTGATTCATATTCTGACTCAGGAAGTCTGGGAATTTGCTTGCGTGCGTGCGTGCGTGCGTGCGTGCGTGCATTTTGCTGGGAATGGAACCCAGGGCCTCACACATGCTTAGGTGAGTGCTCTGTCACTGAGCTACATCCCCAGCCCTTTTTATTTTCACATAGGAATGGCCTTGAACTTGCATTCTCCCAGCTGGGATTACAAGGCATGTGCTAGTGGGAATTCGCATTTTTAACAAGCTTCTAAGATCATTCTGATGCAGATGATCCTGACCAGGGCTTCAGAGAGGGAAGACAGCCCATCATAACAGAAAAGAATGATCAAAGGGAAGTGGTTCTTCAGGACACAGAAATCAGAACTGAATTAAACGAAGGAGAGGGAATCTAGAAAGCAGGAAGTGTTAGCCCATATAAGCAATGAGCAGGGAGGCTGGGTGGGCTGCATGGAAGATTCCAGATGGAAAGGTACAGTCATGGCTGCCTTCAGAATCTTCAGCCCCAAATCTTCCCACACACTCAGCTGTAGCTGGCAAAAACATGATTCCCAGCATCTCCTTGTCTGTCTCTGTCGATCTAGTGGCTGCATAAAGTGGACTTCTCTTAGTATTTTTTCCCCAAATAAATGGATACACAAAAAGAAATATACAACCTTCTCTAAACTAAATAGCTGGACCCTAAAGCCAAGAGCCAAGCCTGATCAGTAATCATTCTTGAAATTGCAAATTACAATTCATTCTTGAAAATATAAATGGAAGGAAGGAAGGAAGGGTGAGCCAGCTAATCATCCTCCAAGAAAACATAGAAACATTCTCTATCATCCTCAAAGGTCAAAATGTTTTTCTGTCCTGGGATGACTGATAATATCCAATGTGTTCATTTTTCAAATTATGAAGACCCACACAATTTCTTCCTCATGAATTTTTTTTCTTATACATTGGGTTTGTGCATGTATTGCACAGGAGTGAGGGACTAGAAATTCCTATCTCATTTTGGTGCACCTTTAGCCTTCTCTCAACAAAACGTTTGCACATCATTTGTGTGCTCGCTCTTTAAAAGTTGGAAAGAGGAAATCTTGAGAAAACAAGTAACCAACACACAATCCTGACAGAGTCTGGGGCTGACATTTGCAGAAGGTCTTGCTCCCTATTTGACTTCCCCAACTTCGTAAGAGGAGAAGTAGGTATGTAAACCAACCCAGTTTTACCTCCTGATGATGATTAAATAGAGTCGAACTCCTTTGGCAAAGAGATTTCTGCAAGGTCTATGCCTCTTCTGAAGGACATGGAATAGCTTATTGATACCAAGTGGCTGCTGCCTTGCATCATAAAGATGATGACAGTCACCATTGCTATGGCACCCTGGGTGCTGTAGATGGGAATTTGCCCTGATGAGTTCACACAGTCCCTTTGGTACTTACAGGACCTATTTAATAGATGGAGGATTAAATAAGACTCCAGGGAATGACTATGGCCTCATTGCCACCACATCTCCATTCACAGGCCAGCTATAAGGACCTAAGATAATTGGCCTTATTGGTCCTTCTTACTGAGAATATCCACTGGCAAGAAATTTTTAGCATAGCCATATCCAAGACACCACTTCCTCTGGCTTCTTCCTCCCTCCTATCTATTTTTGGACTAGGCAGAAATGTCAGGATAGCCAGGTATCAGTGACAGGAAGTTTGGAACTACAAAATAATTCCTGGAGAATGCGTAACTCTGAACTCCTCAAAGGCTCTGCTTTCACTGAGCCTTAACTGTATGGGTGAACAGCTAATCCCTTGATTCAATGAATCTATTTCAGATGCTAGGGGAGCCTAGGGGCCAAGGAAAAACCACAGTCATCACACCAACCCATGTGCCATGTTCCACCTTACAGATTGTTTTAGAGTTCACCAACCAAGTTTTCCACAATGACGAGCCTCCTGCCCATTAGGGAATTTGTGAACAAGGCATCAGTTGCCTGCAAACTTTTGGAATCAATCAGCTTCAGATGGGTTTTTTGTTTGTTTGTTTGTTTAGTACTGGAGTTAGCCCAAGGGTTCTTAACCACTGAGCCACATCCCCAGCCCCTTTTACTTTTTATTTTGAGACAGGGTCTGACTAAGTTGCTTAGAGTCTTGCTAAATGGCTAAAGCTTGCAACCCTCCTGTCTCAGCCTCCTGAGTCACTGAGATTACAGGCATGAGCCACCATGTCCAGCTCAGTATCAGGTTTTTAATCTGTTGCCAGGAAAGGTACTAAGTCAATGGAAATCACTGAGGAGTGACAAGGGGTCTACACTTTTCCATTCCTCAATCTACCATAAGTTTTGAGAACAATCTGAATTTCAAATAACCTGTCCTATTGTCTCTTGGTGTCTTCTTATCTCCCTAAATTGCCAGAGTGACTTGGCCCTGCCTCGTTCAATATGGCAGCTGTGAGCCACATGTCACTATTGTGCACTTGAAATGAGGCTTGTCTAAATTGAGATGTGCTGTAAGTGTAAAATACACACCACATTTCAGAAATGTGCTATGAAGAAAATAACTTAAAATATCCCTGGGGCTGGGGATATAGCTCAGTTGGTAAAGTGCTTGCCTCACATGCATAAGGCCCTGGGTTCCATCCCCAGCACCTTAAAAAAATAAATAAAATAATAATAGTAATAATTTTTAATATTGATTACACATTGAAATGATAATATTTGGGAAATATTAGGTTAATTAAAATGTTACTAAAATTAATTTCACCTTTATGTTGTATGTGAAAACATTTTTAAAATTTTAATTTCATCTGCTTCTTTTTTACTTTTTTATGTAACTACAAGAAAATCTTAAGTTACATATATCGCATACACTAAATATCTACTAGACAGCACTGGCCTAGATGTTCCAATATCTCAAAGTCCAAATAACAGCTTCTTACACTGAAAGGGGCCCAAAATTATTGGTCCAACCATGTGCTTAAGAGTTTTACTTGAGGGAAAACAGCCCCCCGTCCACACCTTTCTTGGTCTCCTCTTCACCCCATGCTGCATCCAAAAAGACTCCGGATAGTGAGGCCATCAGAACTGCATCATGGCTCCCATGAGTTTGCAATTCCCAGTACTTGGTGTCATCACGGAAGTGTCATTTTACTGTAATCATCACCAAGAAAAGATTTGGTGTAGCCTTGATTTCCAAAATCCAAATGAAATCATTATTGATTGTCAATATGCCAAGATCAGCCCTTGACTCAGAGATGCTCAAGAGAGCAAAGAGAATCTCGACTCTTCTTTTTCATCTCCAGATAGAGAAACATGGTCAGGATCCTGATGATCCATCACCTTTTCAGGACTTGAGAGCAAAGGAGCCACTTAGCTCTCCCTGGTTACTTTATTTGTCAAGGAATGACACTGGCAAATTAGGAACCACATGCTAAACTAATAATATTTTAAAGGCTAGTCTTTGGAAATTCTTGTTATGGAAAAACAAAGGACGATGAGAACTATACAAAGGGAGGGGCCTGTGCAAATATCCCAGAGAAGTATGAACCAGGAGCCAGTCCCAGCTGTACTGGAGGGAGGGATAGTGAAGTACAAACTGTGCCAAGCAATATACGATTGCTTTTTTCTTTCTTTTCTTTTTTTAAAATTTTTCTGACAGAGGAAAATTAGTGCTTCAAAGGAACACAAGTAGATGGAATGTTTTCTTGAAATCTAGAGAAGCACTTGACAATGTCACATGAATCTTATTGAGCATGTTCACTGAAACTTGCTCCAAGCTAGGGTGGTGATGGGAGCCTGGGAGCATGAAATGCTGTTGCCCAAAGAAGCCACTCGGGCCAAGCTGTGTGGGTCCAGGGGGTGGGAAGGAGGCCTCCTTGGGGTTTGCACACTTCCCACCACTTGCACAGAGGGACCTCACCCAGACTTTAACTCTTGATATGTCTTAAAAATAAAATCAGTATGTAAAGTTTAATTGTTAAACTCCCAAGACATTATTTCAGCAAGGAATGTTTGCCACACATAAAATTAGCTCTTTTTTTTTTTCTTTTGTACTGGTGGTGTTTAACCAGTGAGCCTCATTCCCTATTTTTTTTTCCTGAAAAAAATATTTTTTTATCTAGAGGCAGGGTCTCAACTGAGTTGTTTTTTGACCTCCACTAAGTTGCTGAGGCTAGCTTTAAACTTGCAACCCTCCTGTCTCAGCCTCCAGTGCTGATGGAATTATAGGCATGTGACGCTGCCCAGCAAACTCATCTTCTTGATGTGCTTGCTCTCTCCATTTATCAGATAGTGGCTGCTGGCTGGGGTCACTCTGATTCCAAGTGCAACTCACTACACACACTACATGCTCAAAAATGCTTCTTCACTGAACTATACCTCCTGATGGGTTTTTTTGTGTTTTTTTTTTAAAATCAGCATTCACAAATGATCTTTTGTAGAGTTTTCTTATAGAGAAATGGAATATGCATTAGCTAAAAATCTGCTGGATGGAATTTCAGGCATTTTTTAGCCACATATTCCAGCAAATCGGTTTCTGAAGTTTTTGTTGTTGTTGTTCCTGAACAAATCTGAATCAGCTCCCTTGTTTCTGGGTCACCCCATCTCCAGCCCAATTAGCCTGCTTGTTTCTGAAGCCCAGCACCTGCACCCAGTATGCTGGCATGGGGCCTGGGTGGTGGTGGTTGGAGGGGGTGGGGCTGTACACATTCTTTTGCTAGAAAACAAGACAATTAATGAGGGTGGAAGAACAGGTTTGAAGAGGAAAGTTGAGTCCATTTTTAGGGTTGAAGCTCAGGGTCGGTTCTAGAGCTATACGTTGTGGACCTACCAGCATCTAGATGCTAGAAACAACCATGAGAAACAACTCATGGGACTACCCACAATGGGAATGTGGGTTGCACATAAAATTCAGGGCTAAGAAGTTTGGATCAGAGGTTAGAGAGCCAGGAAGCATGGGGTCATGACAGCCATCCTTATGGGGAGTTCTGAGGTGCCAGTCGCCAAGAGTGCACCAAAGGATATGCCAATAGGGAGTATAAGAAAATGTCAGTACGATGTGTTTTAACATTCTCCTTGACCTTGGAAGCAGTCCTTTAGATGGAATCATCAAGAAGCAAAAGCCAGTATGTTTTCTAATTATCTACCAGATATATTATCCATTGTCATTTGTTATTTCTACTAACATGAATGATTAAGAATTAATATATAAACCATTCAGTGACACATGCCTGTAATCCCAGCAGCTCAGGAAGCTGAGGCAGGAGAATTGTGAGTTCAAAGCCAGCTTTAGCAAAAAAGACGCTAAGGAACTCAGTGAAACCCTGAGACTCAGTGAGACCCTCTAAATAAAATACAAAATAGGGCTGGAGATGTGGCTTAGTGGTCAAGTGCTCTAGAGTTCAATCCCCAGGTCAGGAAAAAAAAAAAAAAAAGAAGAAGAGTTAATACCAACCAACATGAGCTTTCTGGTTTTCGCAATGTACTGTAGTTATGTAAGATGTTTTCCTTGGGGAATGCTGGGTGAAAGGGACATAGGAACTCTGAACTATTTTTGCAACTTCTTGTGAGTCAAAATATTCCAAAATAAAAAGAATTTTACAAAACCATTTAATATGGCAAGGCATACCCAAAAAATCACTCCCAGCCTCCTTCTGTCTACGTGCTCACAGACCCTCATTCCCCTCAAAGAATTGGGCTTTCCCCTTCACTCATCCCTTAACTCTCTGCTTCTCCCTGGGCCAGGGATGGAGTGCTCACTGCAAGGGCCCTGGAGTGGACCAGGGCACCTCTAAGAGTATTGGCGGCACTAACTGTACCCTTGGACTTGGTGTTGGGCCTCTGGGATCTGGAGCCTCCCCTGTGAGATGGAATCTCAGGGTTGTGGGATCCGGTGAAGGCATGGGTGCAATCCCTTCCGCCACACACACCATTAGAAGCACTAACCAGGGTTCTGCCTTCTCTTTCGCTTTCAGGATGCTTCCATTGCACACAGATTCCACATGATGAGAGAGAAACACCCTGAAAAATTCAACAGCAGGTAAGAGGCTGCAAGCTGGCTGCTCCGCTGCCCCGCCCAGCTGCCCTGCCCAGTGCAGCCAGCCAGACCCGGGCCTCCCACCTGCTCCTACGGAAATGTTCTTGGCCTGGCCACCCCGGGACTTCGCTTCCCTGCCACGTTGCCGGAAGGAGGGTTTCCATTTCCAAGAAAAAGAAAGAAAAAAAAAATGTCAGAAACCTGCCGCAGTCTGGCAGCCTGTCCCTCAGTCCCTCCCAGAGGATCTGTGCAGAGGGAGGGATGTGGGGGTGGAAGGGGCGTGGGGTGCCCGCCTTTGCGGGTAGTGGGGGGAGTCTGTCCTTGGCTAACTGAAGCCCCTGCGGGGGCTTGGCTGCTTCCTCAAAAGGTGCAGCACCTCCACCCCAAACCCTGCCCCGGCCCCGCGTTTTTTTTCTGGAAAGGGTGCAAGGGACTCAGCTTCTTTAGGTCCTACATGGGAGGTGGTGGCAGCCCTGGGGTTTGGACCCAGAGTGCCAGGAGGGCGTCGCCTCTTCCTTCCCCGACAGCAGAGGGCAGCAGCAGAGTGGTACGTGCAAAGGCAATAGACCTGGAGCCCACCAGGCCCCACCTGAGCCTGGGCGCCCTGTGTGCAGTCTAGATATTAGATTAAAAAATGAAAGGGAAGAGAAAACCACGTCTTTTGCAAAGGAAACCAAACCCTTCTTGCATGCCAGAGGGAATTTACCAGAACTGAGTTCTGACTGGGCACATAGCTACCCCTGGGATTGTCAAAATTGCCTTTCTCCCTTCTTACTTCTTTCTCTTCTTCTTCTCATTAGCTGTCTTCTATTCTTTCTCTTTCCATTTTATTGTACTATTTCAAGGTGACCACAGGATCCCACCCCAAACCTCAGGCAGGTAGGGTGGATAATACTTTGGACTTGATCTTTGAACATGAGGGAATTGACATTTATTTACCCCACAGAATTCTCTTCAAAGCAGAGGTTAAAGGGTCTGAAGACAGTCATTTAAAGCCCAGCACCCCGAAAGAGCCGGACATTATTATTATTGCTCTTTGCCCTGACCCCACAGCCTGGATGGGGGAGGAGGGCCTAACCAAGAAAAAGCAAGCCTTTTTAAGGATCAGAAACTAAACATAATGAAGCTACTTCCTCCTCTGGAAGAGCGATCTGTGGGATCTAATCACAGCTGAAGTAACTTTATTAGGATGTGTATTCTGTCACAGCCTATTCCTTCTCACTCCTAACACTCACAGATCCTGCACACTCACTCCACACTGCTAAACATCTATATTTCCAGCCCCTACCACTGTAGTCTCAAACTTGCAATTCTGTTGATTCTCCTCTCAATCTTCTTCACGCCCGAATATTTACACAGTTTTTTTAAATACTCTTCTTCCACCCATTCCACAGGATTCGCACAAGTACCCTGACACATGCTCACACTCATGTGTCTGAACATTCCATCTGCTTGTGAAATCTGTACGTTCTGTTCATTCATTCATTTATCCAACAGTATTTTTTTAAAACATTCTATCTACCAGACACTATTCTAGAGGTGTTTTGGATGGACTGGTGCAGGGCACTCCCAGCCCTTTGGGGGAAACAGAATGGAAAGCAGATGTGCATCATGGTCTGTTAAGTGATGTGGATAGACGCGACCGATGGCAATACAAAGCAAGAGTGTGGAACTTGGCATGGAGGGTTTTCTAATGAGAGAAATGCCCCATCCAAGACACAGAAAACAGTGTTTTCCAGATTGGCAAAAGGAGAAGGGTAACTCTGAGAGAAGGAACCAAATGTAGGAAAAAATACAAAGGAGTGAGGGTGCAGCATGCTTGGGGGAAAGGAAGTCATTCACTGCAGCTGGTTGTATAGTGTCTTGGCATGGGAAACAAGCAAAATCTCCGTAATTTGTAGAGAACGAGGAAAGAGGGGGAGAGAAATTTCTCCAAATTCCAAAAAATCAGTAGGTCAACATATGACATGAACAGAGCAATCATCAGCCATCCACACGATTAAATACAATTAGAAAGATACATCTGTCAGAAAAAAAAATGTACTGTGCAAAACACAGTATGAACAAAGCTACTGTGATCTATATAAACCATTTTCTTTCCCACTTTGCAGACTTCCTTAATAGGACTACTACTCTCAGAGGTTAGGTTCATGCCTCACTCTTTACCTGGTTGAGGTCAAGGTGTTGTGATACAGTCACCATGGGTGACAGACACCTATATTTGCATTTAAAGAAATGATGACATAGGATGTTGCCTCTATTTCACAAGGTCACCAAACTCTTCCTATTAAGAGCTTTGGGTCCATACTGCTTCTTTTCTGCCTGCTTGCCCATGTCCAAAATACCCAGGAGTGCTCAGTTTGTCCACTGAGAGGCAGGCAAGCAGCCATTTTCTCTAGGCTTCCTTATTTAGCATTGGAGATGGTTTTAAATAGGCAGGTGGTTGTTGCCATGGTTACCCCATTACACCAGCAGCTAAACTTAGGAAGGGCCACAAGGGATAGGAAGAAAGCTTGATACCCAGGATTTGGAAATGTAAACGATATTATCAAATAGGCTTCATTTTACTGAGCTGAACTTGGGTTCTCCAAAGAGCAGCCACAGCTTGGCTAGAAATCTTTATCATTACTGCCTGGAACTGGGCCCTCAGGGATAACCTTGAGGTTAAATACAGGGAGTTATGATTGTTTTGTTTCATTTTGTTTGGTTTTGTTTTCAGCAAGGGAGTGTGACTAGTCAGGGCTGGAACTCATCAGGAAAGTTGACTCTTTCCCATCTCTAGTTCATATTCCTGAGCTATTCTAATAAGAATTCTTAACCCAGGGTTCAGGGGCTTTGGGGATTCTCAGAACACCTTGAAATTGAACCTAAGATCTTAGATATATTTTTCTGGAGAGAATCTCCACAACTAACAGAATTTCTTAAAAGGACCTAAAACCTCCAAATGGTGAAAAATCACAGTTCTAAGGCTTCTTTGATTCTTAAGGGGCGTCAAATATGACTCAGCTGTTAGGATTTCAGGAAATTTTTCCCCCAGTGGTCTCTTTGTATAGGTTGCTGCCAAGAAAGGTGGTGGGTTGCATGAAATTGTTTCCCTAATGAAATAGCTTTGTTAATGGAGCAAGAACCAGACCCAAGGAGGTAGCAATCCGGGCCATGTGTGATGGTGCTATTTTTGATCCCTTCTACTACCTAGTCTTTGAATTGCTAGGTTCATAGTCTAGCAAAGAAGAAAAAACATTCCTCAAATATTTTTATAAAACTATTTTAACATACAAAAATGTTACAGGAAGAGTATACAGGAAGTCATGGAGTATATAGCACATTTTAACAGTTATATCCCAAGCATCATTCACAAGTGGATCATTTTTGAGTGTAGAAACAGTGTTACAAGGGACCCAAAGAATTATTGTCCACTTTTGAACTCCTACAAGATGCCAGGTGTTTTTTTTAAATATATTAAACTATTTAAATCTCAAAATAATTATATAAGGTAAATATTATCATTTTCATGTTACAGATACAGAAATTGAGGCTGGGAAAAACTAAGTTACCTAGCTGAGATCACAGGTTTTTTTTTTTTTTTTTTTTAAGCAGTGAGATTAATTTGATTTCTGACTTATCTTAGTTGAAGACCTTTTGCTGCACCTGCTGTGACCCCCAGATTTCCTTTAGCAAATACCTACTATGTACCAGGTGCTCTGATAGGTACTTTTTTGGGGGAACTTGAGTTCCAATTCAAGAATATTTAACTACAGAGCTAAATCTCCAACACTTTTTATTTTTTATTTTGAAACACAGTCTCCCTAAGTTGCTTAGGGCCTCACTAAGTTGCTAAGGCCAGCTTTGCACTCCTGATTTACCGGGATTACAGGTGTGCACCACCACACCCAGCTCTAGTAGGTACTTTATACACAATCCCACTCAGTGCTCATAACTTGCAGGTAAGTGTTATTGTTCCTTTTTTAGAGAGGAAGAAACTGAGGCTAAAGAGGGAGGATTTCTCATGGGCTCATCCAACTATATGAATCGCCTCAATGAGAAAATGCTTGCTGAGTGCAGAAGGAGGAGACCATCATATCTTGTGTGTAATGAGTCTTCTCCCTATCTCAATGTGCACAGCAGGGAGCAGGCATGGCTACATGATTTTGTGTGACCCAGAACAAAATTGAAATGTGCCTTCCCTTGTTCTATTAAGAATTTAAAGTTGGTGAGCCTTCCGAAGTGTGAGGCATAGATTTCACACTGATGAGTGAGATGAGGGAAAGGAAATAAGAGAAAGAAGGCGCATTTTCCAGGTCTTGACGAGGGGAGAGTTTACAATAGAGGCAAAATAATAGAGGAAAGAGAGTATTTTAACTAGGGGATAAGGAGAGGGATTATCCATCCTTCAGAGGGACAGCAGTCAGTACTAGCAGGACTTCCATGAAGAATGCTATCCAGTCCTTTATGAAGTTTCCAGATTAAGTCTCTGTGAAGGGTTTTGTACATATGAAATCTACACCTAAAAACTATCTAACTCCAGTGTCCCTGGCAGTGAGAATCCAGAAAGAGAAGTCTAACTACGGAGGTTTTTTTATTGTTGGTCAGAAACTCAGAGCACTTGAGGAATGTGTTATTCAAACCTGCTGAGTGTCATCCACTTGAATATGTCCTTCAGCAGTCGAGACTGACGCAAGATATTTCCTGTCGGGCCTTTCAAAGGGACCGCAGCCGTGCTTCATTCCTTACCCAAGGCTGACCACCTTTCCCAAAAGCCCTCGAGTAATTAACAGGCTCTGGAGTGTTGGCTTTCTTGGAGCCAGGCCCATGGAGTAGCTGACGAGGGGTTCCCCAGAAGCCCTAATGTAGCTTGAGTCCTTAATAGGTTGCAAATCAACTTGCAAAGAACTAAGCACTTCGTAGATATTTATAGAAGGAGGCAGCAGGGTATAGCCGAAGCTGGCATCCAAACCTGGCTCTGCAACTTGCTAGCTGTGTGACCTTGGGCAAGTTAATCCTTTTAATCCTTTGCTTCCTCCCTTGAAAATCTTGCAAGGTTGTTGTAAGATGTAGGAAGTTCATGGCACACAATAGGTTCTCAATAAATATTTCTTGTTGAATATCATTGACTGGCCAACAGAGGAAAGCATTGCTGAAATTGCCATAAAGCATTAACAATCAGATACTCTTTTGATGGAGTGGCAGGTGGAATTCAGTTCTCATTCTCATAGGATCTTTGGTCTATAGGCAGAGTCCTTTAAAAGAAAAGTTTGAGAACAACTAAAAGTTGGAGGACACCCCAGCAAGGATGCATTGAATCTGACTTAATCCCTCTCTTAGAGGATGGGAAAATGGGACCAATTATCTATCCAGTGTTGACTTAGGTTTTCCAGGATGGGTGCTGTGGAGAAAATTCCTCCTCCTGGCTCCATGTGGGTTCAAGAAGCAGAGGTTTGGGGTCTGAATATCATAGATTCTAAGTCCAGAATCTAAAGACAGAATCAAAGTGGGGAGTCCAAGACCCCAGCTGAAATGGTACCAGAAGTAGCAGAGTAGGGATGAGAGAGGGAGAGTTGCAGGGCAGATGCCATGTGGTTTACCAGCTGGGTCCATGGAATGCCCAGCTGGTGGCTAGGCAGGTGGCCTGGAGAAGTCAGGTGCTGGAAGATGTGACTATTCTCCCCATCACTGATGCTCACCCCTCTCACCAACCCCCAACCTTAGCTGAACTCAGAGATGTTCAGTGAGAGGAGCAACAGAAGCTAGCAAAGCTCTAGGCACATAGTTCTAAAAATGCAAGTGCCTCCTCTCTTGAATACCATGGTATGCTCTGCAGTCCCAGCATGCAGTGTATCCCCATATTCGTAAGGTAGTCTTCTTTTATTTAAAAATAAAACCATCTTAAGTTATTTTTTTCCAGAGGCACTATGAAATAGCCCAATATCACAGCCCAGATGTTTGGTTTTCCCAAAGCAAAGGATTAAAAATCGTCACTACTGGAGTCTGCATTCTGTGCCCTAACTTGGGCTTTAGCCTTTCTCATCCAGCAGCGCTCAGCACCCCAAAATAGACTTACCCTAGATACCCAGTACTCCAAACTGTCTGCATCTATTTCCCCTAATAGGTCAAATTCTTTTTTTTTTTAATAGTCAGGATTCTGAAAAGCCCCCAACATAAATGATTGTGGCGTTTTCTGTTTCCTTCCCCTGTAGGCATTTATTCATCAAGGAAATGTTTGGTGCTTTGTGCTCAAGTATCTTTGGCTCTTGACATCAGTCCTGACAGAGCAACTTACTTCATTATTTGACCATTCAGATGCTAACCTACAAAAATGCTTTAGCCCCCTCCCAACCCCACCTCTACTTGGAAGAGGCACAGAAACTAAAATGAATGAAATATGGGTTCATGTTTTTTCTCCAGGCTCTCATCATTACGCAACTGCAGAAGCCCATGCTTTTTTGGCTGGATTATTTGTTTACAATCATCCCTCAATGATTTGCAGAAATGCAGGAGCAGCCACATGGATTGTCTAAAGCTGTGGATGATCAAAGATTTTAGGAGGCTGCTATTAATATTTGTGCAGTTCTCGCCATCCTGATATTCACAGTATTTTAAATAATATGATGAAATCAATATTAACTCTTAGCATTGCCTTCCTTTTCCTGCCTGGCTTCCCAGTCAGCGTGGAACAGGCAAGAAAACCTCTCAGAACATGCACAGGGGCAGCCTATGGGACCTTGGGGCTCTCTCCAAAGTTGCCATTTGAACAAATCAATTCCTTATGGCAGCTTAACAGGCCTTTTCTCCTAGTCCCTGCCAGGCTAGAATAAGAAAGGTATTATTCATGTCAACAAAGAGCAAAATCAGTTGGTGATAATGTCAGAAGGAACTTGAAAGCAAGCTGTTTTTCAAGACTTTTGGCCAAATAATCCAAAAGTTATCAGTATTTCTCGATTGATTGGTTTTTAGAAGCATTTTCATCAAAGAGCTCAAGGTATAGCATGTAATCAAGTTCAGAAGGTGAGGGTTAGCATGATAACCTCATGAAAGAAAGTCAGAGTACACAAAGTAGAAGCAAGGTGGGAACTGCCGGGGTCCTTAGAGGTGTTGATGGTCTGGATGCTTTCCAGAAGGGAGAGGTCAAGAAGGTACGGGAACTTTAAAGCATGATTTATAGGAGAGACTGACTCTGAGGTTGTTTCACCCAAAAAAGAGGTTTAGGGAAAAGTGATTATTGGCCTCAAATATTTAAGGGAGGAATTGGGTTATTTGGCATGATAAATCATAAGGAAAGTGACTGGAAAGACCAATCTGAGCCCCAAACTAGGACATCACTTCTACCAGTTAGAGCCATCCTCAAGTATAGTGGGTCATTAGGTACAATGCTGGGTTTTCACATTTTCTGTGCAAGCAAGGTGCTAGATAATCGTTTTGGACTCCAATGGAGCTAAAGGCCCAAGAGAATAGGTTCTGTTATCAGACAACCTGGATTCAAGTCCTGCAGTTGTCACCACTTTTGTGTGACCTTGACCAAATTGCTCTTCCTAAAGTTCAATCTTCTGACCTTGAGAATTGGACTATGTCTCCATATGTGTTTTGTGTGGTTGCTATCTCCAATTACCACTAACTTTGTAGCTTAAAACAATACTACTTTATCATATGACCGTTCTGGGGGTCAGAAGTCTCAACTAAGTGACACTGGGCCAAACCCCCCACCCCGAAATAAACCCTGTCCACATTAAAAAATATTTTCTTACAGCACTTTCATTGCACTGTTTCATTTACTTGAGCTCACACTGTATACATGGGTTCAAAAATGATTAACAGCAGCATTGCTTATAAGTTTTGAAAGGAAGTGATAGAAAGCAGCTGATTGGAGTGCATTTATCTGCAGCAGAAGTTTTATTAGACTTTTCCAATTAAAAACTCCCAACGCACTTGTTCAGTCAATATGAGAGTTTTAAAGCTATTATTCAACTCCCTTTGCATTGGAAATAACTATTTGATATGTTCTGCAGTTCTACTTTTGTGGAGGGTAAATAAAAAAGAGAATAAGATCTTAAAAAGATCTTATTCTCTTTGCACTGTTTCAGGATCTGTGCATAATTTTACAGTATCTCAGGAGGGCCAGTTTCTATGTTATTTTACTTTAGCAAGAGTTGCCTTCAGGACTTTGCAGTGGTGTAGATTTAAACACAAGTGAATAAGAGTGTATTTATTAAAGTATTTAGAATTCAGTCCTACTGCATCCCATACTAACAATAGTAGTTATCATTTGCTGAGAACCTTCAAGAATCTCATGTATATTATTTTTAGTTGCACAACTTTCCAAGTAAAAGGTCAATATTAAGGATCCATTTTACAGATGAGAAAACTGAGACTCAGAGAGAGACTATGCAAGTTGTTCCAAACCCCATGAGTTAATAGAGGAGCTGCTGTTCAAATCTAGGTCTGTCTGACTCCACAGCCTCCATTTATCCCATCACATTTTCCTGCTTCTCTTTGGGCCCAATTTGATGCCTCATGACCAAAGAAGCACCCAAGATAAGAGACTAGAGAATAACTTGAATCAATGAAAGGACCTACATAAAAACCATAAATAAACCCAAATCACTTTTCCTGGGGAAAAATAGAGAATGTTTTGGGAACAGACCTCAAGCGAAGGATTCATGGTAGTAGGTGGCAGACTCACTTCCTTACTCTTCATCTCAGCTCGGGAAACAATGTGGAGGGGCAGGGGTTGGGAATGTGCTTGTGCTTTAGAGGTGAGGTATTGTTTGGGATGGGAACCGGAATCTTCTAGCCTGGAGACATATTAAAAGCTGAAATGAATTCCTGAGGGAAATTGTAGAATCCTTCAACGGGTTTCCCAAAGCAGAACATTTCATTCATCTGGGGTCACAAACTTTATCTTCTTTGAGCCCAGGGGTGTGCCTGTTACACCACTAGGCCCCCTCCCAGCCAGAGCTCTCCACCCACCACTCTTCAGCAGGTCTCCTATGAGACCTCTTTCCTCCTATGCTCCTCAGCTGCCCAATGGTCCCTGACCCTGTTTGGGACCCACTAAACTAAAACTATAAGGGTGGGACTGAGCATCTTTCTTCATTTAGCCACAATGCATTGAGCATGATTTTCTTTTAGCTTCCTGCTAGGGCTGAGAGGAAAGGTGGACTGCCATAACCGCTTCTTTCTGGCAGTGGATGGGTCTTGCTGGGATGATGAACACGTTCAGAAGCTATAACAACTGTATCAGTATCTGAGGGCTGCTGTAACAAATAGATCACTTAATAACAGGGAATTTATTCTCTCACAGTTCTGGAAGTTATAAGTCTGAGAACAAGGTGTCAGCAAGGTCTGTTCCTTCCCTAGGATCCAAGAGAGAATGCATTCCATGTCTATCCCCTTGTTTCTACTAGCTGCTAGCAATCCTTGGCATTCCTTGGCTTATAGATGCATCACTGCATCTCTGTGTCCTTCATCACAGGACGTTCCCCCAATGTGTCTCTCTATTTCCAAGTAAGGTCTCATTCACAGGTATGGGAAGTTAGGGTTTCAGCATATCTTTTTTTCACAGGGATACAATTCAACTCACAACATCAGCCCTCCCCCAATCTCTGGGGGAGGAGGAATATAATATAATATGGGGATCTTTTTTTCAAAGGGGGGACATGAACAATGAGGGTATTGTGTTGCTGAAGCACCTAACTGTGAAAGTGAGATTAGACTTCAAAAAGAAGGTCACTTTTGAGTGAGAGCTTGGGAGATAGAAATGGGACTTCACTGAGGGTAGAAGGAACCAGAGGCAAGCTAGGAGGAGGGAGGCAGCCTGGACAAAGGAAGGTCCCTGGCAGGAGAGGAAAGGTAAGAGATTCCAAGGGAGGAGGAAAGGCAGGTGGGAGAGAGGTGGGATGAAGCTCCTGTGGCAAGATGGTGGTGGTCTTTGGAGGAGTTCCCACTTTATCCTAAACATAGGCATGTGAACAGTGCAGACACGCTGTCATCCAGTGTCTTTTGAATGGATCAATGAAAAAATGACTTCCCGTCAAAATTTGCAGAGCAAAGATTCCATAGCTTCTCCTAGAAACATCTTTAAATACTGATCCTTGCTGCAGTCTTACTACAGTGCAGGACGTTAGGCTAGACCCAGGAAATAGAGAAAAAGAGAGGAAGAGGTAACTCCTGGGGTATCCTGTCAGGAGAGAGCTGGGGGAAGCCAGCTCTGCTGACCTCCAGGAGCTGGGTAAACTATGGCAGCCAACCACAGAGCTTTCTTACAAACCCTGAGCTTTAAAGCAAACTGTCGGGTTGTGGAAGTAGAAATTCATAGGGTGGGGGGGGGGGCGCGGATTCCAAAGTTTCTCTCTTCCTTTCCACCACAATTCAGATTCCTTCATGCGGAAGTCAATTCAGGTGGCTGTGAAAATTAGTTTAACATGTCTTTTTTGTTTGTTTCTTGCTTACTTGCTTGTTTTTAGTTACAAAAAGAATGTCAAAGTTCATTAACCTTCTATTGGACTTTATTAATTAGAACTTTGGAAAATTGTTCCCCTTTTGTTTATGAGTATTTTATGATATAACATAGTCCATCTTTATATTTAGAGCTGATGTGATTAGCATCACATCTCATTCTGACATGTTTCCTTTAAAATGTTCATAATTGTCCACATTTTATTAAGAAGAAATTAAAAAACAAGGTGAAGGGATAGTAGATGTTCTCTAGAATGAGTTAAGGGATTAATTTTAATTCTTCATTTAAATCAACATTTCCTACGGAAATTTTTAAATTTTTAATGCACTTACTTACTATTTGACCAAAGGACATTTTGAAAGCAGCCTTTCACTAAAATTACCAGGAAACTCAGTAACTCTATTTAGCAAAATTAAAAATAAATAAATAAGAAACCCAGGAAAAAATCACTTCATAACTCTGTTATGTCAGGCTCCGTGAAATGTAGACATGATTCCCAAGACTCATTGCATCCAGCGTCTGAAGAGCTGAGTTTCAGCCCTTTTTCTTGTTTACTGTGTGCCTTTGGGAAGTTACTCGTTTCTCTGATTCTTAATGTTCTGCTGTGTAAAATGGAAATCACAACTATCTCACATGATGTTTAATAGATTAAAGTAGATAAATACATGGATTGGAAATTTTGAGGGGGTTGGTTACAATGCTGTTGATTGCCATAGGAATTTGTAAGGAGGACATGCAGCAAGGTATATATGAATTCATTGAAAATCTCTAATCCAAATACATGGTGTTGTGGCTTTTATCTGTAATAACTTATAGAATCTTAGCTTTAGACAGGACTTGAGATTTCAATCGGCATAAGTTTGCTCTCTATAGATACCCCTGTTGAGGGTAATCAGATTTCTACTTTGAAGACTGTAGAAGTGTTTAAATTTTGGAGTTGCAGGAAAGGGGGTCTTACCACTTCACATTTTACTAAGAAGGCATTTTCCCAATCTTTGAATGCTCTTCAACGAAAGAAAGACTCTCCTTAGTCCAAGAATGTACTCTATGCCCTCAAGTTACTAAAGTGTCAGGGACTTTTGTAATCACTGAATATTCGTGTTATTTGAACCTACACTTAAATCGAAATTCCTCGTTGTCTAGTAGAAGACGTCTTCTCTTCTATTGAATGGAGAGTCCCTTTAATCTTGGAAGTGGGCCCTTTTGGAGAGCATTCCAAAGTGCCAATCAAGACAAGTACTCTACCTTGCCTTTGAACTCAATGAGCTGAAAGTGTGTCAGTAAACTCCAGCTTTGGGTTACTATAGAGTAAGAGGTGGCGGGAAGATCCTGGATAAATTAAAATCTCACCCCGTTTATCTTGGCTTTTGTTGGAGCTGTCAACACCGAGCGTTCCAATGAGTCAGGTTCTCTCTTTCCTCTTCTGTATCACTTTCTCCCTGAACTGGGGTGGGGAGAGGGACAAGCTACTCATAATCAGGGTTTCTGTGGATATGCACAGGGTTGGGATGAAGATAACGTAACAGGATGCCCTCCAAACTGAGCTGATGGCCTCGTTCAGATTTTATATATTGCCTTTTCCTCCACCTAACTGATCATAAGAATATGGGTAGGGAGGAGTGGAGGATGAGATAGTCAACAATAGGCCAGTGGGGTAGAAGAGATTTGAAGAACTAGAGAACCTGCTTTTCCAGTAATTAAAAGTCAAGTTTATTACTCAAGTGTTTCATGATTTTGGAATAGTCAGTTACTTACCAGATTGTGCCCTAACTTACAAACACAGATCAACAGAAAATATTTTCTCCCAGAAGAGGTAGTGGTGGATATTTTTCTTCTGTGCATTTGGGCTTAAAAACCAGCAGCTTCAACTCTCATCCATCTGCAGCCAGTCAGCCCTTGAAATCAGACACACATTAGGACCCAAGTGCCAGATAGGAAGGAAGGGTCCAATTGGGAAGGATAGAGAGCCCAGCGCCCCACACACCCACACATGCCACATCCCCAGCCCGAGGGGAGACATTTTTGAGTCAGCTTCCAAGAAAATTTCCAGGAGGAAAAAAAAAAAAAATATATATATATATATATATATACAAATGAGGGGTCATAAATCCAAATGCCAATAGAAGGCCTAGAAGTTAATGTAAATGAGAGAGTGGATGGATATGAGACTTTGGGTACAGTGGGGGATCCTGCAAACTGGAGAACATGAGAGAGCGCTTAAAGGAATCAGCCAGTTCCAATCAACTGTAGTCAGGTTGTAAAGGAACCCAGTATTAATGGACTGATTTCCTAAGAGAATCTGGACTCCAAGTGTTTATGTACAATATTCCAACTGAAAAAAAATCACTGTGTAAGCCAAATCAGCACATCCCTGGGCCCATAATGTGCTTGGACTTCCAAGTTGCCATGTTGATCCCAGGAATTAAAAAACATAAGGACGAAGTGGGGACCAATTATTTATTTTTCTTGCTTGACTTTGGTCACAAATTATTGATGTTGTAGATATAAACTAATCCTCTACCAAAAATTGAAAATGAATGGGCTTTAGGAAAATTTAAGAGGTCAGTGTATTTGCATCAGTAAAAGGTTCCTAGATGTCATAAAAGAGATGATTCAAAAAGAAAAGGAACTCAGAAGGTCAGAGAGAACGTAAATCAGAGTCTGATTTAAGAAATAGATAGAACATGGAAAAAAAGAGCAAATGCCCAATCTCCGTTGGGGGAGGGGGGCGGAGAATGAAGCAAATGTATGAGGCTCTGCCCAAAGAGGGTAGATTTGGACCTTCTGGAAAAGGAGAAGAGAATAGTTAACACACTCATCATGAGAGTCAACTCATGATGAGCCTGTGGAGGTAGTTACCTAAATTGTCTTTTTCCAGCACGTGTTATAGTAAGTCGCATTGTTGATGTGCATTCTCTAGGATGGCAAGAGAAAATTAACAGGAATATGATGGAGGTGGGTAATCATTAAATACACCTGGGAAAGCCTAAATTAAATTTATTTCTATTCTGTACAATGTTATAGAGACTTTAATATAGATCCTAACCTACTGAAATCATTTAAAAGCAGAATAAAGAATTTTAGAAGAAATAGGCACCAGTGGGGAAATGCAGAGCTGTTCTGTAGCTAATCTGAGAACAACTGTTCTTCTGGACCATGGATTTTGATGCTGGAATGAGAGGCCCTTGGCAAAGAATCGGGAGCTTGTCACATAAACCAAGAGGAATATTTTGGGCCAGAGACTTGAAGACCAAACAGGAGAGCTTTAAAATGAGATTTAAGGGGGATAAAGTAGAGAATGTTCAAATGAAACTCTACAATCATAGCCCACAGAGGGGCAGCAGGTGTAGGCTAGAAATAAGGGGCACGGCAGAGGTGGTGCCAAGCAGTTCTCCTGAGGAACATCGGGGCCACACCTACAGCTGGAGCACGTTTGCCAAGGGCACAGAAAGAGGGGACAAACTGAATGAGTCACGTTTTTAGGGGAGACAGCTGGACCTTAGAGACGGCAGGTAATGATAGGGTGGGGTGGAGCACACATCCACAGAGCAGGGATAGGTACTGACGGAGGATGACAGGTTCACATAAATCACAGTCACTGAAATGGGTGTTAAGAACGCACACACAAATGTAAGAAGTCACACACGTCAGAGTGGAAGCAAAGCACAGAGCATATGGCTGAGATTTGCAAAAGGACAAAATCAAAAAGATTTTGCTGGCAGTATATACTACAGTTTCTTAGGCAGAGCAAGGCTCTGGCTGATGCTTTTCTATTTAAGATTTTTAGAACTGGCACAGGAGGGAGGTGGGATAGGGAAGGGAGTCGGTATTTATTTATCCAGGCATCTGCCCCATCTAATGAATTTTTTACTTGCCTTGCTAGTGGTTTCATGACTTGAGAGGTAAGGGAAACCGAAGAAAGGACTTTCTCTGGACTTCATCTGAGCAGGAGGCATCAAGCTGGTCGATGGTGTGGAAGGCACAGGAAGCTTAGGGGGAGGTCACCAGACCGTGCTGGAGTTTTGTGATAGCAAAAGAAAGAAACATAATACCTAGCTAAGTGTGTACCCTCTACTATCCTTCCTGTTCCCTCTGTTTCTCACTTTCCCTCTGGCATCTCCAGCCCTATCCTAGCAATATCCCAGCCCAGACTTCAGGGTCACCACCAGGGACCCCAAGTGGTGAAAAGCAAAGATCACCAATCCAAATTAAGCAGGAAAGATATGCTGCTTTGTATTTCAAGGAACAGAGAATTCATGGCCACGAAGCCAATTTCATATAAGGAATTCTATTTTGGCTTTATGTGAGTGTATATCATGTATGATATATATGCACTCAATATTCCCAATAACTCCAGCAAGGAAGGTGATATCATCCCAAATGAACCATGAAGAAACTAAGAGACAGAGACTAAATGACTTACCCAAGCCCATAGAGGAAGTAAATGGCTGAACTACAGCATGAACCCAGGCCTTTCTGTCTTCTAACCAGAGCTCCTTTAGCTCCTCCAACTTGCCTCCAAAACTAGACATTGTACTTCAGGTACTGAAGGGGTTAATTGGCTTTTGTGGGCAAGTGTGAGAACCCAACCTCAACATAATATTGTTTCTATGGGGAAATGTGCTCAGAGTGACAAACAACTGGCTTAACCAAGGAACTTTTGTAACCTGACCTATCATAAGTTGGGCACTGCCTCATGTTCAGAAAGGCTGGTTGTGGGAGAGAGGGGATCAGGCACATTCAGCCTCCGTCCCCTGACTCCATGATATCATTCCCCATCTAGCTGTGCATCTGTCTCTGTCACATCTACAAATAGCCCTAGCAGTACCTCCTGCAGAAGGTAGCTGTCAGGATCAGACAAGGGGGACCCTCGGGTGTGTAAGGCAGCTAGCGTAATTCAGGCATGCAGTCAACACGTGAGACTGGGGTCAGAGATTCATCCCGACAGCTGAGGGCCAGGTTGAGTTGGAGAAAAAGAGATGCAGAGAGCCAAGGCAGAGCTCTGTAGGCCCTGCTTGGGGTCCACCTGGCAATCTCAGCAGGGTGAAGTATGGACCTGCTTCCTGACTTTGCCTCTGCCCCCGGCAGGCAGTTCCCCTTTATAGCCTTGGTTGGCCAGAACACAGAAAGCAGCCTTCCTCTGCAAGAGGCTCAGTTCTAGCAAAAAGCCACTTTCTCAGGCCTTTGGGGCTTATGTTCCAATAAGTTGTCCTCACCTACCTGTGTCTTAACTGTGCCCATACGCCTTCAGGTCCTGGACTGAGCAATACTGCAGACATTCCTCTCTGCCCTCCACCTCCCCTTCCAGGCAGGGATTTCTTTTTGTCCCAGTATTTGACTTTTCTCACTGATAAATGTTCCAGCCAAACTGGCCTAAAGGGGATTTTCTTTCCATGAATAACTGAATAACTCTTAAAAAGGAGGAGGGATTACCAAGAAAGAGCCAAACTCTGAATTTTTTGTCTTTTTTCCTTTTGGATGGGGGAAGGGAGCTACTTTTTCCTGGCAAGGACAGATACTCACTAGGAAAACACCCTAGAGACTCAGACTCTCCAGAGATTCTTTTCTCTCCTGACAAGGTGTGGCCCACCTTGCCTGCCTCCCAGAGGTCTCTCCCAAGACCCCCAAAGTGGTGGCATTTATACCATTATGGCAATTCTCTGATCAGGCTGCAGGGTCTGTGTCCACAGAGAAGCAGTGTCTGTGAGCATGTTGGGTAATCTCAGATCATGAGTCTCAGCGAACCTTCCCATGTGACTTCTGCATGTGCCCACACGTGCACACACACATGTCTTCGTGTGCTGCATTGGGGGAGGATCCAATTTCAGACTTTGGCAGTCTTCATCATGCTTGGAGTCCTGCCCTTAGGAGGAGGTATTGTCGGGTGCCAGACAGAATTCGGGAGAGCCTATCAAAGGAGCCTGTGTGGGTAAATGTGTCCATACTCCACAGAAACAAACTTGCATGGAAAAGAGAGTCACGGCTCTGAGGTCATACATTCTTTGATGCCTGGACTTACCCTGAAAGATGGGAGAAAATGCTGTAGACAAGAGGCTTGTAGGTTTGGCCCTTTGTTTACTTTGGGCCAAGTGTAGTTAGAGTTGAAAGACCAATTGGGAGGCCAAGACAACAGACTCTCTGATGAGTGTCATAGAATTCCAAGCAATCAGAGAGCCTCCAACCCTGAATTGGGATCTGTGGCCATGTATGGAATCTGGGTGGTAAATGTGAGCAAACCCAGCTCACAGCTTTGAGTCATGATCTTTTGAGATTTGGGTTGATTGTCCCATTTCTGCCAGATGCCTCTAGGGCATAGTAATGGAAGCTGGGCATGGAAGAGGTAGAAGGGGCAAAAGATTAGGACTGGAAGTCAGGAGCTGGCATTTTTTTTTCCAGCTCTCTACCTCCCAGCTGCACCATCAAGGAGTGACCTCAGTTCCTAACAGTTACCATGAGGATGCCCTGACTTACAAGAGAACCACCATCCAGTCCTGGTGGAGAGTAGTTTTGTACTATCAAGTATTTCTGTTCATAGCCCACACTCCCCATATTGGAGGCCATATTGAATAAGATTTTTGTCACTCATAAAACTGTTTTTAGTATAGTAGTTTTCCCATTAAAAAATTTTTTTTTAGTTGTTGATAGATCTTTATTTTATTTATTTATACACAGGGCTGAGAATCGAACCCAGTGCCTTACACATGCCAGGCAAGTGTGGTACCACTGAGCCCCAGCCCCAGCCCCTCTAGTTTTTCCATTTTTATTATTCAAAATCTATTTACTATTCAATCAGTATCTCTGGCTACCAAGCAATGTAAATGATTTAATCATATAAAAAAAGGAATTTAATCTATTATTTAGCCTATGTCACCTTTATTAAGTAATAATAATTATTATTATTGTTATTTAATAACAAATAACAAACTTATTTCTATTCTATGTGAAGACATGTTGACAACAACTCACAGATTTCATTTATATTTTAAAAGACTCCTTGGAACCTGTGATCCCTTGGCTGGGAATCCCTGAATCCCAAGAGCATTTAAAATGCAAACAATCTGTCATCTGTGATTTTACAGGTAATTTTTCACATATGCAAATGACTTAAGAAGTGTCTTCATAGGTTAAGAGGATTTCATACCTAAACAATAAATTACATCCTGAGCAAGTTTCTCCCTCCAGTATCAGCCTTTTTTTTCCCCTCTTAGGCCCTTTCTTGAGCTCTCCCCGCTTTCTTGCTCCCTGTGTTTCTGCCCACTCCCTCCTGATCTCTGGTCATCATTCATCACCCTAGATTTTCCTGAGTGCCATGAACACCCGTCTTGTCTCAAGTATGGAACAAAGCCAGAGAATACCTTGCTCCTTGAAGCTGAAAAACACTGAGCCAACACAAATCTGTTGGCAGGAGCAGCAGGCACAAGAGTCCGATTCAGAGTACAAGAACAGCTATTTATAAAGCCTCCTTCCTGATTGCTGGGTTTTCACTTTCCCTTGAACCGAAGGGGCCACTGCTGCGCCTTGGGAAAGATTATTCTATCCGCAGCTCCGTGCCTGAGGGTCACCGAGGGCCCATAATGATGAGCAGTGAGGACAGAGGATAGCATGCAGGGTGGATTAGAGGTGGTGATAAGCCCTCTGATGGCCCCGGGGCAGCTGAGTGTGCGGGTGATACAGATGGCCTCTGCAGCACCTGTGAGGTGACAGTCACAGGCCCCTTCCTGGCCTTAGAGTCCACCTGCCTTGTTTTTATCTGTTTTAATTCTTGATGTAAACTTGGGTTAAAACAATTACTAAACTTCCAAAGTCATTGGGGATTCGAATAACATAGGATCTGGCAGGTAAAATGCTCTCAATATTATCACTAACATTTATCATTCAGTTATATATAATTCAACTGTAGTTGCAGTTGCCCTTTTGGTGTTTCTGCGATGCCCTTCTTAATATGCTGGATTAGGATTTACCTTAAAAATCTGATCCTAGTTTAGTTTCTTCAGTGATAGTAACAATAACACCACCAATAACCCAGCAAACCCAAAAGGATATTATGTGAGGTCATTTGTTTTGCTTTTTCATTGATCTGAACTTATGAAAATTTATAATTAATGTATAGAAGTGGCCTGTTGGCGAGGTATAGTTTTCTGAGATGTGTAGGGTTTGTCCTATACAGTGTTCTCTTAAAAATTTGAATTAGTTTCCAGCACTAATATTCAAGAGATTTTACATTAAAAAAATACACATTTCTGATTCTCTTTTAAAAATGACAGCTCTGGTCATTCTTGTGCCACAGGGTAACCACTGTGCAGCCCCTGGGTCCTCCCACCCTGTCCTGTGTGGTGTTACCTTAGACTGCTCAATGAGCTTGGAGAAACCTTAGAAATCAGAAAAGTTAATGAAACTAAGGCCTGGAAATCACAAGTGACTCTAGTAGTGTCGCATGATGGTGTGTATGAGAACAGAGGCTGGAAGGCAGCCTCCTGCCTGCCAGACCAGCATAGCCTCTACCACCTGGTTTTGCCCCCTACACACACCACCATCCCTTGGGCAGCATGTGTCCCTGCAGGTCTCCCAACCTGACACTGACTGACATCGAGGGCCCAACTAACTATTTGAGTCATGAGCTACTCAGGGAACCTGATTATCAAATCCCAAACCACAAAAAGGAACACCTTCACTTCAAGGGATTCTATTTCTAGAAATAACTATAGTGTTCTCTGTGTAAACTTCTGAGCCCAAAGAAATGTTTTCATGTTTTGACTTCTGACAGCTTCAAAAGTCCATTGCCTTTAAAACTTCCTTGATTCTTAGAAAAGGGCCACTAGGAGCTCGTGTTGGTGGGGAGAGCTAAATGCATTGCCTCTGCTGGTACAGATGCCCAGCAGCTAGCTTGGTTTCACTTACGGGCACCCTTGAAACCAGGCTATTCATAGCTGTCATGATGATGACTGATTCCAGCCTGAAATGGCTGACAAACATAAAAGAACATTTTTAATTAGTCTCATTTTTTCCCCTCATCTATCAAATGAAAAGATTCAACTAACTAGTGTGCAGTTGATGTTATTTTCTTATAAACCACGGGGAAATTAAGACAACCGAGGAACAGAGTCAATCTATGGTGTCACTACTGTTATTTCTCATCCCTCTACATGGCTGAGAGCCCCTTCGAGCCCAGAAGAGGATCTTCTGCCTCAAGAATGAGTTCACCTGGGTAGACTGGAGCCTGACCGGGCACCTAGCAGTCTTGTGGATCTGGGAATCAACCTCAGGACAACTGGTTCAGGATTAGTCACCTCCAGCTGAAAGGTGATTATGAGAGGGAAAGAAAGAGTGGCCAAAGTAAACTCAGGAAGAGAGATGCGGAGGACGCGTTCCAGCAGCCATTAAAAACATTGTTAGTTTCATTTTCTTCAGAAAATATTGGCCACCTGGGATAGACCCCCACACTGCTCCTGCCCTTGTCCCTATGGCCTAGGGAAATGAGTCCTCCAGAGACCGGGACTCCTAGCAAGAAGGGAGGAGCATCATGGGGCACTTCCCGGGCCTTCCATACCTCTTTGGAGCTTTGCAACCTTCACAACTTAGATGTGTGGAAAATAGTGTCCCTACTTTGTAGAAGAAGAAATGAAGAGTCAAAGAACTTAAATAATTTACCCAGTCAGGAAGTGACAAAGTCGGGCCTAAACTCTGGCCTTGCAGCTTCCAAACGCCAGGTTCTCATTCAATGCAAGATGAAATAGAAGCCCAAGGCCACGTTCAGGAGCAGTCTTCCATGAGGGCAGGAAAGTGGCTGGGGAATCATCTTCAAAAAAGACAGAACATCTGGGGCTCAGGCTGTCTGGCTGGCAGGCAGGCAGGAGCTGTGTCTCCTGCCTCGAACTGTAGGATATCCCCTGCCTCCAGGCTCTTACCAGAGGCCTTGGAAAGATGATGGTGTCAGTGCCATGCTGCTGATGGGAGAGGAAAAGCAGGAAAGGAAGATGAGGCAGAGGAGGATCCAATATTGAATTTATCGGTAGTAAGAGTATCTACCTCCCAGGGTTCTTCTGAGAAATAAATGGGGTAAGACATGAAAATTTTTTAACAAACTACAAAAACCAAAGGGCCCAATGGCAGGCATGGTGGCCCATGCCTATAATTTCAGTGGCTCAAGAGACTGAGGCAGAAGGATGGAGATTTCAAAGCCAGCCTCAGCAACTTAGCAAGGCCCTAATAAACTCAGGGAGACCCTATTGCTAAATAAAATATTTTTAAAAGGCTGGGGATGTGACTCAGTGATTAAGTAATCCCCAGTTTAAAAAAAAAAAAAAAGCTGGGGCTGAGTTGTGGCTCAGTGGTAGAAGACTTGACTAGCATGTGTGAGGCACTGGGTTTGAGCCTCAGCACCACATGAAAATAAAGATATTGTGTCCATCTACAACTAAAAATCTTTTTAAAAAAATGTCATGAGACTAGAATGCATTCACTTTTAACCAAAAAGTGCCTGTGTTAAAAGGGGACAAATAGAGACAAGCCTGGTGGTGCACATCTGTAGTCCCAGGTACTTAGGAGATTGAGGCAGGAGAATCACAAGTTCAGGGCCAGCCTGGACCACTTTGTAAAACCTGTCTGGAAAACAAAGAAAATCACAAATAGAAGCTCTTAGATTTTGAACACATAGTCTCCTATGGGTCAGTGGTCAAATGTTAGAGTCTTGGTGAAGCTGTTAAAAGCATGTAAGCTCTGTGAAGCCAGAAATCCTGCCTGTCTTACTCATCACTTACCTCTGGGTCTTACACAGACCCAGAATTATTATCAATAAATGCTCATTGGTTGGATGGATAGACAAACAGATGAATGGATGGGTGGGTGGGTGAGTGGATGGATGGATGGATGGATGGATAGATGGATGGGCCAAAGCCAAAACAATTCTATCCTTCACTTACAAAGACAACCACCCCTGGAGAATTGATCTCCAGTGCCTCTCTGTCAGGAAACGGTACCTGTCATCTATCATGCTATTTGAGACAATACTTTAGGTGTCACTTTGACTAACCTTTTCTCACTCACTTTTCACAATTAACCAGCTCTGTCAATTCTACCTCCAAAATTTTAGCTTATGAATCTCCCCCAACACCTTTTACCTTTATACAGGCCCGTCCTAATTCTCTCCTGGATTCCTATTTCACATTCAAACTATTCTCCAAGTCTCCAGTCTCTGTTTCACTCCTTCCAGTCCATTCTCCATAGCTGCACAGAATAATCTTTAAAAAAATACAGTTATGCCAGACACATTAATGTATGCCTATAATCCCAGCAACTTGGGAAGCTGAGACAGAGGAGGATTGCAAATTCAAGGCCAGCCTGGACAACATCAAGAGACCCTGTCTAAAAATTAAAAAAAAAAAAAAATTAGAAGGGCTTGGGATGTAACTCAGTGGTAAAGTGCCCCTAAGTTCAATCCTCAATACTAAAAAATATAAAAACCACAAATCTGATCAAGTCACTACTACCTCCACCACCCCCATTTTGACCTAATGTTGGTCCATGACTCCCTGTGGACTTTAAGATCAAACCCAGACACCTAAAAGCAGCATCTCTGTCTTCACAGTCTTGCCCCAGTCTGCCTCTCCAACCAAACCTGGCCAAGCCCCACCTTGAGTTCTAATTCATTGCCTGGTGCTAGGTTTAAATGTGGTTTGTCCCCACAAAACTCATGTTGAGCCTTGGTTCCCCATGTTAATGATGTTGAGAGGCGGGGGTGGGTGGCCTTTAAGAGGTATTTGGATTATAAGGGATCCATCTTCATGAAAAAATTAATGTAGTTCCCTTGAGAGTGGGTTGTTGTAAGGCACATTCAGCTTCCTTAATTTGTTCTTTCTTTTTCCTTGATTTATTCTTGCTTCCTCTCAAACACGTGTTCCTTCCACACACACCCACTTCCCCTTTTTGCTTTCCCACCATGATTGTTGCAGAAGCCAAGCCAGCACCATGCTCTTGGAACTATGAGCTAAATAACCCTTTCTTTACAAGTTACCCAGTGTCAGGTATTTTGTTAATAGTAATGGAAAACAAACACCTGGGCTTCTTCCTCTTCCTGGAATGCTTGTCCTGCACCTTCTCTGCTTTCCTTGCACATCCTACTGACCTCTACCTGGCATCCCCCATAGGATGCTTGCTGCAACTTCCCCTGACCCGTCTAAGATTTGGTCTATGCACTGGAGTATATCCTTCCCCTGATATACCCCAGTGCATTGTACTGAGTGCATCACAAAATGGTCTGCTTCCTTATCTGTCCTTTCAGATGCCTGTTTTGTGGAATGCTGCATTTGTTCTGGATAACATCTAGTACACCCTTTCCTGGTCCCTGGCTCAATGAATGTTTGTTGAATTATAAATATTTTGTCTCACATCAAACATGCACTTTCTCAGAAGCATATTTGCAGTCACATCATATCTTTGGCTAATCATGTGACTAGTCAAGATAATGAACCAAGAATTTGAGTGTGGTCTATGACTCTGGAAAAAATTCTATTAAATTAGTCACGAGGGGGAACATATATTTTAGCCAAAAGTCAAGACACTTGATCTAACAAATATAATTACATGTTTTTCTTGCTTAGAAAATTATGACTATATTATAATCTATAGCTACACAATAAGATCTATCATTTTTGCTCTATTGTTATACAAATATGTCAACTCAAAAGAACTGAACTAATAGTAGCTAACGTTCTTGGTAAGCAACAAGTATTATGTGCGGCACTTTGCTATTATTTAATCTTCTCAACTATCCTTTGAAGCAGATCTTATTATCTCCATTTCACAGATGAGAAAACTGAGGTTTAAAGAGATCAATCAACTTTCCAGAGGTAGCACAGTGGATGAGTAGTGCAGTTGATCCCCTCTGTCTTTCTGCAATACTGACCTACCCATGACTTTTTCACTTTATTAGATCATCAGGAGAACCATGCGTGGGCAAAAAATAAAAAAAAAAATAGCTGTGGCTTCCAGAAATTTTTATTAAAACTCTAAATCTCCTGGCAATAACTTTCAAAAGCTATGATTCAGACCAGCAGTGGTACTTGACAATGGAATCACAGTGCAAGTCTCCTGGCCACAAAGATGCTCTTGCTGCTGGAGAGGGATGCTTGGTATTATGATGATCTGTGTTGTTCCCGTTACTTGGTCTCTTCCACCATTGACTGTTAAGGCAACTGACTCTTGTTCTCTCCTCCCTGAGAAGTCCACTCCTTTAGGCCTAATGAGTTCTGTTCTTGTCCATGGTGTTCATGCACTGGGATCTACAGCAATGTTTCTCAAAGTCCTGTCCACGGACCATACACATAATGATCACCAGGACACTCATAAAAATGCATATTCTTGGGCTCCACCCCACAACACCACAGATAGTCCCCACAGATTGGAGCCCTGGAAGCAGTGTTTTAATCACATTCCCTAGGAGATTTGTATGCATACTAACATTTGAGAACTATGGGTAGAGTCTCCATATCCTTATAACCAGCAGTGTTATAAAATGATCAGATGCTCCAACCCTGAACTACCAAATCGGAATCTGCATTTTCACACATTTCTGTTCGGAGAACCCCCTAATCCAGAATAATACTTGCCCATGTTTTTTAACAACAGAGCATGCTTAAAAATGGAAAATATTTATTCCTGACATTGAAAATACAGATGAGAATGTTTTCTGGGGCTTAGCCTGCCCCAGTCCCTACCTGCCACCCTGGAGGCAGAGGAGAGCCGTATATCAGGCACACACATCATGGCAAGGTAGATGAGAAGCACTGGTCTAAATTACTCCCAGTACTTCCAACTTTTTAATGAGGCCTAATTCCCTACACCTTACTTACTCTTATTTCCTTCTTCATTTATCAGGTATTTTTATGCACACTAATGGTCAAAAAGTCTACTTCCCAGCTGGGTGTGGTGGTACACACCCCTAATCACAGTGGCTCAGGAGGCTGAGGCAAGAGGATTGCAAGTTTAAGGCCAGCCTCAACAACTTAGCAAGGTCCTAAGTTTTTTGTGGTTTGTTTTGGTGCTGGGAATTGAACTCAGGGCCTTGTGCATGCAAGCCAAGCACTCTACCAACTGAGCTATATCCCTAGCCCAAGGTCCTAAGCATCTTAGTGAGACCCTGTCTCAAAAAAATAAGGACTGGGGATGTGGATCAGTGGTAAAGCAGCCCTGGGTTCTTCCATCCCTGGTACCAAAAAAAAAAAAAAAAAAAGAAAGAAAGAAAGAAAAAAGCGCTAATTCCCAACCAATAAGATCTTAGAAATCTTCATACAAATGGAAGAATACAGTCTCGCCTCCAAGTTCTGGGTAGACTGTTGAAGAAATGCAGAGAAAATGTCTGTCATTTTGATGAGTCATCTGCTATGGCCGAAGGAAAACCTGAAAGAAATAAGAGCCTTCCTCCCTCTGGAGAATGCTCCTTCCCTTGGTCCACAAATCTGAGGACAGAGGATTAGCAACATTCAAGGTGGCTTCCTCTCTCCTGAGTGCCAGGAGGAATGTGATTTTGTTTAATCCTTCCTTAGCAAAATCTGTCAGCTTGTAAACTGGACAGGTGTCCCTTCTCTTAGCCAGACCCTGATAATGGGGTGACAATTGGGGTGGAAGGAATGGAATACCTTCAGAAACACTTCCTGGTGAGACCATCTGATCAAAACCACCAAGTGTCAGGCACACCATCTGACTTTGCAAAGCCCCAGCTACATGGGGACCCCATTGATTGCTCTTCTCTCTCTCTCTCTCTCTCTCTCTCTCTCTCTCTCTCTCTCTCTCTCTCTCTCTCTCTCTCTCTCCTCCCTCCCTCCCTCCCTCCCTTCCTCCCTGCCTTACCCCTAAAGAAAATGTCAAAAATTTTTAAAGCTTAAAATGGTGAACTCCTACTTTGAAGCAAATTCAACATCTACCTCTAAATGAATGGTCACCATGGTCTAAGCAAATAAATTTGGGGGCGGGGGTGGCTACTGCTACCAAACAACTCTTCTGCAAATCTATTGCTTCTCTCTGCTTCCCCCAAACAGAGAACAGACAAAGCAGCACGTATGTTGGCTATGTAAGTGTGGATCTATCCTTCCTCTGTCCTGATTGCACACCCTAAGTCTCAAAAAGCTTCCCTTTGTACCCTACAATACTCAGAAGAGGGCTCTGCCTAAAGTCCCTCTGAATTAGTAGTAGAAAAGACAGTAGTAGAAAAGACGGAACATGTTGTCATTTGCCACCTCTGGTCGATTTCCCATGGAACTCTCTTGATGCAGTTCAAGACAAGCAAGACTTTCTCCTGCTTGCTTCAAGTTGCATCAGGAAAAGTTCAGAGAAGTTCAGTGAGCAGTTACCAGTTCACCCAGAGTTGTCCTGATGTATAAGAAATGAGTGGGTTTTCTCTAAGTTCCTGGCAAAAACACTTGGTAAATATTGTTTCAATTCCTTGATCATCCAATTAACAAGTGCTAAAAATGTAAGGTTAGGGAATGCTGGGAACTTGGGCCTCCTGGACCAAATAACCTAACTCTGTTCCTTGACCATTTCAAGTACAGAATATTGAGCCATCTCTCTGCTCTACATTCCAGGATGAAGAACAAGCTGTGGTACTTTGAATTTGGTACCTCGGAGACCTTTGCAGCCACCTGCAAGAAACTTCACGACCACATTGAGTTGGAGGTAAGCTCCAGGTGGGGAGAAGTTTTCTTGAACTGGTTTCTGCTCCTGGAATATCATATGTGCATTCTCAAGAATATATCCTCTCGGGTCCTTAAAAGGAGAGCCAGAGTGCAGTCTATTTTTGGTGCTCTGTCCTGTCCCCACACACATCCACAACCTTACCCAGAGACCTCTGGTTGTTGGGCCTGTCCAGAGAATCCTTGGAGCTCTGGGACCCTCAGTCCATTCTGGTCCTCAGCCATCTTTCAATGTGGCCCAACTGCCTCTCTCCCCCCAAAAAGATAAGGACAATTACTACCATCACAGGGTGAGGGGCTGCTGCCAGGTAGAGGCAGTGTCCCAGTCTGGAACTGGTGGCTGTGAAGCAGCAGAGGTGAGGGGTTTGGGGGTTGAGCTTTGACCAAATAGTCCCCAGCTCACCCACTGGCTTCAAGGAGCAACTCCCAGATGTGCAGCATCAGCCTGATGAACGTGCAAGCTGAGCAGCCACAAAGCCCCTGTGTGCAGAAGGGTCCCTGTTCCAGTGCTCTTCTGTTTTTTTGTTTGTTTGTTTTGTTTTGTTTTGTTTTTGGTTTGTTTGTTCATTTTGTTTTGTTTTTCACAAAATTCCTATTCAGAGAACCCCTATTTTTAGTTATAGATGGACACAATACCTTTATTTTGCTTATTTAATTTTTTTTTATGTGTTGCTCGAGATGGAACCCAGTGCCTCACCTGTGCTAGGCAAGTGCTCCATCACTGAGCCACAACCCCAGCCTGCTCTTCTGTCTTTGTCCTGAAACTCTTCATAATTTTTAAACAAAGCATTCTGCATTTTCACTGTGAACTGAGCCCCCAAAATTACGCAGCTGATCTCGTGGGTGCTCTGGTGTGTTCCTAATCCCTCCAGCACTTGTTGCAGCCTGCCTCAGATGGTTTGCCTGTTGGCGCCCCTCCCCTGGTAGATAAGCAGCCTGCTTCTCACCCCCACCCCTCTCCAGGCCTGCTCTGCCAAGTCTCTCATGAGATCTCTCCTTAGTCTCTGGCTACCCGAAAGCTCCAACTTCTGTGCACACCCACTGTCTTCATGCTGGGGCACCTGAGGCTCTTGAGTCCTTAGCTTTCCTTAGGATTCAGGCCTGTAGACTCCTCTCCACTTGAGAAAAAAAAAAAAGAAGTGAGAGGCACCCAGAGAATTCAGCCACCCTGGGCTCCTCTGGCCTGGTCTCGAAGCCTCCCTAAAGGGTACTCTGAGCTTGGGGCCTGGGCATCCCTTTGAGAGGAGCATTAGGCCAGAAGCACTGTGGGAAAGCCCAGCCACTGCCACTCCCTGCCGGAAGGGAGGCTGTGTGCACACTCCCAGGGAGTTTTCACAAACAAACACTAAGCCAGAGGTTCTGAGCAGCTCTATTTGACTCATCTGCCTGCCTGCCTCTCCCCTTTGGTTGCTAGGTTACTGACACCCGGGTGGGAGGCACGAATCCTTGGCTAATCCCCTGTACTTCTGCCAGCTCAGTCAGTGGGCACAGAGGCCCAGGAGCCAGGGGCCTGTGTCCCCAGGTGGTAGATGGCTGAAGTCACCTACACCTGGGAGAGGCTGAGAAGCCAGCCTTCCTCTATTTACACACAAACACACCACCAGGGAACTGTGGCTGAAGGAGGAGGCTTTGGCCAGGGTATTGAGTGTGGCTGACAAGAGATCTGTGTGCATTTTTCCTGTTGGCACGATCGCCTGGTGGGATCTCTTTAAATATACCACAAGTGAGGGACAGCCCTGGCCTAACCGCGGCCAGCTGCACACAGCGACTGCCTGTTCTCCCTGCAGCTGGCCTTGACCTTGTGCCCAGAATACAGCAGCTCAGCTCTCCTGCCTCTGTGGCCCGCCCTCCTGGCTCCAGGCTGGCCTTGCCCCACTATCCCCTCTAGGTCTAAGACACAGCAGCACTTCCTCAACCACACAGGGCGCTGGTGGCTTAGTAGCAGAAGACACTGGTGGCCTCTGGAAGAGTGGGGTTGTTCACACTGTGGGTTGTTGGGACTTTTCAAAACATTTCCTGTTTTCCTTATCTCCCTATAATGAGTCTTTTTAGTATTTATTCATGAGGGTAAGCTGGAGGAAAGGGGGGGTGGGGTTGTCATGTGATGGTGGCTTCTGACAGCCCAAGAGATTGGGGCAGGCACCATTTCTGCATTCAAAGAATAGTGAATGTGCGGTCCACCCACTATTGTGTGATTCAGATGGAAACTGCGGTTAGGGGATAGGGGACAAGGCATGCAAGTGACAGGTGTAGAGAGAATGCAAAGCATAGCAGGTAGTTATGAGAGCATCAAGAACCTCAGGGAAAAGTAGGGAAAAGAATCTGTTAGATGACCTTCTAAACGTAGCTGCTGCAGCACACAACAGCCCAGGCCTGTGGGGACCAACACACGACTTACCAGCTCCAGGTCAGTGAGGCCCAAAAAACCCCATGCAGGTATTTCTACCTCATTTCACTGTTTTTCAAAACCCTGCTACTGCTTTTATCTCAGGTCACTCCAAGGCCCTGTGAGCTAAGTAGGCCAAGGATTATTATATTATCACCTCCATTTTATGAAAAAGCAAAACAAGGCAGCGACAGTTAGAAGGGTAAATAGAAGGAAGAGAAAAAAATAAAAAGGGACAAAGTCACATGCTTTAACTGCCTACCCTGACACATCCTCATTGATAGGAAAACCAGCAAGGCAAGTATTGCCACATTTTTAAGATGATGCTGAGATACATTCAATACTTGACCAAGACTTCTTTGCTGGAAACTGGGAAAAGAAGATTCCAGGTCTTCTGGAGGGAGTTGAGCAGAGATTTACCTACCAAGTGTCAAAACCCAGCAGATCTGTCAGCCTGGATTCACAGTTCTTCCTCCTTGTTCTGTGGGACTGTTGGATTCTCTCTCAGTTCAGGCAGCTACACAACTCTGCTGAGAAAAGATTCGCAAAGATCAGAGGACACACTCCTACTGCTCATTTGAGGAGGAATCAGAGATTCAGGTGAACAGCAGGAGCGAGTCAGAGACAAAAACTGCCCTAAAGCTTACAAAAGATTTTTCCACACAGCATCTCATTTTATCTTGACCCTCAGGACACGCTGCGCAGATTTTCATGTCCTCACCCTACAGATGAGGAAACTGCGGCTGAGGGGTTTGGTGACCTGAGAAAGGGCACAACTGTAAGGAACTCAGGGAACAGATAGTGAAGTCCATTATTTGTTTTTGATCACTCTAGTCAAAGGCTGGTTGGTGAAACTAAAGCCCAGATGAGACTGTGCAGGGAAGTTCTCCATTGAAAGCCATTCACGTGATTTACAGACTCTCTGAGGTTAGTGGCTGGCTGAGAAGAAATAGGAGACTTAATCCCATCTCCGAAATAAAGCTCATAGCCCAGCTGACAAGAGACAATGGCCCAGGAAACACAAGAGGACTGGTTAATATAGTGCTCACTTAACTAGTACAAAGGAAACTAGATCCAAAGAGTCTTAGGCAGCCACTTGGGTGATCCCAGTCAGATCACTCTGAACTCCGTTTTGACAGCCCAATGACTCAAGCAGGGAAGAAGGTGACCCCAGATCTGCTGCTCACATGCAGACAACTTGGCCAGGGCTGGCATAGTGAAGGGGCCCCAACTCACAAGGCCTGGGATTAGCTTTGTTCTGTTCTTGGGTTAGGTGATGCACTAAACTATGCCTGAGTCTCAATTCACATCTGTAAAATAGGGGTAGAAGGGAACTGACCTATCTCACAAGACCATTATTTTGAATTAAAGTTTTCAGGGGTTGGGGGTTTTTTAAATTAATTATTTAATTAATTTTATTTAATAATTGATAGGAAAGTTTACTTATTTATTTTTAGCACTGGGGCTTGATGTAGCTCTTTGTCACTGAGCTACATCCCCAGCCCATCTTATTTTTTATTTTGAGATAGGCTCTCACTAAGTTGCTTAGGCTGGCTTTGAACTTGGAATCCTCCTGCCTCAGCCTCCAGAGCTGCTGAGATTACAGGCATGTACCATGGCACCTAGCTTGGGGTTGTTGTTTTATTTTGTGTTTATTTAACTGGCAGTAGTGCTAAAGATCTCCCTAAATCTGCAAAGCAGCCTTAAGTGGCAAGTGTCCTAATCACCTTTCCAGAGCAGGGAGATAGGAGGCTAAGAGAAAGTAAGGAGCTCACCTGAGGTTCATGACCTATGAGTGGTCAGGTCAGACTTCCATCCCAATTTGCTAGAAACCCAAGAGTGTCAGGGTAGTAAAGGCCCTTGAGAAGCTCAGTCTGGAGCAGATATTCTCAACCTCATATAGGACCTATCCAGTCTGCTAATTATTCACAGTCTCATTCATTGTGACATTTCAGGTAATGTTAAAATCAGGCATGAGATTTTTATCTTTATCAGGAAGGGAGCATTAAAAATATTGCAAATGGTCTCCATAGAAAGAGTGAGTATAGGGCTCTACCTGAAACAGGTGCTGGATGCTTTGCTTCCAAGGCCTCCTCTCAGGGTGCTCTCCAATGCTTCTTTGCTTCCAAAGAGGCCCTTTATATTTATCCTAACCTGATTTCACCTGCATAAACAGGTGAGGAAGGCTCACAGTGAGTCATCTCCCCCACCCCAGGCTCAGAATAGCCTTGCAAAGATTTTTAGATGTGATCACAGGTAGAATAAACAAGGCAAAATTCAGTTTGAACATACATTTTATATTCTGCAGAAATAGTTCATTTTTCTGCCTAAAAATAAGAACTCCCCCAATTCCTTGATATTTAATCTAATCTTTAAAACAATGTTCACAAGAGAAGGCTAGCCAGTTCCACTAAAATGAACCTAATACTGGGAAACATAAATGCAAAACTAGAAGCTGTTCCAAAAAAACCCAGCCTGTTTGGGGATCTCTGTATATCAGTTACCCCTTTTGAGGATTTAAAAAATAACAGAAAACTATTGAGGACAGTTTTATCAAAAAAGTCCCACTTCCCCCTCACTCAGAATTGATTTTTCAGTATTGAATCTTTATTTCCTTTTGGTATTTTTCACCAAAGAAATAAAATGCTACAGGTAAACCTGAAGTCCCCCCGCCACTCCCTTCCTGCGCATTTTTCACTCACCATTGGTCCCTGAACTCTCTTCACACTGATATTGCTAAAATTGGTTCCTTACTTTTACCTGCTCTCTAGTGCTACATGGATTTCCCGGCCACTGTTGGCAAGGAGGAGCGGAAATGGGAACTCTCAAAAATTGCTGGTGGGAATCTGTGTGGTAAACCCCCTTAGAGAGAAGTTGGGCAATCCACACTAAATGCATTCATAGACTGTCTGACTCCACGGTGCTTCTCACCCTAGAGCTGGAGAATTCCCTGCATCTGAGCCTGAGATGAACATGGGAGTGCAGTGCAGGATTTTTTTTTTTTTTTTTAAATAACAAGACAGAACCCACCAGGCCCGGCCTGATAGTGCACGCCTGTAATCTCAGTGACTCAGGAGGCTGAGGCAGGAGGATTGCAAGTTCAAAGCCAGCCTCAGCAACTTAGTGAGGCCCTAAGCAACTAGGCTCCTAAGCAACTAGATCCTCTCTACATACTCTATCTAAATGAACTACAAAAAAGGGCTCGTGGTGTGGCTTAGTGCCCCTAGGGTTCAATCCCCAGTACCAAAAAAAAAAAAAAAAAAAACAACCCAATTGACTATGTTAACCTAACACCTTAAAAAGACTGAGTGATTCTACCAAATGCCATTGAATTCTACACTTCAAAATGATTAGTTATATGTTCTGTGAATTTTACCTCCACCAAAAAAAAAAAAAATGGTTTAAAAAGCAGGAGTGAACCAGGTACCATATCATGATCTGGGTGGGTCTCACCTATGAGAATCCTAAAACCTCAAAGTAACATTAAGCATAGGTATGTGTGCATAAAGAAGCTTCATAAAAAATGAGTCAGGCCAGACACAGAGGCACAGGCCTGTAATCCCAGCTACTCTAGAGGCTGAGGTAGAAGGATCACAAGTTCAAGGCCAGCCTCAGCAACTTATCAAGACAGTACCTGAAATTTATAAAGGGCCAGGGATGTTGATCAGTAGAACAGCCCCTCTCCATTCAATCCCCAGTACTAGAGGGGAAGGGGTTAAAAAAAAAAAAGTCTTAATCAATTTAAGATTAGGCAGATTTCTTGAGCTACTCCAATCCAGTGCCATTATTTTTCAAAAGAGAGAAATGAAGGACTTTATAGGTTAAGTAGCATGACCAAGTTCACTTAGCCAGAATGTGACAGAAAAAGAACCCACGGCTTTCAAGCTGTAAGAGGGCCATTCTCTTATTCTGCCTTGGCATCCACACACTGGATTGCACACTCTTAAATCAAAGGGGAAGAGATCTTTAAGCCTGGGTGTCTTCTGCCGGGCTATGAACCTTCTCAGCCTGGGCAGGTAGAGCCTGTCAGAGCTTGGAGTAAAGAAAGTAAAAAATGACCCCTCAACCCATCCACCCCGCCACAGTGAATAAATGGAAGGGAAACCTGAGAAAATAAAAGGGGTGACCAGATGGTGCACCAAACCCTAGAGGCAAAAGTAGGACTAGAATGGTCTTGAGAGAGAGATCTTCCTTCTAGTCTATTCCCTTCCCCACTCAAGTCCAGGGCTCTGACGTCTCTACCTGGCTTTCTTCCTGCTCCCTACTAATATGTGACCTAACCTCTTTCCCTTGCTTTGAAAAGTAATGCAAATGCCTGGTTAGAATATCCTGAAATACAGAGGGGCCAAAAAGAAAAGTAACCACAATCTCACCAATGGATCAGCACCACTGGAATGTTGGCCGCGTTACAATCCCATAATAACATTAGCCCTCTCCCCTCATGTCTTTCACATCAGGCCTCCTGAGAATCTCTGTGATTGATTCTTTGGTTTTGTCAAATCATCATCCATTTTTAAAGGCAACCCATCATCCCATCTCTCCATTTCTTTCAACCATGCATTTGCTACCAGTTTCCTTGGCTGATGCTTAGAATTGTTCCGCTGACCAAGAAGAAATTGTTTCTGTCAATTTTCCCTTAGAAAATCCCATTGTTCACTTGCAGCTCTGATACATAAGTTTTTTTCTCTCAAAAGACCTTCTTTTTTATTTCTTAAAATGTGTACCCTGTAGTTCACTTCAAGTCTCTATTCATCCATATGCTTTTATTTTTCAGTTCTTTCCCATTTTCTTTGTTCCTGGTGAATTGCTTTGATTTTCTTTTGTCTTTAGATTCCTGGCAATATATACTTTTGTCTTCCAAAGACTTAGGAATAACTTTTTTAAAGATGAAGTCTAATGCTCACACTTTCTCAAAGTAGTTGGGTAATACATGGTAGGTGTGATAGACAGGGCCCCAGGAAATCTTAGAGGACCAAGGCTGGAGGTCACATGATTTACAAGCTGTGAAAGAACCTAACAGGTTTCTGGAAGATGCTGTCAGCTAACCTCTGCCCCAGAGGGCTTAGCTTTTTAGCCAACAAGGTTTCTTGGTAAAAGAATAACTTTTCCCAAGCAATGACTACCAAACAAATACATCTTTTAAGTAATAATGAACTGTGAGGCCCCGTCAGTAGGAAATGTATTCATTCTCTGAGACATTTTAGAATATTGAAAAGAATCCATGATCCCCATCACCATCTCCAGAGACTTGGGGACCTCAGGGAGGAAAACACTTCAATTTTTTTTTTCCTTCTACAAGTGAACTGTTAGAGAATAGTATATACAAATATGTCCTGTTGGCTAGAGCAGATAAGTCTGTTTTCTTAACTCAGTATGTGAGGCCATACTTGCTGATCCTAGTGTTCATTAGAAAAGGAATGAAGAAAGTAGAAGAACTGACTCTTAAGGAGAGAGCACCGTCTCTTAAAGAGCTAGGTACCTTCAGTAAGAGATGTCCTCTGCATTAAACTTCTGCTTTCCACCTAATACATGTATCTGCTGAGTTGATGAAAGGCTTCCCATCCAGGACTTGGCATGGAGATTAGGCAGTCAGCTTTCTGAAGCAAGGTCTTTCTTATTCATTCTATATTCCCAGGCCCATCACAGAGGCTGAAGTGAAGTACTTCCTCCGGAGTTATTTGTTGATTGTAAAATTAAACCAGAGTGTGAAAATCCCATAGTTAGTGTGAACATTAATAGAGATTGCCACTTGACCAGCTTTAAGTCACACCTTTCTGTTGGAAGCCACTTGCATAAAAGGGACTCATCCTGCTCCATTTGTAACACAAAGTAAGGGGTGGCAGAGCTTGCCGCCTGGCACCTGGGCCTACTCCTAACCCTGCTCCAAGTGGAAAGACCTCCCACGCCCTGTTCTGAGCTGTCACTGGGATCTTTGAAAGTAGCAGAGGGTCTGGGACAACTGAGAACCAGGACAGGAAATGCCAGGGTTCTCCCACCTCTTTCCCACCAGAATTAAGACTGTGAGTGGGCAGAGCCCATATGGCAGCAAGGGTGCCAGGCAGTTGTGGGGTTGCAGGACATCATCCTGCAGGGCAGAAGAAGGGTCTCCATTCTGAGCCCTTTGGATTGCCCAGAGGCCTAACTGCCTTTGAGCCCTGCAGGTTCCTAAGGCCACCAGCTTTACTCTGCCTGCAGGAGAATTGGGCTCCTCAGAAAACCTCCTCCAGCCCAGATTGGTCTCAGTCCTCAGACAGGCAGCAAAACCGATTAATCTGCACCCAGAGCAAGAATGCCTTAACACACCAGGGTTTTTCTAAACTAGGGGAGGGCAGAGTGGTGGATAGGAAAAGACTTTGCCCTCTGTCCAACTCTGAGGCAACCCACCACCGTGAGCTCTGAGAAACAGCAGTTCTGTTTTGGAAACTGGCACCCAGTGCCGGCTCACTCCTGGAAATGAATTAGGGCCCCCCCACCCCCAGCTGCAATGTTCTACTTCCAGTGCCTCTGCCAACACCCCCTTCCAGCTGCCCCTCTCAAAGGCACCATTGTGCCTGCCTGGCACAGCAACAGAGGAGGGCGAAAGAGGAAGAAAACATTTTCTGCCCATGGGATGTTCTTAAGCAGGTTGTGTGTACATGGCTTCCAGGCCGCATTCCTTGAGCCCACACAAACCCGCCAGAACTCCATCATCCCTGTCACAGATGGCAGCTTCTTTCCAGTGTAACTGGCCCTCCATGGCTCACTTCGCATCAGAGAACGCGAAGCACACAGCTGGGTGGACAGGGCTGGACAGAAGCGGGGAGGGGAGCGTCACCGTGACACTTTCTCACTCCAGCACACTCCAGCCTGCCAAAGCACATTCTGAACTGGAATCTCTGAACTGGAAGGGGTAAGTCCCACTTACTACTCAACAAAAGATTCATTCTAGCACATTCTGATAAGTGGGCCTCCAGCCTCCTGAATACTCTAAAGATAGGAAGAGGAGGCTCACTGCTTCTCAGTAAGCATGTTCCATTGTTGGACAATGCTGATTTTCAGAAAGTTCTTCCTAAAGAGTTGTTCCTCAGCCTCTGCTTCCCTCCTGGGCACTTGGTACAACACTTGGAACGAACTAGGTACATGGTAAGTGTTTGTGCATTGAACTGAGTGGATTCCTCACTCATTGGACCTCTTTTCATCCTCCACAGTCACACAGAACTTCCTTCCTTGGTCCTCTACATGACCCCTCTTCCTAGGCTGAAGAAGTGTCTTCCACATTGCTTCCCATTAGTCTTCACTACACATCCCCAGTTCCTTATATGACTGCATTTATAGACCTATAACTATCCCGACCACTCTTCCCTTGAAGGACTCCAATTTTTTTTTCAATGTCTTCCTTAAAATGAAAAATTGAGGGCTGGGGATATAGCTCAGTTGATAGAGTTCTTGCCTAGCATGCAAAGGCCCTGGGTTCAATCCCCAGCACCATAAAAAAATAAAATAAATTGAGCCGAATGTGGTGGCACACACCTGTAATCCCAGCAGTTTTGCTGAGGCAGGAGGATCAGCAACTTAGTGAGGCTGTAAGCAGCCTAGTGAGATCCTGTCTCTAATAAAAAAGTAAAAAGGACTGCTGATGTGGCTCAATGGTTAAGTGCCCTTGGGTTCAATCCCTGGTACCAAAAAGACTGAATCTCTTGTATGTAGAATATTCCCAACGTGGTCTCATAGGTAACAAAGCACACGATTTACAGGCATCCTAAGTTGGACTGGCTTCTTGGTCTTGCTGCTTATCCTCATGCAGGAAATCTGCAGGCTGTCAAAGATAACCAGAAACCCTGGTAAATATGGAGAAGGAGCTTCCTTAGTTTCACTGTTTCCTCATCTACAAAAATGAGGATACAAAACTGACATTTCAAGGTTGTAAGGATTAGACATAAAATACATGAAGTGCCTGGGTCCTAACAGTTACTCAATAAATCATGTCAATTAATATTATGTAACATATATGTGTATTAGTATTATTATCTAACTGTTCACAACAGACATCAGCTCCTAAAACAATATAAAACAACCTCTCTGAATATAGAATGACCTACATGCCAGGACAATTTTTGTATGTAGATAGTACTAGACTATTTTTCCCAATAAGGCTGTCACTCCTCATCAGCGGCTCTCAATATAGTGCCTTTTCTTCCCTGACAAAATCAGATTATTAACACTAAAAGCATTCTCTCTAGTTCTTCTCTAGGGAAAACAGATATCATTGTTTGAAAA
The DNA here is from genome assembly GCF_052094955.1 of Ictidomys tridecemlineatus. Classification (NCBI taxonomy): domain Eukaryota; kingdom Metazoa; phylum Chordata; class Mammalia; order Rodentia; family Sciuridae; genus Ictidomys; species Ictidomys tridecemlineatus. The sequence continues at coordinate 131,403,254 of NC_135479.1, read as the reverse complement.
AAAAACTGGCTGTTTTTCTTTCACTCTCAGTAAATTTCTCTATTCTTGCCACATATCTTACAGATCTGAAAATATCTACTTCCTTTTCTGCTTTGTTGCCTCCAGTCAGTGGGGTCCTAGATCCTCGATTGTGGGTACATCTTTTCTCAATTTTCCTTTGGATGATGCCTTCTGGTCCCTTGAAATTTACGATAGTGGGAGTATTTACACCATAGAACACACACAAAAAAAAAAATATTTTTTTTTCCTAGAGAGCCCGTTATTAAGCATTTAGCAGCAAAAGTCTGCTTTCAGCATTGATCTGCAATGAGGCACCTTGAGGACAGGGACTCTCCATTCCCAAGGTCCAGCAGAGAATAAGTAGGTTCTCATTATTGATGGATGGATGAACGCTTTTGTCGTCTCTTAATGCCTCTCTTATATGAAATGTGCCTTCTGTGCCCTGTTCTTGCTACCAGGTCTTTGAGCATGGATGTCCTTTAGCTGTTGATCAGAGGACCACTTCATGCAGACTGGATTAACCATCCATAGCTCTTTCTATCTGGGACATTCATCCACTATATTTGATCACTCTTTTCATCCAGAGAGGCTTGGGGAAAATCATCTGGAAGGAAGGAAATCTTGCCAGATTTCTTCAAGGAACACCTTGGTTTCCATATTAGGATTTCTCCACACATTCTTCCTTTCAATTCACAAATATATTGGACACCTGATATGGGTAAGACACGCCAGGATCTATGGAGAACACAGAGCTGCATATGCTCTGGTTCCCACCTTCCAGGAGCTTCAAATTTCCTCAGGTACAGGAAATTTCCATAGATGAGGGAAAGTAAAGCAACGCAACTTTAGAGAAGGGGGAGATCATTTTCTTAATGATTCATTAACACTAGAGCACTCAGAACTGCTTCCTAGAGGAGATGCTTCTCTGCTGGCAGGGTAGGATTTTACTAGGAGTAAAAGAACAGGTGGACAACTTAGGCAGTTTGCAATAGCAGAAAGAGAAGTAGGCCCAAACTCTGTGGGACCCAGCTAGCAGTCTTCCTTATCTACTCTCCTCTTTCCAAACCAAAGGAGACTTTCCTGGGTTAGCATTCCCAGTGACTTACACTCCAGCCTGCCAAGCCAACCAGAGGGCACCTCCTCTCCTCCCACTCTGGCTCTTTTATGCTTCCACTCTAAAGGAGCATCACCACCCCATCCTTTCCAGGCTCAACAGGCCCCTGAGGTTGCTTGGGAAGTTCATTGATGCTGTCTGCCTAATATCTCTGTGTCCTGTTCCTTTGAAAAAAGGGTAGGGAAGGGAGAGGTAGTCAGGTGTATGCTAGTTTTCTCTCTGCCCTTCAGTGACTATCTGAGGCTGTAACTTGGAGCCCAGGCCTCCAGGGAGGCTACCCTCAGTTCCTGCTCACTGCCACCCCCAGCCCAATATAACCCCTGTTCAATTGTATCCAGACAACAGTCCACTCCTTCCCCTCTGAAACAGAAATATTGTTTTTGCTAGAAATGGGTCCAGTATTTCCTCTTTCCTCTTCAAGAAAGCTATACTCTTCCCAAGTCTCTGACTCACTGAGAAAAGAAAGGACACCAGTATCATTCCCCAGACCAACATCATACTACTTTGTTTAGCATCTTCTCTTTCATTCTGTTTACATCCTGTCCTGGTATCTCCAACTTCTTCTGTCTATGCATTCTTTCAACTCACAAGCATTAATGGAGTATCTTCTCTGCTTCAGACAACCAGGAAAGCCTTACCCTAAATCACATCATCCTTTTAGAACCCATCTTCCCTCTCCAGTCCCACGTCGCCATCAAACTACATTGCTTCTCTGACCATCTGACCATGTCCCTTTACTGTTACCATCCCTACTCCCCTTGGAGTCCCTGGTTAAGCCCTAGCTCTTCCTTGATGGAGCTGTGTGATCTCAGAAGGGCATTACCAACTTTTGACCTCATTGATTTATTTTGGTAATTCAGTGTGACCTCCAGAGTTCCATCTGCCCTTATCATTCTGATATTCTGTGCTTGGCCTTCATCCAATGACAGAATTCCTCTTTGAAAAGTCACTGTCGACTTCGTGGTTGTCAATTCAAATGACCACAGGTCTAGTTCTAGATCATCTGACCCCCATGGCCATTGTACCATTGGGACATTCCCTCGGCCTCTGTAGCCTTTGTTTTTCTCATCCATAAAATGAGATAGTTGGACTGGGTGATGTTGCAAGATGCTTCCGGTCTTTGATTCTGTGATAGTACAGAACAGAGAAAAGAGAGAAAGGGAAAAATAAGCAACTCTTTTGGGAAAGTGGACAGGAAGGAATTCATAGAGAAGAGAAAGTGGCTTCTGTAGAGTTTTGAAAGAAAGGTAGAGAGAGATGGCAATGGAAAGTACAGGTGTCCTCAAGGGCATCTTGCCATTTTGGGACTGTGACAAGGAGTCTAAGCAAGGATCATCACTAGCTGATGAAGGACTATGAAGGGAGGTTTAGGCTGGCAACACCTGATCCCACTGATCCATCTAAACCTCACAAAAACACAGACAACCTAACCTGGGCCTGCTAATGAGATGTAATAGAAAGTACAAAGCCCCACTAATGAGGTGTTGTTTCCAAAAAAGCCAACTCTGTTCGAGGTTTTAGTGTAAAAAGACTAATTTAGTAAAATGCATGGGATAAATTAGGAATATTTTTTTTAAAGGCATCTCAAAGATGCAGTTAGCAAAGTCCAGAATCTGGGAAGCACTATATTCAGCCTTACTCCTCAGAATGTGGTCCATGGATGTGAAGCATTAGCATCATCAGGAAATGTGTTACAAATGCAGAATCTCAGGCCTAACCAGACTTCCTGAATCTGAATCCTCATTTTAATAAGACAACACCCCCCTCTTCATGATTTGCATGTATGTTAGTGCTTGACTGTCACTGCTTTCCAGGACAAATGACCCACTGTCTTCCAAAGAAAGTTAAAGAAAGTCAGGGGGAAGGAAGTCAAAGAAGCAAAGGAAGGAAAAAAAGTAGAGGATTTATAGATGAAAAGAAACCCAAGAGCCAGATGTGGTGGCTTGGGCGGCTGAGGCAGGAGGATCACGAGTTCAAAGCCAATCTCAGCAACAGTGAGATGCTAAGCAACTCAGTGAGACCATGTCTCTAAATAAAATATAAAATAGGGCTGAGGATGTGGCTCAGTGGTTGAGTGCCCTTGAGTTCAATCTTCTGTACCACCAAAAAAAAAAAAAAAAAAAAAAAAAACAAGAGATGTATCACTAAATGCAATATGTAGACCTTTCAGACAACTAGCTATTTTTAAAAATGAGACTACTAAGGAAATTTGAACAATTACAAGATGTTTATTGGTATTAAGGAACAGTGACAATAATATTGGGCTAATTTTTAAAGTCATCATTTAAAGATATACAGTATTTATGGATAAAATGATAGAAAATCAGAGATTTGCTAAAAAGTAGTTCAGTAGAATGGTGTGCAAAGAGAACCCAGTTTGATTTAAAACAGCATTAGCTGCAAGTTACTAATTGTTGCAACTGAGTTTTGGGATATATGGGGAGTTATCATTCTCTCTACTTTCCTGTGTGTTTGGAAATACCCATAATAAAAAAGATTTAAAAGAAAGACCAAGGCAGAGTCCCTTGAGGCCTGAGTTTCAACCCCAGACCAGCCTGCAGGAGGTCATTACCCAGAGGAGTCAGCCCAGCCCCAGCGTGGGCTGAGAAACACATGTGCGCTCCAAACCAGAGAAAATCTTGCCTGATCTATAGCATGGAGAATTGAGGTTAGTTAGAAGGGAGAGTTTCCTAGTTGCTAAAAACTGAAACAGGTCATCAAATAAATTGTGGGATCTCCTGCCCTGAGGACCTTCAGAATAGGATCAACATGGAGGAGGCTGCTTCCGCACTGTCTTTTCAGGTCACCAAGGCGGGCAGGCAGGAGGAGCACGAAAAAAACCCACAGCGGGGCCGGGGAAGCATCAATGCCCTCCCTCCTTCACCTCTTCTGCTCTCTGTCGCTCTGAGGACAGAGAGTTGGGCGAGTCCAGGTTCTGCCCAGAATTATGGGATTGTAGGGATCCAAGACGTCAAGGGCAGGGTGGGGGTGGAGATGAATACGAATTCCCAGTGCGTTTCATTGGCACAGACTTACGCATTCCCCTCCTAACCTAGGGTCTAGTTACCTACGCATTGGCCCAACCGCCAAACAAGCCAGCCATCTCAGGCCCCTAGAGAAACCCAAACTGGAGGTATAGTCTTGGCTAGGGGACCAAAGATGAACGTGGCCGATAGCTGCGGGCGAGCTCCGCGGGGCCTGGGAGGAGGCGCGCGGGCCGCTCCCGCCTGCGCCCCAAAAGATTACAGAACTGCTACCATGTGGACAGGAGTGGGGTTGGCCTTCGTGTACCCCGACTCCCACCTCGTGCCCGAAGAGCCTCCCCGGACCCTGGCGGCCCGACGTCGGGTACCTGGTAGCGGGCGCACACCCGAAGCACGATTCGAGCGTGTGCGCTCTGGCTGCTCCGGACAAGAGCTCTCTGTTCAGCTGCACAAGCGGCTATAAATACCTGGTGCCGCTGCAGCGCTGCCTCTGCTTGGAGCCAGGCCTGGGCTAGGATGGCTAGTGGCGCGCGCGGGGACCGCCGCCCTCTTTGCTGTGTCCCCAGGAGACGCCGTGGTAGGAGCAGGGGGAGGGGGCCGGATGACGTCATGGAACAGTTGGAGGATTTAGCTCAGGAACCCGCGGGGACCGGCGTTCCATTTAGGCTGACTGTGTTCCACTCTGGGCTCCACTTTCTCAGATTGAGCACACAGCCTTCCACCTTTCCCGAAAGCTGGGGTTCTGAAGGAAATCAGTGTATATGATGGCCAGGCCCGAGAACTCCGGAAAACAGGCACACAGGCGTGGGCTGGCAAGGCTGCCACCAGCACAGCCGGTTAAAATGCTTCCAGCAAAGCCTCAAGTAGTGACGAACTGATTTCAGGGAAGAACTATGCCTCAAGGCACAGGGATTGAGGATACTGTAATAATAATGCAGATATTTATGGAGTGTTGCTGCCTTCCCAAGACCAGTCAAACCCCAAGATAGATAAATCTGTTATTCCCGCTCCCCATTTTACAGATAACAAATTAAAGCTCAGAGAGCTTAAGGAACCAATCTGGAATCACACAACTGTCAATTGACAGAACCAAATGTAACCCATATCTCTGCCTCCAGCCCACCTATATACTTTTCCAGATACTACATTGTTTCTCACTTTTCAAGTGGGTGCGTTTCAAGGGCTGCGACATCCAGCCACCAAACAGACCCCAAGTTCCTACTGCTTGCTCTGATTGCCTCATTACAGAGCAAAACCCGATAAGAATAATGAGAGAAGTGGGTAGCAGAGTGAGGACTGTCTCCTTTCCCAAGAAGAGGTTAACAGTTGACCAGGTTAATAGTAGCACTCCTAGTTGGTTATGATTAAAGGTGGAAGAGACAGAGTATATTTTTAAATAGAGTAGGGAAGGAAGGTGACTGTGGAATTTCTTTTGCCAAGGAGTGTGCTATGGTTTTTTCTTTTCTTTCTTTCTTTTTTTTTTTTTAACAAACCTGGCTCAGAGACAAGATATAATAATACTAATATCCAACACTGATGTGCCAGGCACAGCTCTAAGCACTTACAAGATAGAGCAGTAGTGGGAGATTTCAATTATTCAAACAACAGCTGGAAGTTTAATTTTGCTATAAGTCTAGCATCAGCACAAATCCCGATTTGCCTCACTGACTCATCTCCAGAGTAGGATCTGGCATCTGATGCCTGGGTTTGCATCCTAGCTCTGCTGGCTGTACAGTGGCAAGTTCTGTGGCCTTGAGCAAGCACCTTTGTCCCAGGAGACCTGTCTGTTGAGGGTAGCAATAGTGACTCACTCCTTCATTGTGTTCATGGGAGAATTCCAAGGGGTGTTGTAGGTGAAGGGCCAGCCTAGCACCCAAGGAAGCTCTTACCATGCATGAGCTATTGATGTTACGTCTTTCAAGTAAGGGTGCTGTTTCAACCAAAAATGCATAAATTGAGGTGATGTGGAAGTAATGATGACTAAGAGATGACTTCTGGTCTAGGACAAGATAAGGAAAAGGAGAAAATGCTGGGCTCATTTCAAGAGTGTGGAGAAAAGTGTGACTTCATGAACTCTAGCCTAAATTCCTAACTAGGAATATGTGTATGAAGGATAGAAGGGTAGAGGGCATTCCAAAATAAATTTCTAACTAGTCATTAATCATATTGAGAAGAAAAAGGAAAGGAGTTTGCTTTGGGTTTTTAAGTCACTGTGACAACAGCAGGGAGCTCTAGCTGAACCCATCCTCTAAGGGAAAGAGAAACACGCAGAAACAGAGTGTGTGCAAGCACAAAAAAGACCACACAAAAGCAACTCACATCTCTGAGCCTGGCTCAGGCAAACTGAAGGCCAAGCAGAATGACAGACAATGTTCAAAGCAAAACAATAACAAAAACGAGGAAAGCAATACTCAATAAGGACTCTGCCGGTATGAAAGAGTTCTGTCTTTTCCAGAGTAGTAGCCATAAACTAAAAATGAAAGAACAGTTGCTGAAGCCCAGTGTAAATCAACAGAGACTTAACTGACCTTGGGAAATAACACATACATTTGAATCCAAGTTGCTGGACAATCCTATAGATGTTATTCAGGGCCCACTTTGGCAATTCTAGAAAATGGAGTTGGTTCTATCTAATGAGAAGCAAATAGACATGTCCCCGTTTTCAAAAATAAGAAAAGGGAATATTCTGGAAACACATGGATATATTTCATTCCTATCCCTGGCAAGATTCTAGAATATGTAATTAACACAGATATTAGTGTGTTAATATGAGTTCTCTTATTTTTTTTCCTTTTAGAGGTCGTAAGGGAGTCATTTAGAAAATCTTATTTGATCTCAGCATAATGTCTTATGCTTTGATGGAAAGAACACTGACTTGAGGTCTGGAGACCTGGATTTTAATCTATTCTACCATTAATTAATTAGATAACCACAGGGAAGTTTCTTTCCCTCACCAGTTCTCATTTATGAAATATGGGACATGTTCTCTTAGGTCCTGCTCACTAAGTTCCTTGATTCCACTGTGTAATGAAAACTGGGCTGGTTAGATACAGTTCAATCAGAATGTAGAATAGAACAGTCACATTAGAACAGTCACATTCTAAGGACTGCCCATGTACCATGAATGGGACCAAGGAAAGGAACTGGTCCCTGGTTTTGCCTTATATACTCATGTTAATGACTTAATCCCCAAATGATAAGAGAATTTGGGACCCTTCAAATTATCCAAATGTCTGGAGGTCTGGAGTTGAGGGGCTGCATTTGATAAAAGTCAGATGAAATTAATTAACATAAATGCAAAGTTCTATGTCGAAGCTATTTTTTTTAAAGGCTGCACAACTGGGCATGGTGGCCCACCTCTGTAAGCCCAACTACTTGGAAGGCTGAGGCAGGAGGATCACAAGTTCAGGCCCAACCTGGGAAATTTAGCAAGACCCTGTATCAAAATCAAAATAAAAAAGGCTGGGAGCTTACCTTAGTGCTAGAGCATCCCTGGGTTACATCCCCAGCACCCTCTGCCCCAGGGGAAAAAAATCCTATACAAGTGCAACTTAGGGAAGAGCTGGCTTAGAAATAGATCATGGGATAAAGGTTCAGGTGACTGAGATGACTACCCATTTAAACTGAAGGGATGCCATCATCTAGCTGTTAATGAAAGGGCTAGCATAGCTGTCATTGTGGGTAATGATACGGGTAATGGTAGGGGGTAACCTGTATTGAGCTCTTAGATGGGCTTTACACATTGTCTCATTTCTGGGGCATGACAGTGTCATAGAATTCCAGTCTTGGTCAGGGCTGGTTTCATTGCCGCCTGCCCCATCATTCCTGTTTTGGGTGTTGTTCTCAGTGCTGGAGGTCTTACCAAGTCAGTTGGCAACAAACTGGAGCATGTACAAAGTAGGAAAGCCAAAATGAGAGAGGGTCTGAAAACCAAGTCCAGCAGGAAAAGTGGACAGGCTCAATCGGACAGGCTGCACAACTGCTGTGGCGTGGAGGGAGGAAGCAGAAAGGAGTCCTCCAGCTTAGGCTCCGACTGCCTGCTGTCAGATTTGTGTGTTTCCACTTGTCAGCCATGTGCTGTTGAGCAAGTGCCTCGGTTTCCCCACACATAAAGAGAGGTTAGTCATTGTAGATTATCATGAAGATAATCAAGGAGATGTGTATAAAAGCTAACGTGGCACATGGCAATGCTTCGTCCATATGCACAGTGATGGTGGTGATCATCAGTGTGGCTGCTGGGCTGCCCCTATGGAGGAGAAAGGATGTCATTCCACCTGGCTTCAGAAAGAAGAACAGGACCAGCGAGCAGAAGCAAGGAAAAAGAGAGAATCTGGGTCCATATAAAGAGACCTTTCAAATTATCCAAATGTCTGGAGGTCTGGAGTTGAGGGGCTGCATCTGATAAAGAATGGGAACTCTCTGCAGCCCAAAGGCAGCACCACGGATCTCTTTTTCTTCCTTCAAAGCTACTAATAACATCACAGGGCTCCACCCTCATGACCTCATCTCATCCTGGTTACCTTCTCAAGTCCCCACCTCTTAATTCTGTTACAGTGGCAAATAACTTTCAACATGAGTTTTGGAGGAGACCTTCAAACCTTAGTAGTCTGCAAACTTTACAGTGTATAGTAGATTTTTTTGTCATATGATTTTGACTTTACTTTTCTCACAATAATCAAGATAAAGGGTATGGACTTTGTAGTCAAATTCTCCACATTTGAATCCCTGCTCTGTTATTTCTTAGTTGTAAACTTGGATAATATAGTTCATCCAGTTGGTTCTTCCAAAACATAGGAAGTTACCCACAATCCTAAGGAATGAGGATCAGAGCTAATACGTTTCTTGCTGTGTTGGTAAGCAGTATGCCAAGGTGGGCTGACACTAGAGGCTATATATATGAGACATACAAGTTCAAGCCTTCTGGCCTTTCATGCCTGGTGAGAAATCTAGTGGTAGAGATTGGTTGAATAAAGAAACTCTGCAAGTTTGTGTGTCAAATTTATACTTACAATTCAGATATGAAAGACAGGCAAATTCTTAAAGACTTCCAAAGACAGGCAGGATAAAATAAGAGGGAAAAGAGGGAATAATATTTTTTATTTTGTCTTTTTTTTTTTTTTGAACCAGGAATTAAACCAAAGGGCACTTAACCATTAAAGCCCTTGTGTGTGTGTGTGTGTGTGTGTGTGTGTGTTGCTGGGGATTGAACTCAGGTTCTTTTGCATGCAAGGCAAGCACTTCACCAACTAGCTATATATCCCCAGCCTAAGCCTTTTTTATTTTTTTATTTTGAGACAGGGTCTCTCAAAGTTGCTGAGGCTGACCTTGAACTTGCAATCCTCTTGTCTCAGTCTCACAACTGTTGGTATTATAGGCACGCACCATTGAGCTGAGCTTTTTTTTTTTTTTCCTCCTGCTTTTGCTTGTTGAGTATATACTCTGTGTTAAGTTCTGGAATCGATATTCCTATACATATTTATAGTGATTAGGAAGGGGCAGAATTGATGATAATGAGGTTGGAATGGAGAACTGTTTGGCAATTAACTTGGGAACTATCCCTAGAGCATTTCTAGACCCACTGAAGTCTTGTGCTGTCTTCCCCAGAGCTGACTCAGGACTGGCTCCCCATCTCACTATAGTGATTAAAGCATTAGACCTACTTAAGATTTGGTTTCTGACAATGGTAGGGTGGTAGCTGAAAAGACCCCCTCCCCCCCATACACTTCTAGAACACCTTAGGTTGAAGTCCACTGGCCTTTTCTGTCTGTCCCCAGTGTGACGGAGTGGAGGTGGACCTGAGCAACATCTTCCTTGAAGGCATTGCCATTCTCAACATTCCCAGCATGTATGGAGGCACCAATCTCTGGGGAGAAACCAAGAAGAACAGGGCTGTGATCCGGGAAAGCAGAAAGAGCATCACTGACCCTAAGGAACTGAAATTCTGTGTCCAAGGTAAGCCAGACATGAGGACAATTGCTCTAGACCATGTCCCTGTGGAAGGTGGGCCAGCAAAGCATCTCAGGACCTATAGCAGGCTCTTCTGTAAGGTCTGACAGCCCGCCAAGGACCTGGTACCCTGGGAGTGTGGTGACCCATCATCCCTGGTGTTGCAAAGCTTACAACCTAATTGAGAAAACAAAATTTCTAATAAGGGGGGGGGACTGATAGTTATCAAATCAGGGGACTCCATAAGATGAGATGTCAAACGCTGCTCCTGTGGTTATCAGAGTTCTCCAATGTCCATATCCAAAAGTCAATTCTCAGCCCTCATTTCACTTCACCTTCATTCAAACCCCTCGGATCACCCCCTTGTCCTGGAAACACTTTGTATACTTGGCTTCGAGGACTCCACTTACTAGTCACTCCTCTTCAGTCCCTGTTCTCTCGGCCTCTTGATGCTAGAGGGTCCCCAGGCAGGATCCTAGATCCTCTTTTCTGTCTGTACTTGTTTCCTTGGTGACTTCATCCAGTTGTGAGGCTCTATTTAAATATCCCATGTGTGCCCATGATGACTCCAAACCAGTCTGGCCTCCTGATGCATCCCACATCCTTTCCTGCACTTCCCTGGAGAGGATAACAGACATAGCAAGCTCCATGTGTTTGAGGCTGAACTCCTCTTTCCAGCCCAGCCTGTGGTAACTCCAGCCTCCATAGCCCTCTAGTCAAAGCATTGGCACTACCTTCCATGCCTCTTTTTTTTTTTTTTTTTTTTTTTGTGTGTGTGTGTGTGTATGGTGCTGGGGGTTGAACCCTGGATCTTGTGCATGCGAAGCAAGCACTCTACCAACTGAGCTATATCCCCAGCCCCCTCCATGCCTCTTTTTACCTCACATCTCACACCCAGTCCATAAGAAAACCTGTGAGCTCAACTTTTCAAAAACATCAGGGTCCAGCCACTTCTGAGCCACTTCCGTCTGTGTCCTGTATGACTGACTGCAGGTCCTCTGCTCCTCCCTGAGCTGAATACAGTCTGTTCTCACCACCACACCAGAGATCCCTGTAAAACATTAGATTAGGACACTCATCTGCTCAAAATCATGCTGTGGCTGAATAAAAGGCTAAGGTCCTACAGTGGCCAATAGCCCCATATTGTCTGGCCTTCCACCGCCTCCCAGACCCCATCTTCTGAGACTCCCTCCTTCACTTTCCCTGGCTCCTATACACAGTGGGTTGCTTCCATGAACCCATTATTCATTCACTCTAGAAAAACCAGGCAGTATACCTCAGAGGCCACCTGCTGGGGCCTCTGATTGTAACCCACCAGAATACAGAAAGTGCCCTTAAGATGACTTTCACTCCAACCCCTTATCGGCTACCTCCACAAAGATCTGAACAGAGATTCAGGCTAAACTTCTGGCACCTTGGTTCCTCTGTCAACTGTTGGATCTTCCTGGGTTCTCAGTGGCCTGGCAAGCCCCAGGAAAGAGACCATGTTGCTGGTGATCCCTGCCAGCAGCCAGGGAACTGGGTTCTAGTCCAAGTGTTGCTACCAATCTAGTTCTTGGCATCTCAGACTTCTTTGCTGTGAAATCTACATCTCATGTAAACCTTTGATAGCTGCATGGATGGGGTTGAACTAGATCATCAGTTCTGAATCCTGGCCTGCCTGTTGAAAATGACCTTATCCATCCCTGGGTTGGTTCCTAGGAATCTAGGTTTGTCTTGAGCTCCCTGGATGGCCCTGTTGGGCTGCCAGGTTTGAGAACCACTTATAGAGACAGACACATGCCCAGAATGTCTTCTAGCATTCTGTGTTCTCTGATGTCCCAGGATATAATTGCTAAGGTTGGATGTAATCCCACCAGTAGGAGACAAAGCTTGGCTGACCCTCGGAGGGCAGGGTTCCTTGCTTCACACCCATCTTAGACAATCAGGTTGTTATATTCCAGGGCGAGGTCATCAAGAAATATCATCTCCACTTTGTCCTTTAAGAAGACTCAGGAATTTTTGTTTCTGTTGCCCTCTTAAGGCCCTTTTCTTTGGCAAAATAAACTTTTCAATTTGTATAAATTATTAAACGGAATAATGCATTCCTCCTTCCTCCCTTGGCAGGGGAAGTTGTGGGTGCTAGCAGAGGGTGGGGGAAGCACTGGAGATTGTAGAACGTTCCTGCAAATTTTCCCACCCTGGTGATCTCAACCCCCATCCTGGCATCCAGCCCTGTCAGAACAGAGAAGGGAGTGAGCATAGCAGAGCCCTCCCCTCTTCCCACCCCAGGCCTTGGGGAAGCTACTGAGGTCAGGTTCTGGTTAGAACTCAAGGTCAGCCTTCATCTGCCCCTTAAATGTCTGATCTTTAAGTGTCTGATCTTCATCTTCCCCTTCTTTAAGAGAGAGTGAAGTATCTGCTGATCACTCTTGACCGTTATGTACAGGAACTCTCTTCCGCAAATCCCCCCTTTCCTACCCCCAAAAATGTGCTTTCAGGGCTAAAAATGAAGCCACTTCCTGTTCTTTAGATGAGGACATGAGCTGATCAAAGTGGAGGCCAAGGAGGGGCCCTGGCTTCTGGGCTTTACAGAGACGCCGACCCTAAGCTTCCTTCTTATAAGGACCATGATCTCATATAAGTTGAGTTGCTAATGGGAAAAGCTAACAGCACCTATTTTAGTGGAAAAGCATTGACCTGGAGTTGGGAGATCCAGGTTCCAATCCTGACTCTGCCTCTTACCATTGTGTGTGACCTTGGGTGCATCCCTTTACCTTCTTGGATCTCAGTCTTCCTTCTCTGTGAAATAAGTCTAGCAATCACTGTATACTTCATCAGAATTGATGAAGTATTTTGGTCAACATGGATTTGGGGGACAGAAGTGTATACAATTTTTTTTTCTTCTTTCCATGACTTTTACCCCAGGATTTATAGGCTCAGAGGGAGCTCTCTCTCTCTGCAGGGTCTTCATTTGTTAGGATTTCTTCCTCCTTGGAAGTTTCACTGGGACTGGAGGAGAGGGAGAAGTTAGGAGAGAATAATGGGAATGAAGGATGTGCACACAGGAAGTGGAAGAGGGAATGGCCTTAGAACAGGTTGCGGTCAGGTCTCTGATAGTAGATCCATCTTTTTCGGAAAAAAAAACATTCGAGTAAGAAAGTCATGGAATGTGTTCTGTAAACTCATTGGCTGGTGGAAAAGCAATAATGCACACAGAGAAGCACCCGGCTTGCAGCTGTATAACCTGGGTTTAATTTTTGGCTTTATGCTTTCTAATTTTATAAAAGCTCGGAAAGTTAGATTACATTCCTGAGTCTCAGCTTTGTCATCTATAAAAATGACCATGAAAATATCTAGCTTTTTATGAAGCTGGTGCATGTAAAAGCCTGGACCACAGTATAAGCTCAAACTTTGGGGAAAAAAATTTCTCCTCCACTTTAATTCCACTTTATTTTTTTAATGAATTAATTTATTTAAAAAATATATATGTATATGTATATACACCACAACACACACACACACACACACACACACACACACACACACACACGGGATTTAACTTAAGTATGCTTTAGCACTAAGTCACATCCCCAGCCCTTATTTATTTATTTATTTATTATTTTTAATTTTGAGATAGGGTCCCACTAAGTTGCTTAGGGCCTCACTAAGTTGCTGAGGCTGGCTTCAAACTTGTGATCCTTCTCATCAGCCTCCCAATTCCACAGGATTATAGGCATGCACCCAGCTTTAATTCCATGTTAGGAATTTTACCTGGCTTTAATTCCATGTGAGGCTGAAGCATGCCAGTCAATTTCTGGCTTTGAAGTTCATGTCTTTAGCATTATAATCTACCTACATTGCCAGTAGGAAACAGCAGAGCTCCTGCAAACCAACCCAACTTTTGTCCTAGCTTATTAAACTTATACCATCAATTGTAATTACTGTTTCCTTTTCTAGACTTTTCAGATTCCAAAGATGGAGGCCGAGGGTATTAATCTTTGTCTCTCCAGTGGCTACCCTCAAACAGTTACTCAAAAAAAGAAAGAATATTAGATGAGTGAGCACATGACATGGGTTATTTTTAGTTTTTGTAACAACAAAAATAGTGTGAAGTAATCTTTTGTTTTTATATTCCATTGTGGCTTGCAAATAATTTTGCATGAATTAGTTTAATATAATCCTAACCAGAAGCCCATGAGTAATGTCATACCCAGCCAATTTCATATCCCATTTCGTAATTGGGAAAAAACAGAAGCCCAGAGAAAGGGCAGGACATATGTAATTTATGTCCAGGGATAGAATCAGAACCAAGACCCTAGCCTAACCTCCAGTGGCTAGTATCCATCTAGAAAATTTATTAGGCTACTGAGTGTAATGCAAACACCAGGCTCTCAGAAATAGGAAGCATTTAGACCCAGTCCAAAGAAAGATTCTGCATCTATTTTTTGAAATTCTTCTTGCAAGGCGAGGTCTAAGGGCCATCTCCTCCTGGAGCCCCAGAAGTGAAACCAGCCTCTAAATTATTACAGCACTGGCTTTTGCCTTCCATCTCACCAGCACACTGATCATGGGTTGCCCTGTATCAGAGGCAGCCAGAGATGTGTATCCTCACACTTCTCCCCAACCCATCCCTAGAAAAGGTGTTTGTCACTTGTGTCTCTTTCCAAGCCTACCACCCGGGCTCACTGTGCTCTATAGAAATGTCTGTTGGAGGGAGAGAGAAAAGGGAAGGACTCTTGCCTTCCTTCGGCCAGCACTGTGCGCATGCGTACAGTAGATCTGGAGCAGGACAGGAAAAATATGAAATGAAAATTTGGGAGGAAAAGAAGTCTTAGGAAGAGTTAACCTGTGCATATTTGTGAGGTTAAAAATTTAGTTTTGTTACCACTGTTCCCCAATGTTGAAGAATAACACCAGAGAAGCACGCAGAGGCAAGGTCAGAGTGGAAAATTAGAAGTTTATTAAAGGACAGCAGAAAAGACTTCTCCCGGAGGAAGAAGGGGACCCAAGAGATGGAATCCGTGGAAGTGCCGTTGTCTCTCCATTCTATAGTTTTCTGTGATGGAATGTAGGTGGGAAGGCCTGAAGGGTTGGGACATAGATGGGCCAAAGAAGTAATCTGGGCACTTCCAAGTCAGCATCTTCAAGTTTGCTGTTCATTAACGTTTCTTTGGGATGGGCTATCTTCAAATCTGTTGGGGGCTGTTTCCTGGACTTCATTAACATTCCGAGAGTTGCTCAACTTTTCCGGGAATTCATTCTCAACATTGCCTCCTTTTTAGATTTCACTCAATATTAGACCCGATTTACCTAACTACACTGACTACCTAATTTTAAATCTGGCTTCAGTTTCACGGAGCCATTAGAAACTCATTTGATGAGTAAGATATGCTAACCATCTTCTCACAAGTAATTCAGATAGAGCTCAAAGGACCTGCAATTGAGAGTCCGTGTGAGGAAGGGACTCACCACTGAGAGTTCAAGCCCCAGGCCTCCCTGCAAGCTACAGAACATGGAATAAGCCAGGACCCCCTCCAGGTCTCTTCAACATTTACCACATGGAACAATTCAGCATTGTTTTGACGGTTAAATGAGATCATCCTTGTAGAGAACTTAGAAGAGTGCCTGGAACTTGATGAGCTCTTAATCAACAGTAATCGGAATTATTGTTTGATAATTAGCATGTGACCCCATTTAGAACTTTACTCTTTGGACTTCTGCTACGGGAATTGGTCTAGAATAACCATAAACTACCAGTGGCTAGAACAGTCTGTAATCCTAGGGCTCTTTAACTGGCACTGCACTCAAGTGTGTCTGGTGTTGCTGCCAGGGTGGGGATGACTCCTGAGCTGCTGTCCAGAGAAGTAAGGTGAAGCCAGAGGGAGCCACGCCTTGAATCCAGGTGAAGCCCTAAGCTGGGCCAGTCCCCAGGAGGTTGAGTGAACCTGGGAGCTCTGCCATTGTTCCTCTGTGGCTGCAGCCCAAAATGTAAATGCAAGACCTCCTACATACTTTCTCCAATTCTTCATTGAGCTTCACACCTGCTGAAGCCAGCCTCCATGCTCTACTCCCCGCACCTGGCCCCTCTGGTTACCACAGATGTCATTTCTTGTCATCCTGTTTGAACTTCAAATAAGTGTCCTGAACACAATTCTAAACCAGTAGGGCAGCATCTCCCTAGACTGTCACTAAATAATGTTTGCAATTGTTCTTAAGCAAAGACAAGGAGACAGACACTTTGGGTATAGGGTTCACTTTGAGTCATTTTCCCAGTGGTAGAAACAGGTTTTCTGTCAGATCATTCAATATATACTTAGGAAATACCTAACAAATGCCAGGCACCAGGTTTGGTAAACAGGGCTCCCCTGTAACCACAGGGAAATGTCAAAGCCTGGCTTTAATAAAATAATTGCATAGATAGGCATATGATTAGGGACTGTGGTAAGTGCTAAGAAGAGTCACATGGCTACCCAGGAACGGCAAGGCCAGCCAGCCTATGTGTAGCTTGCAGGTAGCCTGTGGCCACACTAACCTGGCACAAACCAGCTGACACGGGTATTCTCCAGGCACATGCCTGCAGCTAACAGATCTGCCCTCCCAGATGTGGAAGCTCTGTCTGGAAAGGGGGAAATCTTCCCATTGCAAAGCCCATTGACTCTAAGCAAAGCTACTTTGCAAGGTCGTGTAGTTTTATCACCTGTACTCTGTGCCTACACAGGTTTTAAAAACTGCATGAACTATACCCTCAATCCTAAAGCAAGGGAATGGGATGCCAACCAAGCATCTCTCAGTATCACACTCCACAGCAGAGAAGGAGAGAGAGCTCAGCTGAGACACCCCCAAATAATTTTGAGCACAAAGGTTCATTGTTTCTTGTGGCTTTCTTGTCACTTTTATAAAGCCATAACAGAAGGTGCTCTTGGGGGTTCAGGAGCCGTCCAGGGTTGTTCCCAATTTTCCCGTGCAATGAGGTCATATAGGGAGCAATAGTTAGCCAATACCCTTTGGGGTTGAGAGAAAATTAAAATGTTCCTAAGTTGTGCACTTAACAGAGGTCGCTCTGCCCAGGTCTCTCCTGTGGATTGAGACAGAGCAAGGCAAGTGACTCCTAAAAAGTCTCAGGGGTCTGGGGGTACACACTAGAACTCCCCTCAACGCTGGGAAGTAACCATGGCAACATGTGTGTCATTCCTGCTAAATACTTGCAGACCTATAGAGAGGTTGCTTTGCTTTTCATGGGAAGTCACAGCTTGGTCATTCAGTCTGTCAAGCAGCCCACACTGTAATCAATATGCCCCAAACTTGTCATCATCCCCTCCCTCTTTACAAACCCTCTCCCTCTCCTATCCCCTACTGGCTCCCCCACAGCCACATGTTCCCTGGGGATCAGGCTAAAGACCCAGGGTCATGCATTTCCCCTCACGTGGTGTCTTTTCACCAGACTGTGAGCTCCTAATGGAGCTCAGATGTCACAGTGTTTCTGTACCCCTGTGCCTGCCAATCCCTGAGACCTCAAAGGGGCTTACAAATATTAATTGACCAAAAGAACCCAGTCAGGAGCACATGGAGCAGTGAGTTAGGGAATTTTTTTGAGTTGGTCTCGCAGCAAAATGGAATTTGTGTGAGCAATGCTGGCATGTCATATCCCAGTGCCTCTTTGCCAGCATCAGCCTATGTGGTAACTCGGCGGGGGTTGGGGGGGAGGAATTCCTCCCATCCTCCCTCTCCCCTTCCCTGAAGCCCCTCTTGATCCCGGCTAACTCTACATCAAGCAGTAGCTGTGGTCTATTTCCACAGACATCTCCTGGCATCAGGCAGGAGCTGCCCTGCTAGACTCTGCAGGGTTAGGCCAGATATGTTTTTATAGCTTCCAAATGAAGGCCACACAAAATGGTTCTCAGATGCCAGTTACTATAGAAACGGTGATGTTTTCTATGTGGTATTGAAACACCAGAGTCATAGGCCTCTCAAAGATTTGGAGATCATTTTGTCCTCGAGATAAGGAAAGAGAACCTGCAAGATGAAGAGGCTTGCCCATGGCCACATCCAGACTGAACACACAGGTCTTTTAGCTCAGAACGGTCCTCAGACCTCTCAAGCAGGAGCCAGCAAAATTTTTCTGTAAAGGAATATGTTAGCACAAATGACAGACACTCATAAAGGCAAGAGATGGGAAGCAAACCTCAGGTCAGCAAGCTTTGCTCTATTCAGGATTCAGGGGCTGAGTTAATTGGTGGAACCTGGTGCGTAGGGCTGAAGCAAGGGTCTGGGTTATTTAGGTTTAGTGAAAGGTGCATTAGGAGGGTGATTCCTGGGGTCATTGTAATGGGGTCCCTCTGGGACAGGAATACGAATAGGGAATTTGTTGTAATGGGATCAGCTGACCCATTAGGGTGGCGGTTCAGGTGCCAGTCAGGTGCAGCTCCTTTTGTGTTCCTTCACTCTGGATGAGGTCTGGGCCTTTAAATGGCAAAAGCTTAGGGAAAACATCCTTGGACTTATTTTCTATAGTAACTATTAAAATAATTAGGTTTTGTGTACCATACAGTCTTTGATGCATCTACCCAACTCTGTTCACTTAGCATGAAAGCAGCTCTAGACAATCTATAAATGAATGGGAAAGGCTGTATTCCAATAAAACTTTATTGATAAAGACAAGTCGCAGGCTGGATTTGGTCCTCAACCCATGATTGACCAATTCTTGCACTAGATCTTCAAATGGCCTTGAACCAGGAGCACAGGCTTTGCCAGGGTGTATGTCAAAATGTGAACTCCCAAGGCTCACAGAGTAGATTCTGCATTTCCACAAGATCCCCCGGTGGCCGGTGGACACTGACATATGAGAAACACTGTGCTGTTGAGCCTGGCTACACTTCCTAAGAATACCAAGAAAGAAATTTTATAGATCAGAAAAATGAAGCCCAGGCAGGTTTTAATTGACCTATCCCAGGTCAGTTGGTAGATCTTGGACTAGAGCCCAAATCCTAGTATTCCACACATGGAATTTCTTCTACACACACCAGAGTACCCGCCCTGACTCAACCCCAACCTCCCCATTTCTGGCTGGCCCTGACCCAACTCAAATTCACTGAGAATCCAAGGGAAGCAGTGGGGCATTCTTCCCCTGCTGACTTATGAATGAAAAGGACTGCAATTCCAGCTGTGTCTCCTCCTCCCCCCACACCCCTCTCCAAGCCCAGGGAGGGGCAGACTTGGTTGAAATGTGCCTCAGGAGGCTGCTCACCACCTGCAGAGGGAAACTTGCTCACACAGGTTCAAGCCAGAATGAGCTCCAATTTTATTCCTGCCTTCGGAGGTCTGCTGCTCAAAATAGAACCACAGAGCCAAGGAAGCTTCCACTTTTCACATAAAGAAGAAAATTCTAGACTAGGCTCCTTAGCAGGACTAGACACCTCAGTTTTCACTCTTCTGCTTGCCTGCTCTTGGTTCTCAAGCCAGTCCCTGTTCCCCTATAGCAGCTCTTGGTGCATTTAACATTGGGCACCTCCTAGATCCGTCGCATGGCAAAACACCATTCTGGCCACAGTTTCTGCCATCTGAATACTGGGTTTCTCTTTGGTCTGTTTCTGTTTTATGCAACAAATATTTGTCACGTTGGGCACGCCTACAATCCCAGTGGCTCTGGAGGGCTGAAGCAGGAGGATCTTGAGTTCATAGCTAGCCCAACTCAGTAAGACCCTGTCTCTAAATAAAATTCAAAAAAGGGCTGGGGATGTGGCTCAGTGGTTGAATGTCCCTGAGTTCAATCAATCCCTGGTACTCCCCCCACCCCGCAAAATTTTTTTAATATTATTTTTGTTTTTTTAGTTTTCAGCAGACACAACATCTTTGTTTGTATGTGGTGCTGAGGATGGAACCTGGGCCGCATGCATGCCAGGCGAGCGCGCTACCACTTGAACCACAACCCCAGCCCCGCAAAAAAATTTTTGTCTTAAGTCAGTTTGGGCTACCATAAACTAAGTGACTTAAACCACAGAAATTGATTTCTCACAGTTCTGGTAGCTGAGAAATCCAAAATCAAAATGCCAATTTGGTTCTTGGGGAGGGCCTGCTTCCTTGTTTGTAAGCAGACTCTTTTCGTGCATACTCACACAGAAGGATCATCTCTGTCTCTTATAAGGGCACTAATCCCTTTCACAAGAGCTTCATCCCCAGGACTTAATTACCTTCCAAAAATCCCCAAATTGGGGGCCAGGGCTTCAAATATGAATTTGGGACTGCTATTCAGTCCCTAGAAGTATTTAATCTTCTTAATCAACCAACAAATGAGTACTGGTATTGTTCATTAAATACCTAGTTATGGGACAAAACTATTGCATATTTAATTATTCAATTCATTTTATGTCTGAGGACATAGGTTCGGTGGAGTTAAGGGATTAGACTGAAATCACACAAATAATGTGATAGAGCCAGACTCACACCTGTTTTTAAGTACCCTAAGATGCCCCAGGTGCTGCAGAGATGAAGCCTGAATACCACGTGGTCCAGTGCTCAATAAGTTCACAATCCGCTGGTGGCCAGCACAGTGTTTTGCTGTGGAATGGGCCTCAGGTAGTGCCTTCCAAATTGTTAATACAGGCCAGTGGAGTAAGAGAGTCAGTGCACACCATAGGAGCGTGAGTTTTAAGAAAACGTGTTTCTCCTTTAGAACTCGATCCCCAGTTACTGAGGACTGTGCCATGCACCTCATAAGCAACCAAATATTTGATTAAATGAATGAAAAAGTTAGAATGTATGTGTGCTAGTAGTTAGAGCTGGAAAGGATTTGAAAGAGAGTGAATGAGAAAAAAAATGGAGGATGGGCTGGGACACTAGCCCCCAGAAGTGGTGCAAGTTCAGAAGACTAGGAAGACGGACTGTTGAGTAATGGCATAGAGTTTGTGCACAATCCTGTGAATCCTAGGAGGCTAATGCAGAATGCACATTGACAATTCTAAGGATTTGATTTGGGAGTCAATGGTCCAAAAGGAAGAAAGGACAGAAGACATCAGTAAGTGAGGGATAGACAAAGAGGATACTGCTGCCTGGATATCAATTCCTCCCTCCCCACAAAGCACCCAATAGAATCTCTGTTTTTTTGGTGCGCAAGTTCAGCCTTCTGCCAGCCTCTCCAGCTAAGGCACACCCTATTGCCAGAGCCTCCTGTTGGCAGAATGGATGCCTTCAGTAGGGACCTGTGTTTCTTTCTACCTCCAGTACACTGCCAACACAATCTCTTCCCATTTTGGTGCGTGTACCCACTAACCCCAGAGAGTCATAGGAGACTCATCACAGGTATTTCTCCAGTTGTTGGATCAGGATCAGCCAGAAATGGAGAGGTAGGGGAAGGTACTGTGTGTAGGAACAGAAAAAAATTCCTAGGTTTGGAAACTAACACTTGGGCTATAGTCCCAGATCTACCAATTAATGTGACCTTGAACAGATCAGTTAACTTCTCTGGGCCTCATTATTCTAAACTATAAAGAGTCTCTCAGTGGTCCCTGTGGTTTGAATATTTATCCTTGCCAAAACTCATGCTGGGATTTAATTGCCATTGTAACAGTATTAGGAAGCGGGGTCTAATGCGAGATGCTGGTGTTAGGTGCTTAGGTCATTAGGGTCCCACCCTCATGAATGGATTAATGCTATTATCAGGGGAGTGTTATCTTTGACCTATGATTGATTTGGTCAGATCCCTGCAGTGTATATATAAGCTCTGCCTGACGATCAGATTTAAGTTGAATTGGAAAGCGCATCACTAATTGATTTATTATATACACTATACCTGGGATTGAAGCTTCTTCAGCTGAGTGGGTAAAGTAATTCCAGATAACACATCAGCTAGCATTTTATCTTCAAGCCAAAGAACTCAACCTTCCTTTTAAGATCACGTTGCCAGAACATCTTCCTGAGAGGAGTAGAGAACAGGCTCACCCCACTCCACACTCACCTCCCACTCTGCAGATGTCCTATCACCCTAAGGCACTTTGTCTCTGCCTCCTGACCTTTAATCTGAGTCTCTTCTTTGAGTCAGACAGTCTGGGTTTGAATTCTGGCTTTACCCCACACTAAATGTGTGATATTAGGCAAGATTCTTGGCCTCCCTGGACTTCGAGGTTTGTTTTTATGTTGAGATAGTAGTTTCTAACAGTGTTGCCATAAGAATCAAAAACAAATAAAAACTTTGCCAAGCTCCAGACCTGCCCCAGAGTCTGTGCCCAGCAGTTGTCCTCACTGGAACCACCAGGTCAAATTCCTGTAGCTCCACAGCCTCCGAGCCTCACCAGACATCTCACCCTTGGATTCTCCCACAGGCATGATGAAATCAGACCCTTGGTGCACAGCCATATCCAGCAGAACCTTTCTTCCTGAGAAATTTTCTACCATGCAGCTCTTTAGACACACACCCCCTCCCTCCTGAAGCACCTGACTCTCCTCCACAGAGGTTTAGAAGCCCTCCTCCCCCATATTCTGCTCCTTCATCAGAGGCCTGGCCAACCCCAGAGGATGAAGCCACATGGAATAGGGTGGGGGTCACAACTTTCCCAACCCACTCCCACACAAGCAGGCCTCCCTCTGTGTCAGGTTGCACCGAGTGTTCAGTCTTCTGCTCAGCGTGAGGACTGCTGCCAGTCTGCTCTCAACCCAGACAGTCAGGAAACCAACCCCCACCTTGGCTGGAAAAACTCAAATACCCTTAATGATAGAGTGTGTTTACCCCCAGTGGAGGGAAACTGAGGCCCTGAGGAGGGAAAGGGTTGTATTTGCTCAAGGTCACATGACTAGACAAAGCCAAAACAGAGTCCAAAATTCCAGCCCCTGCCTGCAGAGTCAGCCCTGGGTTCCCCCTCTCTCCATCCCTGCGGTTGCTCTCTCCCCAGAAAACTCTTGGCTGCTTCTGCTTCCTACCTGTCTGCAGCAGGATCATGCAGAGTCAAAGCCCACTTGAAGCCCTCAGGTCACCTTTAAGCCTTGCCCCTCAGAGTAGAAGAAACCTTAGTTCCCATGCAACAAAGAGTTGATGCCCAGCAGGACCAGGGATATTAAATCCATGCATAAAAGTTTTCCAGAGCCCACTCTGCTCCTTGCTTCTCTCAGGAACAACCCCACCCCCACCACAACACACACACACACACACACACACACACGCACACACACACGCAGCAGCAGCACAGAAAGTAAGGAACTCATTTTTCAAGCAAATGACTGGGCTTTCTTCATGGTTTCAATTAAAAAAAAAAAAGTAGGGGCACTTCACTTGCTAGGAGGGGTAGTCATCCTCAAGCATCAACATCTCAGTGTCTTTTGCTTTTTCTCTTCCTGAGAGCCCTCTCCTCCTTGTCCTACCCATCCCTCCTCCCCCATGCCCTCTTCCTCCTCCTTCTCTGTTACCTTCTGTGAGTTACATTAATTACCATCTACGGAAGGCCATGCACTCACCCCATGTAGCAAAGACAGAACTTCCTGAGGACATCCCTTTCTAAGGAAACATAAAATCACTATGACAGCAACTGTTTCCTGGGGGCCTTCCCCATGCAGCTCCAGTGGGATCCAGCCCAGGCACTGATGGCATCACTTCTAAACTCACATCGACCCTGTCAGTGAGTGATTATCTCTACATTCATATAAAGGACAGATTCAGAAAAGTTAAGCAATTTCCCCCAAGTGACCAGTGAGTGGCCTAGGAATAAGATTCAGATCCAAGTCTGTCCAGGGCTCACACTCTTTGCTTTGCAAAGTGTTGTAAGGGTGCCTTGCTGCACTGGTTTACAGAATGCCAAGGAAGGAACCCATCGGCCTGTTTGTTGCCAGCAAGGGGCCCTCTGCCTCTGTCCTTGTGCCTGCCCCAGGATCTCTAAAGGAAGCATTAGTTGCAAATTATTCTTCAGGTTAGTTATGGTTGGGATACCTGAGGGCCTGCTGCCTTGAGAGCCAGATGGGAACACGGTGGCAAGAGGGATCCAGTTTGGCCAGTTACAGTCTCCCTTCCTTTTTAAGCCCAAGGATCCCCAGAGCTGCCTCCCCTGCAAAAGATCAGGAAACAGTCTTTGGGGTTCTTTCCAGTTCTCCAACCTGGGCCTTTTCAGACTGCAGTGTTTCTAAACTCTGCTTTAGCCAAGAGCCGTGTTTCATCTGTGTGACCAATCCCAGCGGAGCGCTTAGAAGAGCTGATCAGTGCCTGGCTTTGTTGGACTTCAGGTGCCTGAGCCGCCAAGGGCACATGGCCCATGTCCATGGAAATTTGGAGACAAGAGAGGAGCCTGAGGCAATGCCCATTGCAGCTTTGGTGGGCCCAGTCTACAGGGAGGCCTGCCAGCAATCACTCACCTGTCTAGACTGTGAGAACTGACCCAGCCCCACTGCAGAGAGTTGTGTCTTTTCCCTCCGAGGAGGGTAACAAGGTTCCACACACCTCCAGCACACACCAGCTCCTCAGTAGCAATGATCACAGACATTTCTGTTTACAGAACACCTTCACACTCTTTATCTCTTTTGTTCTCAAAATAACCCAGTGAAGTAGGTTTTATTATTATCTCTCTTATGGACAGAATTGGGTCACTCCCCAGATTCATAGAATGAAGCCTTAGACCCTGAGACCTGGAGTTCGACTGTATTTGTAGACAGGGTCTTTCAAAAGGTGATTGTAATAATGAGACCATTGGGGTCAATTCAATCGGACTGGTGTTTTTCGAAGAAGATAAAATTTGTACACAAATTGAGATGCACTAGGGATGTGTGTACACGTGCACAGAGGGACATCCATGTAAGAGGCAGAAAGAGAGTGACCAAGGGAAGGTCTTAGAAGACACCAATCCTTTGCACCTTGATACTTTTTTTCTATACCAGGGATTGAACCCAGGGGTGTTTAACCACTGAGCCACATCCCCAGCCCTTTTATTTATTTATTTATTTATTTATTTATTTATTTATTTATTTATTTATTTATTTATTTTTATTTATTTTTTAGTTATTGGCGGACACAACATCTTTGTTTGTATGTGGTGCTGAGGATCGAACCCGGGCCACACTCATGCCAGGCGAGCACACTACCGCTTGAGCCACATCCTCAGCCCTTATTTTTTTATTTTGATACAGGGTCTCACTAAGTGGCTGAGGGCCTCGCTAAATTACTGAGGATGGCCTCAGACTTTTGTTTTTGTTTTTAAATAGTTTTTTTTTTAATTTGTTGATGAATATTTATTTATTTTTATTTATTTACGTGAGGTGCTGAGAATCAAGTGCTCTACCACTGAACAACAACCCCAGCCCCTGTTTTTTGTTTTGTTTTTCTTTTTCATGATGCTGGAGATTGATCCCAGGGCCTTGTGCATGCAAGGCAAGCACTCTACCAACTGAGTCCTGGCCTCAAACTTTTGATTCTCCTGCTTTAGCTTCCCAAGTCTCTGAGATTCCAGGTGTGTGCCTCTATACTCGGCTGGCACCTTGGTCTTAGTCTCAGATATGGTCTCTTTGGCTTCCAGAGATACCAAAAGGTCTGAAGGAAGGAGTGGACAGTCAGATGTGCCACTTAAATACAGGTGTTTTTCCAGCCTTTACCTGTCAGTGTTGACTTCTGGTCCCTCCTCCCAACAGGGAACTGGACTGAGGAAATAAGAACAAGAGGGAGCATTGGCATAAAAGAAGTAGAAAAGGGATCAAAGTCAGGGAAGAGATGAAAGAAGGAAAAATCCAACCAAGTGAGATTCCCGCTCAATCTAATCCAAATCAATGGAGAATGTGGCTGTATTGGTAGAAAGGCCTTTAAAGAGGCAGTTAAGTAAAAATGAGGCCATTGGGATGGACCCTAATCCAATCTGACTGTTGTTCTTAGGAGAATTTCCAGCCTCTGGGTGGAAGTGAAAAACTGTGAGGAACATTGAAGACTTATGAAAATGTTTTTAAGTCTAATGAAAATGTTATGGTTTGGGGACTCTTATACATTGCTTAAAGAAGGTAAATAAGCAGATGGTTGGGAGTTGTTGGAGTGAAGGTGGAGAAAATGGAGTGAAACGAATATATTTTGAGTACCTACACCGTGTGGGGCACTTTCACATACTACTCTGCCATTTAAATCTCATCACTAAATGTTTAGTTCCTGATTTTCAACTGAGGAAGCTCTAGATCAAAGCCATCAGGCAGTAACTTACTTGTATTCTTCACTGTAACTCCTGCATACATTTTGGGCAGCTTTATTGCCTCGGGCTCAAGTTCTTGGAACTTGAATGTATCTTAGAATCTTCCAGAGGGCTTGTTAGAACAGATTGCTAAAGTCAACCCCCACCCCCAGCATCTGATTCAGGAGGTCTGGGGTGGAGCCCAAGAATTTGCATCCCTGACAAGTTCCCAGATGATGCTGCAGCTACACTCTGAGAACTTGTCTCTGAGAAGCCAACAGGCCAATCACAGCCCAGTGGTCCCGAACTGTGCTGCAGTTTGGAATTACCCAGGGATCTTGAAAACAATTTCTGATGCTTGGCTCCCATGCCCACACATTCTAGTTAACTGCTTTAGGGTGCAACCTGGGCATTGTTGTTTTTAAAAGCTCCCAGGTAACCCTCACACACAGCAAAGTTAGGAACCACTGATCTAGGTTCATTTCTCCAATACTCTGATCCTCATCACTGCCGTCCTTTTCAGCTGCTCATTATTGGGGCCACAAGTGGAATCTGTCATCAGTTGGCACTGTTCACAGCTCCTCTTCCCAACCTTCTCTTTCCCACCATCTCCCAACCCCTGTTCTAGAACTTCTCAAATTTCTACTTATCTTCTCCTTTTTCATTCATTCTTCATTTCCTTCTCTACTCAACCAGACTCTGTAGCACAATAATGGCACCTATCTCCAGCCCACAATGAGCCACGATTCCCTTGTTCTTTATTTGATCATATCTACCAGGGAGAATGTGACAAGTATCTAAAGCAAACTTCAGGCATGGTAATCCAGAGATGCTTCATGACACTTGGCCTTTATTACCATGAAAAATAACTGGTCAGTTTCTTCAATGATTTTTTAAGTTATAATATTTATGTACACTTAAAGAAAGTAGGAAACACCTCAGAAGAAAGCATAAAAAAGAAAATAGCAATCACCTTTAATTTCTTTTAATTCAGAACAAGCCTCTGTTACAATTTTGTTGGGATGAGTTCTTTCCTTCCATGCACATTCTTACCTAGTCAAGAACATGCTATATAGGTAAACTTATATCCTAACTTCCCACTTAACCATGTAACATAAGTATATTTAATATTATTGAAACTTTGTAAATATTTTAATGACAGCAAAAAATTCCACTTCCATCATTTGGATACCATATCATTTATTTAACTGATCCCATACCAGTGGAAATGGGGGAGGAGATTTTACAATTTTATAATTTTTATGATGACACAATGTATGTATTTGTACAAACTTGGGTTCTGTCAATGATTTACCATAAATCCCAGGAAAGAAAAATCATGAATTAAACAGTCTGAAAAGTTTAGACTCATTACAATTGGCCAAAATCTTTCTAAAAGATCTTCTCCTGATTTATATCATCAGTTTAAGGAATGCAAATTGTTTCTCCTCTTGCCCAGCATTTGGTGTACTGCTCCGTGCCACTGAGGATTTTTGGTATAAAATGACATGATCAAATTTGTATTTCTAAAATTATATAGTGGAGGCTGAATCAAATGGGCTGAATCGGAACTTATATTATTGACCTTGGTGTTTCTCCTTTGCTTCCATAGTCTCCCTCCTCTGCTTTGCCATACCTAATCTTCTCTCTTTCCTGGAGAGTTTATATTAAGTGTTGTATAAAAAACACTGAGCAAAGCTTTTTTACCAAAGAATAACAAGAACCATGTTGAAGGGCCTAGCTCTATGGTTGTCTAAGCTTGGCCTGGAGACCCTTTTCTCTAGCTCTGGCCAAAAAGAGTCTCTGGACAGTAATTCTCCTTAGGGAAAAAAAAATTTAAATATATATTTTCTAATGAAATTGCCAAATAGGATTATTACTAAATTAATTTTTTCTCCAACCTGCGCTTGTCCAGCCCCACACATGACCATTATTCCTATTCCTAGAATATCCTCCTTCTTTCCTCTTCTCAACCCAGCAAACTACCTTGGCATTCAGCCTTCAACATCTTTTTTAAATATCTGTGACACCTACCTTCTACACCTTGTCCAGTCGTAATCAGCCACTTGGGCTTCCTTGTTCCCACAATTCAATTATGGCATTTTTACACCTAATTCTATTTCTCTTTCTTGGCCAAGAATCCTTCAAAAGGAGAACATTTTGTATCACCAATTCTTAACATAGTTTCTGGAACTTGGTTGATATTTTACAACTGTTGAATGAATGAGTGAATGAATTTCTGTTATACTAAGGTATATCTAAATTAAACACTAACAAGATGAGTAGTATAAAGACAATATGGAAAGGATGTAAATTGCCAAAATCATATTCAGAATTATTGGTGCCTATAGGAAAAAAAAGACACCTGGTATACCAGCTGTTTCAACCCTGGATTCTGGGTCCTAACACTAACTGTAGTGTGCCTAGACACTAACTTCATTCTGTTCCCTTTTTTTTTTTTTTTTTTTTTTGTTTTGTTTTTTGGGTACTGGGCATTGAAACCAGGAGGGCTTAATCACTGAGCAGCATGTACACATCCACACTTTTTTGAAACAAAGCCTTCCTAAGTTGCTGAGGCTGGCTTTGAACTTGTGATCCTCCAACCTGAACCTGTAGAGTTGCTGGCATTAGAGGCGTGTGCCACCACGCCTGGCCTTCTTTCTTTCTTTCTTGGCATTAGGGATCCAACCCAGGGCCTCATACATGCTAGACAAGCACTCTACCACTGAACTACATCCCTAACCACTCTGTTCTTTTCATTTTAACACCAGAGTTAATGTGCACCTAAATATCACTGTGATAAAGGAAGTAAGAGGATTAGGTGATGCCAGAATTTCCAAAAATATATTGCAAATAAACAAAAAAAAATTTCTACCATGAGCTATGTATAGGTAGCACATAAAAAGAAGGGTCTTGTTATTTAGTAAGTTTGGAAAACAAAGTTAAGTGGGTTTAACTAACAATTTCTTTGTAAAAAGTTGAAAGTAGGATCAGGTAGGCAATAGTAAAGAAGGATTAGAGCAATTGGATCTTGCTTCACCCAGCAGACCGGAGTCATTCTTGCCTCTTTATGCCGGGGAAGATTCTCAGAGCACAAATCCAAAGGCAGAGTGGGGGAAAATATAGCAAGATCCTAGCCCCTTCCCCTGAGTTCTCTCCTGGGTCACACATCTGTGTAAGCCCCTGCCCCCACCCACCCACTCCTGCTGATGAGCTCAGCCTTCATTACTTCTCCTCTTGAGCTAAGAAGCAAGGTAATGTGTGGGAAGTGAGAGCTACAAGGTAATGTGTGGGAAGTGATAACAACTTTAAAGCCATTCAACAGGAAAATTTGTTAAAAGACCAAGACATTGTAAAGCTGAAATGCTTGAGTCTATTAAGTCCCCTGCTTCTTAGAACATTTTGTTACCACGGAATGTTTCAAGGAGGGAAAACATTGAACTATCACAGCACTGTCAGATACCAAATGGTGGTACAAAGAGCAGCATTTTTAAGACATCTGTCTCTGCCACTAGAGAAACTTCTAAAAAGTTCTCCTTCTCTCCTACCCCAACATAACTCCCCCACCCTCCTCACCCCTAGAAGCACTCTATTCATTTCTTTCTTCCTCCTGCCTCCTCCCCTTCCTGCCTCCTCCCCCTCCTCTCTCTCCTCCCCCAACCCTCTCATCCACTGCCCATGTTGTTTTCACAGACACTATTAGATTAGCACAGTAGGCTAAAACTATCCAATGGTTATTCTACCCTCTTTGGTAAGAAGGGAACTAATTAAGTGACTAGAGGTTTAGACATTCATTGTTTATTAGCTCCAAACTCCTTCAGAGAGCCTGGAGCATTCTCCTGAACAAACATTGCCCTTTTATGGCTTCTTGTCCCAAATCCAAATGAGATGGAGAGCTTAAGGAGACAGCATCTTTTCCGTGGAGGTGTGGTAAGGAGTAATTGGGAAGGCAAGTGGAGTGTCGATGGATATAGAGGAGAAAGCTAAGTACCTGTCTCAGAAAGACTACTATAGTTTGTGTATCTCCTGGCAGCTGATGTCCATTAGTGATCATCAGGAGTTTAAACTGTGCAATGCTGACACATCTGTGGTCAGCCCCCTGCTTTGTTTAGCTGCCTTCATTAGAAATACATCCATCAAGACCATGTTTTTTAAACAATAGTTAGTCTTCCAAACAAAAGAATAAAGACCAACCCAAATATCTCCTCTCCAATCTTAAACACTGTTCCACTTATCAGAAGGCACTTCAGAGGACATAAACCATCCGTTCAATAAACAAAAGCCTCACCCAGTTTTCTGGTCTGAGAGTATTAATAGCCGATAGGTGGTGAGTTACAACCTGTGAGAAAGGTACTTTTACCTGGGCAGGCAAAGGAATAGAAGCTTTTTAAAACCCTGCTTTTTAATTGTGTTTCTGTTTTAAATACATAAAAGTTGCATTGTAAAGTGAGTCAATATCAATATCCAACATCAGTCCTGTCATGCTTTCGCAAGGGAAATTGGGAAGCAAAATCCAAGCCTCAGGAACTGTGACAAAATGGACCACTTCCAGATTCTGAATCGGAAGCAATTGCCACCACCACAGGAGGCCACTGATCCTGGGTGGCTCTGAGCCTGAGACTTGGGTTTTCTACCCCTCCTTTTCACTCTGGGTCCACAGTAATCTGGTATAGGTGAAATATTCTTTTCCTTGGCTTGGATTAGGTACCTGGTGTCCTCAAAGAGGTCACTGATTTTCCTAAGGATGTCCAAGAAGTTTTGGCTCACGGGTGGCTTACCACAGGCCAAATTTGAGGTTAATTAACCATCACCCCTTGTCAAGAAGGCCAAGATGTTGTTCAGAAATTAAGAAAAGAGTAGATAATGGCCTTGACCAACATTTCTTCTCTCCTGGTCCCAAGTCAATGTGTCTTTTTCTGCTGCGGGTGGCGTT
This sequence comes from Ictidomys tridecemlineatus, assembly GCF_052094955.1. Taxonomy (NCBI): domain Eukaryota; kingdom Metazoa; phylum Chordata; class Mammalia; order Rodentia; family Sciuridae; genus Ictidomys; species Ictidomys tridecemlineatus. Next base: position 131,372,180 of record NC_135479.1, on the reverse strand, counting down.
GAAAATTATCTCAGAAATAGCTGGTTCATCCTCTATGTCCCTCAACATTTGAAGAGGCCTCATGATACACCAACCTATTCACTGGATGCAAATACGTGTTCTGTATCCAAACCTCTTTACACTAGAACTGGGCTTTTGCTTATGAAGGGGTATATTTATTGACCTTTGGAGAAAGTGGAGCAAGTATAAGAAAGCCACTTGGTAGAAATGAAGGGATGCTGACAGATCTGGGTTGGCCATCTAGGGACCTTCAGGCTTCAGTCAGTCTGAGAAACAAACAGAGGCATATGTCCTGCTTCTGCTCTCTCACCCTGCAGACCTCAGTGACCAGCTCCTTGAAGTGGTGGGGCTTGAGGGAGCCATGGAGATGGGGCAGATCTACACCGGCCTGAAGAGTGCGGGCAGGAGGTTGGCCCAGTGTTCCTCTGTCACCATCAGGTACGCTCCTTGTCACCCTACGGCCTCCAAGTCTCCTCATCTTTCTAAACATTCTTGCAGATAATAATGAGGAAGCTATTTCTGGATTTCAGAGCAGGGAAAGTGGAGGACAGAAGCTTGGTTCTGTTTGTAAAGAACATCTTTGTAGACCATTCTCCATACAGGATAGGAGGCTACCATCCAAGACAGCACCTAGAGGGTTCACCACAAAACCAGTTGGCTGTTTTCTTAAAATGTCCTGGTGAAATTCTCTAAACAGGAATACAAGATTATAAAGTCCAAAGAACCAGAGGTCCAATTCTTTACCTTTTTTATCTTTACACATTAAAATGTTAGATTTATGCCAGGAAGCACGCTGATAAAAACCAGGTGCCCTGCCTCTGCTCTGCTGTGTTGGATAGTGGCCTTGGAAATGCTATTTCCTGTACACCTCTGCACGCGAAACCATCGCCATCAGCAAACTGGTCATAATTGACTAAGAAGATAACAGCTTTTCAGGGTATGGGCCACTCAGCCTGCCACTGCAGGGTCTGGAAGATATGGGGTCTACTAGAAGGGATCCTCTGATTTCAGTTACCTCCGTTTGATCAATGCAACTAGTCACATTTTTTCCTGATATTTCTTCCCCATCTGATTATTTCAAAAGTCTTTGTTTCTTTCCTTTTTTCACTCACTTGTTACAATCAGATCTATTAGTATTGCCCAGGCATGTCCTAGAGGGGTCACAGCATGCAGGGTTTCCCAAAGGTCTTTGATTTTTTTTTCCTCCCAGAACCCTTTGGGCGAGTGTCATCAGAGCACATTTGGGGGAACTCTGATGGTGGCCCTACCTTGAATCTCTCAGCTGCTTCCCTGATTTTCTTAGCTGAGGGTCTATTCCATTTTCCCCTTTTCTTTTTTTTTAATATTTATTTTTTTTAGGTGTAGATGGACACAACACAATGCCTTTATTTTTATGTGGTACTGAGGATCAAACCCGGATCCCGCCCGTGCTAAGCAAGCACTCTACCACTGAGCCACAACCCGCCCCATACTTTCCCCTTTTCTTCATGCTTATCTTTGTCTTCCCTTTCTGTTACCCCAGAGATTTACCCCTCTTTTGAGCTGTTGTCCTATTGGGAACCCTGTTTTCCAGACTAATCTCTCTAGCCCTGTCCATTCTCCGGGTCTCTAATACTGAGTGGGTCCAGTCTGTCAACTCATCGAGGTCATGACTTATGTAGACCACTGAGAATACTTGATCCCTGGAGAATAAAAAAGTGTGAAGGTTTTCTTCATATTTAGTGGATCTATTTCCAGATAGAAACAGAGAGGGCAAGACAGGAGCCCCCATCCTCCTACGCATTTCCCAGCTTCTTTCTTAAACCCTAAGTGCCAAAATGCCACTCTTTCCTCAGATTATTTTTGAGAGTGGTGGAAAACAGGGGTACCAGGGATGGAACTCGGGGCACTTGACCACTGAGTCACATCCCCAGCCCTATTTTATACCTTATTTAGAGACAGGGTCTCACTGAGTTGCTTAATGCTTCGCTTTTGCTGAGGCTGGCTTTGAATTCACAATCTTCCTGTCTCAGCCTCTTGATCCACTGGGGTTACAGGCTGACTATTTGTTTTTACTATTATATCTATTGTTTTTATTATTAAATATCCTCAAGGCCAGTCAGAGAGTCGTTACACCAAAATGCCTTTGCCCCTCTCATTTCCTAATTTCAAAAACAAGACAGATGCCAAATCCAGGTGAGGGCTTCCTAGAGAGTGGGGGTTATCTGATCTCATCACCCCAACCAATGGCCTCCAAAGGGCCACCTTTCCTCCCAAAGGTAATGGAGTTTGAGTTCAGAGCCTTACAGGATAAGTGAGAGGATCTCATATCTGTCTTTCAAGAATCACCGGGCACGGTGGTATACGCCTCTAATCCCAGCAACTCAGGAGGCTGAGCCAGGAGATCTCAAGTTCAAAGCCAGCCTCAGCAAAGCAACTCAGTGAGACCCTGTCTCTAAATAAAATACAAAATAGGGCTCGGGATGTGGCTCAGTGACCGAGGGTCCCTGAGTTAAATCCCTGGAACCCACCCCCACAAAATAAAAAAGAATCTATATACCAAAAAAGCCTTGTGCTAAGCAAGAAAGCAACACTCACCCTAACCCCCACCCCCACCTACCTCTATCCTCTCTCTGCTTCTATCCTTGGGAACTGTATTCCTGGATGCCTTTGTTCCAGTTAAGCCAGATCCACATTCCATGGCAACCCCAGGTCATATTGTTGTTCAGGATCAAATACAAGGCAATACACACTCAGGCCTGAGCTGTGTCCTGTACAGCTTGGAGACGTTACCTCATGGACATTATGCAACCACTCACTCAGCATAGAAACCAGGTCTTTCCATTTCCAGAGCCGGGTTTTTTGGCATGCAGTGCTGGCCCTCTGGTTGACTGCTGGACTGAGGAGGGTCTACTACTTAGCATTGGTTCTGCTCTGTTTCTGACCACTGTTTCCTAGACTTCTGTGGCTTTTATTTCTCATGCATGTCAATGTTTCTCAAAGTGGGTTCCTATGACCAAGGCAACACAATCACCCACTAGTGCTTCTTAAAGTGAGGATCTCCTCACCTGGCCCCAGACCTGCCAAAAAAATCCCTGAGTGGAGCTCAGGGTTCCATTTTAACAAGTTGCTTCAGAGAGTCTTAGAAAACCACTGGTAGGTGGACCAATAAAGGTCTTCCCACTTCTTTTTCCCCTATGGGAACCACACTGATTCTCCAGCTCTGAGAAGCTCACTGTGTTATCTTGGTTTTCGGGATTCCAGGACTAACAAGCTGCTGCCCATGCAAGTGGATGGAGAGCCCTGGATGCAGCCATGTTGCACGGTGAGTTTTGCCAGCCTTGGAGACAGGGGTGTGAACTTGATTTTTGACCCCCATTTGGGCAATGACTTGATATGAAATCACTGCATCTCAGAGATGAGGGGACCTTGGAAGACCTAGTGTAGCCCTTTTCCACTTTATTCACCCATCCACTCATCACCTGCCAAACATTTACTGAGTGCCGCTGTACGCCAGGCACTGTGAGGCACCAGATACAAAACAGAACAAGATACAGACCCATCTCCAAGAAGGTTACAGATCTACATGACAAATCTTGAGGCTTCACCCATGGTGCCTTGACAGCCTCAACTTGAACTGTCCCAGTGGCAGGGAACTTATCTGGGGATTGTCCTGCTGGCAGGAAGGTCTGATTGTTAGAAAGACTCTTAGATAGAAGCTCAATCTGCACTCTTGCCCTGGGACTTCCACCCAGTCTTTGTGACCAGTGGGGAAAATCCTCATAGTGACAGTGCACAGGTGTGCTTCCCCACAGGTGCACCTACCACCTTGAGGACCTTACTGGAAACTCCACCAAAAGGTCACCTACAAGTTACCTACTTTGTTTATGGCATGGTCACCTAACTCCTAGCAGAGTGCCTGATATGTAATAGCTGCACAATAATGCATTGAATGATCAATAAAGGGCACCACAAATGAACAGAGGGAGCAGCCCCCTTCTCTGGCTGTACCCCCCCCCCGCCCCAGGGAGCTCTCCATGCAGCACTTCTGCATGAGCCAGGCCTCCTTCCTTCTTGGTTCATTCTCCACTGGAGACAGTTGGAAATTTCATGGGGGAAGACAAAGCATTGTCCTGGTCTTCAGGGCCTCTGTTGGGCTATTATTAACCTCAGTATGATCACAAACATGCAACTCTCACAAAAGACAAAACATGTGTTTCTAAGCTTCCTCAGATACCTTGGTAACCCCTTTTGAGCCCTTCAGAACATTGGGTTGTCGTCTTCTTCTAGAGAGAGGGTTTTCATGAGCCAACTGAAAAGAAATAGCATCTCCTGGAAAGGTTTAAAATAGAAATTTCTACAAAAATAGAACGTTCTTTGCACAGTCTTGCCTCAGTCTTATGAAGACTAACAAAAAAGATGAAATCACATAGCAAAAACTAATAATAGCAATAATAGTATCCCACCTTGCTGGAATGGAAAGGATAGAGGGAAATTTACTATTTATTATTATGATGGAGTTGAGTTTTTTTGTTGTTGTTTTGTTTTGTTTTTTTGGTGGTGCTGGGGATTGAACCCAGGGCCTTGTACATGCGAAGCAAACACTCTATCAACTGAACTATATCCCTAGTCCTGGAGTTAAGTTTAAAACAATTTATTCAGGCTTTTCCTGATTCCTCCTGAAGAAAAAAGAAGGAAAGAAAAAAAAAAGAAATTAAACCCTCTCTCACTTGGTTCAATGATATCTGAAAAGTGAGTTGTCATTCCTCTGAATCCAAGACTGTTTTTTTTTTTTAATAGCCAAACACGTCTCCCATCCCCATCCCAATCCCCGCGCTCACTCCATGCCACTCTTAACCCTTGAGCAAGCACAGCTCACTATGAAAACAATAGTGATTCTGGGATGGTATGGTGTGAAGTCCAGAAATCCATGTGTGAAAACATGTTAGTCTGCTCCAGTGGCCCCAGCAGAATACCATGAACAGGTGCGTTAAATGACAGAAATGTACTTTCTCGCAGTTGTGGAGTTTGGAAAGCCAAGGTTAAGTTACAGGCAGGTTGATTTCTGTTGGGGTGTCTCTCCCTGACTTGCAGCAGCTGCCTGTATCTTGATACAGCCTTTCCTCTGTGCTTACTCTGTCATCTCTTCCTCTTCTCATAAGGACACCAGTTTTATTGGATTGGGGCCCCATCCTTGTGACCTCATTTAACATTAGTTACCTGCTTAAAGGCCATGTGTACAAATATAGTTACTCTGGGGGTGAGAGCTTCAACATTGTAATTTGAGGGGGACACAGTTGAGTTCATAACAAAGGATAACAAAGTCATTCTGAAAATTGCAAGGTTCAAACAAATGCATCCCTTGTTGAAACGTTTTCTTGAAGGCACACACCAGCAAAGAAGTGATTCAAAATTAAAAGTTTAACATGAGAATATCACAGCACAAAAGAAATTTTGGCTCTTTAAAACAGATTAAGTTGAAATTAAGTCTAAAAAACAAATATGGTCATGTTCATGAATGCAGAGAGCGAAACTCATTCCTCAAAGAGAAGATGCATAATGTAAACATTAATAACCTGCATCCCAAACCTAGGGTTATAGTAAAAAAAAAAGTACATGGATGACATTGTTAAAAGGATAGTAAAAATATGCTCAATTTCTCATTGTCTCTTTTTACTTTAATAATTAAATATATAAATCAGAAAGAAAATTTAATAACTAGATATGCACTAATGAAACTAAAAACAGAGCATACACCTTTCAAAGCTGAGAGAATTTAAAATATAAAAGCCCTATCAATATAGCAAAACATAGAAACCAGATAACAAACATTTAAATTTTTTTGAAGTAAGATGAAAGAGACTAAGATTAAATATATCAATATTGATTTTTTTAAAAAAAGGTTAAGGTCCCCTATTAATAGACTAATATCTTTACTTTGGGTTGAAAATTAACATCCAAATCAAATACCATAGTACACAGCTGTAATCCCCATGATTCTGGAGGCCAAGGCAGGAAGATTGAAAGTTCTAGGCCAGCCTCAGCAATTTAGCAATTCCCTGCCTCAAAATAAAATACAAAAAGGGTAGGGGATGTAGCTTAGTGGTGGAGTGCTTGTCTAACATGTGCAAAGCTCTGGGTTCAATCCCCAGTACCACAATAAAATAAAATAAAATCCAAATGAATTTCCCTACAACAGATATACCTAAAACAAAAGGATACACACACACACACACACACACACACACACATACACCCTTTATCAAGTGTAGAGAAATTAAATATAAGAACTATTGATGTTTCCAACATGCCAAAAACACTAAATAGAATAACGAAAGACATTATTTATTTGATTAAAAAATACATTGAAAAAAAATTTGGGCAGGGTGCTGTAAGGCTATATAGTTCCAGCTACTCAGGAAGCTGAGGGGAGAGAATCACTTGAGCCCAGAAGTTTGAGAACATCATGAGAAACATGAGAGCCTTTCTCAAAACAAAGAAACTCAATTACGAGATATAGTGGTCCCAAAATCTTAGATATTTAACCACAGAATTAAAATATATGCTGCTAAGAAAAAAGATATAAGGAGAAATTGATAGCAATAAAGTTATTAAGACAATTTAAAACATTTGTTTGTCTCTAAGTTAAAATAGCTAAAATAAGTAATACATAATTTGAATAAAATAACTCTGTAACCTGTAATTTAAATGAGATATTTTTTCAAGGATAGATAGACTATATGCCAAATAGATCACAAACTAGTTTACCAGCATCCCACCCCCGCCTCGCCCCCAAAAAACTATGAAATCCAGGAACAGAAATTATGAAGGTCATTTTCTTTGATCAAAAAGCAATAAAGCTGGAGATTACTAATAGAGGATTAAATAAACAAACAAAATCCAGTCTTGCGGAAACTTAAAATTCTTCTAAAGAATAATAGGTTCTATCCCATTTCATTATTAACTATCAAAAAAAAATTATAAAAATAAGAAGGCTATTGTTCAAACCTTATAGAGCATAGCCTAAACTATATCTGGTAGTAAATTCAAAGCCTCATCTACTTTTATCATATAAAAAGAAAAAATATGATGAATAGTCCCCAAATTAGAATAACAATAATACAACAAAATTAAGAAAAGCAGAAGAAAGAAAATGACAAGATAAAAATGGAAATTAAACAATTTTTAAAATAGGAAAACCAACGGGTGCTGGGGCACACACCTTGTAATCCCAGCAATTTGGGAGGCCGACACAGGAGGATCAGAAGTTCAAAGCCAGCCTTAGCAACTGAGTAAGGCCCTAAGAAACTTAGCAAGACCCTATCTCTAAATAAAATATATAAAGGGCTGGGATATGGCTTAGTGGTTGAATGCCCCTTCGATCAATCCCTGGTATGGGAAAAAAGAAAAGAAAGCCTAGTACTAACTCCTTAAACATGTCAAACATTTGAAAATCTAATTTTTAAAAAAGAAAAATCAGATAGCAGAGATATTCAAATGTAAAAAAATAATCAATGTAATATAAAATCTAACTATAAATGGGGCAATGGCTCTATTTAAAAATAATGTGTATAATCACCCTTTTTTTGGCACTAGGGATTGAACACAGGGGTGCTCAACCACTGAGCCCTTTTTTATATTTTATTTAGAGACCTGGTATCACTAAGTTGCTTAGGGCCTCACTAAGTTGCTGAGGCTGGCTTTGAACTTGTGATCCTCCTGCCTCAGCCTCCCAAGTCACTGGCATTACAGGCATGCACCACCAGCTAATCACCTTAATTCTAATGACTATGAACATCTTTACAAAATGAAGGAAAATCTTGGTAACCATTAAAAAAATGGGAAATGCTTTCAAAGAATTACATATAAAATGATCTCAAATACCCTTACTGTTGAACTCTATTAGGAAATATGTGTATTTAGGTAAAGTATCCCAGAGTACATACAAAGACAGAAAGCTATCCATTCCATTGTATGAAATGGAGACAGATACAATCACCTAACAAAAATTATATTTAAAAACAGAAAACTACAGACAAATCTCAGGTATGAATGTGATATAAAAATGCTAGTACACATGTTGATAGATAGAACTAAACAATATTTTGAAAGAATCATTCACTCCTCAGAGCATATTTTTTTTAATATATATTTTTTAGTTGTTGATGGATCTTTATTCCAATTATTTGTTTATATGCAGTGCTGAGAATCAAACCCAGTGCCTCACACATACTACTAGTCAAGCACTCTGTAACTAAGCCATACCCCCAACCCCCCTCAAAGCATTTTAAAGGAATAAAGGAAGTCTTCTATTAGTTTAGATAGATGACCCAAAGCTATTCAATTATATTCAACATTTGTGATTTTTTTTAGAGAGAGAGAGAAAGAGAGAGAGAGAGAGAATTTTAATATTTATTTTTTAGTTTTCGGCGGACACAACACCTTTGTTTGTATGTGGTGCTGAGGATCGAACCCGGGCTGCATGCATGCCAGGCAAGTGCACTACCGCTTGAGCCACATCCCCAGCACAACATTTCTGATTTTTAATCTTTTAAAATCAGAGTGCCCATGGGTTTAATTCTCAGTGCCAAATATGTATATATCTAGGTATTTTTAACCAATATACATTTATTTTACTTTCTAATAAAACAATAGACAAAATCATGGATAAGATATGTATGCTAATGTTGTTTGGAAGTTGTAGTCAATGCAATGTATATGAAGTTGAAAAGAAATATAACTATTTGAAAAAGAGCAAAACCTGACATCATTTGTAGGTGATATGTGTATGAATATAGAAATCTGATAGAATCAACCAAAAACCTATCAGGATAAATTATTTTGATGAAGTTTTATAGAAAAAATAAACAAAATTAATATCTTTCCTATACACCAGCAATAACCAATCCAAAGAATATAACAGAAAAAGCTGAAAATGTCACAATAGCAACAACAAAGACCTAAAGTATTAAATCGAATTGTGGAAAGTGGATGAAGACACTTATAAAACTCAACTAAAAAAAAATGCACATATAAACAACTTAGACCCCTAAACAGAGATTCCAATGTTTTTTAAAAAATTATTTATTTATTTATTCTAATTTGTTATATATGACAGCAGAATGCATTTCAATTCATAATACACATATAGAGCACAATTTTCATGTCTCTGGGGATACACAAAGTAGAGTCACATCATTCGTGTCTTCATACATGTACTTGGGGTAATGATGTCCATCTCATTCCACCATCTTTCCTACCCCCTGCCCCCTCCCTTTCCCTTCCTCTGCTTTGCCCTATCTGAAATTCCTCCATTCCTCCAACATTTTTTGAACTTGACAGATCCTAAGGCATTTGATAAAAGAACTTAAAGAAAAGACTTCTAATAAGATATTAAAATAATTATAAAGTCATAATAATTTGAATAATGTACTCTTGTAACTAGATTGTGTAGGGAAATTAATAATATAGAAGAAACTCTAAGAAGTCCTGTATATATAAAACCAATGAAGGAAAAATAAAGATCATGGAACTAATTAGAAGGAAATGACTGTTTCAACATATGATTTTCAAGCAATTGCCTGTTTGTGAAAATGTTCTTATGTGCCAACTTTTCACTTCAAATTATATTTGAAAAACAAAAAAGTTTCTAAGTCAAAGAATAAAATGTTACTAGCTATAGGGTCAATAGATGATCATAATTATTCCATGGACATGGCCTTTGTAGGGGAAAAAGTGACTTTTTTTATTATTAACCAGTTTTAAATCCTACACATCAAGAATCAGTATAAATATTTAAAAGACTAAGAACAAAATGTTTGCAATAGCAATATCAAAGAGCAGATCAATTTCTATAAGGTGTAAAGAAACCAATGCTTAGAAGGAAAAAAAAATACTAACAATGCAGTTGTGAACTAATAATAATTCACAGAAGAAGTATCATGGGCTATTAAATCAATGAAATAAAATTTAGCATCACAAAGAAAGAATGATTTTCAAATTAACAGTGAGGAAAGTCATGCCATGTTTCACTTACTACTTAGCAAGAAATAAGAATAGTAAGTTTCACTTACTATTCACTTACTATTTAGTAAGAAAATATTCATTGCTATCAAGGGTGTGGTAAGACAAATACACTCAGTTAGCAAGAGTACAAACTGGTGCTGCCATTCTAAAAAGCATCTGGAGCCATGCATCAAGAACAACCATAACAAACCAGGTACAGTGGCGCTCACCTGTAATCCCAGCAGCTTGGAAAGCTGAGGCAGGAGGATGGGGAGTTCAAAGCCAGCCTCAGCAATTTAGCAAGACTATAAGCAACCTAGTGAGACCTTGTCTCAAAATAAAAAATAAAAAGGGCTGGTGATGTGGCTCAGTGGTTAAGCATCCCTGGTTAAAACCCTAGTTCGAGGAGGAGGAGGAGGAGGAGGAGGAGGAGGAAGAGGGGAGAGAGATGAGGAGGGGAAGAAGGAGAAGAAGAAGAACCATTAAACCATTATAAATAGTAATGCATACTGAGTCTGTTCATTTTCTTTCACCCTTTAAAAATTATTCATATATTTGTAGGAATTTAGTCTAAATGTAATACAGACATTGATGTATGTAAATTTCTATTTCATGCATCATAGCAAAAAAAAATGGAAATTACCTAAAAGCCCAATATTCAAAGAAGAGGTTTAAATAAGCTATGTGAGATTCATCAAATGGAATTATTTTCAGCTGTTGAAAATTCATATTTAATAAATAACTCAGTGGTAGAGCACATGCTTAGTATATGAAAGCCCTGGGTTTATTCTCTAGCACCACAAAAATACATATATACATAAAGTATGAATAAAATCTTTAAAATTAAATATCCACTGATATTAGAAATGCTTACAAAATAATGTTAAATAAAAATGCAATTAAGAAACTGATTTCAGTTTTATTAAAAACACATAGGCATAGAAACTAAAAACAATATACAAAGAAGTTAATAATTATTACCTCTGATTTTTAAACTTTTTTCCATATTTCCTAAAGTCTTTAAAAAATCTGTTTATACATAGAAATATATGGACATAAAGTATATATTTATTAAGACAATTTGTCTTACAATTGCAGTACTGTAAGATTATCTCTTCACTAGTATCTCTTCACCATCCCAGTTAGGTGGCATAGTTTGAGTCTCAAATATAGAATCTCTTCCCAGTGTTGGATGACAGTAGAACCTCTAAGCTGAAAGTGCCTGCAGTTATTCAGTTCACTGATTCCCAAAGTTCAGTAAGCACCTGTATAACCTGAAGGGTTTTAATGTATACATTACTGGATTACTTTCCAGATTTTTTTTTTTATCTGTACCAGGGATTGAACTCGACCACTGACCCACATCCCCAGCCCTGTTTTGTATTTTATTTAGAGACAGAGTCTCACTGAGTTACTTAGTGCCTCACTGTTACTGAGGCTGGCTTTGAACTCATAATCCTCCTGCCTCAGCCTCCCAAACTACTGGGATTACCAGCATGTGCCACCGTGTGGTTGGTTGGGCTACATTCCAGATGTGTGTTTTAATCCAGGAGTCTAGATGACTGAGAATTTGCATTTCTAGCACATTCCAAGGCAATGGAGATGCTGTTGGTCTAGGGAACACACTTTGGAAACCTCTAATCTAGTTGAAATTACTGACTTAATAAATCCCATGCTTCTTCTCCACCTCTTGTGAAACCTGATTGTCCAGCTGCATTTGAAGGCCTCTGGTGGCAGCAGACACTCTCATGAAGCAGGATGTCCTAAGATCTTGGAGAACCCAGAAATAGCCAAGACCTGGAAGATGATACCAACCCTTTCCTCCTCCCCTAGACCTACTTTAAGAAGAAATATTACCTTAACTTTTTAAAATATCACAAAGGTTATTTCAAATCCTTCAAGAATTTTTTTTTTTTTTTTTTTGGTGCCTTCTAATTATCTCCAGCAGAAATCAGACATAGAACACTTGCCAGCCTGATTTGGGAAGGATCCACACTTAGGGTTATTGGCCATTTTATTAGGTGTGATCTGAATCATTCACCCCAAGAGGGCAACATTCAGGAAGAGGTCCCTTAGTTTATTGCTTTTTCTGAAGTAATAAAAATGTGTTGATTTATAGAAAATGCTCCCCCTACCAAGTCAACTTCCAACACTTGTGAGGTTTGAAATTTTACTCTATTATAGGCTGAGGTAATTTTGTGAGTTTTTATCATGCAAGAGTCTGCTGGAACAATTCTCTCTAATAGAGCAGAAAACTAGCAACATGGGGGTGCTGTCCTTAGGGCTTGTCTGAAGCTGTGAGTGCTATGAATGACTCTTTAGAAAATCATGGAGATTATTTTCCTGACCCGACCAATTACCAAAGAGGTTTGAGTTTTAACTACAAAAATGTGGGCTGCTCTTTTTCTGTCATGGGTTGAATAATTTAACCATTCCAAACTGCCTCTTAAAGTGGGATCTGATCTATATTACCCACTAGCCCTTCCTAATTGGGAGTAAAACACTGACATCTCTTTGACCCAAAATGAGGGTATGTTCTCATCCTTCTCTCAGTTATCTATACTAATATAATCCACAAATCTGACCAAAATATCATTGTTACCCAAGAAGTACAAACTCCTACCCTGTCAAAATGTTTGTCAACGCTGCTGAAAAACCAAATGGGAGAGATTTGAGTTTCACTTCCCCCTCTTTGCCTTAGAGGTGCTAACAAGCAAGCACATAGCTTAGCTATAGGCACAGAAAGGAGAAGCAAAGGTCTTCTATCATCTAAAAAAATGGACTCCACCAGCAGGACATGTAGGCGGTGCACCAGCAGCTGCCCTGGCCCCAAGCAGAGCTCTCTCCAGGACACACCATTTTTCCTCTTGGTCCTGTTCATCAGTCAGGACTTGCACAGCCTGTTCTCTGAGCAGGCTCTGCCCTGGCTTAGGGAATGACAAAGCATGGAAGCTGAAGTCCTTCCCCTCAAGGGGCACAGGAGCCCAAAAGTGAGAGACTCCCCCCAAGGGAATGTGCTACAAATCACTATCATCTGGGATTGCTAAATTGCATGCCACCGATAAGTATTGTGCGCGTTCCCCTTATATGCCTTACTTGCATGAATTCTGGAACAATCATAATGCCCACAATGAGACATACAACAGAAAATAGTGCTGGATGGATTCTTGGTTTGCTCCTCGGGTGATTGCCACAGAACAGGACTCGCTCCCCTTTGAAGTTTCCAGGTTGGGGAAGCCAACCCCGAGGACCGCTTTCCATTTCCATCACCAGGCTGTGCTAATGTCCGCCATGCCTTTGGTTCCATCCTTTCCTTCTCTGCCTGGGGACTTATAAACATAAAACTGGCTTAGCCAGACATTCCCACTTGAGCTCTTTTTGACAACAGCTGTTGAAAATTTCCCTTGAACCCTTTTCTCATCATGTTCTTATTCATCTGTCTTTCATGTTTTCTTATTACCTCACGTGAACCCAACCCTGCCACCTCACCTTTTAAATCCTCTCCCAACCGCCTGCCCCACTGTATCCCTGACCACATTTCCCATGCTCTGGCCCCTACTCAACCTGTTCACAGGTGGTTTCTCTACCCAGTGCCTCTCTTTCTCTTTTCACCAATTCATTTCCTTCCCTTCCTTCAAATAGTACAGTTTCTCCCTAATTGTTCCTATCAGACTCCCTCTCATTCCTCCCCTAACTTCTTTTTGACATGGCTTGGTTTATCCTACATTAATTGAAGCTTATTGACAGATTGTCTCTGACTTCAAGAATTCTGTTTCTGTGGTCACACTGTCATTTCCACTAATGTGGTAAAAAAAAAAAAAAAAAAACCCACAAGATTGGATTCATAGATTCATGGGCTCATAGATTCTGTTTCTTTTAACGTCCATTTTTCTCCTTCACCAACACACGACAATATGTATTTAACTAACCATGCTTTCCATTTTAAAGTTTACAATGGACTTTCATTGACAGTCTATCCTATGATCTTTGTGGGGAAAAAATAGGACAAATGGTTTATCCTCATTTTAGAGTTCAGCAAGCATAGGCTCTGATGGTTAAAGGATTTGTCTCAAGTTTTACAGCAAAGAAGTAGAACTTCTGGGACCCAAACACAGGTCTTTGAATTCCAAGTTGCTTCCTGTCCCCATGTCATCTGCTCACTCTGAACATGTGTCATACTTGATAAATGTTGTTGATGGACTAATAATGTAGATAAATAAGGTAGCAATGTCACAAGGCCACATTCAAATAGGGATTAAACATTTTGAAGCCATGCCCTGAGGATAAGGGTGAGAAGAAAGACACAAATGAGAATCAATCTTTTACTTCTGATTAACTTACAGTTTACAGGGGAGGAAAAAAAAGTATAAATCCTAAAAATTTTTGAAAATATTTTTAAAAGAATAGGGTCTTCCCCAGAGGCTATGAGAAAAACACCTAAAGAACTCACTTGGGAACTTGTCCATATGGTGTGACTTGGTCAGAGGTCAAACGGAAGCCTCCAGGTCAGCTGGCGGAGTCTGTCCGCTGCCCAGGCAGGAGTGGAGGCTGGGAATTCGAAGAATTGGGCTTTGGCTGTTCTGCTCCTCCATGCATGAACTTAGGCTAATCTAAGACCCCATGAAGTCTTGGGCTCCCATTTCTTATCTGTCCAACAGAGGGGTTGAATGAGAAGGTCCCTCAGGTCTCCTCCGGCTGTGACATTCTGACAGTCTATGAATAGAAAGGACACGAGACAGGTGCGAGCTGATCACCACGTGGGAAGCTCACACCTGTCTCTCCCCAGTGTTTCCGCCCCTCACTTCCAGCAGTGCCAAGCTCCAGGCCCAGTCAGGGTCAAGTTGCCAATTTTGAAGCCGTTCAAGGACAGTTGTCCTTCTGCATGGGGCTCCTTCCAGTCCAAAGCTGGCCTCCTTTCCTCTCTGCAACTCGTAGGCTGCTAGAATTTGCATTGCCACTAATTCTTTTCTGCCTCTTTGCTTTTAGATTAAAATTACTCACAAGAACCAAGCACCCATGATGATGGGACCTCCCCAGAAGAGCAGCTTCTTTTCACTGAGGAGGAAGAGCCGTTCAAAAGACTAACCAGTGTGCCAAACGCCAGCTAACCCAAGAGAGAAAACAAGAGACTGTAACTACATGCACATACACACACACTTACACAAACACGCACGCACACACACACACACACACACACACACACACTTCTCTAATTAGTGGAAGCAAAACTACCCTTCTGGAAGAAAATTTCACCTTCCATACAGTTTATTTCAAAAAAATGGATACATCCCTAACAGAGCCAGTGCCCAGAACATTTTGAAAAGACTTAGGCCCACCAGGGTGGGTTGGCTCATGCAGCGACCTCCAAATTCCCACAGGCCTTGGGGAATTGGGGAGAACTTTCTGAGACTGAAGGAGAAATCTCTTTCTTTTCACCAGCTCTACAAGTTTCCTCACAGTCGCTCGCTGCTCGTGAGGAGCAGGCTGCAGGTTTCCTGGTATGGTGAGACAAGATCGGATGTGGTGGAGGGAAAGAGCTCCGTTCCAGAGAACTTGCACAAAGGTCCTTCTGTACAGAGACATACCAGCCTGGAGCTCTCTGCACATAATCCTTGGCAGGGCTCAGCAGGCGCTCGATGGTCTCTTGGTTGTCCTTTGAGCGACAGCTTCTCCCCAGACTTGCTGAGAAGGCAGGAAGGCTGTGGAAAGCTGTGTTTCCATTCCTGGGTTCTCTACCCCATCGGTGGGCACTTGTTCATTTCCCCAAGCCTTCTCCTGGTGGCTGGGTGTTTGTTTAGAGACGGCTCCAAGAGCCCCCTGAGCTGCCTGTGCAGCACGCCTTAGATGTGGTATTTATTTTCTTAGTTCTGTGAACACCTGGGAGGGAAAGTGGAGAAACTGGGATTTATTTTTTAAACTGGTGTCATAATCTTGTGTAAAAAGGGAAAGAAAAAAAAAACACCCCCAGTTTCTTTTCTTCCTGAGCCAAAGCGTGTTTCCTGTTGAGTTCCGAGCCCTGGTGGCGGACTATTTCCCGAAGGCAGAGAAGATGAGAGGACAGGACTGTGCTGGGGACAGGAAGACAGTCCATCAGGCAGTTCCCATCACCTCTCCGCACTTCCTACCCTCAGATTCTGACCTGAAGGACCTTCTCATGGTCTTATGTGTGTATATATGTAGCATATATATTTATATATAACATATAAATATTTATTTACGGCTGGACTTTTTCTGATTGGAAATAAACACAGGTAATATAAGAATAGAAAGCGGGAAAGGAACCTTCCACCATTTCATTGTCAACACCTTTCCTCGTGCTGATCATAATGTTTAAGGGAAATGGAAGGATGTCCTTGTCGTGAAGAGAACTCCTATTCTGGATCATCAAAACCGCCATGAAAGATATGCTGGGCAGGTTTACTCTCCCATTTGTGAGATAAGGAAATAGAGAAAAGTAGAGAGACAGCTCCATGGTCTCTTGGCTAATGTGTTTTGAGAGTAGGTGCCACTAAGAAGACAATTACTAGAGGAAAGAACCCACACAGCTGGGAATAGGGTCATTTCTGGTCTCTGAGAAGTGATTCCACTTGGATCCAGGGTGCCAGGGGAAAATGAGCATGCAGCATATGTGTGGATGGGACAACCCCAGGTGAGAGATCGGGGCCTTGGTGTGCTTCCAAAAGTTCTCTCTGACCTAACCTGGAGAGAAGTTGGTCTGAAGTTGAAGACATGAGACAGATCATCACATTGAACCCTCCACATATCTCCTCATCATGGTCACCAGAATCCCTTCATTTGGAAACACTTTGGCCGCAGGAAAAGCCACAGTGAAAAGTCACAAGCAGGACTGAGGCACCTTCTGCAAGGTGCTGCCAGCCAGGACAGAGGGGTGTCAGCAGAGCTCAGTTGGCTTCATTCACCTGGCTCCGGCATTACCTCCCCTTCCTAAGGGCAACTATGCAGCACTTCATCGGTGGAAAACAACAGTTCCTGTACCCATTAGCTCACTGGGACTTCCATTCTCTCAGATTTCTCAAGAGAAAATATGAGCTACTTGACATCATTCCAATGAGCTGCTTTTAATCTCCTTGCATTGGGCCAGGAGCTTTGGACAAGGAAGACAATGTGCACAAATGGAGCCCACCTCTGAAGGAAGTAATCTTCTAGGACCATCTTGGACTGAGATATGAGACCATCCTGCGCAAATAACAGTGCAGAAAAGCTGAGCAAGGGGAAGAGCAGGTCACCTGAAGAATATCCTTACTGATGGAATCCTATGTGGTGTGACCAACAAGCTCCAGAATGACTACAGGTACTATCTTGGAAGCAACTTGATTCTGAAAGTGAGGCAGGTTCAGATTTAGGGTCACTGATTCTGAGACATTTACAGAAGTGTTTGTGTATGTTTCAGCCCTCATTCCCCAAGATTGAGGCTGTTGAGACATGGCACCAACGACAGGTGAAATTGATTCTCAGAGTCTCACAAGTCACAAAGGGAACATGCAGAATTGGCTCCTACCTGCTTTACCCTAGTGCCTAGGACTTTAATGTTGCTTGAGAGATGTACCCCAATCCTCCTTAGAGGCACAGTGTATAAAGAACTTGAATGGAATTGCGCTTCTGATGTGGTAGCCTTAGCAAGTCTTGTGTTGCTGTTAAATTTTGCCTTGCAAATCATCTTTTAAACAACATGACTGGTTTCTTATTGTGGAGTAGTGCCTCATTGTAGCGACCCCCACAGAAAATTCCGAGGTTAGCAGAGAAGGTATTATTATCTCAATCCTAATGAGGAGAAGGAGGCTTGATGAGGTTTAGTGACTTCCAAAGCCATACAGGTAGTCAGGGAAGATCCCAGTCTCTTATTTCTTGTCTTATTCTGATTCTTACCATGCTATAGACATGTTCTCACCTGCCTTCATGCTTCCACCCGACTAGCAATAAAAACAGTGAAACAGGAAATCGTCAGTACTTTGTGTTATCCCTGGACCAGTGGGCTGGGAGCTGCGTCTCATTATGCCTTGGTCTTTGTGGGGTTTCCCCAGTGAATTGAAAGTGGAGATAGACTTAGCAGGATGATTATATTCAGGTCAGAGACCAGTTCCTCTTAAGAGAGTTCTTTCCACAGATGGAAAAGATACGTTAAAATTGCCAAATAAATTAGGAAATACTTGGCAGAACCGGGAAGAGCCTCCAGACTGGCGTTACATAACATGCATATACATTATACATATGCACATTATATAAGGTGACATAGTACTTAATGTGCTGTATATATTATGTAAATTACATATTTGTGAGTAATCATGATAAATATAGAGACCCACTAATCACTTTTTTACACATACTCAGTGACAGATTAGGAAGTTACTTTGCCAGAGAGGCTTAAAACTTACACTCTCCTGCTGCTTTGGTTCCAACTCCTGCCAAAAATACTTGCATCAACTTTTCCCATCTCTAGCCCCCTCTCTTCTTGGCCAAAATTTTCAGTTACCTCCTGTCCCAACGAGGCTGTACCTTCCGTACAACACTGCCACAATCGGGATCCACAAAAATAGAATCCTGGGGAGGGGAAGTATCTAGATTCCCAGATTCCCTATGTCACAGACCTATACCTCAACACTCCCAGGCAGGTGGGTGCCTGATGCTAACCTTAAGGGGAAGGAAGAAGAGCCTACCAACTCTACAAGGAAGGAAAGATCCATGTAAGCCACCAATTTCAGTATCCAACAGTAATCAATCAGTCTAGCCTAAGATTGAACTCATGTCAAACATCTAGTCTCAGGCCTTACAGTATATCTGAAACCATAATTTCCTAGAATGCATCTCAAAACACTAGTATCCATAAAGCGTTCCATGAAGAAAAAGGTCTATGGTCAATACTAGATCCCTTCCAGGAGATACAGAGAGATATGTTGAGAATTCACAGGAAAGACCAGGACATTCTTTTACTCTCAACATCTGTAGAGTAGAAAACACCACCATTTTTCACTGGTAGCGGTAGTAGTATTGTTAGTTCTCAGTGGAAATGGGCACATGCAAGTACTTTTCCAGGACAAGAAGTCTCCATCAAAGACACTGGGTATTTTGCATTTGCTTGCTTGTTTGAGGTGTTTTTCACATTTCCAGGCTTGGTCTCCCACACAGGGAGTACAGGCAAGTGTCACTGCACCCAGCTAAGCCCTCTTCCTTGTTTGTTTGTTTTTTTAAAATATTTATTTATTTATGTATCTTTAGTTTTAGGTGGATACATTAGTTTGTTTTTATGTGGTGCCAAGGATAAAACCCAGTGCCTCATGCATGCTAGGCGAGCACTCTACCACTGAGCCACCACTCCAGCCTCTCTTCCTTGTTTTTTTCTATGTGATTGTCTATATTTTTATTGTTCCTCTCTACATATCTTCAAGCAAGAATGATGAATCTGGATATTTTGTTCCTTAAATGGGGAAAAGACTGCAGAGAAGGGCAGAAGGTGGGGGGAGGGGTGCATTAAAGGGGAAACATGACAACTGCGACATCCGTATAGCTCCAGAGAACAGAACCACATCTAAAGAATCCAGGTATAGAAGGTGAAATTTTGTTCCATTGAATGACTGCTCTTGGGGCTGGCTGAGGTGAAAGGTGTGCCTTTATGTGGGAATGAGCAGCCACATGCTCTTACAGGAAAAGCTTTGACCTGATTGAGTGGGGAGCAAGCAGTAATTGTCCTAATCTTGTCCCAAAAGCTGTTGAAACTGTTTCTGTAGGTTAGGTCAGTGTTAAGTCTATTAATTCCTTTTGAATAGCATTTCTTGGTATCACCTGACTGAAATAATAAAAAAAAAAAATTAAGAGAGATTTCTAAATCAGTGGGTACTGTCCAGTTAAACCAGGCTTATATATGGCCTTATATATGGCAGGACTGACCAGACTCTGGTACCCTCAAGGGCAGCTGGTGATAGCTGTGACCTCTCCTTGATAGCTCTAAGAGTTGAGGAATGGATTATAGTATTAAGACGAAAAAAAAAAAAAAGATTTTACATTCCTAATTGGAGATCCATATGAGCAGTTTGAAAGTCTTTTCCCCCCTCACAAATATAAGACCTAGATCAGACTTGCAATGGCAAGGAAAGAGAAATTCTCCCACACCTCAAATAGTAACCAAATTTTAAGTAAAACTTGGATTGCACAATCACACAGACGTTCACATGGAGCCATTGTTTTTAGTTCAACTTCATGTTCTGCCCATATTGGAGAATGTATTTGGACATTTTGTTATAGAGAGAAAACAGGAAAGGGAGATAAGAAAGGGAATTCCTGGGGCTGGGGATATAGCTCAGTTGGTAGAGTGCTTGCCTTGCATGCACAAGGCCCTGGGTTCAATCCCCAGTACCACCCTCCCATTAAAAAAAAAAAAAAAAAAAAAAAAAAAAAACAGAAAGGGAATTCCCATTCATTGCTTTCTAGGTGCCAGTTACTATGTCAAGGTCTTTTCATGTACTATCCCTTTTAATACTCAGAACAGCCTACTGTACTTATTTCATAGATAAAGGAATTAATGCATAGGAAGGGGAAATATCTTGTCCAACAGAGAGCAAGCAGTATGATCAGGACTTGACACATCTTTCTGGCATCAAAATCTATTCTTTTCCTACTATATTTTGGTGTCATTAACATTCTTATATAATTTTTTCCACCCTACCAACATCCTAGGTGAAGTTACATTGCGTAGACAATCCATATCCTATCTATTCCACCTCTGTGGAGTCATCTAATCATCATCCTACTGAAGAACTTCCAGTGCTTATTCATATTTAAACTCAACAGCCTCCATGGACAGCTGGATCCCCAAACCTCACCCTTGCTATCCAGTTGGCAGCTATCCCTTAATCTTCAATGTCTTCACGTTCTGCCAGAGTGGGACCTATTTCCCAGCACCTACCTAATACATTTTGTTGTTGTTGTTGTTCAGCTCTGTGAGTGGGAGAACAGCCAACAGTCTTCTCTGGCTTAAATACCATGGTCAACAGTGACCAGCCAACTTGGGGAAGGAGCTCTGGGTTGTTGAAGGGAGCCTCCAGCAAGGAGGCTTTGCATGTGATCCTCATTAGTGATAGGCGTGGGCTGGGCCATCTGTGTTCCACAGGAGAACAGAATGGGAGGCTGCCTTTCAGATGCCAAGAGATGCTATCTAATGGAAGATCCAGAGAGCTCAAAAAGCAGAGCAGCATCATTCCACATGGGCATCTCTGTGGGGAACCAGGGACACAGGAAACTTAAGAGGTATTGGGAATTACCTACTTAGCTTGCTGGGCATTCCACCCTTGCCACCATTTTGTCCTGCACCGTGGTGCAGGATGCCAAGCAGAGTCCTGCAGCCTCATCTGATAATTAAACTGCCTTAGAACCATGAGGCACCTAGATTGTCCTGAAGTCTGCAGATGTAACAGCAGGTGCTTTATAGCAAGGCATTAGAGTTTACCATTAAGCCGCCAAGTCTCCCAGGGGTCAGGAAACACTGCAGATAGAAAAGACTGTTTCATTGAATGTTAATTGGAGATTCTAGAAGAATAAACAGAAACGATGAAGGACTATTACAAATGGGTCAAATTAGAAGAATGCAATTTGGAAGCAAAAGAGGATAACATCTAGCCCAGAATCAAGCATGTAGTAGGTAGCAAATAAATATTTGCTAAAGGACCAAATGAATGAATAGCTAAAGCAGGTATCTGTCCTTCCACCCTGAATGGGTGGCGGGGCAGGGGGATGAAAGCTTTTAGCTAACAACTCAGGAACTTGAAACCACAGGATGTAGAGGGAGCTCACGGGGGCCTTTACCCAGACATCTGTTGAATGATGGATACAGCTAAATATGGATCATCAAAGGGCTTTCTAGGTCACATGGAGGGCAGCTTCATGATTCAGAAAATACGAAATTCAGCTTATACAGAAAGGCAGCAATATTTGCCTTCCACTTCTTACAGATCAGGTCAGAACTGACAAAGAGAAAAAGGGCAGTACAGAAGTGGAGTAGCAACACAGTAAGAGATCAGCATAATAAGGTACAGATTCATGAGATGAAAAGAGAGAGAACTGGATGGTTTAGAAGACTGATTTGGACAAGGGAGGTGAACATGAGCACTGTGTCCAAAATTGCAGGGTGGGGGGGAAGGACTGAGAAATCCAAAAGAAAGATCTTACAGTTGAGCTGATGGCAAAACAGAAACATCCAGGTATTCGTGAAATTGTTATTAAATAACAGCTATCATTTAGTATCTAGTTAAAGTCCATTCCTTTTTTAACCACTGTGGAACTTCACAAGAACCTTGTGAAGTTGGTTGGTGCTATATGGCTCCCTATTTGACAAGGGAGGACACAGAGAGAAACAGGGCACATCTCATAGTAGCAGATCCAGGACTCAGATCTGTCAGTAGCTGTCTTCAAAGCCTGTGTTCGTGCCTGCGCTGCCATTAATGATTCCCCTGAGCTTCAAGCACCGGGACAGGTTTACGACCTGAAAACCATAACCCTGTGTGTGGCTTACTTTCTCTCAAACTTGACACCCAAGTCCCTCTCTTCCCTCTTCCATGGACCTGGAGAGGAAAAAATAGCACTCTTGTGAGTGGGTGCAGGGGCACCCAGGAACAGGAGAAAAGCAGTTATGGGAATCAGAAGGCCCATGTGCACCTTCTCTCCTCCCTTCCTCTTAGGTCCTCACTCCCAGGCACCACCTGGAGTGTGTCCTAAGACTTCTCAGAGAAGAAATGGCCAAGAATGGATACCCAGTGAAGAACTCATCTGGATCAAGTATTCACACAGCATTAAAGATTCACGGAGATGTAGTAAAGATCAAGGGCAATGAAAAGAGTTCAGACAGACAGACATTAGAATTCAGTAACTGATATCTAAGGGTGGAATGAAGATTTGAAGTGTCCTTTTACAAATTCTGTTGGGTGAGTCATGATTTGGGATTAAAAAAAAGATTGCCTCTGGAGCAATGCGAAAAATTGAACATTTTTTCCTTTCGAAACAATGAAATTCTTTTAAAAATGGAGGCTTAGGAAGAATGACAAAAGGAAGGATGATAAAAATGGTAATTTCTTTTTACCTTAGATAATAGAAAAGGAATTTTAAAATCCTACAATAAATAAATGGCAATCCAGAAGAAATTTCCAGAAAGTCTACCTTTTCTGTTGAGGGGCTACACAATAGTACCTGCCAAGTGATTAATCAACTTTTTTTTGTGTCTTTTTTTATTTTTTAAAGAAAACTGGTACCACCAATCAGTAGCCAAAATATGACATGATCTTCAAGAAAAGTTTTCCTGGTGAATATTTCCTCTCTCCCCAACATCCCTGAGGTAAAAGGATTGAGCACTAGATCTTTTAACTCAGAGCACCAAATGTGCATGAGGTGTTAATAATAGAGGGTGTCACTGACCTGCTATTTGGGATTCACTACCTTCATACCCTTCTGCGCCTAGGCATTAAGGTAATCTTCATCAACCTTCACCCCCACATCTACTCCCTGTCTGCCTCTTAACGGCTCTACAGGCTGAACATACGCCTTGGAACTAGAACATCTGGAAATAATTTCTTTTTTATGAACAAGTTCAAATATACTAAAAAGTATAACCTTGAGTATGTACCCATCATTTAGATTTAACAATCATTAACATTTGCCATACCTGTTTCATCTTTTATTTTTTTCTGACTGAAAATTTTGAAGGTAAATGATAGGTATCATGACATCTCACACCAAAATATTCCAGCATGCCTCACCATGAGAGATTCTTTCCTTTTTAAAGTAATTTTTATGAGTTTATTTTAGTTATAAATAATATTAGAGTTCATTTTCACATAATTAATGCAAGCCATGGAATATAATTTGTTCCACTTCAGTCCCCAATACTTTGCCTTTTCCTTCCCTCCTCCCTTCCTCTCTTCCCTTCCTCTATTCTAGTGATTTTTCTTCTATTTATTTATGTTTTTTTTAATTAGTGCATTATGGATATACATAAAGGTATGATTCACCTTGGTGTTTTCATATTTGTACACAGGGAAGTTTGGTCAGATTTATTCCACCATTTCTCATGGGCGGGGAAGATCCTTTCTTAAGCTTTAAAAGATTGTGCGTATCATCTGTGTTGCTAGAGGAGAATTCAAGGTGTTGTGTATATGAGCTCAGTTATTTCCCAACTGACCGAATCAAGTCAGGAATGAAATAAATAGATATTGATCAAGGCATCACCCAATCATTCATGAGAAGAAAGTTTTGAGTGGAACCCAAGGAAGATCTTAGCTGTATTCAAAACAGTCCTGGTTGAGCTGGAAAGAGGAAAGTAAATGGCATATTAACTAAATTCTCAAAAATCATTAGATAATGTTATAAGCATTCATCATGCCAAGAGAAAAACGTGAAACACTTAAAGGCGTAACAAATTCACCTGAAAAAAAATCACGTTCTTATTTCTGAAACAAAAATTGCTTACAGTGTTAGGTACTGAGTGACTGGGCACCATATTATTTTGAAAAGCTTAGAACAATAGAACATCATATCTACAGGTTCATTTATTCATATAAAACACAGATAGTTATCACCTCATCATGTGAAGATTGTGAAACTAGACTGGGGGAGGGTGTCGGCTACTGAGATATACAGACAGATCTCTCTCCCCCTCCACTGGAGCACAGCTGAACTAGAAGTGTGTCAACCCCCGAGAGAATGTCTGGGAAGCCTGGTTGAAAAGTCTTGGCTCATTTATGCAGAGATGATTTTCAATACACAAAGTATAAGCCATGCTTGCCCCAGGGACCAGAGTGAGCTGACTGCAGGTGTTCTGGACAAGATGGTGGGTAAGGTGGTTGGTTAGTTTGTTCTCAGAGATCCAATGGCTTAGTGATTCTGCCCATGAAAGGGAAGCAGGTGACACCAGTAACAGTAGGTTCCAAAATGTTCAGCCTGCCTCAGTCAATAAATGAAATAAAAGTTTCCCATTTGAGCATAGCCTAGGTAGCACCATCAACTGGAGACCAAAGCCTGATACTCAATCAAAGCCTGACTCTCAGCCTGTGAATGGTGGACCTCACTAGGCCCATCTGATTCCTCAAACATAAGGAGGAAACCTTTCTCATCCATACCCCAAGTGCACATCTGCATTCCTTTTCTCATTAAACACCCCACCTCTCCCACCGCTGCCCCCACACCATGGGGTTCATGAGATCCAGCACTCTTTGCTTTCCTCACATGGACACCATGAGGGATGTAAGTCTACATTGACTGGCACAGAGAGGAAAATCGCTTTCATTATCCTGAGTGTGATAACATGTTTTCTTCCCGGAGCACCCCCTCTTCATAAGAACACATCTCTTCTAAGCTCCCTCCTCCTATCTAACCCCTGCCCCTGAAGCTCAGGATCTGCTGATGGGCGTGAAAACACATGAGCTCACTGGAGCTTATATAAGAGCTCTTGGCAGGTCTTCCCGAGACGGATGGCAGGCTGGGTCTCCGCACACTTGCATTTGCCTTGCTTAGGCAGTGTGATTCTTTTTTTTTTTTTTTTTTTCTCTTTCTCTCTCTTTCTCTCTGTTTAGAACAGAGAGGCCTATTTGCACCCGTGCTCATCAGTCACTTTGTAGCAGGAAGGAGAAAGCACAGTGTTTCCTCCTAGTTCCCAGTGATTCCATTGGGCACAACTTCCTGAGGGGGAAACTGGGAACTCAAAACACAAAATTCATTTGAATGTGTCAAGGCCCCACCTTTAGTCAGCTGTTGTCCATCACACGGCCATCCCCTTTTGGGTCACTGCAGAGAAGCAATGAGAGAAAAGAGGGGGAAACGGGGAGCCTGAAGGCCAAGGCTCCTTAGCATCTCAGAGGACTCCAGCTCCAGGGTCCTTTCCAAGATGTCTGTCAGCAGGACTAAGGCAAAGGGAAGAGCAAAATAGATGGGAATTTCAGTCTTTCCAGAGAGGAAGAAATGATCTCAAAGGCAGGTTCTCTGCAGGAAATGGATCCTGCCTCCAGTTGATCTGGTGAGAATTCCCATCCATTCCCAAACTACATTTTCTTGAAGGAGGAAAGAAACTTCTGGAAACTACTCAGGAAACTCAGAGAGGTGCAGAATGAGAGAAAGCAAGGAATCCATGAGCCAACCTCCAAATTCAGGGGATATTTTCACATGGCCTCCAAGAAGAGAAGGAGCAGTTTTGTGTCAGGATTTGACTCTTCTGCCACTGGAGAAAGGAAAGGAAGCAGGAAGACCTTGAGGCCCTATTCAATGCTGTACGCCCCACTCAGTTACCTTGGGCCTGGCAGCCCTGCCGTTCTGTCAAGGAGGACACAAGGTCACAGCCTTCACCCCTTCTCCTTCCTCAGTTTCACAGCTGTGTTCCGAGGGCACTTCCCACCCACAGCAGTGGGTGGGGAAACCTACCCTTCTCCCTCTGCTCAGCATTGAACTTCTTGAGTAGGGCCAACTCTAGTTTCTACAATGACGCCAATTAATAATAGGGACTTGGGCCACTCAGACTATATTGTGCTTTTTCCCACATGCAGAATGGAGGCTGGATAGAATGATTCATGCATGCACTTATTGATTCATCAACAAATAATTTGTTTTTAAACAATGTTTATTTGCCAGGCACTGTGCCCTAATCTCTTAACATGCCTCATCTCTTCTCTATCTTTTCCTACCTTTACCCACCCTGAAAAATTATTTCTTCCACTTTTCCTTTTATTTTCATGATGTTTCTCTTCACTCTTCGTAGCCCCCATGATTTTTGTTTGTTTGTGTAGAGTGTTCATACAAAAAAAAAAAAAAAATCCAGAAGATCAGAAGGGATTTTAGAGAAACATCTGCCCACTTTGCTACCTCCAGCATACTTATACTTAAAAGGCCCAGGAAAGATCAGAGGACACACTCCAGATCCCAGCTTCAGGATGTACCTGGTATCTCACAGCTTCTCCCATAGACAGCTGTCCTTGGTGTCCAACCGAAATCCCTCTGTTCAGTACTATTCTCCTTCTCTACCTCTTGAGTCACATCACAGGCATAGGGTGCTTTATGGGTACAGCATGTTTGGAAAGTTTAATGACATAGTTGAATATCATGCCATGAGGATATTAGTATAAAAACAATAGACTCAGTGAGTTTGGTTTCTGTAAAATCAACAAAACAAATGCAAGCTCATTTGTAGAGCCCTACTGCAGTCACAGTTTCTAACAGACCATCTCAATTAAGGTGAAAAGTCCAATGATCAGGGAGTTCTGGATCAGCCCCCTAGGGTTGTAAAGGCCCATACTTACATATCAATCCAACCCTTCACATGGATTTGGTAGTCAGCACAGCGCAAGGCCTGCTCTTTGTTGATTGTAGCTGAATGACAAGTGCTCACTTGGCCCTTGTTCCTGCATAATACAGAGAGTTATTCTCCAAAGCCTTTTCCCCGGGCCCCTGGGTAGGAATCCAGTGAAGTGTATGCCTGGACAGAGCCTGATGCTCCAGATGTTGTCCTTTTTGATCAGTGCCAACCTGCCAAGGTAGTCTACAGTCTTGAGAGAGACAGTGTGACCTAGTGTGTCAGTTACCCAATAAAAAGGCTGACTTCAAAATCTACAGCATTGTGTTTCTTTCTTCTCCAGATGGCAAGAAGCAGGTGACCCAGCTACAGAGAAGAGGCTTCACAGCAAGTTGCTGACCCAGCTTCCAGCACAGCTGTCCTCCTCCATAGAATGGGAAGAAGTAAACTTTTATGCTTCTCTGTGCCATTGACCTTAAGGCTTGGTGGGTATCTTAGGGAAAGAGTTCTTGTTGGCCAATAACACAATTCTGAGAAGCCTGATGAGGGGGTGTTTTGATGGGTGCTTTTCTCTCTCTGCAGAAAACAAGTGAGAGCCTTCTATCTTGGAAAAGTTGGTCAAATGCTCCATGGAAGTTGTTGGGGAAAGGAGCCAATCCACATCCCATGAGGGGATGAGGGATGAAGCCCTGCTTAGAAAAACAAGAGCAACATGGGGAGTGGGCTACAGTCCTATCTCAGCCTTGTGGTCTTGGACATGACCTTTAGCCTTCTGGGACCTCTCTTTCTACCACCTATTAAGTGAGGGAGCTCTAAAGACCATCCTGCATCAGTGATTTTGCCTCCCCCTGGGATAAATGCTGCAGCCATAGGAGAGAAGGCAGGTTCCTTGTCCTCTTGGGTTTCCTACCAGACCTAAGGCTTCCCCCAGCCCTGCTGACACTGAAGGGCTCCTCCTAGCCCCTCAGCCAAGAATCGACTTTCTTTTCCTCTTGACAATCGAATATATTTGGAAACCAGTTCATTTGGGAAGCCCAATATGAAACACCACAAAGAAACTCTTCAGTAAGCCCTCCACCTACACACACACACACACACACACACACACACACACACACACACACACCAAATCCTGAAATGTGTTTTCCCTTCTGTGTACCAAACTTCTTTTGGCCCTTTCTACTTGCCAACAAGTTGGGAGAGAGTTCAATCCCACAAGAAAATGCATTGCTCCCATTAGGGAACTCACAAATCCCACATGTTTGTGGGTGACCCTGGGCACAGCCAAAGATCCTAACACACTTCAGCTGCAATCTATAAATGCAGACTTTACCAGCCAAGACTGCAGCAGAAACTAATTAGCAGAGTGCCAGGGTCCTTCCCTCCCTGCTCTCCCACCTCCACTGCCTCCCCCACCATGGACATGTTGTTCCCTAACAGCGGTTGCCTGCTCAAGCCTGCCTGTCTGCCTGCACAGAGTGCTGTGGACTTGTTCTGTAATGCACTGTGTGTGTGTGTGTGTGTGTGTGTGTGTGTGTGTGTGTGTGTCCTGACTCTGTGGTTTACTGCAAATAAAAATGACAGCAGATGATTGGCCCCTGACCTCCTGATGTTTCTTTCCATGTCATTTCTTGAGAAACCAGGATTGGCTGATCTGCTACAGAACTCTGGGGATGTGCATCCTGCCCGGACTCTTCTGTAACCTTTTCACAGTTGTACACTGCCAGGAAGGTACCTCTGATGTGCCATGGCTGAGAGGAATTGAAATTCTCTGTTGCCACTTTCTTGGTGTTGAAGGAAAGAGAAAGGAAGCCAAAACCCCTATTTAATAAGCCCCGCTAAACACTTTATATACATCATCACATTGACATCTGAAAACTCCCTTGTGAAGTGGTGAGCATTTTATAGATGGTGAAACAGAAGTTCAAAAACGATGATTAACTTGCTCAGCAAGTAACACAAGTAACCCAGTTCTCTCTCATACCCCCAAATTCAAGGTCTTTCCTCAAAACTAGTGTTTCTCCAAGCGTGGCCCATGGACTGCTTAGATCAGAAATACTTGGGCTCCAGATTCCTGCGTCCCACCCAGACCTCCTGAGGCATGACATCTAAGAGTGGGACTCTGAAACCTGATATTTTATAAGCTGGGGTTCCAGATGGACATTGTGCCTATGGAAGTTGGCACCCACTGCACCATGCACTGCTGGAGGCAGGACCATTCTCAGAGGAACAAGATAAGTCCCAGCTTTAGAGCAGCTCAGAACCTAGAGTCTACCCACAAGTGCCTGTAGGCAGAAGAGGTCTGGTGAGGAAGCAGGTCTGGAATGAAAAGAGAGAATGGGAAGCCAGGCAGGCTGGGGGCTTCACTTCACCCCAGAATTCAGACCCAGGAGCAAAACCACCCACTAGTCTACAGGCTGCAGTTGTCCTGAGCCAAGGGTTCAAAGTCTCACTTGGGTAGGACTGGACAAGGAGAAGTGGGCTCCGCAAGGCAGCCTCAGGAGCTGGACCTGCTGTGGGTAGCCAGCCTTGGAGGATAACCATGGTTGCAGTGCTGTTGGCCAGGCTCCTGGATCTAAAGAGCCATTACTCTTGTCTCTCCAAGCTCTTTCTACCACAATTGACCAACAAGGCTCCAGAAGCCTCAGAACTCATGCCCTGAATCCTTAGACTCCTCCATGTCCTTGCTGTCCTTTTTAGAGCTGGGCAAAGACTCTGACCTCAGGGAAGCTGACCAAGATGTTGTTACTCTTTTCTGCCCATTTCCCCCTCCTTCCACCTGGATCTGCCAAGTTTTATTTTGACTAGGTGGAGGTTTCTGAAATGATGGTTGGGAAGTCCAAGGTGGGGCACTGTGAAACACATCCATAATTGCTACACGGGGCAGAAAAAAATACTAGAAATAGCTCAGCTACCCACTCATCTGCAGAGATCCAGCGAGCTTCACACTCGTCCTGCTGCAACACTAACTATGCATGAAAAATATTTCTTTCTGGAAAATGGTTTTTCTTGTGTCAAGAAATCAAGAAAACACCTCTTGTTCAGAATAGGCTATCACCAAATCAGCAAAACACTTAGGACGGTAAAAAGTAGTTCATGATAGAGAATTCTCAGAGTAAGATTTTTCTTGAATCTCTGTAGCTAACAAAAGAATTATGTAAACAAGGAAAATGTCAGTCCATTCAAAAGCAAAAGCCTTTAGTGGTTGTGTTTGCATTTGGAACTATAGCTAAGAATAAATGATGCCTATTCATTCGCTGTAGTATTTACAGGAGTCTCCAACTCATATGATCATGTTCCTGCTCCATCCCCCACTGAACAGGTTACCGTGCACCCTTTGGAGTAACAAAACTGTCTTTGTTTTTAATGTTCCTCCCTCCTACTTTTCATTAACCAGACTATCAATTATTATGGAAATATTTCTGAATCTAAAACCCCAAAGTAATTCACAGAGGGAGCAGAAAGTCAACAAAGGCAACAGAAAAGGAGAGGGAAGCAGATCAGAAAGAAAGATCAGAGAGATCAGAAGAACATTGAGGTCTTCAAATTGGAAGGATCACTTGATCCAACTTCTTACCCAAAACAGAACTCCTGTAAACAACCCCTTGTCCCATACATAGCCCCTGTGCTTAAAGACTTGCTACCTTCTCAGGAAGTTCACTTAGGAGCAGCTCTCTGAGCTTTAGATAGGCTCCTATTGCACCCAAACCTACCTCCCAGAAATTTCCACCATTAGGTCCTGGCTTGGCCATTTGCAACAGAGAAGAAACTTCTATTGTGCAGAACAGCCTTCAGATATTTAGAAAGAGCTACCTTGTCCTAGCTAAGTCTTTTTACTTTTCTTCCTCCAGACTAAACATCCTCCATATCCTTAAATCATTTCTTATATGTTATAACTCTTAAACCCTAAGCTACTCTCACAACTTTCTCTGGAACAACAACAGTTTGCCAACGTCCCTCTTAAAATGTGATTCCCAGAACTGAACAATACACAGTGCCCCAGAAACAGATGGATAATTACAGAGCCGCATCCCTTGCTCTAGATACTACATTAGCTTTCTTTAGCAACCATATCACCCTGTTAATTCATCTTGCTCTCACATTTGACAAAAATCTTCTATACTCTTATGAATGACAATAACTACCACTGGTGTCTTAGTCAGTTTTCTGTTGCTATAACAAAATTCCTGAGGCTGGATACTTATAAAGACAAGAGATTTATTTACCTTGCAATTCTGGAGGTTCAAGAACATGGCACTGGCTACTGCTAGGCTCTGGTGAGGGTCTTATGGCAAATGGCATCACAATGGTAGGAATGTGTATGGAAAACATTTCATGGTGAGACAGGTCTTCAGAGAGATCTGAGGGATCAAACTTGCTCTTTTATAACAATTCACTTTTGTGGGAACTAATCAGAGTCTCATGAAAGCTACCTTAATCTCTTCCAAGGGCAACACCCCCAATGACCTAACCACCTCCCATTAGACTCCACCTTTTAAAGGTCCACAATCTCTATACCACACACTGAAGACCAAGCAACACCTGAAACCTTGGGGCACAGACTACATTCCAACCATAACAATTGCTATGATGCTTCCAGATGACAAAGTCCTTTTAGAAGCATGCTCTCCTTTGCTCCTCACAACCACCCAGTGGTGCTGATTAAAAATGAAGGAACAGTGCTGGGGTTGTGGCTCAGCGTTAGCCTAGCACTTGTGAGGCTCTGGGTTCGATCCTTAGCTCCACATAAAAATAAACAAATAAAATAAATGTATTGTGTCCAACTACAACTAAAAAATAAATATTAAAAAAATGAAGGAACTAAGCCTGGCATGGTGGCACATGGCTATAATCCCAGCAGCTTACGAGGCAGGAGAATTGCAAGTTTAAATCTAGCCTGGACAACTTAGCGAGAACCCTTCTCAAAATAAAAATGAAAATGGGCTGGGGATGTGACTCAGTGATTAAGCACACCTGGGTTCAATCCCAGGTACAAAAAAAAAAAAAAAAAAGGAACTAAGATTTTCCCAAGGTCACACAATCAGGCCTCAGCCCTGAACCTGCAATTCCAAGTACTCCTCCAAACACACCCATGCTGCCTTTTCACTTAAAGTACTGTTTGACCAGAAAGTTCTCCCTGGTTTCATTTCTTAAGTGTTTATTTAAATTTTTTTTTCTGTTCTATTTTGTTTTGTTGATATCTGCTCATCCTTTAATCTGTCAATGTCTTTTTGATTTCCATTTCTGTTACCAGAAAAGACACTGGGTCAGAGAGAGCCAACAGCACAAGAGGAATAGATACCAAGCAGGAGGAGCTGCTGGGAGGGAGGAGTGGGGAAAGGAGCATCTCAGACAAGAACAGGCAATGTGGTGTGGAGATGCACGTGGAATGAGGGGATCTGGAGGAGGAGGTCTAGGCCTGTCTGCTTTGGTTGACTCTGCTACCCTAGGCAAGCCCAGAGTGAGCATCTGAGTAGAACTACTCAAATCCCAAGACCCTTCCTAGTTCCATGAATCTAATAGCCTTACCATTAATCCAAAGTCCTCTTTTAATCCAATAAAGATATGGAAAAGTAGGCTTCACTAGATATTTAATATGACTTTCTTTTGCTAAAACAAGGAAAAGTAAGGATGGCTAGCAACCGTGGCAACAAGCAACAATTATTACAACTGATTGCCAGACCTAGTTTTCTTTTTTCTTTCTTTCTTTTTTCCCCCTTTTCTTTCTTCCTTTTTTTTAGGGGGGGGGGTGTTACAAAAATAACCTGTGAAGATGTAGAACCCAGAAGGTCAGAAATCCTCAAAGAGGCTAAACAAGGAGTTCTCCAGCCATATCACCTTCTCCACAGCGTCAGAGAAGTGAGGCTCTCACAGTGGACAACCCTCCCAACAGTGGCCACTTAGGTAACGTGTGGAGGGAGAGAAGCTCCTGCACATCAAGCATTTCTTACGTGTCTCCCTGGGGAGGTCACAGGACAAACATTCTTGAATCATTTCATTAACATGGGAAATATCCCACATTTTTATTTTTCTGAAGCAATGCATTCAATAGACATACAATGCAAATCCCAAGTTCAAATTTTCTAGTAGCCACATACAAAGAGTAAAAAAGAACAGAAGAAATTAGTTTAAGTAAAATATTTTTGAACTCAACATAGTCCAAACACTATCATTTCAACATGTAATCAACGTAAAATATTACTAATGAGATACGTCACATTTTTCGGGGTGTACTAGGTCTTCAGAATCCAGCATAGAGTTTACACTTGCAGCACTGGCCTCTGGTTAGCAGCTCCTGTATTGAACAGGGATCACATCACGCAGAGGTGATCCCATAGCAGCTGCTACTTCCCGTCATAGCACTTCTCAAACTACATTGTAATTGCCTCTTTCATGGTCTGCATTTTCCAACAGACTGGGTGCCCTGGGAACACAGGGACTGTGGAGTTAACTGGTGTGTTCCTCAACTCGAGCTTAGCTTGACATGGATGTCATATGCCTTTGATGAACATATGACTAGGAAGTAAGGAGGGGAGGAATACCAGGTAACATACATTACCAGTACAAGGGAGAGCTTGGATTTGAACCTAGGCCTGCCTGATGATAAAATCCACCTTCATTTCTCTGTCCCAGGCTGCCTCCTAAACTTCAGGAAGCACAATATAAAGTGCCAAACAGACTTGGGTTCAGATTTCAGTGGGTGGCCATTAATGGGGAACTCACCACTGAGGTTATTTCTCTTAGCCTTATTTCTTCATTTGCAAACTACAAATAATAATATTTTGCTCACAGGGAACTATGAAAATAACATGGGATGATATGAATAGCGCAGTACCTGGCAAACATTTGACTTTCTATAAATGTTGGTTTCTTTCCCTGTCAAATAAAATGGAAATAAATAATTCTTATCTGGCCAAGGTTTAATTACGAAGTAGCTTTGACCCTATCTAAAAAGGGGAAAGTAATACAAAGCAAACTAAAATTTGAGAAAGGGAGCCAGCTCCCACCATCTGCCTCGTTATTTGTTTCTTTAAAAAGCTCCACAAAATTGCAGACCCAGCCAGGGCAACCCATGCGTTGTAAGGAAGCCAGAGATCTCCTTGCTTTGCCGGTAGGTAGATGCACGTGGCAGTTATTTCCAACATTTGCCTCAGGCATTCTGGCAGGTAAGCCTCCTATGTTCCAATTCCAGTAGAATCAAACTTTGCTATTCTGAGAGCTGTAGAGGTTGGAGACTCAGAACCATTCCTGGCACAGCAGCCCAGGTGGAGAAGGAGCCAGTAAGTGCTCAGAGATTCAGTTATCTATAGCGGAGTCCCCAGTCCATGCTGGGCTTTGATCTTCAGAAAAGGCAACGGCTCTTCTAACAAGATCCTCGCAGGAGCTTAGGATGCAGGACAGAGTAGGGCTGAAAAGGTGCCATTGTGTGGATCAGAAAGTACTGATCAAAACGTTAACCTCTTTCCCAGCTTTTTTTACTTGCCCTTGTCCCTCCCTTTGCACATACCCTCTAGAATTTTCCCCTCTCTGCACCTTTGCTGGCCCAGTGCCTACTGGGCCCTCCACCTACCCTGACAACACTATCCCTCCTCATTGATGTTGGCAGTACAGTTTTTCTCTCTCATTTCTACCACCATAATGACTAATAGACACACATGCCTGTGCACACACATACACTCACACAACAACCACAGCCATCGCTGCCACACTCACATTCACCACTGCCACCACTTACTATAGACACATACACACACATTTACTACCTCCTCCCACACTCATAACCCCCTAGAGGCATGTATACCCCACCATCATACTGCATACCCTACACTCTCCCCGCTCCCACTCAACTCCCTACACACAAACAGAATAATTGCCCATCTCAGAGCACTTTTTTCTACTGAGTTCTGAAGACTCTTATCTTTGGCTCCTTGATTAAAGTAATTAATACCAAACATCTCTTATCTCCCTACTTGACTTTGAGCCCCTTCGGGACAGACTCTTATTTCTCTGTTCATTTCTGTAACCTGCATAGCACTTGCTTAGTACATGGTTGGGGCTCAAGAAATATTTCTGAATGAACAAATGACTTAATTAATTAATTCATATGTGTCTATATGGTCAAATGAAGTGACCCGGGAGAACTGATCCTGTGCGGCCTTGCAGCCATCTTTGGTGGCTGGTCCTGATCCAATGCTTCAGTCTCATTCCAAGGGAAATATTTGTTCTGTGAGCAAATAAAACATGAATATGTTCTAATCTCATGCTTAGGTCTCTGAGGGCACTTCAAAGAACTGCGAAAATAGAATGTCCAGTGGAGGGTAGGAAAGATGTAACTCTTTCCTTCCTAGAGAGAAGGGCAAATGAAGACTGTCTAGCAAATTTCCCCTTCAACCTTGGTAAATAATTCCTGCTGTGGGCCTGTGAGGACCCCAGTCACCACAGGCCTCTCTTCCCTGTCATTCCTCACTCTCAGAAGTGCTAAACCACTGCAAATTGGTAAACCAGTCTGGAAAGCAGTGTGGAGATTCCTTAGAAAACTTGGAATGGAACCACCATTTGACCCAGCTATCCCACGCCTTGATCTGTACCCAAAGGACTTAAAATCAGCTTACCATAGTAACACAGCCACATCAATGTTTATAGCAGCTCAATTCACAATAGCTAAACTGTGGAAGCAACCTAGATGCCCTAGATATCCTAGATGAATGGATAAAGAAACTGTGGTATAGATACACAATGGAATATTACTCAGCATTAAAAGAGAATAAAATTTTGGCATTTGCAGGTAAATGGATAGAGTTGGAGAATATCATGCTAAGCGAAGTAAGCCAATCCTAAAAAACCAAAGGTCAAATGTTCTCTCTGATAATTGGATGCTGATACATAATGGGGGGGATGGAAGAATTTTAATGAGGCAAAGGGGAGGGAGGGGTGGGGAGAGGGCATGGAGACAAGAAAGATGGTGGAATGAGATGGGCATCATTACCCTAGGTATATATGTATGACTGCACATATGGTGTGATGCTACATTGTCTACAACCAGAGAAATGAAAAGTTGTGGGGCTTGTGTACAATTGTGTACAATGAATCAAAATGCACTCTGCTGTCATATATACCTAATTTAAATTAATTTAAAAAATAAATAAAATAAAAGGGATGATAAAAAAAAAAAGAAGTACCAAACCCAGGACATGCAGACACACACACCAGAAACCTTTACTTCTTGTCCATATTTAACTAACGGGGAGAAGTCCAGCTCCCAGAGATGTGTGTTGAAACCTCACTGCCCCCAACTTGCAAGGATTACATGCTAATGGATTTTGTGTGCCTACATGTGAACAAACATGCAAAATGAAGTCAGGAAGAACAACAAAAAATCCTAGTTATAAAAAATTAGGAAGAGAACTTTGTGTTTTGTTTGTTTCCTACTCAGGAATTCTTAGAAGTTCAGAACCTTCTGTAATAAGCTGTCATCGGATACACTTGTTTCTGAATCTGGCCTCAGGTTTGATTGCAGGGTTTTCCAGCTTCTGAGAGAGGAATGCAGTGTTCCCTTAGCCCTCCCTGGCCTTTATAAGCAGGGGCTAAAAAAAAAAAAAAAAAAAAAAAAAAAACAAAAAAACACAGTTATGGAAAGCTGATGTATACAAATTAAAGCATTTATTAAATGCCTAAAGAGAGATGGTTTTAGATCCCTGTAGAGGGTTCTGAAAATATAACCCAGGATTTCCCCTTCATGTCCTTGTTCTGTAAATCCAAGTGTTCTGCATCAAACTATCCTGAAGTCAGGAACACCTATTTAGAATTCTAGGTTAAGAACAAGCCTCAGGGAATTGGGGGTACAGCTCAGTCAGTGGTAGAGTGCTCACCTAGCATGCTGCCATTTACTAATCCTTAGTTTGTGTTTGAATCCTCTCAATGAGTTGCAGGTGTGGAATATTAATGCATTCTGCTCTGTTTTTTAAATGGTGCATCATACAAAGTGAGACTCAGAGAGGTCAAGGAAGACAGCCTGCATGGAACTTCATGAATGATATTCCTATTATTTTGTTGTTCAAAGTAACTGCTATTCTCTACCTCATTAGATCCTCTGTTTTTATACATGTGATTTAATTTTAAAAACCACACAATACTAACCCAGTCAATTCAAAAGACTTTTTGAAAACCTCTTTTTCCTTTGAAAATAGATTGTCTCTTAGATTTTTTTCATTACAAAGTGGAATTGCAAGACCTCTTTAATGTGTTCACAACATTCCTGTGCTGAGAGTTTTCCCCAGGAGCCAGAGTGACAGTCTCTAACTCACCCCTCCCTTTAACTGACAGCTGTCATCCACAATGGGAAAGCTACAATCCTCATCTAAATAGGCAACAGCATCTGGCCAGATCTCCTATAGTCATACCTATGCTAACACACTCATACACACACACACACACACACACACACACACACACACACACATACTCACATGGACACAAAGATATTCATTGTAGCAAATTGGGAACAGTCTAATACTCAACTCTAGGGAAACAATTAAGTAAATGATATTATAGCCAAAAGAAGGCATATTAGGCAAATCTTAAAAATGGAATTTACAAAGAGTGTTTAATGCCCTGGAGGCATGCCTATAATATAATGCAAGGAAAAAATGCAAAGTTATATATTAAAAAATATCTCCATTATGTAAAACACCCAAGAAAAAAGACAGGGAGGAAATATGTTTAAATGTTAACAGTATTCATTTTTAAGATGATGGATGCTTGCTAGTTTATTTTTAATCATTTAACAAATTTTTCCTAATTGTACACAATTGGGCATGTAATGTTTTTGTAATTTGCAATGGTTTTAAAACTTTTCAAAGACCAAACTCTTCATTTATGTGAAACAAGAAGACTATTTAAAACAAAACAAAACAAAACAAAAAACCAATTTTGGAGGAATTGCAAAAAGTAAGATTATTAAATATCTGAAACCACTCTGATTGGGATTAGGCCATAAATTCAAATTTTTTAAAAGTACCATGATAGATAAGCATGCGTGCCAGTTGAAAGAACAATTTTCACTTCCGATCCCACTCCCTTACAAGTACTGTACCACATCTTTTAAAATAACAAATGTAACAGCCTGCAGGATTCTGTTACTTGGTCTGCTGTGGACTTGGAGTTGGATTGTGTCTCACAATGGCTTGAATGGATCTCTACCTTTCATGTTCAGCTCTGATGAAGGACTCTTGGGAGAAAATCCTGGTGGGGATCAGGGGAAAACGTTGGTGGAGGAGAAAATATGAGCTTCCACTGCTCCCCACTCCGCCCCCCCCTTCCATGCCACTGGTGTGGAGCTTAGTCAATTACTCACTGAAGGAACTTAAAGCTTTGTTCTTTCTCCTATCTCTCCGCCAGTGCACAGAAAACAGCAGCAGAAGGACATACTGGGTTGATTCCAACCATTCTGAGGCACTCGAGAGAATTGGTAGCCCACAGACAGCCGTCCCTGTTCTTCCTGTGGCCTAGTCCTGTTCTGTGCACTGTGAGTGTTTGGGGCCAGGACAAGGAGGCGAATGAGGAAGGCTTTTTCTATTTCCTCTACGTCTGCAGGTGCTGTACTATCTGCTTCTCACCCCCTTTTCCGCTTGTCACTCCACTACATTAGAACTTGCGGAGGTTCCCTCTTGCTGGAAGAACCAGACCAAAATTCCTCAGATGTCTAATATGCAAGCCCTAGCCAACCCCCACCAGACCCACCTTCCTCTGCCCTAGCACAACCCCATTCCCAACCCTGTCCCTCTTACCCCCACCCCCAGCTTCCAGCCCAGCCCTCCCTGTCCTGCAGGATACATATCAGTGACCCACAGAATTTCCATCAGTTGGAAAGAAATGTTCCCTTACTAGAAGAGAATAATGGAACCTTGTCCAAAATGTGCTCAAAGATACAATTTTGCCAATATTAAGTTTTTCCCATCAATTTTTGTTAAACCTTTGGCACCAACAGCTCTGCCTATCTCTTGTGAGAACCCACAGATGGTGAAGTGAAGGAACAAGTCCCTGGTAAATAATGATGGAAAAGCCTCAGGGACAGCCCATCATATGTCCTTCCACAGCTTGTTTATTTCACAGACACGTGCTCATGGTTGTGGTTTTGTATGTACTTGTAAAATAAATTCCCATTTTCTAATAAAATTATGCTTGGTCGGTATAACAATTAAATACTATATATATATATATATACACACGCATATGGCATTATGATTGCTATGAGAAAAGGCACTCTGTTAACTTTGCAAACAATTGTGTCAGACAAAATACACTCCAATGTGTCACATACTCACCCATTTGTGACTTTTGATACCATTCTGTCCATAATCTCCCTGCCCCCTTCTTTGAAAACGAATACTTGAGCATTCTGCAACATCCTATCTTTCTGCCCTCTGTACTGAGATCTTACAGAACTCCTTTAGTTTCATTGGAAATCAGTGAAGAGACACTAGACATCAGAGAAAAGCAGCTAAGAAGAAACCTATAGAAGCTAAGTAAAACCTATAGAAGAGGAAATAACAAATTGAGAAGAAAATTATGGGAACTGCTTAATATATTACAGAGGATATTATTGTGGGTCTTATTAAAAAGGTTGGTGGTGGTCATGAAAGGTTTGTACATAGTGGTTGGGTTCAACCAGACAAGAAGCAAGGGAACAAGATGCATTATGTTCCTACTCTATGCCAGACACTTAGCTCGATGAGTCTTAAATTTATTCTCCTCAGGAACTTTAAGGTTTGCATTATAATCCTTATTTTATAATGATAAAACTGAGGCTCTGAGAAATTAAATAAATTGCTCAAATTCATCCACTAAGCATGATGGATGCTTAGTTTGGATGCATCTGAGAGGATGGATCCTGAGAGGAACTGAACGTAACATTGTATACACTATCTCACTGAACAGTCCATCAGCTCTGTGAGGCAGAAGTATTATTCTCATTTTTCAGATAGAAGACTTACGTGCAGAGGAATAAAATGTCCTACATCAAGGGTCACCTAGTAAGCAGTGATGGAGTTGAGATATAAAGTGGGGCTCTGGCTCAAGTTCATGGTCTGTTCACCATCCCAGATGCCACGGAGAAACACAGAGAGAATTCAGCAGCTTCTAGAGAAGGTGATAAATCTGGGAAACAGAGAGTTAACTAAGCCCACGGAAACTCCTTGCATAAGGAGCTGCTTCCAGATACAAGTCTAAGGAGCTATTACCATATTACTATATGGATTACCTAGTTACCTTTACAAGGTGTACACATAGTTGTGCTTGAAATGTACCCACATTCCAGTCAGGAATGCGTGGGTTGGAACAAGTAAAACATGGATCCTGTAATGAAAAATTACATCTTGTCACTGAAGGCAGTTTAACATATAGGGAGGAAGAGGAAGACCATATTTAGTTTTTATATTCTATTGTGACACAGAGAGACCCTGTCAGAGCAGGCCCTGAGATCAGCTTTCAGATTTAAGATGAACATTCCTAAGTGGGAAGGTCCAGATGAAACCCAGATAAATATACAGAGCAATTAGGTTATGCAGCAAGGAGCAACAAGAGTGTGGAAAGATTTCAAAGGTAGTTCAAGCCAGAGGATATGTGAAATTCCTCCAACCAAGATGCGACTTGAGGAAGAAAATTCCTCAATAGTAAACCAGAAGTGAAAGTTCATCTTTCTCAGCTGCCTAAAGGAGCCCCTCCAGGCACAGGGTCTATCCCAGGAAAACCGGCAGGCCACGTGAAAAGTAAGCAACCCAGGAATGAAGCCGATGCTCTCCTTTTGGAATCTGAAGCTCCCTATTCTTTCCAAGCCAGAGGAGAAATGGAAATTATCCGTCTAACGTCTTCAACATTTCCCAATCCCAGTGGGTGAGGGGACCCTGTTGGAGAGAGAATGGGGAACACAGGTCAAATGAGACAATGAAGAAGCAGAACTATTCCCTCCAAACAAGGCTGAGATTCCAAACAGGAAAATGGGAGATTGGGGTATTTTGGTGCATGTGAATTCCTGTTGAGGCTCAAAACCCCATTAAGCTCCAGGTCATCCCAAGTCTAGCCAAAATGAAATTCAGTGTCCCAGGGCCCAGGTTCTGCTGCTAAGGATATAAAGCACTTCCTTTGGCACACACCTGAGCCATTGCAGAGGCA
The DNA here is from genome assembly GCF_052094955.1 of Ictidomys tridecemlineatus. NCBI lineage: Eukaryota > Metazoa > Chordata > Mammalia > Rodentia > Sciuridae > Ictidomys > Ictidomys tridecemlineatus. The sequence goes on along the minus strand of NC_135479.1, from coordinate 131,330,752 downwards.
GGTTACCAGCTCATATCTTCCCTGACACATGGGCACTGCAGGAGCTATGTACCTGTGAAACTAAGTCCACAAAGGATTACCCAGCTGCCCTTTTCTCAGTCACAGTGTTTTTCTGTGTAGTAAAAATTGCTCATCCATTCACATAGTTATTCAATCTTTGGTGACCACCTGCTAAGTACCAAGTGATGTGTTAAGGGATGAAGACTTCAGACAAGAATCCGACAGTGTTCCTATTAAAGGAATTTGTCCCATGGGTAACACAGATGTATGAACAATGTAGTATGTACTTGAATCAGGAGCACCACAGAGGAAAGGATGTTTGAAGCATCTTTTGGTTGATTTAAAAAATTTTAATTTTTCGTTGTAGATGGACACGGTACCTTTATTTCATTTATTTATGTGGTGCTAAGGAATGAACCCAGTGCCCCCCGAATTCGAGGAACCACTCTACTACTAAGCTACAACCCCAGCCCTGGTTGATTATTTTTAAGCATCTGTGAGATGTATCCTAAGATTATACAAAGTGAATGTTCATCCATCCGATGACAGTATAAGACACCTAATGGCATGTACCCGAAAATTCCCATTCTAGCCCTCTCTCAGTCATGTCTCCTCCTAGTGGCAATATCCAACAGGTCAGCAAGCCATTGACATTCCCCTGGACATGCCAACTATTGCCAAGCTTGTGTATATTTGGTGTGCTATTACCTCTACACGGAAAGCCCTTTTTACCTTAATCTGCTCTGCAAGATTCCAGTAATCTATCATTCAAGGGCTGACCCAAATGTCAACTCTCTTTGGAATCTTCCTTGAACCTACAAAAAGTACTCACTGCTTCTTCATTGTACCCCCAGGACCATTCACACACCTCTATTGCAACATGTGTAAACTTTGTACAATAGCTACTTGTTCCTATGCCCTTCTCCCTCCTCCCATCAGACTGTGAGCTCTTCTCCAGCTAAGCCCCAAGCTGAGGACAGCAGCCACTCAACAAATGTTTATGGAAGTAGAAATGAAATTTACTGCTCTGTAAACTCTCATGTGTCTTACCTTCAAAGGGACCTATTATAAATGCTAGCCCAGCCCCCTCTGAAAGGAGAAAGGTCTATTCACCCTGCACTGACCACATGCTCTTTACCCACTTATTGTTGGGATCCTGTAGTGTTATGGTCAGGGAACAAGGGGACCAGGAGGAATAAATACAGAGTATAGTAAAATCCAATTTGTGGTTTTTTAAAGGGCTATCATGCATACACCCAAATATGATTATCTTGGCAATAGAAAATACTTAGAATGATGTACAAGAAACTATTGGTAATGTATGATTTTGGAGAATGGGTCCAGGCTAGGAGATGGAGATTTGATTTTCCATTGTATACCTTTTAATGATGTTGAAATTTTTGTCATGAGTCCCTACCACTTTTCAAAAAGATAAGACTTTATTTTTTTTTTTTAATTTTAACATTTATTTATTTTTTCTTAATTCTCGGCAGACACAACATCATTGTTGGTATGTGGTGCTGCTGGGGATTGAACCCGGGCCGCACGCATGCTAGGCGAGCGCGCTACCGCTTGAGCCACATCCCCAGCCCCAAGATAAGACTTTAAAAATGAGTCTTGTGCTTATATGTGTGCTATATGCCAATAAAAGTAAACAACAACAAAATAGGTCAAAATTGAGATGCCTGAGCATTACCTCACACTAAGCTGATAATCCCTCTTGGGAGTTGGATGCCGACCTCTCAGCCTCCTAGATATTCAGCCATGGGACAGCATGGAGATGGAGCTAAAATGTGGTTTCTGATGGCTTTGTGAGCACCTGTATCCTGCCATGGGGATCTCCACAGTGCCAAGAAGCCAGGGCTGTCCTCAAATGGGATGCTGCTCTCATACTTTGCATATTTAAGCATTGTTTGGCTTCTCAATGGAAGAGAGTGCAGAGAGAGAAGCAAGGAGTGGGAATAATGAGAGGTTTTCAAATGGTTCTGGTTCAAATCAAGGTTGCCCTCTGTCCCCAGAGTGAAGGGCCACACAGACAGACCATTAGCAACATGATCAGGAGAAGAGGGATGAGGATGTACTTGTTTATGAATACTGTGGTGGTCAGACTGCCTTGGGTTAAAAAAAGTAGTCTGGATGCCCCCATTGGTAGACAAATGATCAAATCCACTGATGGGATATTTCATCTGGGGGTTCAACTACCAGTTGGCCATTGTTGATCTTCCTACTGCCCAACTCAAAATAAATACAATCTCCTCCATAGAACCTTGGAGGAGGTGGGCACTTACAGACCAAGCCAAGAGCTGAAACGTCCTGCCTTGCCAGTCTCTCCAGCTGCCACACTGAAGAAGGCCCATGAGGAGAGAAACACATGCCAGCTCTACCAGCCCCTTCCAGTGGGACTGCTGGGAGAGGCCAAAGTAAGGCCTTTCAAAGTGGACAAATTCTGAATTAGCCTACTCCTGTGTTGGAAGTAAAGTCTTCCAACAAGGATGTCACAGCAAGGGTTAACCCCAGGTCATAGGAAACTTGCCACCAAGGGCATAAAAGGAAGCAAAAAAGAGGTCCCTGAGCCATCAAAATAGATTTTGCCAAGTCTACACATTTAAGTTCTTCCGCTTCCTCCCTGGAGTGAGCACTTCAGCTCTTACTCAGAATCTGTGGTCTCTTTCTCTAGGCTCCATTTCAAACTCATCTGGTTTCTGGTTTTCAAGCTGGCAAGATCAGAGGCAGAAAATTACTGTGGATATGAGGAGCTGGAGAAACCATGTCTTTAATGCACTGAGAAGTTCTGATTGACAATCCAAGATAGAGAAGTAGGAAAACTCTGAAGATCAGACATAGGGTCCCCCAACAGCCCAGTGGCCTGAGGATCCTTGATGTGAGGCAGGTAGTTCTTCTTGGGCCTCAGAGGTAGAGCAGGATACTGGCACATGAACTGGCCAGGAACAGGCAGCTCTGTCCCTGTATGACCTGATCAAAGGTCCCAGGGGGCTCTGAAGAGACTGCTGGTGATTGGGATGTTACGAAGCTCCTAGTGCACAGCAGGACTGGCTCTGAAAGCAACGGGAAACCATGAGAAGTTTTCAGATATTTCCATCCTATTTGTTTTTGTTTATTTGTTTGTTGTTTTTTAGGGTTTGGGGCTTAAGGAAGAAATCCTTCAGCCATCAGGAATCCAAATTCCTCAAGCTCCTCCAGGTTTTCTTGATGTTTGTGGATGTTTCATAATCTATAACAACTGAGAGAAGACATGAGAGAGAATGTCTTAGATCAGGAAATGAACCAGGAAAGGAATTGAGATCCACATCCCCCTTCCTGCCCCAGGTTCTAAGGGTCAAAGGTCAAGAACATGCATTTAACCTGACTTGATCCTTCATGAGAAGTCTCAGACATGTTTTTAAACTTCTGACTTTCAACCTCAATGTTCATATCAGCAAACTGGGTACTATCACTACCTCTGAGAGGAATCAGAAGACATTAAATAAGATATTGTATGTTAAGTATCTAGCCCAGAATCTAGTATATAGGGATGCTTAGTAAATGCAATTTCCATTTTCTTTGTAAAGTAGCTTTCATGAGCCAGGCATAGTGCTACATGCCTGTAATACCAATGACTCAGGAGGCTGAAGTAGGGGGATCGAAAGCTCGAGGCTAGCCTCAGTCATTTAGCAAGACCCTGTCTTAAAATAAAAAATAAAAAGTGATGGGGATGTAGCTCAGCGGTAAAAGGTTCCTGGGCTAAATCTCCAATATCAGAAGAAGAAAAGAAACAAAAATACAAACAAACCAAAACTGCTCTTTGAACACAAATCCTTGCTAGCCCAGGATAATAATTCAGAAGTTTGTCTGGAGTTGCTGGAGCAAGTTTCCAAGGATCTCATCTGGAGTGGCAGGTAAGCAGCCATCCCCAAAGGCAAGATGAGACAAGATGATAAAGTGAGAGATTGCAGGAAATAAGGCAGCGCAGGAAAGTATTAAAGAGCAAAATCTCTGTTCAAGATCTGCATTGAACTCCTATTTCAGTCCAACTAGCTGAAATCCTTGGGCAAGTTTCCTAACTTCTCTGTGTTGCAGTTTTCTCATCTATAAAATGGGGATAATAAGCTGGACACAGTGGTGCACACAAATAGTCCCAGCAATTCAGGAGGCTGAGGCAGAAGGATGTTAAATTGGAGGTCAACCTAGACAATTTAGTGAGACCCTATCTTAAAATAAAAAAATATAAAGGGCTGGGAATGTAGCTCAGTGATAAAACACTACTGGGTTCAATTCCCAGTACCAAAAATAATATCAAAAACAAAATAAAATAAATGAGGATAATAATAATAGGATCTACATCGTAGTGTTGTTAAGAGGACCAAGTGGGTTAAACAAGTGGGCCTGGCAGAGTGAGGTGCTTACTCTTTCAAGGCTGCCTCTTGTCATTAAGCACCCACCACTTCCACAGGACTGAGAAAGCACAGTGGAGCAGTTGACAGCAAACTCTGGGAGAGATCTACTTTCTGCATTTCTCCTACTATGTGCTAGCTATGCAAGCTGGAGCAATTTACTGAATCTTTCTATGGCTAAGCTTCCTCACCTGTGAAAAGTAGAGGTGATAATAATAGTACCTCATTCAGAGGGCCATTGTTGAAACTAAGTGTTCTAACACATACGAAGTGTTTAGCACAGTGTCTGACTCCTGTGAAGTCCTCGGGCATGTGAGCTATTACTATTCCCTGGCTATGAAGAACCCTGGAGGCAACACGGCCCCTGTTTATTTAAAGAGATTTTGAACCTATAAGATTTTATTTTCTTCTTTCACTTTTTAGGGTATTTATTTCTGATTTTTTTTTTGGGGGGGAGGACTAGGGATTGAACCCAGGGGCGCTTAACTACTGATCCACATTCCCAGCCTTTTAAAAATATTTTATTTAGAGACAGGGTCTCACTGAATTGCTTAGGGGGCTTGCTAAATTGCTGAGTCTGGCTTTGAACTCAACATTCTCCTGCCTCAGCCTCCCAAACTGCTGGGATTATAGGTGTGCACCACTGCACCCAGCTTTATTTCTGAATTTTAAAAAGAAAGATAGACTTCTTTATCTTTCTCTCAAAGACAAGAAAATATTTTCGCACCTTTTGTGCCCTGTCTGCAAGTCCTATTCTACATATAAGAATGGAAAAGAACCTCGGAGTCCATGTGCTTGCACCCCAGACACTAGGCAGGCAACACACTCACTGCAACATTCTAACAGAGGAAAGGAGGCCTGCTCACAAGGTGAGGGCCCAAGATCATGATGTGGCCACACTTCCCATCACACTGGTGATGGCTCAAGGCAGGGTTGCTTGCTGGTCTTACATGTAACTTGCTTTGGCATTTTAGGGGAAACTTTAAAAGTAGCCTTCTAGATAGAAATGGAAGCTGTCAGACAATATAATTTTTTTGGAGGCAATATACTTTTTCTTTTTCTTTCTATTCTTCCACATTGTTTCCCTAAAGACACAGTGTAAACTGAGTGTAAAGAACAAGAGTCTAGGCTGGGTATGGTGGCACATCCCTATAGTTCCAGGGACTCAAGAGGCTGAGTCAGGAGGATTACAAGTTTGAAGCCAGCCTCAGCAACTTAGGGAGACCCTCAGCCTCTTGGTGAGAACTTATCTCAAAATACAAAACAAAAAGGACTGGGGATGTAGCTCCCTGGTAAAGGACCTCTGGGTTTAATCCAGAATAACAACACAACAAAAACAAATAAACAAAAAGCTAAGGGTCTAGTTTTCTTATTGTGATTAAATGAGTTGCTATAACAAAAGACAAAGGCCAGATTGACACTAGATGAATGTTCCAGAGGACATAGTCTCTCTTTTTGTTTTCTTTTCCAGTTCTCTCTCTCTCTTTTCTGGAGGAGGAGGAATGATAATTAGGACACGTGCTCTACAAACCCTCCAATGTAAGTAACGGTCTTAGGAAGAAAGCCTAAATGTACTAGACAAAGAACTTCTAAATACTGACCCTTAACTCTTATAAGGCAAAGATAACAAGAGAAGGAGGGTGGAATGAGAATGGCTGTGGAAGCAGTAAATCATAAAGAGGAGAAGAAAAGAAGGAAGAGGTGTGGAGGGAAGACAGTTAATGATAAGGTACCAATCGTGGGACCAAAAGTTGGTCTGGTGTGATAGGTCATCATGTGCTGTACCTCCATTTTCCATGCTAGAGCCAAGGTGGCTGTCCAGGGCCAGACCTCTTAGTCCAATACAAGGCTCTGAATTCCCAGAATCATAGCCTTTGAGAGCTGGTACAATTCCCCGAGTTTATCTGTCCTGGCCAGTATAATAGTCCCTCAGTACTACCCCAGATTTTTCTGTGGAAATGTCTTCTTTAATGAAAGACTCATTTATTACTACCTATGGGTTTCTGTTGTTGGACCATTCCAAACATTCCCAAGATCTTCTTAACACTATACTGAGCCCCCCTATGTCCTCTACAACTCTGGGTTTAAATAATATTTTCTGGTGGCCTACTCAGCAACAAAGGGATATATGGGCTCTGGAGTGTGATCACCTTGGTTTTTACCCAGGGTCAGCAACTTATGCACTAGCTCTGTGACCATTAACAAATTAATCTTTCTGTACTTCAGCTTCTCATCTATAGAATTGAGATATTAATAGTACTGACCGAAAATTAGATGATCTGGGGAGAATTATGTATGGCACAAACAGATCATATGTTCATGCTCAGTAAACTAGAGAACTGTAGCTACTGAAAGTTTACACTAGATCATGGAGTTTTCCAAGGCAAAAACTGGGCCTTATTAATCTCTGTAACTTTTTTTTTTTTTTTTTTTGCGCCAAGCATAGGGTTTGGCTGAATATTTTATAAAAAATAAATGATATTGGATGACTAAACAATTAAACAGCAGTAGCTGTATTCAAGCATAAATCCCTGTACATCATCTTGGGTCTATGACAACCTTCTTTTCTAAAAATCTATCACTGAATTCTTCCCCGTCCTCAATTTAGCTACTGTTAGTTGCTCCTCAATCCAGAAATTCCCAGTTTCTCTTCCCAAGGTGGGATGGAGAGCCTTGGCTCAAGGCAAATGTCACAAGAGCCACCCTTCAGACATCAAGTCCAATCCTGTAGAGAAAATCACTGTGAAGTGTCTTGCCCTGTTTTCTTGTAGCTAAAGTTATAAATTGGGATTAATTTGTCCTGGTTTTTGTGGTGATCACATGTGGCCCCATGGGCTACCAGCCGTCTGAAAGCCTGGGGCCCAAAGGAAGAGGAATAAGAAAACTCTGGGAGAATCAAGATCACAGAAGGCTGAGAGGGAATGAGATAGGGGAGTGGCAGCAGTGGGGAGTAGATAAAATAGGAAAGGAAGAGGATCTGGGAGCTAAGGGACCCTGCATCTAGCCCAGGAGAGGCAGCCTACAGGAATGTCAGCAACAAGCTGGAAGGTCCAGCTGCCAAACTGAAATGGCGCTGCCTGTGGAACAAATAAAAGTACTAAGAGAAAGCTGGAGGAGGAAGCACGACGCTCAACCAAGAAATTAAATATCAAGGAACTGCTCCTTAAAAGTTCAGACACTTTCCCATACATCAACTCCTGCCTATCCGCGTCTCTGGCAGGAGCCTGGTGGCTGCTGGGTTCCCATCTCATCCCACTCCACTGTTCCTTAGGACACAAACATTTTAAGGGCTATAATCAACACACTAAATGTCCACACTGTTTGATATATCAGTGAAGGTAGAAAAAAAAGTGGACAAATCTTGACTTAAAAAAAAAATCCCCCTAAACATCCACACTGCATTACCCACCGTGGGGAATGGGGGGGGGGGCGGGCAACTCCAGATTTGGCTACCCTAGGACTTCCTTTACTAGGGGCTCTCTCCTAACATGTGGTACCTTTCTTCCCCCACCTCTGACACACGGGGTGAATGGCAGGGCACACAACCGAACAAGAACAGAAGTGCTCCCTCTTAAGCCCCCAGTATCCTGGGGAAGAGGCCCCAAGCCTTCACGGGAGGGGGTGGAGGGGGCGGGGAGGGGGCGGTTGTAGAAGATTGCTTGTTTATTTGTTTCCTGGAACACCCTGTTAAGAATCTCAGCAATTGCAGTTAGTGCCCTATAGTTTGGCAAGCAGAGCTGTTTCTCGTCGTTCCCAGCTGCACGGGATCTAATTCGCAAATACACCATCTTGCGTTCAACACTTAAATGGAAAACAAGCAGCCGGGGAGGGAAGCAAGTGGTCTAACTCTGCATGCCCCTTTCGGAGGAATTTATATTTCTAGGTTCTTTGACTAGCTGGTGCCGGCTGCGGAGAAGATTTCATTGGCCACGACCCTCATCTCCCCTCCTGAGCCCACTCCCTCAAAGATTATGGAGCTGCAATTAAGCATAAAGAGAGAACGGTATTTGGTTGGGCCTTAGGCCTTGCCAGTATAAAACAGCAGCTAAAAGCTGTGAGAGCTCAGATTTTAAAGGGAGATAAGTGCTTATTCTTCCCACTGGAAACCTGGTTAAAAGAAATTAAGGCCTCTCTTAAAGGTAACTAAGATTAGAAGGCTCGATTTCCGTTTTCTGTGTTTCTGTGGGCCGAACGCCCAGGTCGGTCAGCGAGTTTCTCTGTGTGGAATGACGAATTCCTCTCGTCTGAATTCTAAAAAGATAACTTTGCCTGGTGCTGCAGCTGCGAACGTCTGGCGCCAAGCGACCCAATCCTGGCCGTGGCGTAGCTGAGGGAGGAGTGGGGGAGAGGGGAAAAGGGGGAAGAGCAGAGCCTTGGTGAAAAGTCCCGAGAGCTGCAAGAGGGGAAGTAACGGCGGCTCCTCCCGGCTTCGGCCCCTTTAAGTGCTTCACTGACTCAGCTAAGCTTCCCCCTCAGGTCGCGTTTTTTATGAATGAAAAACGTCCTTACATTCATTATATAAACAAGCCAATGCTGATTGGCCAATGGCCCCCGGTGCATAAATTATGTAAAACAGACCCCTGAGGGGGTGGAGAAAGACCTATCGTGGGCCAATAGGAGGTGGAGTTGGTGGGGCGGCTCCGCAGGATTTGCCCGAAGACAGGGTAAACAAGAAGTGATGGACAGCCGCGGGAACGGCCTCAGGCCAATGGGAAAGAGTCTGGGTTAGGGCCGCGGGCCAATGGCAGCGGGCGGAGCAGGGGGCTGCTGGGGGCCGGGCCAGCGCTCCAGCCTGGTTGGCAGCTGCCGCGCAGAGTCCAGCCGCTGGTGTACTGAGCGGTTCACCGTCTCCGGAGCGGCTCGACCCAGTCATTCGCCTAGGCGCCCAGGCCCGGTGCGCGCGTGCGTGAGCGCGCCTGCGCCGCCGGGACCGCTGCAAGGGGCAGAGAGCAGCATCCTCAGGTGAGTGGGCGTTGAGGGGGCAAAGGGGCATCACAAGGTGTGTCCTGCAACGGGTCCGAAAGGCCCAGACGGCGAGAGTTCACTGGCTGATTCAGAATCCTAAAGTCAGGGTGCACATCTGGGGTGAACCCCGGGGGCTGACTGGCCCCTCCCCCCAGCGTCCCGGTCCGGTCCGGTTCGGTTCCTGGGAGGCATCGGGCGGGGGCGGCTAACGGTTCCGGAGCGCGAGCCGAGCGGGTTTCCGCACATCGCGGGGGAGGCCCGCCCGAGCGCTAGGTGCGGGTGCGGGGCTCAGGATCGAGGTGGGGGAACGCGGAGTTGCGGGGCTTTACTGTCTCTGGAGATCTGGGAGCCCTGAGGGACTTGGAGGCTCGCGAGAAGAGACGCTTGGCGGAGCTTTGCAGTTAGGAGGAGGGGGCGGGAAGCAGCTTGAGGCTGAATGTTTGAGAGGTGCTCCCCCCACCCCCCGCAACACCAAAAAACCAAGAAGGGTTAAATGACATAGGCATGTGCAGCCTGCGGGTTTGGGGGTCGGCCAGGAACTTATGCAGCTCTTGCAAGTTTCAGATTTTGGAAAATAGACACCCAGTCCCCCACTCCAATTCTTAGCAGGGTAAGGGCACCGGGTTCCGCGGCGACTCTTGAGAAAATCCAGGAGCGCCAGAACTGCGGCCTGGGGATGGTAGAAAGAAACACAGTGCGGAGCGGGGAAGGAGAGATGCTGGAGCCTCGCGGTGGATTGGGGGTCCGGCTGCATTTTCAGAGGGAGCGGGGAACCGAACTCCTGGTGGAGGATGGGGTGCGGAGGCGAGATGTTTTGGGTTGGAGGGGGTAAATTGGAGGCGGTGGGTAGCACACGGCGCCGCACCTCGTTTTTATGAATGTGGGTGACTTTATGAATGAAGCGGGTTTCTTTAGTTGGCTCGCTGCTCCCTGCGGCTTTTTTTTTTTTTCTTCCCTTTCCCTTTTTGTGAATGAAGCATCGAGCTTTCTTCCTAAAACGCTGGGGTGAGGGGCCTGCGTTGGAGGCTGGGCGTGCGTTGGGAGTGGGGGCGGGGGCGCAGTTGAAGGAGTTTTCATGAATGGGGAAGGCTGGGAATTGGGTGGAAGTGTGTCTTGTTTTGTGAATGGGGCCCAGCGCTAGGGATCCAGTTACAGTCTCTACCTGATGTGGCGGCCGCGGCTCGCTTTCCCATTCATAAAACCAGGCCCGCTGCGCGCCACCGGGGAGGGGCCTCCATCGAGCCGCTGCGCTGTGTTGAAGTTTTCCTGGGGGCACCCGGGAGGGGGGGTGCACAAAGGAAGTGGTTTAAACTCCTGGATGAACTCGAGCCTTCCCTTCAGGCTTTAAAAAATACTTTGAACACAATGTTTCTAGTCCTTGAACTCTGAGGGCTGCTTTAGATCCTCCGTGCTCCTTTGGATTCGTTTATGGCAGTTTCTTTTATTAAAATATTAAAAGAAAATTTTTTTTCTTAGGGAGAAGTATTTCATCATGAAACTCTGAAAATATCTCCTCACCCCCCTCCCTGCTTTTCTCTTCGTTGTCTCCCTTCTCTGATAGACATTTACAGAATTCCTAAGGCCACGACTTAATCAGACAGATTTTCGAAGGCGTCAGAGAACTCTTTTTCATGCCCTTCAACTCAATGCTAAGATTTCTTAGATTTGCTGTACGGATTGGTGACATTTGAGAGAGGCTTTATTCTGAACGTTTTTGCGCTGTTAGGAAAGCAAGCAGGCAGGATGGCGGCAGTCTTTTTCTAGAAGTTATGAACTGTACTGTTATGCTCCTTTCTTTCCTTTGACTTTGAAAATATCTGATTACTCTGGCCAAGTGCTGAGAAGGCTGGCTGTGAAGAGTTTTCTTGTATCCTGCTCACTTGTGAAAATTTGATAGGTTCCACATTGTGAAAACAAATTGGATGGATTTGCCCATTGGGAAAAAAAAAGTTCCCCACTTAAAATTTATATGCAAGTTAAAGAAATTATTCATTAAGCATTGCTTAGGTCTGGGGTGAGTGAAATTAATGTTTTCCACCTTTATGTTTACCTAACTGCATTTTTATTTGGAGAATAAAATAAAGTTGGAAATGGTACCTTCGTAATATTGTTACTTTATTTTTCACAAATTAGGAAACATTCTCTCATCTTGCATTTGACCTCAATCTTTCCCCCCAGCCCCAACACATACCAGGAATGAAAAGAGTTTAATGCTGGGGGTGGGTGGGTGGAAAATGTCTTGGAAATCTGACCTTACTATAAGAAAATAAAATTTAAATTATAATTCATTTTTTAAAGGTCTTTGGTAAAAATATGTTTAAAATATGTACAGTGAAGTTGTTTATCAATTTCTTTTCATGGATATTTTATTCTTTTAGAAGTTGGAGATACCACAGGTATCTCTATAAGTTGCCATGGAGATATTTGTGACATTACAGACATACACCTGTTTGGACAGAAGGTTTAGGTTTTAAATATAAAGAGTTGTGTCTGAAGATAAGTATATTTCTGATCAGTTTTTTCTTTGGAATTATACATAGTGTTTTTTACCACTGACCTATAAAATACTTTTAGAAACACCATGTGTGTCAGATTCTTAATTGCCAATACTTTGGAGTACTTAAACCCAGTTTCTCTACTTCCTGTCACTGTATTTTTAAAACCCTACTACAAATGCTCTGGAGTATCTTCTATATCAGAGAATCAAGAAATCACCTTTTAATGATGAAAATAAGGTTTTTGGTTTTGGGGGAGTTTTGTTTGTTTGTTTGTTTGTTTTTTTTTTGGTTTAGTTTTTTTTTTTTTTTCTTGGTAGAGGAAAAGGAGTACCAAGTCTATAATCTTAATGATAAAAGAAAGACAGACAGACAATAATGACTGGGTAAATGGATTTGGCACTGAGTACATTGTGAACCTTTGATACCATTAATCAAGTTCAAAGTTGGTCTGAAAGCTTACACTTTGAGTGGGCTTTTAAGTACTTCAGAGAAGGGTAGTGATTTTGTACAACCCTAAAGAAAGGGCAGTATAAAATTGCTTCATTGCCCCCCGCCCCCGAGTTAAAATCTCCCAAATTCATATTACAGGAGGATCTCTTTTCCCCCAGAAATTACTCAATGCTGAAACCTTTCAAAGTGATATTAGAGAAGTTGGAAGCACCATGGATGGGTTTTATGATCAGCAAGTCCCTTTTATGGTCCCAGGGGTAAGTTTATGTGGCTTTTGGTTTGTTTTGTCCTCCCTCTTCAGTGAGTCGTCTTCTCATTTGTTAGTGGGTCAGTTCCCTTTGGGCCTCTTTACTATACTTCAATCTTGTCTGTTGGCCTCTTTCAGAAATCTCGATCAGAGGAATGTCGAGGGCGGCCTGTGATTGACAGAAAGAGGAAGTTTTTGGACACAGATCTGGCTCATGATTCTGAAGGTAGTGTAGCTTTCCCCTCCTCTGTTTTGTCTTCCTCACATCACTCCCAGTGATAGCAGCATGTAGACTCTTCCCCTCTTCTCCCTTGCAGAAGTAATAGCCTCATTCTGGGGTCTTCTGTTTTTAATTCCAGAGTTGTTTCAGGATCTCAGTCAACTTCAAGAGGCTTGGTTAGCTGAAGGCAAGTTTCTTGGCTGTCCTATTTTCCATATAAAACATTTTACTGTGCCTTTTAATAAAACTTAAAGATCTAAAATAAAAATCTCTTTTTCAGCACAAGTTCCTGATGATGAACAATTTGTCCCAGATTTTCAGTCTGATAACTGTAAGTACCTTTCTGGTGAAGACACATTTGTTCTGAAATTGGTTGGTTTGGGATCATCAATGTCTAGAATATTCTTTTCAGCCATACCAAGCTAATTTGGACAGTGGTATGCATGTAGTTTCTTTTAATAACTCAAGACTAAACCTGAAACTTTTTGTTCCATTTCTTATTGAAATTATTTCTGAAATGTTTCTACTCTATTGCAGGCAAGATTTACTGAACATAATTTCATCCTAAATTTGTTTTTTCTGCGGGGAGGGGCAGGGAGAGCATACTGGGGGTTGAACTTGAGAGCTTGCATATGTTAGGCAGACATTCTACTATTACATTACCAGTGCCCCCACACCTTCCCCCCGCCCCAGTACTGGGGATTGAACTTAGGGGCACTGTTAACCCTAAGCTACATCCTCAACTCTTTTATTTTTTATTTTTTGAGACAGGGTCTCACCAGTCATGCCCTGACTGGCCTCAAATTTGCAATCCTCCTGAGTAACTGGAATTACAGGCATATGCTACTGTGCCTGGCCTAAATTTCTTTTTACTTTTAAGAATATTGCAAAGGGGCTGGGGATGTGGCTCAAGTGGTAGCGTGCTCGCCTGGCATGCATGCGGCCCGGGTTCGATCCCCAGCACCACATACCAACAAAGATGTTGTGTCCGCCGAGAACTAAAAAAAAAAACTAAAAAATAAATATTAAAAATTCTCTCTCTCTATCTCTCTCTCTCTCTCTCTCTCTCTCTCTTAAAAAAAAAAAAGCTGCCTTCTGCTTTAAAAAAAAAAAAAAGAATATTGCAAAGCTCTGATCTCAAAATTGTAAATTAACTGACATATAAGATGCTGGGCCAAACAATTATTAATCATCCGAGTTCTTATAGCTTTTTTTTTTTTTAATACATTAAGCCTTTGATACAAATGATGAATCTGGATATTTTTTTTCTTTTAAAGAGGCAGCAGATAGTTAATGGGAAATTCCAGTTAATTGTGGTTTCACTCAACATGTTAATTTTGTTTCTGCTAAGCTATCAGAGGGTGTCACAGAGTGACCTGATTTTATTTTTCTTGCAGTTGCTGTGCCTTTACTGTTCATATAAGAGTAAAACCTTTTTATTAAAATGGTCATTAAGTGCTCATTACTTGAGATAATAAGATGCAGCTTGTGGCTCCAAAGATGGCTTTAGGTGCTGACAGGAGCACGGTTGATTTTGACCTGAAGTGGGGGGGGGGGCTGTCTTCAACAGGTTTGGGAGCTTTTATGGTCCAGGCAGAGCTATCAAGGACAAAGCTGGCTGATGAAATTTGAGCAGCACAGGGCTGCTCTAGAGAACATTAGTCACTGGCGAATGAGCAGGTTTAAGAGAGGCCTGGAGAAAATGCTGTCTCTCTTGAGAGTTGCATCATAGAAAAATTCATGTCTCTTAGTCATAGTTTATAATAGCAAGCACCTGAGCCAGGCAAGGATTCAATTTCTCATTTTGCACCAAGATTTTTCCCACCTTTTTAAATCTGTGTGCGCGCGTGTGCGTGTGTGTGTGCGCGCGCGTGTGCGTGTGTGCGTGCGTGCGTGTAAAAATGCCACTGGGAGAGAGGGTATCTTTGAATCTAAGTAAAAGCTGGGTATTCTAAATCTATTAAATGAAAGAACAGAGGTACCAGCTAAACATTCTTTAATGATAGGCCTTATGTCCAAGGCACAATGCCATGAAACTTTAAAAGGAATAGACTAACACAGAGATGCATGGTTACCTTAGCTTTGTCGTAGCTTGCTGTGGATGTTTTCTATATGAAAGGAAATGCTTATTAATTATTGCCCTTTGATTGCTTTCAAGTGATTGAGAAGCTTGCCACTGAAAGGCTAAATAAAGATAATTCAAATTTTTTTTTTTTTGTGTGTGTGTGTGAGAGAGAGAGAGAGAGAGAGAGAGAGAGAGAGAGAGAGCAAAATGAAAGACAGAATTTGTAATCTAACTTTGTTCTGTGTTGACAATTTGGCCCAGCCTTTCCATTTCTTGCTCAGAGCAACATAAACTAGAGTCTGTTTGGGAGGTGGCTTTCTTGGCAGAGGTTCTTTGAAACATTTTTATGACACTTTTGTTTGTTTCTCTGTAACCCAAAAGAGTTAAAAGGGAGGTGATTGCCTGTGCTGAAGCAAAGGTCTGTTCATAAGAGAAAGATGTCAGCAAATAAGATTTGTATTTGAAAAGATATTTATCTGGAAGAACAAGCTAAAGCAAAGAAATCAATAAATGTGTTTTGGTTCCTTAGAAATAATTCCTGCTTAGTGAATAGAATGTGCTAAGTTCAGTAATTAAAATACCATACCTTAAATGGAGGTGCTTTGGGAGATGTCCCTGATTACCAAGTGTGAGTTTTTTTACTTTGCTTTTTGCTTTAAATGCTTAAAATTGAGTTTTTCTATATTTTAAGGATAAAATTGCAGCCTAGAAAAGCCTCCTATAGCTCTTTCCCCCTCTAACTCTTATTTCTTGACATGGAGCTTAGGGAAGGATAGATTTAAATAGGTTTACTTGTTGAGAGGTTGGGCAAGAGCGCCATTATGGGGCAGTGTGGCCTTGAGCTGTTCATTCAGGCTGATCTATTTGTGGTTCAGACTGACATGGAGCCCCAGAAGAACTGCCAGAGTCCACAGCTGGGCAGGGCAGAGCAGAGAACCCTTACTTCTTTGGGAAGACTTTCCACAGCCTTGTGTTGGAGGCCTCCATTCTAGTTATCTCTGGAAGAGGCCATGATTATTCCAAGGGAGGGAAAGAAACGTATTCAAATTTAATGAAGTCTTAGGAGTTAGTTTGAATCACCCAATCAATGAATTGTAAACCACACTTATAATTGCCAGGAAGAGCAAACCTTTTTTCCCACAGTATCAGAAACATTTGTAATAAATGTTCTTACCAGTAACCACTGATAATGTCAGCTTATCCTGTTAAAATGATTTGATTTAATTTTCCGGTATGCATGAGAGTGTGTGTAAGTATTAAGAAAAAACTGCTAAGTAATGTGAGTAATTATTTTTTTTATTTTGGGATATCAGTTTTGAGGATTATGACTCTTTTGGGGGGGATAAACCCTTAAGTTTAACTTCTAAAGAGATTCTGTTTTCTAAGTTTTTCAGATTTGGGTTCCCTGCCCATAGATATCCATCCCTGGGTTATATGAATAAATGAAACTATTGTAAGTCTTATGGAAATGTCCAATTTACTTCTAGCTATGCAGACATTAATGAAGTATCTCTTACTACAAATTCCTAAAAGTCAAATTCAAGGAAGGAGAAAGTGTGACTTATGGACTATAAGCGTTCTACCAGTACCTTCCATTGTCCCTTGGTCCTGAGAAGTAACCCTAAAAATCCTAGACTGTTTGAGCTGGAAGTCCCTTGTAGAGATCATCTTGTCTCACCCCTTCATTTTACAGAAGAGATAATATAATGTCCAAATAGCTGAAGAGACTGACCATTGGTTTGGCGGCAAATAGGTTTAGGTGAAATGAGAAGGAAAAAAAAAATCTACAATAACATCTTTTAAGAAACTCTCACAGAGCTGCAGAATCAGGCTATGGGCAGGCTCAATGGATTCAAAACCCTGTCTCATCATTTCAGATACCTGGAGGTGACTCTCAGGAGAAAGCCTTAGGGAGATTGCCAGCCATTTAGTCCATCACCTCAATTCTCTTCTGTAATCCCAAGAAAGCTATTACATCTAGTGCTTCAAGTTTTTCCATTTAGGATTTGGAAGAGAGCAAGAAATTATAAAACAGAAAAATTATTAAAACTGATATTTCCTTAAAGACATATTAATGTGTATATACATATTTTATGTGTTTATAAATCACTGCACGTATGTGTATCTATATAAATGAATGTGTAGCTAAATACGTACATTATCATATAGACTACAAAACCAGGGAATCTGGGTCAGTATATCCATATATACACATCTTTACTACACATTTTTACAGAATTAACAAATAAAAGTCATAGATAAGATTGGTTCTCAAAAGCTCTTCAATGTGGGGGTGGAGTACATGTTACATTCTTTTTTTTCTGAACTGACTACTTGGGTACTTACGGGAGTAATACTAGATTTTGGTATATATAAATAGCAGTTTTTAAAAATGCAGACTTCAGGGCTGGGGCTGTAGCTTAGTGGCAGAGCACTTGCCTTGCACGTATGAGACACTAGGTTCAATCCTCAGTGCCACATAAAAATAAATAAAACTACAAAAATAATTTAAAAACATGCAGAACTTAATTTCTTATTTTTTAAAATATCTCTCATTTGTTTCAGTGATGGTATTGTGAATACCACCATCAGGATCTTGAGTAACAAAAATATTTAATACTGAGGAAAGAGCATGATAAAATCTTATTTTAAAATCATAGCTACAATTTAAAGGTTTGTTCTAAAATTCAAATGACCCCATTTTCCCCTTGAAGTGTCCTTTTTAGACCTGTGTTTCAAAAAGAATGGAACTACTGAAGGAAGTACAAGTAATTTCCTAAGGACTGACTAATTAACTGATAAGATCAACTTTTCATAAATACATTGCAGTAGATGGCTGGGGAAATAGGATTAATTGTTATGACAGCCCTTGAGCCTAAAACACATTGATCTTAATCCTGTGTCACTGTGAGATTATTCTGCTGAAAAAAAATTTCTTTTTCTTTTAACATGGGAAGCAGATATAGTAGAAATAATCAGTTCCTTTCTTTTGGGCAAGGCACATCTTTCTGACCCTGATGGGGTGTAGAAAGCTTCCACGTTTACTTGCTCTGAGGTCTAGGGCCATTTCCATTTGAAAGGATCCTCCTAAACTCTTTAGCATTGTTTGGAAGATAAGAAAGAGAACTGTAGGCACTTCACAAAGGAGAGGCATAAGAAAGTCAAGGCTATTGGTTTATACTTTTTAGGAGCAAGTGGTTCTGTAGGTAGGGAGAAGGAAGAAAAGAATGCTGAAGAAAGCATAAGGAAAAGCATGGTCCAATTTTACAGAGTGACTTTCAATGTCTTTGTTAGGCAGCCCCACTACCTACCCACTACTTGTCTCTGGAGAGGTTGCTAAATGATCTGAAATCCTTCCTGTTTTGATAGCCTCTAACTCTCAAGGACTCAAGACCTAAAGTACCCATTGACCTAAAAGAGCCTAAGTTTAACAAAGTCTGCTTTTTTCTAACTTTGATTCAGTTAGGCTTATTTAAAACAAAACCAGGTAGCCTTTTCAGTCCTTTATATTTCATGAGGAGACTTGAGGAGATAATCTCTGTCTTCCAGGCAGATCACCTGTGTAGGTTCCAGAAGCAACAAGATCCTGACATCTATCAAGAAGCCCCCAATCACTCGGGCCAGGGTTGTAGCTCTCTGATAGAGCATTTGCCTAGCATGTGTGAGGCACTGGGTTCGATCCTCAGCACTACATTAAAAAATAAATTAATTAATTAAAGGTATTGTATCCATCTACAACTTAATTTTTTTTTTAAAGCCACTGTCCATTCCTTTCTCCTTTAATAGCCTTAAATTTTACAAGATTAAGACATAGGTAGCTGATAAAGCCAAAAATTTGTATTGTCTGCCATTTCTACTACCTAAGAGTAGTATTGTGACTTCAGTTACTTGGAGTGGGATAGGTTTGGGTGCCTGATTCTTTGCCTAGAGACTGTTTCCTCCAATGTTTCGTGGGTTTTAATGATGGTAAAGCATATCCAGTCTCAGAGACTGACGGCCCCCTCTCAGGCATACGGCTGCCCTTGAGGCAGCTTGGGCCCCATCTGTGCCCTGGCACACAGTGCTTCTCTACTTGGATTCCAAGGAGCTCAGAGTCTTGTCATGTTGCAGCTCCCAGCTCTTGGATGAGTGCCAGGCATGCTGGTGCCATTACCGGATTAGGTTGCTTTTTTAAAAATTCATTTTGTGAACTCATCAAACTCATTTAACAGAGGCTTTGGTCGTCAGTTTCTATCATTGTCCTATTCCTCTAGGCTCTGCTAAAAGGAGTGGTGAGATACTAGGCTCCTAGTTGTGTGTGTGCGCATAAATCATATTATAATGTGTGTGCACCTTTGGGCCTGCTGGGGGAGATGAAATGGACTAGCAACTCAGATGTTAAAGGGAGAAGAGCCCCATGTGAAAGGAACCTGCCTAGCAAATAAAGGAGATTTCCCTGATTAGAAGGAACAAGTGTATAAGGAAATTTGCAGCAGAGGATGAAAGATTCCAAGAAGGAAGCTTAAATCTAGGTTTTAAAAAGCCAGGAATTTGAGTTTGGGCTCCTGAACCACCAAGGCATGGAGTGGGGATTGTAGTCAGAAAGACCTCAGAGGAATAGGGGCAGGCAGTGGAAAGATATAAACATCAGACATTTGAAAAACAGCCAAATGTGCTAAGAAAAAAAAAAAAAAGAAAGAAAAAGAAAGACACAATCTGTGAACTCAGTTATCTCCTGGATTTGATTTTCATAAAGAAATATGCTTTTCCTTGAAATAAAATGTGGTTGTCAAACCGGCTCCATCAGCTCTCCCTAGGGGCAGTTATTAAAGGTTTGGAAAAAAATCTCTAAGAAACCAAACCAGTTTTTGCCTTTGTACTTTTGGAAATCTTGGAGTAAATTTCACCGTCCAATCCCAGACTTGCACATTCTTCCCTTTTAATGTCTCCTGGGCATTCAAAGGGTGTTCCAAACCCTTCCAAACCATGCCAAAGCCAAGAAAAGGCACTGTGAAACTGTCCTAATAGGGAGCTCACAGCCCCCTTCTCTGCAGCCAGAGAATCTGTGTCTCCAGAATCCCTCTCCCCTGGGAGGAAGCCAGGTGGCTCCCAGTGTAGCTACTGGCAATGAATGGGAAAGAAAGTCTAGAGAGGCAGGCTTCCAGAGAGAGAGAGCTGTCTCTTAATGCAAACCAGCTCGCCCAGGGGCAGGAGAAATACCAGTGAACTCTGTTTTTCTCAGCTGGAAGCTACACTCCGATTCTGAACTGAACTGCTTCTGAACTGGGCTGCGTATGATAGTTTTTTTTTTTTTTTTTTGCCTTTCCCCTTTTGCCAGAGGGCACTTCCCTGACCTCACTTATAGCAGATTTGCACACCCTTGCAGATTTCAGCAACAGTCTTGGCTGTTTAGATCCTAGGGAGGGTGCAAAGCTGGCAGGCGCCCCTGCAGGGTCTGAATTTCTTACATAAACAGAGCACACTGGGCGAGCAAGCGTCCCTGCCGCGACAGCTGGGCGCTGGGCACTGTTAGGTCTGCCCTAGCTAGCTGAGCTGCAGACTCCCCCTTTTGCCTGAATGGAGCATTCCAAATTGGTTGTGAATGGAGGGCGGGGCTCACTTGCAGACTTTTCAATGAATAACCAGACCCCATTGTGCAGCCTGTGGAAAAACAACCAACTCAAACAACACTGGGACTGTTAGAAATATGCTTGTGATTGGCAGCTTGGAGAGCCTCCAAAATTAGTTTCCTTTGGCTTCCCTGCTGCTCCCTGTTCTCCAAGCCTGGGCTTAAAGGAGTTTGAGTTTTCTTTTAAGTGCTGTCTTTAACCCTCAAGCTGCCTGGCTGATGGGGCTGCATTTACAGGGAAGGGCCGCCTCTAGGCCAGGAGTCCTCTCCCTATTGGCCCCATCTTGTCTCCCTTTTTAGACTAGCTATCTAAAGGGCAGGATAATAGAGGTAGCTTCCCCTGGAGAGAGGTGTTGAGACTTGATCTGAGGATATTATCCTTTTATCTCCTTCCCTAGAGTTGTGGCTTTAACTCCCCACAGAAGATTCCTGCCTGCCCTTGGGCTCTGACCTCCATTGCTCTTCACTCCAGGCCTGAAGAACTTTCCACACATGGATATTTCTTGATTAGGTTTATTTTTTAATTTTTATTAATTTATTGTGTGTGTGGTACTGGGGATCCACATCTCCAGTCCTTTTTATTTTGTTTAGAGACAGGGTCTTGCTGAGTTGTTGAGGCTGGCCTCAAGCTTATGATCCCTCTGCTTCAGCCTCCCCAGTTGCTGGGATTACAGGCATGTGCCACTGTGCCCAACTTCTTAAGATTTTAACACTGGATTGACAAAGCTGTAATTATCCCTTGGCCGCCTTTCCTGTTTAATTTCCCACTGTGGATGGATAAATGTCATTTTATAAAAACGCAAACTCTGGTATTCAGCTGTTGGGGAATCTCACTATGGCTGCAACCCTTGCACTGGGCACTAATCAAATACTTTGCCTCCCAAAATGAGCAGAAGTACCAGAAAGAACCCAGCCTCTGATCAAGCCCCAAACCAGAGTGACCTCTCCTCACACTGGAACCAGGCCAGGTTCTAGGGCTACACACACCTCAGCAGTGTCCACCATTAAACATCCTTCAGGGTGGGCATGGTTATGCCTGTAATCCCAGCAATTCAAGGAGGCTGAGGCAGAAGGATCACAAGTTCAAAACCAGCCTCAGCAACTTAGTGAGGCCCTAAGCAACTTAGCGAGACCCTGTCTATAAATAAAATATAAAAAAGCATTGGCAATGTGGCTCAGTGGTTAAGCACCTCTGGGTTCAGTCCTTAGTATCAAAAAAAAAAAAAAAAAAATCCTTCAGCTAGCTAATACCCACAAAGGGCTGGGTGGGCTAGCCCAGGGCTATGTGATAAGGATCAAAAGAACAGTCAGTTAAAAAGCAAAACAAAACTTAATAGTAATGATTCCATGCTTTTTCCTCAGGATTTTATGGATCCCTTTTTAGTACTTACTCTACATCTTCACAATAATAATACTGCCATTTGCACTTGTGTTTTGTCATAAGGTTTTTTTCCCTGAAAGATTCCCTTTGCTGTAAATTGATCTTGTAAGCATGCTTTCCCTTCCTTATTGAAAAACAAACAAACAAACAGGCCTGGGCAGATTGTCCTTTGTGAGAGAGTTTGAAATGTGTCAGGAGGTGACCCTAGATACTGGTTGTGCAGGATGGTGCTGATAGGGGGCTTCTCCACTGGAGCTGAGGGGAACTTGGCTTACATAAACACTTTTTAGCTGAGTGCTTGGAAATGCTTTGTAATGGCCTGAAAGAGCACTTGACAAGGATGTTTTATACTTTCCCATAAAAAAAAACACTTAGAATGGAAGAGGGGGATGTCTCTTGCCCATGGTCACCCTTAGTGAAGACCAGATCCAGAGCTCACTCCAAGTTTCCTAATCTGCGTTTTAATAGAGAAAAACTGAATGAAGGTGACTGCACTGTGCTGAGGAATATCTTGAGCAAGAAAGTTTCTGTGTCTCCTCAATTCTCTCTTCTTTTCTTCCTTTCCTGACCAGCCATAGAATTTTATTTCTTGAGAAAAGCACGTAGGGCCTAACATATTCTGTATCTTGATGAATATTAAATTTAGTCCCTGCTTCCAATCTCCATTTGTTGAAATAGGGAAAAAATGTTTCTAAGGCTTCAAGTGTCTCCAAAAGCAGAGAGGCCCTATGATATGTTTATATCCAACTCAGCTACAGCAACCAGCTCTGCACAGTCAATACCTAGGAAATGTATTTTGCACGTGACTACATTCTCTCTTCTCTCTTCCAATACATCTTCCAATAGGCCTAATACCCGCCTCTTCACTAGTAGGAAAGTAACTCTTTGAATCTCGAAACCTGAATTCTAAGAGTCCTTGGGATGACATTAGGAAAAAAATATGCTATTTCTTATTTTTTTTAATATTTATTTTTTTAGATGTAGATGGACTCAACACAATGCCTTTATTTTTTTTATGTGGTACTGAGGATCGAACCTGGGTCCCGCCCGTGCTAGATGAGCGCTCTATCACTGAGCCACAATCCCAGCCCCTATTTCTTATTTTCTGGTTTTTTTTTTTTTTTTTGAATGCTTACATTAGTCAGGTGCTCTTTGGCTTCATTTAAACTTTGTGCAGCTGATACTTAATGCTTCCAGTAAGACTGCATGTGCTAGAGAACAAGGCACAGTCCAGGCACCCTGTTCACTTTCTTAGTTTCTGCTAGTAGGAGGAGGGCTGTGGACAGAAGGGAATGGTTTTGGAAGGAGAAGCTGATTCCTCTAGGGTTTGGATTTTCTCCTGTCAGATTTTAAGGATGAATTTTAAATTTGAAGTTGAAGATAAGATTTTCCACAGGGTTTAAATGCTATTTCAAATACTGTTATATTTCATTTTAGTGCCAGTTTAGAAGAGAATTGTATAAATTGGGAGTAAGTGTAGAAAGGATGATAAAGCTTAAGGTTTGGTTTCGCTCCTTCCTTTTTCCTTTCAGGAAAAATGCCCTGTTACCCTTAATGTAGGTGGTGTGTTCCACCCGAGCAGCCCTTCCTGGTCCGCCATAGCAGGGCTGGAGTGGGAAGACTAGGGCTCTCCTCAGACCTCTTTCTCAGGATTGAAAATGAAACAGTTGCCTATGGTTGGTAAATGTTACTATTAAAACTCTTTGAACAGCCATCCAAGGAAAAGTAGTAAGCTGGTCTGAGGATGCTCAGATCCTCCTTTTGGTGTAATCAGGTCAGTCAGTCACATTTTTTTTCCTGTCAATGTCATATGCACAAAAGTAACCAACACCCCAGATGGAAGCAACTCTGTGGCTGATTCTAAATCCCCAGCCCACTACAGTGGAAGGGGGTAGTGCATCAGAAGTGGGGATGGGAGGGAGTTCCTTATTTTTATCTTGGTTTTTTTTTTTCTTTTTTTTCATTTAGATCTATCCATGTGGACACGCCATTTACTAAAACTGTTAAATACTTTGGTTTCTCCAAGGCCCACAAGTTCTGGGATGTGATTCTTAATTAGAAATAATCATTCTGCGTACACACACACACACACACACACACACACACAAAATTTTCTTGTGGAAGAGCTCCATCCATATCTATTGACACATGAGCCCTATCTTAATCAAAGTTGGCCCTGTTCTTTTCTAAGCTCCTTCTCTTTAATTTCTTATATTCAAGCTCTCTTGAGTTCCCATTCTTAGAATTCTAAAGCAACAATTCTAAATTGTTAGGATTGTTAGGACATGTGTCCTCGGAAGGAAAGAGGCTGCATAGATCCAAGTTGTCTCAAGTACAATGCTGTTGGAAAGAGTATGAACTTCAAGTAAACCCCAAAGTAGTTCATCTAGGTAAAAAAAAAAAAAAAAAAAAAAGTCTCTGCTACTGTTGGCATTCAGTTTTCTTCCTTACTGGATAACAGCTTTTCTGTTTGGAAATGACTATTTAAAAGATGCAGTTTGTACCAAGAAGGAGAGAGCACTTCAGTGCTAGACAATCATTCTTACCCACAGTTTACCATCTGTGAGTCAGGACATTCCTGATTTAGTACATATGTACAAAGTGGGCTCTTCTTACTTCCATGACCACTTCTTTGGGAGGAGGGAAGAAAGAGCATTAACACAAAGAATGTCTTTCCTTCTGTTTAGCCAGAGTTAGAATAGAAGCCTTTGAAAATCACCTGCGTCTTTCTTGTTAGTATGGACAGAGGTGAAGAAAGGACAAAGCCAGTGTCTCAAAATCCTCCTAGCAACCCGCCTTCCTAGCGGATGCCCAAGAACATGCCAGCATTTCTACTCTGACAAACTTGATACTGGAACATATGTCACCCTCATGGCTCTTTTGTTCTGAAGACGGGCAGTAGACCAGTCTGTGCGTCTCTGTGCAGAACCCATTACCCTGAGCTCTTCCCTGGGCCCTCTGAACCTTTAGAAGGTGGAAATGGCTTCTAGCCTTGTGCATTGGGAGGGGTAGACAGCTTTGAGGAGCCCTTTTGCTCTTCCTAGCCAAGCTTCCCTTCCCCATTTGTCCCACTGTCTATCTTTTAGGGCCTGAGTGTCATTCTTAACCTGGGTCACATTTCTTATCTCTGGAGAGAAATAAAAAGGTAGTAACTAGGGAGACTGAGGCAGGAGGATTGCAAGTTTGAGGCTAGCCTCAGTCACTTAGCGAGGCCCTAAGCAACTGAGTAAGATCCTGGCTTAAAATAAAAATTAAAAGGGCTGGAGATGTAGCATAGTGGTAAAGTACCCTGGGTTCAATACCTCTCGCCCCCCCCCAAGAAAAAGGTGGGGCGTGGGGAGAGAAGGAGAAAGGGGAATTACTGGGGACTGAAGTAGAGCAAATTATATTCTGTGCTTGTTTGGTTATGTCGAAATGAACCCCAGTCATGTATAACTATAATGAAAACTCATTTTAATAAATGATGGGGGAAGTCTTGAAGTCCCCTGGAGTTTGAAGTGCCCCCCACATTTTTCCCTGGTCAGCCCGAGTAGTACTGTCCACCTGTTTGGTTGTAGTTGTAAATAACTCAGTGACATCTTAAGCGGACTTTCATGGGGAAAATTGGGGGTGTCATCTTCAGAGTTGGTGATGTGATTGTGAGGTATCGTGTGCTCCAGAGCTAACTGCTACTGTTGCTTGAAGAGGCCATGAGAAATGGTGGAGGGGAAGGAGGGAATTTCTTGCTGGATCCTTGAGCTGGGCCAGCAGAAGCAACTCTCCCAACTGCCTTCCCTCCCCCCATGTTAAATGACATCACTAGATAATGTCGACACCATAGTTCAAATAATATGATTCTAACAGTTTGGAATGCCTCTGACAGTTAGAAATCCAGAAATCCCCTTCCTGCAGAGTACATGTCCCTGTCAAGTCAATCCCTCTTCCCACAAAGAAGTTGATCTGCCTTTGTGATTGCAAAGCCACCATTTTCATCTCTTCCTGCTGTGATTCCAGCCAGAAAGGCTTTGTGTGAGGGTCTAATGGAAGCTAGGACCTGGGGCCCCTGAGGCTTGAATTGCTGATGTGCTTTGGCATCTTCAGAGCTGAGTTTTTCTGTAGTTGAATCTATCTTGCATCTCATATAGTTCACATTCCAAGGAGCAATAAGGGCATAAAATACTGTCATGCTTTGGGGCTGGGGTTGTACCTTACCTCAACCTTACTGGTTGAGCGCTTGCCTTGCATGCGTGAAGCACTGGGATTGATCCTCCACGCCACACAAAAATAAATAAATAAAATAAAGATGTTGTGTCCATCTATTAAAAAAAAAAAGTACTATAGCACTGGCTTTATGCAAACCAAATTAGAAATGCCCCCACTCCTAAAACAAACATACACTCTGCAGCACCTTGTCATCAAAGAACAACTCAATATACTCCAGCATTTTCCCAGAGGAAGTGATATTCTACAAACCCAATACTTCATACATGTCACAATTTAGACCCATGGTGCTGTTATCGGCTGAACTCCACAGTGGAGATTAAGGGTGATCTGGGATAAACTGGGGAGGGGAGAGAGGCTTACAGAGCATGGCTTCATGGACTTAACCTCTTCAGGTTAAATTGTCTAATTTTAAACCTAGGTGGGGGAAGTTTTATCACTAACTCTTAATTCCTCTAAACTGTGAGAAATTCATTCTCTCTCAGAGGGCTTCTTGAAAAATTAGTCCAGTTATTTTCTAAGCTCCTTTTCCTTCCCTTAATTTCTAAGTCCTACATTCAGGGACCTTGGGTTTCCATTGTCAGAATTCTAAAGTAATCTTCCAGTGTTCCTAACAACTGTGTGTTTCTGCCACCCCATTTATAAATCAAGAGTGGGTTCTCTGAAGACACAGTCTCTACACTGTCTTGCAAGCAAAGTGCTTAGCATTTTTTTAATAGTTCACTAGAGAAATTCCTGGGCTTTTTCCCCCCAAATACAGTTCTGGTTCTTGAATTTCCCAACACTTGGTATAAACCTCAACTGCTCTTTTTTTTTTTTTTTTATAAATTTGTTTTTTAAAGAGAGAGAGAGAGAGAGAGAGAGAGAGAGAGAGAATTATTAATATTTATTTTTTTAGTTCTCGGCGGACACAACATCTTTGTTAGTATGTGGTGCTGAGGATCGAACCTGGGCCGCCCGCATACCAGGCAAGCGTGCTACTGCTTGAGCCACATCCCCAGCCCCTCAACTGCTCTTAGATATAAGAGATGTCCCCTTACTTCACTTCTGTTCCCACTGTAGTAAGACTTGGCTCTGATTGCATGGGTTATCATTTCACTCTGGTATTCCCCATCTTTTTTTAATGTAGGGTCATTAAAACTTCAAAAACTTGAATCTTGATCTTAGTTTGATGCTATTCCTATACCAGTGTAACCCTAACTCGTTTTGTTGGATCTGTTCTTCCCCTTGCCCGTATCATGATATTAAGTTCAAAGCCTTTTTCCTGGAGCTGATTGTGTTACCCAAATTTCTGGGACTAAATTCTAACAATAGAGTGGGTTTTTTTTTTTTTTTTTTTTTTTGTCCACACACCAATTATCGAAGCCTTTTTTGCTGAGTGTAGTTTTTTTTCACGCTGCATAGGAGAAATCTGATTCCTGTAGCCAAATGTTCCAGGAACTAGCTCTATTGGTTCCTAATTTGGCTTGTGGGTTATTTATTGTACAGAAGGTGATATCGCCAAACAGAAAGGACTTTAACCTCATGGTTAAGCCTATATTCTGAGACCCCAAAATATACCATGAGGGTCAGTTCTTTTGGTCCTTGCTGAGAAACAGGACAAATTGGAAAAAATACCTGGAATAATTCACATCATAACCTCCTCCCACCGTAACTTCCTCCCTCCGCCATGGTTAATTATCAATCTAAAATCCTGAGTACTACAACTGTGCCAATCCTAAAGCAATTTTTCTCTATACCTACTGATTCCCTATCTCAGAGTAGAAACCTTATTTTCTTCATGTAGGACTTAGCCTAAGACAAATGCATCTGTTCTTGAAGTTTGGGATTGCAGAATGAACTTGCCCTGAAATCTCACGGGGTGTGTCTGCGTAGGTGTTGACTGTACCAAGTGTTTTATCGTGTCTCTCAGACATTGACTCCATCCCATACTCCTGCTGCCATCCTTGGTTCCTAAGGCATAAATGCACAAGGGATTCTCCAAGGCCAGCATGCTTTCTTCAGTACAATTTAGATCTTTAGCTCCATATCCCTTTCTGATTCCTCAGCCTGATAAGCTAGTTTGGGCCAGTCGGAGCCTCAGAACCTCTTGTGCCTTTCCTGCCAAGGGCCCAGCAGCAGAAGTCTTGGCCACCCAGTTCAAGTTCTGTTTGCTTGCCCTGGTCTTGGTCCTGTTCAGCCATTAGGGACAGAAATTGCCAAGCCAGCTGCTTGGGGGATGAGAATGAGGAAGAACCTCAAGAAAGAGACCTTGAATTCTTTTTAATTCTGCTAACCTTCACAGTTGGTGATAACTGTATTTTGCTCTCTTGAGGACGCTGGAGATAAAATCTAATGCATTGTCTAGCTTTTCTGGTAATGTTCTAACCTTGTGAATATATATTCACAAAGAATGAATTTTTTTTCCCCAAGAATGTTTTATGGCGTTGAGTTGGACATATGTTTTAGTTCCTGTTATATATCAGTAATATGTATATGGAATTACTGATGGGTGTTACTTTGGCAGGTCATTTTGTACTTAAGCAGTCTTTTTACTTAAGCAGTCAAGTCTTGGCAGCAGGAAATAGTCACAGTGGGAGCAGTGGCAGTTTTTGCCATGTCTAGGGTGTTTTCCTTGCCCTTTTAAGTGGGCCAAGGCCAACAAAATATTTGAGAACCACAGGCTTAGACTTTAGAGTATGACCAACATTTATCCTTGTGTAATTTTAGATTCCCAGGGTTGAATTATCCTTCCAATTTGGTAACAAGCCAAGGGTAGCTTTCTTCATGTGTGAATGCATGGGTTTGAAGTTCTTAACACTTCTGCTTTTGACATGTTAGTCAACCATAAAATAAAGGATTTTTCCCCCCTCTCAATGCTTTTTTTCCATTTCTTAGAGGAAATGGAATATAATATGTCTTATTGGATTTATTTTTAAGACAGATTCCTACATTTACTTCATTGATTTCTGTATATGTATCCTTTTTTTCCTTCTGAAATATTTGAAAGCAAGTTGCAGACATTATGGCATTTCACCCCCAAGTACTTTATGCACATCTGCAAAGATTAAGGACTTTCTTCCCTTTATCCTAAGAAAATTACATGTCATTTGGTGTAATACTCAGAATTCTCCAATTGTTCCCAACAGTCTTTTGTGACTAATATTGATATTGTTTCTTGTTTGTTTGTTTGTTTGTTTTACCTAAAATTGAATTAAGAATCACACATTGCATTTATTTTATTCCTCATATATCTTCTTTAATCTACAATAGTCTCCCAATTTTGCCCATATAACACTGACTTTTTAAGAGTACTGGCCAGTTATTTTATAGTTGTCAAGTTTTTTAGGATACATTTTAAAAGGATATATAGAAATGCAAATAGCACTCAGAAATGCTGATCTCAGGCCTGGAAATACAATAAATTGTTGATTCTCTCACTTTTCCCATCCATGTATGTACTGACCTTAAAAGAACAGAGTGAGTCCCTTTAATCCCATCACAAATAGTTTGTGCATATTTGGGGTGAGGGGCTTTGGGGGGGACTCATTATTATTATTTTTTTTATATTTATTTTAGTTTTTGGCGGACACAACATCTTTTGTTGGTATGTGGTGCTGAGGATCGAACCCGGGCCACACGCATGCCAGGCGAGTGTGCTACCGCTTGAGCCACATCCCCAGCCCCCTCATTATTTTTTTTTAAACACAGCTTGTTTAATAGTTGATCCTACAATTTATGAATGATTTTTCACTACATTAAATTTGAGAATTTATGCATATGAAGGTTCAGTGTGTTAGATGTTGAAATAGCATTTTCCCCTGTACTTCCTCCAGTTCTGTTTTTAGAACGTGTACCCCTTGACTAAAATTGATATTTCCAGTTTTTATTTTCAAAACCTGTTGCCAGGCAGGATCAATGCTAACCATTCAGATGAGTTTGGGCATGCCTCTTATTGGGTTGAGAAATCTTAGACATCCCTTTTTCCACATACTCTTTTTTAAACTGCCAGAAACAATCCACTCACTTGGTGTTCTCCTTGTGATCCTTATTGTTCCCAGAACAGGGTATTATATACTTCCATTGTCATTCACTAGTGCTGCTTTAGCAATCACAAAGAATATGGTGATAATAATAAATTTTATGCCTAAAATGAGTTTCTACTTGGTCCTAAAATAGAAAATCATTTCTGACTACTTCTAATAATATGGCAGAATTTAAAAAATAAGCCTCATCCTATTCACCCATTTTTTTTTCTTGCTAATTAACTGTATGAGCTTTGTCTCACAATTCATCAAAAAAGGCCAGAGCTAAGAAAAGGCAAGACAAGGTTAGAAAGTAGACTTTTGACTTTATCTTGATTTTTCAAATCATAGACCTCAGAGAATACTCCCTCTGGTCACTAAAAGCCCTCTGGTCTTTGGGATGCTAGACAAGTTAAGGGTAAACCATCAAGGAAAAAGAGGCCACACCTCTTTTCTTTCCTGTTGGGTCCTTTGGTTTTTGCTTTGCCAATGTCATTTTTATATTCACACGTCTCTCTGCTTGATAGTCTTTCCTTTGCCTTTCCTCATGTTCTCTACACCTGACATAATCAAAAAATAGTATGGTTAGATGCCCTGGGCTTCCCCACCCCCAATTCTTGACTAAACAGCACATGGTTCTTCCCTTAGAGGGAAATGGGTACCATAGTAGCAGTTTGAGAAGCAGTGACCCTAAGCTGGTAGTCAAGATAGTAGTATGTTTAGGAATCAACCTACCTCACTTTATTTAGGATTACTGTCTGGAATCTTAATAATATCTGGCCATGACTGTTTGAATACATTCCACATCACATTTGTTCTGAAGTGCTATCGGAGGCTCTGGAGTGGACACTGGCCACCTGAGACGCAACCTCATGGGCATGCCATTCAGAAGCAGGTGTTGGTGTTCTGGTCAACTTCCGTCATGAGACACAACCTTCCATGTAAAGTAAGAGGATCATGGCTGTTGAATGTGACCAAATAAGGGCCTCTCCCAAGGTCAGGCTCACACAGCTGATTTGGAAAAGATGAGTCTGTCTCACGTGAAGGTAATGAAATTGAAGAAGGGAGGAGGAAAACCCTAAAACAAAATCTAAAGGACAACTGGTAGAAGGCAGGCAAAGCCTCTGTGTAGAGCAGCAAAAGTCAGGGTGGGTTTAGGCCTTCTTCCCCTCAGACTGCAGTTTAACTGATCAGCAATTTCATTTACTCTCCTCCGTAGCTACGTAAATGTTTCATGTATTCACAGCAAAGTCTGTGGCAAATTGAAACTTTGATGATTTTGAAACACCAAAGGAAAGTCTTATTAGTCAATAGGTTTTGCCTTTAAGAAAAAAATCCTTTTGAATGAAACTTTCATTCATCCTAACATTTAACGTAAGTGCTTCCCCTTGTTCATGTCCCCTTGCTGTACTGGTGAAGTTTGCTATTAACCCTGTGTGGGGTAGCTGCCCTAGACAGAGTCCACAGGCCTGTACTTGTGGACAGGAAAAAAAATTTGCCATTGGAGAGAATTATTATTTCTTTTGAATGGACCAGCTTGTCTTTTTTTCTATCTTAAAATAATTGGGTTATTTCTTTGGAAGACAATTTATCTTTTGTGATGGTAGAAAAGCTTTCTAAAATTTGAGGAATTTAGCATTAACTCATTGATGTCATTGGGACAGGACAGAGCTGCTTTTTTAAAAAAGTAGAAACTAAATTGAAATAATAGAAACTAAATTGAAACTAATAGAAATCATAAGGGTACAGCTGCATGATGAAGTTTCATGAACATTATAATCATTTAGATCAGGAAACAACTTATCAGAATACAAAAAGTCCTTTTGCCCTATCCACTTGAAAGTAACCTCTGTTCTGCTTTAATGGATTAATTTCATCTCTTTTTGTACTTTATATAAATGGGTGCATACAGTGTATAACTTTCTGTGTCTGGATGCTTTTGCTCAGCATATATGTGACATTCATGTTCATGCAGTTGAAATTTTATTCATTCTCATTCTGTGTAGGGCTAAGATTTTGTTTGTGGTTACATGGGACTTATAGATAAACCTTGGAACAATTGATCTCTTTATAATATCAAGTTTTCCAATCCATAACAATACATTTTTACATTTGTTGAGAGTCTTTTAATTTTTCTTAGTGTTTTGTAATTTTTAGTATAGGCATCTTACATGTTTTTTATTAGATGTATTCCTAGATATTTGATGTTCTTGTTGTTATTAGGAATTATTTTTTAAATTTCACATTGTTTTGGATATTGGATATAGAAATAGTTCTTTTTTCTATATTGACTTTATATCCAATGACTTTGCAAAATTAGACTGGTTCTTAAACTTTGTGGATACTTTAATATTTTCTATGTAACCAACCAAACTATCTGTGAATAATGACAATTATATTTCTTCCTTTCTAATCCTTTTGCCTTGTGTTTATTTTTCTTGCCTTATTGCATTGGCTAGGATCAAGCCTTTTTTTTTTTTTTTTTTTTAAATCATCTCTGGGTCAGAAAAATTTTTGAAGGAGCTCCCTACTGTAATATGAAGAGCAACTAGGAAATTATGTTCATTCACTCATAAACACTAAAGTTTTTTATTTTTATTTTTTGGCTGTACTAGGGATTTAACCAAGGGGTATTCTACCAGTCCTGTTATTGAGGCATTGATTGATTGATTGATTGATTGATTGCAGTACAGGGATTGGACACAGGGAGCTTTACCACTGAGCTGTCTCTCAGCCCTTTTTATTTTATTTTGAGATAAGATCTTGCCAAGTTGCCAAGGATGACCTCAAACTCAGTCTTCCAGCCTTAGCCTCCCAAATTACTGGAATTACCAGTCATGCACCGCTATGCCCAGCCATATCTAAATTTAAAATGTTATGGTATAAAGCAGTCCACCATATTTGTAATGCATACCCATAAATAAATAATTAAATCTTATTTACTAACTGCCCTTGGCATTTCTATCCCCGAAAAGCAGAAACTTATTTATATTCATATATATATATATATAGATAGATAGATAGATAGATAGATAGATAGATAGATATAGATATAGATATAACATAATATTCATTTATATATTATAAAATTTGGCAAGGATCCTTAACAGAGTTCTTGTCAAATAGGTATTCAAAGTGTTCCTGCCTCAGAGGTAGTATTAAGAGAGGTTGTCCAGAAGCATTTTTAGGGAACCACAGGGTTTCTGGTGTGAGAGACAGCACCCACTTAATAATATGGAGTCTGCTTAGTTAGTAACTGGCTGTAGAAGATAACAGGTCTTCCAGAGTGCCTGCATTTGTCTAAATGAGCTGAAGACTTTGATCAACTTGAGTATAAAAGGAGAATGTGACCTTTTAAGTGGAAATTAGAACAAGAGGCAAGGATTGCCAAAAAAAATGAAGGCTTTTAAGTCAGAAAAGTTAATTTTCAATAGGGGTGAAGGAGGATCCTAGGCATTTTGGTGTCCTGCAGATAGGGGAAGTTGTTCACTCTTGAGTATAATTAAGTGTCTGAGGTGTAACCCTACTGGACAGTACGGAGGAGACATAAGGATACAGCCTTGGCAGTGGCAAAAAGTAATTCTTCCTTTGTCTTCTCCTGGTTTGTCTTCCTTCTCCATCACGTTTCCTATTTCTTTAATCCCTTTTTGATTTCGTCTTTTTCCTATCAGATTCCATCTGGGAGGTAAAGGAATGGAATGGCTAAGAACTGCTTGGGTGGAAATTCCAGGCATTTACTGTGGCATATTTCTTTGAGCCTTATTTTCCTGTCTGTAAATGAAGATAATGAAGTAGTTTTGTTTGCCTTTTGTTTTTGTTTGTTTGTTTTTTGGTACAAGGATTGAACTCAGGGGCACTTAACCACTGAGCCACATCTCCAGCCTTTTTTATTATTATTATTTTTTTTTATTTTGAGACAGGGCCTTGCTAAGTTGCTTAGGGCCTAGCAAAATTGCTTAGGCTGGCTTTGAACTTGCAATCCTCCTGTCTTAGCTTTCCAAGTGTCTGGGATTACAGGCATGCACCACCAAACCCAGCGAAAGTAGTTTTCTTATTTGGCTAGGAAAATTGAATGAAATAAGGTACATGAAAGCAATTTGGCAAAGAGTGAATGTTAAGAGGTCTGCCCATATGCCTCTTTGTTGGTCTCTCTTGTTCTTTTCCAGAGATATGGTTTTTCCTTGCCCATTTTTCCTGTGTTCTAGAGCACTTTCTCTTAACCAGGTGCAATGAAGTATTTTTATTTTAGTTGGGAAAAAAGGTTTTAACATTTTTAATGTACAAAGCGGGTGAGTGGAATATCTTCCATTTTTGTCAATATGGCAGAAGACTGCTAAAAGGACGGTAGGAAGCCTTTGCTTCCTCTCCCCTCTCATGGGTAGCTCCAAAATCTTGATCAAGTCCTTTAACTCTTTTGGTCTCAGGGGACACTTAACCACTGATCTCCATCCCTAACCTTTTTAATTTTTTTTTCTCTCTAATTTAGGGCCTCTAAATTGCTGAGATTGGCCTTGAAATTTTGATTCTCCTGCCTCAGCCTTCTGAGTCACTGGGATTACAGGCATGGGCCACCATGCCCAGTTCTTCAGAGTTCTTATCTGTATGTGTAAGGGCTTGATTTATGTGTATTAAAGTCTTAGTCTCTCTTCACTGCATCTATGAAAGGATGCTAAGAATCAAATTATGCATGCGTTGAGGAAGGGCTTAAGTCTAGTCTGCTTTCCATTACATCCTCAGAATCTCCAGAATGGTTGGCCCATAGAAGATACTCAAAGAATACAGTGAGATGGCGAGAAAAGGAAAGGAAGAAGAATTCTTTACGATAAAGAAGGTGGCCCATATTCATCAAGAATTCTTGTTAGCGCACCATTGACCCACACTGTGGGCCTGTCTTCTGTAACTCTGAGCTTAAAATCAAAGTTTCTAATTGAAGAAGATATTTATCAGCTCAAATAGTAAACACTTTTAACATTTCTAACTTCCGCTCAAGAGTTTATGATCTGTTTTCATTTCCAATTTGTTGCTGTCCTTCATAGTCCTAGGTCTCTGTCATTGTTTAAGGCAGCTATGCAAAGGTACTCTATTTTTGAAAGCACAGGGTATAATTATGCAACATCATAGCACCATCTGCAAGGTGCTGTGCCATTTTCTTTATTTCTCAGGCAGCATCGCATACCTCATTTTACAAATGAGGAAACAGACTGAAAGCAAAGAACATTCCTTGGGCTTCTGAGTTTCTGCTTTAAATACACCACTGTCTCTAACACATGCCATAGTCTGGGCTTCTACTTCTAGTCCAGCAGAACTTGGGGGAACTGAGCTTTCTTCCTCACCACTCATAGGATCCCTAACACTCATAGGATCCTCCTGCTAGGATAGATCTGTGAGACCTTCCATTCTTCTTCCTTCCATGTTTCATTGTCCTTCAAATGGTTGATTCCTGGGGGAAGAAACTATACGTGACTAACATTGTACCTAAACTTATAGGGTGGATGTGGTCCCTGCCTTCAAGGTTAAGAACCAATTGGAAATAGTATCTGCTTGTTTGCTCATCCAACATTTCTTGAACTCCCTTTTGTTTAGAGAACAGAAGATTTTACATGTAAAATAGTTTTCAGGTGAAAAAATACTATAGTAACTTAGAGCCAAAATGGTGTAATACACTCTAAAAGTTCTGTTTACATTTGAAGAAATGAAGACATCAAAATTAGCTAATAGTTTAGATCTCTTTTAAAATGTATGTATGCTGTTCCTGAAACCATTGTAAAACTTTTCTTTCTGGGCGACTTTGGTTTGCTCTCTAGTATCAATCATGTCAGCAGAACTGATAACTTTTATAATAACATTGTGGAATAAAAGCAAAACATTTCTTAAAAGTGAGAAAATTGAATAATTCCTCAGATTGTTTCCTTTCCAAACTTAGGTCAAAAAGTGATTACAAATGAATTCTTTTAGACAAAGTAAGAAAAGTACTTTTCAGGGGCATGTAACTTTTGTTTAGACTGGAACATCATTACTTGTCTCCATTATTTTGCCCAAAATACCTATGGCAGAGGACTAGTGAGAATAGAGGCAGTAACCAGGGCCATGCTGAGAGCTGCCTCAGGGGGACCATGTTCTGTGTCAATCGTCTGACTCTCCCTCCACATTTAATAACAACATCCAAACAACAACAATCTTGGCTACTTTGTGTCTGAATATCTGAAGACATTTGATAACAATTGAGTGTTGGCTGCCATGATGTCACCATCGAAAAATCACGAGAGACTCTAATATTAGACTTCTAAATATAATCTGCCTGTTCTCAACTTATTTCATGTATTCCGGAAAAGCAATTGGCATTATGTAAGAAAGGAATTATAAAAACCAGTCTTTTCTAGTCAGTCACTGGCAGGACTCAGCTAAACCTTGTTGTCTGGGGTCAGGCTGCACATCCATAATCCCAGCTACTCAGGAGGCTGAGGTAGTAGGATCACAAATTCAAGGCCAGCCTAGGCAGTTTATAGACCCTCTCAAGATAAAAAATAAAAAGGGCTGGGGGTGTGGGTCAGAGGTAGAACATTTGCATGCCATGCACAGAGCCTTGTGTTCAATCTTCAGTATCTCTCTCTCTCTCTCTCTCTCTCTCTCTCTCTCTCTCTCTCTCTCTCTCTCTCTCTCTGTCACACACACACACACACACACACACACACACACACACTAGTAGTTTATTTAGCTTACGGTTTAGAGGTTTAGCGTCTGTTGCTGGTTCATAACATGGCAGAAAAGCAGAAGGGAAAGTGAGCATGTGCAAGAGAGAAAAGTCTGAAAAGCTGGATTGTCTTTATAATAACCCATTCATTCCCTCGAGAACATCCTTAATTCTCTTCTTGGGGGCAGAACACTCATGACTCAAACACTGCCTTAAAGTCAAATATAAGTTTCAGAATGGACAAAGCACATTCAAACCATGAGTAGCATCATGTATGGAAGGACTGGTTGTGAAAAGCTGCCCTTGCTGGTTGATCACTAGTTGGGCCTGGGCCAGACGTGACCATAGAGGTAGCCAGGACTTCAGTATGCTTTTAGCCTTTCCTAGTAAGTTGGTTGGTCTGTTCAATTCCTTTGCTTTTTAAAATTTTTGTAGTGCTCCTGAAGTTGAGTGTTTCTTATTCAGAGCTGATATTTAGAGTTATTTGGAAAAGGACTTTTTAAAAATCATATATATAATTTGCTACTCTCTCTGAATAAGAAATGTATTTGCACCAGCAGTTTGAAGCCTTTGATAAGCTAATGTATAGTGCCTATCAACACTTTTTTGACTGTTTTGTTGTTTTTGGAAAAAAAATTCTTTGTGTCTTTTTTTTTTCTTTTTCTTTTTTTTCTCTTTGTGTCCTTAACTCTTGGTGGTCCACTACCACCTGCTTTTTTCCTGAAGATCCATCACCTATAGGATTTTTTAAAAATATTTTTAGTTGTAGATGGACACAATACCTTTATTTTATTTAGTTTTTTTATGTGGTTCTCGAGAATGAACCCAGTGCCTCACACATGCTAGGCAAGTACTCTACCAATGAACCACAACCCCAGCCCACCTGTTGGATCTTTAAGGGTTTTGGAACCTCTGAGAAACAAGATCCATTGCCATCGAAATTTGGGGGAAAGATTTGGCTAATTAAAAGTGTCATTTCTGATTTTAAAGAACTAGGGAGGGGACTGGAACTGTGTAGCTCAGTGGTACAGCGCTTACCTAGCATGGGTGAGGCACTAGGTTCAATTCTCAGCACCATGTATAAATAAATAACAATGAAGGTCCATCAACAACTAAAAAATGTTTTAAAAAATAAAAGAACTGGGGAGGGGGTATGGGGTCAGAAAGAGGTGGAATGAGACAGGCATCATTACTTTATGTACATGTATATCTGTACATGTGGTATGACTGTACATGTGGTACGACTACATCAGGTATAATCAGAAATGAAAAGTTGTGCTTCATTTGTGTATAATCCATAAAAATGGATCAAAATGCATTCTGCTGACATGTATAATGAATTAGCACAAATAAAAGAAAAAAGAACTCTTCATTGGGTTTTGATGGGAGTTTATATGTGTGGTTTGCTTTCCTTGACACGAGACTTGACAAGAACAGTCAGCTAGTTTACAAGGTTTGCAGAAGGAAGCATTAAGCTCCTTGTTAACAGGCTGACCTCTGTCTTCTGATTTTCAGTGGTGCTTCATGCCCCACCTCCAACCAAGATCAAACGGGAGCTGCATAGCCCCTCCTCTGAGCTGTCATCCTGTAGCCATGAGCAGGCTCTTGGTGCTAACTATGGAGAAAAGTGCCTCTACAACTATTGGTAAGTGGAGCAGGGAAAGGCTTCCCAGAAACAGCCATCAAGTTCAGTGACCCAAATATTATCCAGCAGATCCTTGGGGGGTCTTTTGTGGCATTGATATAGGTGTAGCCTAATCCATTGGGAACCACTGAGCTACACATAAAAGGCAAAACATTTAAAGTGTTGTAGCTCTAAGGGAACCAAGTTCATGGGATACCAAGCCCTGCTAGAGCCCAGAATACTGGGTGTTTGATCTGTGGCTTTGAGGCAGGTAATATATACTTCTTCATGTCTATCATATGTTAATGTGAACTTTAAGCACCAAGGAAGTAATCTTCAAATCAGAGTAAACAAAAGAGTCCCGATGCCTGTGCCCTTTACTTAAGAATATGCAGGCCCCCAGAATGAAGCTTTAATTTTAAATCATTCTTTGCTAGAGAAGGTAAACATAGATCTCTGCCTGAAAGGGGGAAGAGAAGACTTGTTAATTCAAGTGATATTACATCAGAAATTTACCTTCTGCAAAGATTCTAATTCCAGGAACCCTGGAATATTTAGGAGAGGGGGACCAGAGAGTACCTGAGGCGGAAATTCTCCCCTCACCCATCTACCCCTACACGTGCCTACATACACAGAGAATTCTTTTAGAAAGAGGGAAAAAGGAAACCGGAAGCAGAGGCTAAAATTATCTTTGTGAAAAATCACTAGAAGTGTTAAACAAATCCCTGTGACGCAGTGTGTTTGTCACTTTTCAGAGGTACAAATATTCCCTCAGGGCTGCTAGCAATTTAACTATGTTAATGCTGTCATTTCCTGGCAACAATGGGCTGCTCACTACTGTTCTGCTGGACCTGGTAACCATGCTAATGGCTTCATTGCAGTTTAATGGTTCCTTTTCTTTTTCTGTTCACAGTGCCTATGATAGGAAGCCTCCCTCTGGGTTCAAGCCATTAACCCCTCCTACCACTCCTCTGTCACCCACCCATCAGAATTCCCTGTTTCCCCCATCTCAGGCAACTCTGCCCACCTCAGCGCATGCCCCTGGAGCTGGCCCAGTACAAGGTGTGGGCCCTGCCCCCACCCCTCACTCGCTTCCAGAACCTGGACCACAGCAGCAAACATTTGCGGTCCCCCGACCACCACATCAGCCCCTGCAGATGCCAAAGATGATGCCTGAAAACCAGTATCCATCAGAACAGAGGTGGGTGCTGCTCCAGACCTTCTGAACTGCCTCCAGTATCCCTCTCCTTTTCTCAGTGGGAGAAGGGAAGCAGTTAGTCGTATTTGCCAGGTACCTATAATGTTCTCATTCCACCGAGGCGTCTTGTGAGGTAAGACCAATAATGATATGAATATGACTTGTTTATATACCACACTACTCCCGAGGTACTCCAAATGGTTTGTAGACATTACGACATCCTTATGAGGTAGGTAAGGAAGAGATAATTAGTGCTGCCCGCCCCCCTCCAAGCTAGGGGAAGGTTGACTTGCCCAGGATGTGTAATCTGTTGACCCTCTTCAAGGGCAGGTTTCCTGGCTCCTCATTGATTTTTGTCTGTGAGGGATGATCTTTGGTTTATGCTGCCTATAATTACTTTATTACTATTTTACATACATATTAGGGAAGATTGCTGAGTTACAGGAGTCATTATTATTCATCTGATTTTAACACGTTTCAACAGTAGATTAACCAAAGACCTTGATTGTAACAATCTGCTCTTGAGAAATCTCATGGTTATTTTTTCCTGTAGTTTTTCATTTCTAATAAGAAAAGCAAGGCATCAGGGGTAATTTGGAGTCCTTCATTTATCAAAAACTAAAAAGTATTAAGGGAATTTATTCTGTACACTCCAAACTTGAGTTCCAGCCTCCTAACTCTATTATCTGTGGTATTCTAGAATTTTGAAGGTTTATAGTTTGCCTTTACGTAGAATGCTCTGGGGACCTGTCCTTTTTTTTATTCCAAGTCTCGAATGCTGAGATAAAGGCAGTTAGGTGGGGAGAATGTAGAGTGTACTTCCCCAGGTCTGGTCAAGCTCAGATTCCTATCCATATTTACTTGGAGTTCATTTTCCTTATTTCTAGAGAAGTAAAGTGCCTCTGGCTGGTTCTGATCCATTCCTCCTTTGCTCTGACAGCCCCCATAAAGAATTACATAATATGGCTGGTTGGTGTTTATTCCCTTGGTTAGGCCAAGGGCCAGGAACACCTATGCTGTACAGGGTTCCAGGGGTGAGTGTTGTTAGGGTGCTGGCTCAGGAGGAGCCTTCACTTATTTGAAAGAGCTGCCACCAGGCTTTTGACAACTGTTACCTTATATCAATAACTTTGTCCTTTTTCAAGATAACTGGGAAATTTGGACTTTTATTAAAAGTAAAGTTTTTTGGTTTTTTTGTTTTTAAGTTGGCAACTGATTTAAATTAAAAACAACAACATTCTGCAGTCTAAACAAAACCTATCTGTGGGCAAAATCACTCTGCATGCCTGCCAGTTTGTGAAACTCTGACCTAGACACCATTTTTATTTCAACAGTTTTTTAGTGTTATGTTTTATGAACTTTTTAATAGCTCTGTGTCCAGGACAGAATTAAAAAGCAAAACATTTTATAGAAGAGAAATCAGGCATTGGAGCAACTAAAGGACTTTTAAAGAACACACAGCCAAATACAGGGTCTCACATTCAGAAACCAAATGTAAACTCCTGTAACTATACTATTTGTTTTGGTTATGAGGGGTTTTTTTGTTTGTTTGTTTGTTTTTGAGTTGTTGACATCCACTAATGGCTATTAAAAACTGGATAAGTGACCTTGATTCCAACTTAAACTATATCCATCTCATAATACCAATAGAACTTCTCTCTCAAATTACAAAACCCTCAGGACCTGCATAGTTACTCCAAAATCATGTGATAACATATCTTTTTTGTTTTGCTCTGGTTGTACTTTATCTGGTCAGGTGAATCAAGTAAGCTTTTTGAGGAAATAAGCACGGTTTAGACTCCTTTCTTTAGACTGCATTTCGCCTTATGTGCTTACTGTCCCTGGTGTATATTGATAGTGATGGCAGTTTGCTAGAATCATACTTGAAACAACTAAAATGTAATCTAGTCAAAAGTACATTCTTAATGTTTCATGTAATTTTCGTATATAATTCTTCACAGCTCAGTTTATTTTTAGAAGATAAACACTGTGTTTGAAAGCCGTGATTTATCTTGATTTCCTCCCCACAAGAAGGGGGAATACCATGTAATTTGGCATGTTCAGACATGTTCCATTTACACTGAACGACCAGCTGCTTCTCCAGGGACGTGCTCTGCCTTCAGCCAGCCCGGTCCTGCCAGGATTTTCAGCAGGCTGCTCACGGTGTTTACATGTGCCGGGTAGATCCTATGTTACGCCCATAGTGCTGGCCACAAGTATTTCTGTCTTTTATTGTACCATATCTCATTACATCTCAAGTAGAGGAAGGTCCCACAATTCAGCGAAAGGGGCTCCACTGAAGAAATATGTCATCTAAGAATTTTGAGATATCCTGATACCCTCATGCACTTGACAGCCAGAAAAGAGAAAACATTCCTGTAGTGGAAAAATTCGCTTCTGAATAGTCCCTGAGAGCATCAGCATCCTGGAGGTGATCATGCTGCCATTGATAGACTCTAGTGGCTGAGTGATCAAGAGAAGGCTACTTACATTTGGCATCTCCTAGGAAAAGAAATGGCCTAACCTGTTCTCTCCCTTGGTGGTGACAGTCCATACCTGAAGGCTTACTGGGATGAGCTAAGTTTTCTGGAATTTTGATTTAATAGAAACTACTCAGTCCTTAAAGATAGTAGATAAATCAAGATCTTTAATAGACTCAAATTTTTC
The DNA here is from genome assembly GCF_052094955.1 of Ictidomys tridecemlineatus. Taxonomy (NCBI): domain Eukaryota; kingdom Metazoa; phylum Chordata; class Mammalia; order Rodentia; family Sciuridae; genus Ictidomys; species Ictidomys tridecemlineatus. Next base: position 131,288,543 of record NC_135479.1, on the reverse strand, counting down.
TCGTTTCCATACTAATAAATTGTCATTCATTTTTACCTCTCACATTTTATAGTTTTTAGAGAAGAAAAGACTTGACTGTGAGTCACACGTATTGTGGGCTGACCTGAAACAAAGCAAATAGTGTCTGACGCATCTCTCTCGGCGTACCCTGTTAATAGCATGTTATGTATGGCAGCACAGATTCACTTTGGGATCCAAACTAAATTTCTTGTATGATTAATGGAACCTAAATAATGAACTTCTATTGGTTGGAATACAGATATATATATATATATATATACACATATATATATATAATTTTTTTCTCCTTTTAAAATTCGGAATCTTAAGAGGGCTGGTTTTCAACATTTTACCATGTTTACTGAAGGGTTATTACCTTTTATCAAGATGTTTAGTAAATGTTCCTTCTATCTCTAGATTACCAAAAGTTTTTAACATGAATTGATGTTGAAATTTATCAGACATTGTTTATGGCCCTATTGAAGTGATCATATGATTTTTCTCCTTTAATCATTTGGTACATTACACTGATTTAAATAAAACCAACTTTTTTGTTTGTTTCTCTGTTTGGTCCTGGAGATTAAACCCAAGGGCACTTTGCCACTAAGCTACATCCCCCAGTTCTTTTTCTGTTCTTTTTTTTTTTTTTTTTTTTTTTTTTTTTTTTTAAGATAGGGTCTTTCTAAGTTGCTGAGGCTGACCTCCAACTTGCAGTCCTCCTGCCTTCACCTCTGGAGTAACTGGGATTACGAGCATGTGTCACCTCTCCCAGTCCAATCTTGGATATTTGTGACACATTCAACACTTGTTTATTATGTGTTATCTTTTTTTTTTTTTGGTAAGTTGCTGAATTTGGTGGATTTATTTTGTTTGTTTGGCACTGCTGGGGATTGAACCCTGGGCTTCATGCATGCTAGGCAAGTGCTCTACCACTGATCTACATCCCTAGTCCTGAGCTTGATTTCCTAGTATTTATTTAGGACTTCTGAATCTATATTCGTGATTGAGAACAAAGTATCATTTTTTTCTTCTGTTGTCCTTGTTAGGTCTTAGCATGGAGGTCTCATCAAATGAATAAAGGGTGTCATCCATTTTCTGTATTCTGGAATATTACACATGAAATTGGTATTCTTTGTTCCTTGAATTTTTAAAAGAATTTACCAATAAAACCATTTGAACTTGACATTTTTCTTTGTGGGAAGATTTTTAATTACTGGTTCAGTGTCTTTGCCTGTTACAGTTTTGTTCTGGATTTCTATTTAATTGAGTAAGTTTAATAAAATGTTTTTCCCTAGGAATTTTTGTGAGTTTTAAAATTAATTGGCAGGAAGTTGTTAATTATGTCTTTTTTAAAAATCTCTATAGCATCTGTAGTTGTCTCTTTTTCATTTTTGATAGTGTTTGTTCAGACCTTTTTTGCTTTTTTTAACCTTAACATATACTTTGTCTTTTTGATAAGTAACTTTTAGCCTTATTTGTCTCTTGGTAATTTTTTGTATTTCATTGATTTCATACTAAAACTATTCTGTTATTCTTTTTTTCTAATTAATTTGGTTGGATGACTAGTGCATTAATTTTTTTTGCCCTTTTTATTTAGAATATGAGCTTATAACCAAGTAAGATGTCTTTTGAGGCTGGGAATGATATAGACTGATGATTTCCATGTCTCTTAAGGTTCATGTCTTATCTAGAAATAGTTGCTAGTCGTTTTCCCTTTCACTCCCCAAAGTGTCCCAGTTTGGACAATCAATTATTTGATCTCCCTACCCAAATCCTGCTTTAGTTACATTATATAAGTTATGATTTGTAGCATTTTAAAAATGCAGTTACAAGTACTTCCTATCATTTCTTTTGACCTTGGAGTTATGTACAAATATATTTCTTAATTTCTAAGCATGAAATGTGATTTTTATTTAAATGTCATCATCAGAGTATTTAAAAAGTTGATATAGTTGAGGAAACAAGGTAGGCCTATGACTCTGGAGTTGAACAGACTGACAGACCTAGGGTTGAATCCCAGCTCTTCTACTGTAGGATGTCAGGCAGGCACTTCACTTCTGTAAGCTGTGGTTTCTTCGTCTGAAAATGGAAGTATACTACACTTCCTGCATAGAATCATTGTATGGATTAAATAAAATCACATTGGGATAGAGAAGATGTTCAGTAAATATTCTGAGACCATTTTACTTAAAACACCGCTTTTATATTCTATATACTAAAAGAAATCTTCCAAAACATATGGAGATACCACAAACTTAGAAAGTTAATGTTAAGTTTTTAAAATGTAACACTCCTTTTATCCCAAATATTTTCATCATAAGGCTTATCATTCTGTATATGCACAACTGATACTTGATTCATCTAATATCCTAGTAGTGTGTCATATTTGCTTTACCTTCCTTCTCCCAGATTTCATCTTGAGAAATCAGACCAACATCTAGACCTAGAAAGGACACATTTTCTCCTCCCATCTGTCAGTGTTTTATCACAGTTTAGATCGACTGGTTTGAATCTAAGCATTGTTGACAGGTCTCCAGGAGTTGACAGTCCTGGGAGTTGTTTCAGAGGTTTTTGGGTGTGCTTTTAGGAACCATGTTTGGCTTAGGAGTATATGGCAGGAAAATAAACACAGATGTGAAGTTGGGCGGTACATTGCCACTTGCAATAAAAATCAGGATCCTCTTTCTGAAAAAGGAGAATGGATATTGTAGACAACTAATAAACTCTCTTAGTTAAATTTGTGTCTGTGATGATCTTCTCCCAACTTTTTAGGGTCTTTAGACTTGCATAGCTTCTGATTTTAGCTGGGGAATTTTAGAAAAGGTTGTGTATTTGAGGGTTTTGTGTATTGAGGACCTGGCAGTGTGCTGGGCCCTATTCCATACATTCTATTATAATGACCTTTACAATAGACCTTTGAGACAGATATCCTTGTTGTCTGTCTTTTATTGATGAGGAAACTGAGGTTGGGAGCAGTCACATAACTCACCCAAGGTCACACAGCTAGTAAGTGGTAAAGATTGGGTTTCAGCCTGGAATGTTTAGACTCCACAGCCAGAGCCTCTCTGTTTTTCATCATCTTCTCTTAGCCTTAATAGAAATAGTAAGTGGTGGTATTGGTTTCTTGGCAGATTGCACACACCATCTCTAAGCTGGCCTCCTAGCCCGTACTTCCTCACCTGGCACCCATAGCCACTGTGTAGGCTTCATCAAATCTGTACTTTTCTCCTCTTTTTTTCCCATAAGCATTGTGTTTACTCTATATGTTGGCAGGAGAGACTGAAAAGGAAATGCAGAAAAAGCATCTAACGGTTTTCATAACGTAAACCAAATGTTGGTAGCGTGGGTGAGCTCTTGGGAGGAAAGGCGCTATATAAATCTGACAAATAAATAAATAACTGGTTCTTTAAATAAACTGGCACTGTAAAAAGCCTTACTCAGTAGTCCATCTTCCTTTGCTCACCAAATGTGAGTTCATTATGCTTGAGCTCTGTTGGGGTCATGGGCCGCAGTGGGAGGGAAAGGAGGCCGGGTGGAGGCTGGGTAGAGACCGGCTGCTCCTGGATTCAGAACGATCGCCTGCCTCAGTAAAGAAGCAGCGGCTTTGTCCAGGCTATTTTATGTAGACAACACATTCTTAGATACTTCAAAAGCATTGCTGTGAGGGGAACGGGGTTCAAATGAAGGTCAGTGAGTAAAGTTCACAGAATGTATTTTGAGGACAAGAACTGCATTACTTTACTTAATCTCTACAAATAGGAACAATTACAGCAATGAATTCTGCGAGACTCTTTTCTTCCAAATATGTTGGGTTGATGACCTACCCCCAAGTTCCCCTTTGCTACTCCTGCTTTTTCAAAGCAAATCAGTGCTGAGCAAACCCCAGTTACAGAAGCTGCCCTGCAGATCCTAGGCCTCGGAGCTTCATGTGTCCTTAGAGTATGGGGTTGAGGGGTGGCCGGTGCCCATGTGGAAGGACCTTTTCCTGCAGAGGCTATCCCAGGCCACTCTAGAGTTTCATGCTGGAAGGTGAGAAGATGAACACTAATCTGAAGTGGGGCCATCAGACCTGCCAGCTGCAGAGGCTCTGGTTACAGAACTGAGAGGTACAGGCCATTTTGGAGCCATCAGAGGAACTGATTTGTGGAGGTCACCTTTGAAGTTGCTAAGATGGTGGCAGAGGGGAAAAGGAGAGAAAAGGGAAGGTGGGTGCCCTCATTACTCCTCCTCCTAAGTAGCCTAAGTTTGGGCACTTTATAAAAATAAAGCCTTAAGAATAGCTTTTTGAGTTTCCTTTCTGAAAGACTTCCCTTCAGGTTTTGCAGCATGCTGCTGTGCCTGAATTCTAAATGTCAAGATTCAAAGTGAGTTGCAAATTTTCTTGTCTTCAGAGACCCTTGCAAGGTTTCCTTAAATAATAGCAACTTTGAAAATCTAGTTCCTGATGAAGTTCTGCTGTATGGCATGCCTGTCCCTTGTGAAAGGCTCTGGGCCCGCTGAACCTTACGCAGTTACTAAAACACATTGAAGACATCTGCCAAGCAGATATGGGTACTTTTGGTGTCTGGGTTAAAAGGATAAGTACATATAAAATTGCTCAGGGATCGTGTTATAAGATTATTTTATGGCTCTATGCCAAACATGGTGGCACACACCTGTAATTCCGGCTTCTAAGGAGGCTGAAGCAGGAGGACTGCTAGTTTGAATCCAGCTTGCCAATTTAGCAAGACCCTGTCTCAAAATTTTAAAAAGGATTGGGGATGTAAAAGTACCCACAGGTTCAATCCCCAATACTGGGGGGAAAAAAAACATGCAATGCCGGTTGCAATGGAATGATAGCCACCTAAGAACATGCTATGACGTGCTACACCCCCTGATCTGAAGCGTGTTTTATCTGCACCCAGATCTCTGCAGTTTAAGATTTCAAATCTTGATGTTCTAGAAATCTGTTGGCCACCTGTTGCCACAGACTGATTTAAATCTAAGTCAAGTTATTTGATTAAAGCTATTCAAAGGATTCAGCTAAAAGTAGAGTAACACTAGTGTTTCAGAATTATATTGTTGGTTTTATTAAAAACTCATCAAGGAACTGAGGGTGAAGCTCAGAGTGTGTTTAGCGTATATGAGGCCCTATATTCAATCGTCAACACTGAAAATAAAAACCCTGTTTGAAATTAGTTGTTATAAATCATTCATTACTTCTCAAACCCTGATTCCTATTTTCTACCTGAGAAAACCACGAATGCTTCTCTACGTACCCAGAGGTTAGTGCCTCATGCAAATGTCATGGATTGAGGGTCTCGTCAAGCCACACTCTAAAAGCCTGTCCCTGTCTGTCAAAGATCAGGACCTATGGCAGAAGCCAGGCTTTATAGATATGATTGTGTTTCACCGGTCCAGAAGCTTTGGGAGGATAGTATATCCTCACGTCACAGATAGGGAAACAAAGCCAAGACTCTTTGCTCTGTCACTTCCCTAGTAAGTAGCATCACTTGAGGGTCTCAGGCTTTCCTTCCCTCAGCAGGGAGGGCAGTTGGCACACAGCTGGATTTATCTGACAGCTAAAAGGCATCAAGGATACTCACTGATTAGTAATCATAACAAAAGGCTTTTTATTGGTTTTTTTTTTTTTTTTGAGAGAGAATTTTATTTATTTTTTAGTTTTCGTTGGACACAACATCTTTATTTGTATATCGTGCGGAGGATTGAACCCAGGCCTCACGCATGCCAGGCGAGCACACACTACTGCTTGAGCCACATTCCCAGCCCTTTATTCTTACTACAAAAACAATGCTTGTTTATGTTTAAACCATAGATGGGCAAAAAAGAAAAATCACCAAAAATCATAGTTCCCCAAAGCAAGCAGCATTAACATGTAGGTGTAAATCTTCCCACCATTTTCTATGACTGCCATAATTTTTTTTTATTTTAGTAAAACTTTGATGTTCTATGAATTGTTTGGCAATATTTTGAAAATCTTTCCAGGTTCCTATGTATTTGCATAGTACATTGTATGTAATGGTTGCTTTCACTTAAGTGGTTATATCACAATGTACTTTTGGCCAGTTTCCTTGTTAGACATTTGTGTTAGTGGCCATCTTTGTAGCTTTCTCCAATCTGATTCAAGTGACATTTATGTGCCAGGCACAGACTTATTAGCTACTTGCTTATCCTCCAAGGAAAAAATATTTCTCTTTTTATTTTGTACTTTTTTTTATTACTAGTGAACTTAAATTTTTCATTTGTTTATGACCATTAATGTCTCTTAATGATTTTCCTGTTTATGCCCTTTACCCATTCTTCTCTTCTGAAATGTTAATCTTTTATTGGTTTTTAAAAGCTATGACATTAACATTGTCAGAGATTTTTCCCTGGTTTTACTTTTGGTTTTGGTTTTGATATTTTCTGACTATTATAGATTTCTCCACCACCACCACCAAATTAATGTTTTTCTTTTGGTTTTGTTTCTGCTATTTTTTTGGCTTGTAGAAATTTATACAGTGAGATATATCCATGTTTATCTTCATAGTTTCTACTGTTAGTATGATACTTAGAAGTTTCCCTCACTCCAAAATTATTTAAGTTTTCATATCTATTTACTTTGGTATTATGGTTTCACATTTTACATTGAAATCTTTTATCCATTTGAAATTTATTTTGGCATGTGGTATTAAATGGAATCTAACTTTTTTCTCACTAATTTGAAATGCCAACTTTAACAAGTAGTAAGTTTTGGAATATACTTGACAGATTTTGACTTTCTATTCAATTCCTTTGATCTGCCATCAATTTTTCACTCCTACCATCAGTGTTAATTATTATAGTTTTATAATTTGTATCAACATGTAGTGGGTCATTATTTCTTTCTAAAATTTTTTCATCTTTTAAATAAAGGTTAGAATCACTTTGTCAGGTTGATTGGGAAAGTATTTACTTTTATAGAATAATTAGAAGTGATTCAACAGCTTCAAAGTCCTAACTACTTTTTTCCTTTTTACCTAGATCTTTCTTTGCCACATAAAACAATTTCAAGATTTTATTCTTATGTGGTCTGCACATTTGCTGATTATTCCATGACTTTGATTGCTGATATGACTGGGATTTTCTTTTCTTTTTTAAAAATACATTTTTAACTAGAGCTAATTTGTATTCTTCAGTCTTCAAAAAATTCATTCTATTCTATATGTAAAAGAGAGTAAATGAACTAGTGAAAAAATATGTGTATTTTAGTGGTAGTTGCAAATACTTGGTCTTATATAGTTAGATATGTAACCTGGCTCATAATCTGTACAGATAGACTATACATTAAATAAATGTAGGAGATTGTCACATCATTGCTTTGATTATTGTTGTTTTGCCTCCCCACCAACTCAGGATTGGAAGTGTGTAATGTAATTTTGGGAAAAGGGTAAAATGTCCAAAAATATGGATTAATAAGTAGTTTCATTAATCTGAACCTCTAGTCCCCAATACTCTAAGTAAATATCATAATGTCTCTATTAAACAATTTAACTTCTTTCTTCTTACAGATTTCAGAGACAACTGTCTGAACCCTGCCATCCCTTCCCTCCCCAGTCGGGAGTCCCTGGAGATAATCGTCCCAGTTACCACCGACAAATGTCAGAACCTATTGTCCCTGCAGCTCCCCCACCCCCTCAGGGATTCAAACAAGAATATCATGACCCACTCTATGAACATGGGGTCCCTGGAATGCCAGGTCCCCCAGCACATGGGTTCCAGTCACCAATGGGAATCAAGCAGGAGCCCCGGGATTACTGCGTTGATTCAGGTGAGCATAAAATCATGCCATTTGTTTCTTCATTCTCATATGTATCTGTCTGTTCCTTATTGAGTGACTTTTGTCTGTAGAATCTTGAGGAATAATAATTTTATAAGAATTGCCTTCATGCTGGGAACAGTGGTGCATGCCGGTAATCCCAGCAGCTTGGGAGACTGAGGCAACAGAGTTGCAAGTTCAAAGACAGCTTCAGCAGTTTGGCAAAGGCCTTTGGCATCTTAGTGAGACTCTGTCTCAAAATACAAAATAAAAAGGACTGGGGATGTCCCTCAGTGGTTAAGTGTCAATCCCCTGTACCAACAAAACAGGAATGCCTTCAAGGGCTGGCAGTATATAGTTCAGTTGCAGAGCTTGAAGCCCTGTATTTGATCTTCAGCACTGAAAAAAATACAAATAAAAATAAATTGCCCTCTAAGAACTTAGGAGTTAGTAAAGCAAACATGGTTATACGTAATTGGATACAGAACAGAGCAGCTGTGCTGATGGTAGGAAGTGCAGTAGGCATTCAGAGATAGTGCAAAGTGCACCTCCGAGTTAAGCCTTAAGATTTCTGGGGTATAGTCTCCCATTTAAGGCCTCTTAGCTATAGGCTCACTGGACACAAGGAACACATTTTGTATTTTAGTCCTTTTTCCTGGCTTTGTTTTTTATTCAAAAGACCTATTAAAATCCCAATGTAACTCTAAGAAAGAGTCCACATTTAGGACCTGGTTCTTTCTATTCTTAAAATAGTGCTAAGAAAGCACCTAGTATTGCATAGCAATTTGGAGTACTGGTATACCATGCAAAAGATTGTTTTGTTGGTTGCTTCTTGGAATTCACTGCTCTGTTGTAGCACTGGTAACTAGGAAAGCTGTGTCCTTCAGCAGAAAGGTATAACATGAGGACAATTATTGTTTGGTTAAAGGATTCCTCTTGCCTAGGAACTTTAGCATTTCAAAAAATTTAAACTGTACACAGGGAAATTCTCCTTCCCCAACCACTCATTTATTCCCTATGTGTCTTAGATTTAGGCTTATTAGATGAAACCACTGAGGAAAGGAGAATTGGAATTTTGTAGCTTGCAACATTTAGGAACTATGTTTCCTCCTCTTCATTTCCCCTTTAACTTTACTAAAACTTTTTCACTTTTTTTTTTTCTTGCAGATAAAAGAATCCGAGGATAGTTTATGTATTTTTAACCTTTCCTTTGGGTGCTTTGCTTTTCTTTTTTTGTACTGGGCATTAAACCCAGAGGTGTTCCACCAATGAGCCACAATCCAGCCTTTTAATTTTTTTTTTTAAGACATTTTTACTAAGTTGCCCAGGCCAGCCTTGAACATGCAATTCTCCTGCCTCTGCTTCCCCAGTAGCTGTGCTACTGTACTTAGCTATTTGTATGCTTTTCTTAAGACCCTGGGAAAGGTCATGCTATCCATATGGAATATGAATAGCTTTCACATATGGAATGGGATATAGAATTTGCCTTGGTCTTCACTGAGATTACATATAGATTGCTCTATTTAAGCAGAAATTGGTTAAGGAAAAGATTGGGGACAAGGGCAGAGGGAGATACCTGTTGATTTATGACAGAAAAATTAGGTAGTGATAACTTGCAAAAATGTCCACTAGTATTCCTCTTGAAGGCTTTGATGTATTTTTCTTAGGAGTAGACATAACCAGAGACCTTTTTCCCTTGGGGATTGATATTTTAATCAACCGTGATAGGCTTTTCACCCTACCCTACTCACTTGAAGCAAGACATTCAACAATGTTACCATATCTCTAATTCTTGAATCTGAATAGTGGTGTCCCTGGGTGAAGGCTTGTCCCACATAGGCACAGCCCAGTTCACTTTTCCTCTCATGGACTCCTTGATGTACCATGAGGCCTGAAGAAAAGATCACCTGAGTATGAGTGGGTTTCAATATAACAGACTCAATGTGACAAAAACTAATGCTTACCAAATTGCAGTCCCCACTCCTGCCAGTTCTTGTCCTGGCTTCTTAACTTCAGATCCCCTAATCCCTTTGGCCCCAAAATACCCTCATCCCTTGAAGCTAAATGAGACATGACAATCAATAGTAAAAGGGAGCAAGGTGAGAATGATCTAAAGCAATCTTCTTCCTTTACTCTCCATAAAGCATAGGAGACCAAGTTCAGCCTTTTGAAAGTTAATTTTTCTCCCATTAATTCTCTGGCCATATTTGGTGTTAACTTGTTTCTAAAATGTGTGGATTAGTAGGGCAAGGCATCATCTTTTTTTTTTCCCCTTCTGTGACTATTGAGAAGAGTCTTACTTTCAGATGGTGGATTAAGTGTTTCCCATGTTACTTATTGGGATGATACCACTTTCTTAGGACAAGACCAGAAGGACTTGACCCTGGAGCAGAAAGTTTAGGGACTTTACTACCAAGCTGATCCTGTGTGCTGCTTTTCCTACAGAACCTTTTGACAGGAGTCTTGTGTGTCTCTGTTTCCCTTTCAGAAGTGCCTAACTGCCAGTCATCCTACATGAGAGGGGGATATTTCTCCAGCAGCCATGAAGGTAAGAAATTTTCTTTTTTAAAATATACTAAACTTGGGGCTGGGGCTGGGGTTGTGGCTCAGTGGTAGAGTGCTCACCTAGCACATATGAGGTCCTGGGTTCGATCCTCAGCACCACATAAAAATAAATACATAAAATAAAAGTATAAGAAAATAAATATATATATATATATATATATATATATATATTTTAAACTTAAAAGTGCTGTTTCCAGACTGAGGTTTGAGATAATAGGTTAAACTTTTTTAGCTAATGAGTGTGCATGCTGATTGATCATAATCTTCAGTTATCTTGCACATAGGGTCTGAGTCATGCTCCTAAGCACTTGTGAGGGCTGCCATCATTTTTAAAAGCAGTGACCCTAACTTTTAAGAGTTCACAGGAGAATATGGGGGAAAAAAGGGAAGTTGATTGATGTCCACATTTCCAGACCGATCAGCCTAAACTAGAACTTTTTAATTAGGTCAGTGAGGGTAATCCAAGGACATGTTAGAAAACAATTTTAAAATGTGTTTCTAGGTTTGATTTAGTTTGGGTGGCTAGCTTTTTCTTGAAATTATTACATAATAAATGGTTGCTGCTTTTAACATGGGAGAAAAATTTGAGGTGTTCTTGGCAAATAAGATGTGTAGATGTTCTATAGCATATGGCCCAAGGAGGTGGTCAGATGGAGCTAGAAGCTCAGTTTCCTGGAAGAGCTTGCTTTTGACCTTGTTTTACTTAAAATATAAACTTCTATAGCTTCTTGTCACAAGTAATAATAGTTACACAAAATTTAGCAAATACAGACAGACAAAAAATTTAATAAAAATTAAATTTCATTGTCCAGAGATCACCATAAACTTGCTATGTAAAATCTTCCATTTTTTTTCTTTGCAGACATAAATATTATACAGATCATACCAAGATTCATCATTTTATACTGTTCTTTCTTTTAACAATAGTCATTAACTCAATGAATGCTTAATGTATTTCAAATCCTGTTCTAACTTCTTTAAATGTGTTGATTTTAGTCATTTAATCCTTTCATTACTCCTAGAAGACATATATTCCTATTAGCCCCATATTATATGAGGAAACTGAGGCTCAGAAGTTTAGGAGTTTGAAAGGTTTGCTCAAGGTCATATGACTGGATAGGTAAAGCCAGAATTCTAAGCCAAGGCGTCATCACCCTCCACAGTGTACAGCCAGTGTAATTGCTATAACTTCCAACATCCTCCTTGATTGCATCTGTAGTGGCAGCACAGTATTTATTATGGGTATGCATTTAGCTGATCACCTCTTGCTGAAAATGTACATATTTCCAGATTATTCTCAGAATAACCAGAAATAAACGTTCACCTAATTAAATCTTTTCACGTTCCCTTGATTAATTCTTGAAGCTAAATCCCTGAAATTTCTGGGTTAAAGGAATGACATTTTCAAGGCATCTGCTGCCAGTGTTTGTGAGGGCCTGTGTTTTGTTGTTGTTTGTTTTTAGGGCATCAACACAGATTTTTTTTTTTAAATCTAGAATTTCTTTAAAGTAGTAATTAGATGGGAACGCAGAGGAGGAAGGGGGCCTTTTGTGGGGGGAGGATAATTGAGCTGTCAGAGCTGCAAGGATCATTTGCTGAATAGCTCCTGCATGAGTGGATGACAATAGCAAATCAGCAGGCTCATTTGATGGAAAGGAGCACTGTTGAGGACTGAAGTCTGTGGGGCATGAAAGGCCTTAAGAGGTAGGCTCAGGGCTTAAAAGTTACCTTTCTGGGCAAAAACACTACTTGAGGTAGTAGGTTTAGGATTTCCCTGAAATAAGGAAGGTTTTTTTTTTTTTTCCCCTTAGAACAGCTTCCCCAGAAGTGTGTCTTCTTGTCTATTAAATAGCATTTCTTCTTAAATATCTAGAGCAGTGTGATTCCCCATACCTGTGGCATCTGCTTCACCTGGAACTTGTTGGAAACACACATTCTCAAGACTCATTTTAGATCTATTAAATCAGAAACCCCAGAATGAGGCCCAACAGTCTATTTTCACAAGGCCTTCAGGAAATGCACCTCCAAGTGTAAGAACTAAAGTAGTGATTCTCAACTTGGCTGCATATTAGAATCACCTGGGGAGTTTAAAAAAAAAATTATGTTCTGCCTTCATCAAAGCAATTAAATCATAAATTCTGGGGTGGGCCGAGCATGGTGGCACATGCCTGTAATCCTGGAGGCTCAGGAGGCTGATGCAGGAAGATAAAAGGTTTGAGGCCCTAAGCAACTTAGCAAGACCTTGCCTCAAAGTAAAAAGAAATTTTTAAAAAGGGCTGGAGATGTGGCTCAGTGGTTGAGTACCCTTGTTTAAAAAAAAAAAAAAATGCTAGCGTGGGTTCAGGTGCATGTAAGATTGAGAACCACTGATCTCTGGCATTTTAGGCGGAAGATCTGATACTCCTGAAGCATTGGCTGATTTTTACAGGTGATTAGTTAACAAGGGTGGTTCATATGAGTTTCCCACTAGTTTGGTTAGGTGGGACATCCTGGTGTGTTTCCTCTGGTTACCCTGTGAGGGTCCAGCCCTCCAAAGGAAGGACTACAGGACCACTGGCTGCGATAGGCACAGCTGTGCAGGGCTCTCTTCCAGGTTCCGAATGTCTCTACAGAAGCAATTGATGTTTGCAGCAGGCAAACTAGGAGGGAGTGAGGGAATAAGGGAGGAAAACATTTTACTTAATTACAACATTTAGCAAAGAGCATGCTCTTAAAGGAAATATTTTTAGTAAGACACTGGGTTGCTTACTATACGCAGACTATCTGGTGAGTTTGTGTGCGTTTTCTCCCACTCTTTCCCATTCCTTTCCCTGACGCAGTGCATAGAAAAAAGTTTTTTTTTCAAAGATACCAGCATTTTTAATTGTTCTAAATAACCCTGGTATGGTTTTTCTATCCTTATACGTGCTTGACCACAGATGCCTGTGAAACAGTTAGCAAAACAAGTGTTTCTGATTGGCATCTGTGATTGCTAAGATAGCCTTCCTGCCTTAAGCCTTCACCTGGAATCCTTGCAGAATGTTTTGAATCTTTCATTTCCACTTTACCCCTCAAACAAGTTCTTCCTTCCTGCCACCTTTATTTGAGTGATTAGCTGGTTGTGGCCACAACTGAAATAACTGATGGTGTAAATTCAACTGACATAAATTTCACTTAAACCAAGAGCATCTTCCAGATGTTTTAGAAGACCACATGTGGCAATAACTAGAAACCACAAAATGATTACTCCTTACAGGCAGTCCTTCATCTGATTAGTTTTAAAAACCAAACTGAGAATTTAATCTAGCCCCCCCCACCCTACACACACACACACACACACACACACACAGTAAATGTATTATTCTTACCTCAAGAGGAAGAAAGGTTCTAAAAATAACGTAATAGTTTTGACAGGTGTGTAAACTTTGAAGTAGTTCACTTATAGTGTCTTTATAATGAAACCATTAAAAATCATGTATTTATCAGGAAACAAACATATAGGTTCCTAGCAACCAAGGTAAAAAAAAATGATACAGATAAGATTGTGATGTAAAGTATACCAACTTATCATAAAAGTCAAACAGGTTTCTAATACCAAATTGGAAAATAAATTGATCAGGACTCGATAAATCTCTGATTTAAAGGTTAGCATTGTTTTCTTTTCCTTAATGAAGACTGTGGAATCTCCTATTTATTCAAATATTTATTGAACACTTCTGTCTGCAAGTGCTGTGAGGACACTACTCAGTATGTGGTCCTTCTTAAGGAGTTTCAACTCCATTATAGAGACTGTTACGAGAAGGCTCTCTCACTGTCCAGTTAATTTCTTAATAGTAATTATCCCAATTGCAGTTATTTTTTTAAGCTATCATTTATTATAGGAGCTATTCTTAGTGCTCTGTTGTAAAGAAATAAATCAGTGGAATAGACTATATATTAACTCATTAAATTCTCATAACAACCTACAGGGTAGGAATTATTCTCTTCCCCAGACTTTCTTGTTGAGGAAACTGCAGCACAGAGGGATTAATGTATTCAAAGTCACAGCTAATTGGGGTCCATCAGTTTGGCTCTGGGACCTGCATATTTTAACTTCCACACTATACTATGTCTTATTTCTTTTTATCCTTTTTCTCTGTCTCCCCCAGTTGAGACATAAGTTCCATGAGAACAAGAACCAAGTCTATATTGTTCTAACTCCTTATCCACTGGCCTCAATATTTAGTAGATTCAACAACAAATAAATGTCAGTAAAATACACTTCTTTTGATTTAGTTAAGCAACAGAGAAATCATGCCTAGAGCTAAGGAAACAAAAATCAATAATAAAAAACTCAAAACAATCTTTAGTTTCCTCCAAGTTGGGCCAGGCTTTTCCTAACCTCTTAAAATGGTGTTCTAGACCTGCCAAGAAGCTACTTGATTTGGGCAGACTGAAAAGAAGGAGAAAATAGTGGAATCATATCTTAGCTCCTTTACCCATAGATTTTTCAAGTCACAGTGAATCCCTCTCTGATTCTAATGACAGCCCTTTATCACAGAGTGCTTTCCCCTCCCTGTCCCCACTACATGTCCAATACACATTTACCTATACTAGCTAGGTGAATCGGCTAAGAACCAAACCCAGAGAGGAGGCATCCTTCGCCAGGTAGGATCCTAATAACTCTGAGACCAGCTAGAAAACAGAGGGTGGGATCCCTGAGGAGGAGGTATGTTAGCTGGCTTTGCTAGGAAGTCTCTTTGGATTTCTTCCACCCTGTCTGGTAATACCTCCAATTGGCTTTGCAACTTAGACTTTTTCACAATCTTCTATAGGCCCTGGTCTTTATTAAGTGAGCCATGTACTTTACTCTCCAATAAGGTATTTGAGATGTTTAGAGAACCTGGACAAGTTTATATGGAAGATTGAAATTAATATTAGCTAAAGGCAAATGGTGAAACCATGTACAGGTCTAATAAATATATCCGGCTAGGTTAACCAAAATAGATAAGATGTCTTTTCTGATCTAAGGGCACAGTCACAGCAACACTGACCCATGCAAACATAAACAAGATGTGACAGAACATTCTTGTGACTCAGCGCTTCCCTTAGTCTTAGTTCTGATAGCAAGAATTGATGCTGCTCTGACTGAGGCTCAGGTGATTACATCAGAACTCGAATGCCTTAAGTCCTTTTGAAGTCACCCAAAATTCAGGGCAACATAGATACAGCATAGGGCTTATGAGCTGAAGTGACCAAATCCTATTTTAGTCTCTAAATCCAGTTTTAGTATTACACAGAGAATCTATTAAGCAACATGTTCTTTCTCTTTCAACTCCTTCAGGTTTTTCATATGAAAAAGATCCCCGGTTATATTTTGATGACACTTGCGTTGTGCCTGAGAGACTGGAAGGTAAGCAGCCCATCCAAGGTTTAAGGCTAAATGAAAGGGTTGGAGATGTCAGAATTCCTCAAGCAGTCTCACCAATTGAAATGATTAAATCAGAATCGAACAACGTTCCTTTTTGTCCAAATCTCCAGAGAAATTCTGGACTAAATTCTGCATATATATCTTTGTCCCAAACAGGCAAAGTCAAGCAAGAGCCCACCATGTATCGGGAGGGCCCTCCTTACCAGAGGCGAGGCTCCCTTCAGCTGTGGCAGTTCCTGGTCACTCTTCTTGATGACCCAGCCAATGCTCACTTCATTGCCTGGACAGGCCGAGGCATGGAGTTTAAGCTGATAGAACCAGAGGAGGTAAGCCCTGGACTCTGGACTCAAATGAGTTTTGACTTGTGGTGGTTGATGTTTGTTATTTAGATCTCCGTTGAGGCTTTTTCCTGTATTAAGTATGCTCTTTATTCTGGCCTGGCCAGTGGGCTTGGCAGTACTCTTCTTTTTAAAACAATTTTTAATTCATGGACAGCCAGAGTTCTCCACTGTAAAATACATGAAAAGTTTCTATCCCTACTGCAAAATCAAGGAGTAAGGCCTTGAATATGTACATCCAAACAGGATATGTTCTGACTCTTGGAAAGTCTTTTTAAGTGTTGTTTCAGCAACACAGGCTTATTTTATGTCATATCTTATATCTGAGGTTTACATGGACATGTTATATGATATTTCAGTCATGTGCTACCCCACTGTTTTTTTAAGTGTCTTTAACCCACGGAAATTAAATAATCAAGAGATAGGTCATTCTTAGAAACTTGGATTTGGATTTTTTTTTTTTTTTGGTACTGGGAATTGAACCCAGGGGTACTTAAGCACTTAGCCACATCCCCATTCCTTTTTTTTTTTTTAAGATGGACACAATATCTTTATTTTTTAATATATTTTATATGGTGCTGAGGATCGAACCCAGTGCCTCACACGTGCAAGGCAAGCGCTCTACTGCTGAGCTTTAACCCCTGCCCTCATCCCTTTTTCTGTGTTATTTTGAGACAGGATCTTGCTAAGTTGCTGAGGTTGGCCTCAAACTTGTGATCCTCCGGCCTCAGCCTTCTGAGTCCCTGGAATTATAGGTGTGCACCACTATGCCCAGCAGGAACTTCGCTTTTCTTATAGTGTATCATGTAGCATCACAATAGTTGAAGAAATGACACAAAACCACCATTATTTTATTAATAGAAGAAAAATGAAAGAAACAAAAGAAAGATTGTTGTTCTTTTCTAAGAACTATTGACAGAAAAACCTAGGACAGATCAGTGTCCTTTCTTTAGTGAAGACATAATATAGAACCCTTTTTGGAATACCACATAACAGAATAATTAAATCAGTCTCTCAATGTAACATACTTCAAAGGGAGGTAGTGTTTTAATTTTGTTTGATTTATTATCTAGAGTTATTATAAATGGAAAAGCAATAACTGCCCCCCCAAAACTGACATTTCAATAGCATGAACTTTTAGGCATATGTGTTAAATCAGCAGAGCAAAAGATACCCTTGAGTTGAGTATAACGGAAATGGAAACAACACTCTTGGAAAGCATTTGAGCAAGGACTGCAGTTTTATTAGATGTTCAATTAACTCCAGGGCTCACTTTAGCACATGAAGGGGATAAGTTGGCACCAGGGTTAGCAGCAGGAGGTAACAACCTGGCACTTGGTTTGGAAGAATGAAATGGTCTGAAAGATGAAATCAGAAAAGGAAGAGAAAGTATGGGTTGGAAGCATGAAGAGTCCTGATTGGTAGAATAGGCAGACTTCATTAAAAGCAGTTTTTTAAAAAAAAATGTGTATGGTATTCTCTGCCTTGTTTGTATTCATTCATGAGAATGGATGTGTGTCCACATCCATTTCAGGTACTATAAACAGCCATTCTACCTTCAAAGCAATAGCTTGGTACTGCTGTGTTTTCCCAAGCATTTCTCTCTGGCTAAGTCATGTAGAAATGGACCATGTTTTAGGCTTCCAGCCCTCCTGGAGAGCCATCCGCTGCACATGGGCCTATCCTTCCCCTCCCTTCTTTCCTAATAATGTGGCCTGGTTTATGTGAGGCTTGAGGAAAGCAAGTTACCTCAACTCACCAAGGCTTTTTGAAAGCAAGTCTGTCATGTGGGCAGCCTTATTGATTTATCTCATTTCACAAACAGGAGCTTTTATTACTTTATTGCCACTGCCTCAGGCCTAGCACGGGCTGTCCAGCTACAGGTAAAGCTGGTTATGACCCTTTGTAAAGCTGTTATTGAATCTTCTGCTCTCCTGCCAGTGGTAAAGAAAATGATGAACAGATGGCAAAGGGCCCCTGCTTTCTTACTTAATAAAGAAACTAATATTAATCCAGAATGTTCATAAATGCCAACCAGCTGAGTTGCATGTGTGAGAGGCTTGTGGCAGCCTTAAGCCTCTCTATGTTGATTGGGCAGCTTTGTTTCTTCACGAATTGCTCTTCCCACCCCACCTGGAAGTTCCCAGGCATTCCACAAACTCTCAATGCTCCCTTAACCTTGGGCTGACTGAGTTCCTTGAATGTACTGTTAGCCTCAGGGCACATGACATTGCTGAGTTTTCCCCCTTACTCCTTGTGTAACTTTGAGGGCCCATTCTTGTTAATGTCAGGAAGATACCAACTCCTGGAAAAAGCTATAAGGAGTTGTCATGGGGGAGCTTGAAGGGTGAAGCGGAGGAGGAAGCTGTTGGGGACGTAATTGTAGGCAGCTGTGTGGCTGAGTAGTGCACTCTGGGTAATTATCCATAATATCCATTACACTGTGCATGGAAATTGTGGTTTTAAAACTGCGTTTTGGCAGGCCCCCTAATCAAATGTCTTTTGATAGTCATCCAGCTTAGCACCCTCTCAATTATGACTGACTCGGCTTTAATCTGGAGCCATTTTAACTGTGAATCTGCATTAATGAATATTTTGGGGGGTAGGGTTGTTTGTTGAACATGTGGCAGATAACTGATGCCTTGGGAGGTTTTAAAGGATGGGTTGCTAGAAAGAACCACTCCCTGTGCTGTGGCTGTTCTCTCTTTAAAGGGAAGGAGGGGATAGGTGGACTTTTTTTTTTTTTTAACTCCTTCAGCCTCAGTCTTTAAGATGTGTGTTCCCTAAGTTACTAAAGGGAGACATGAAAGAAAGAGCTGGCAATGATCTCTTGCCTGCTCCTCCCACTGCAGAAGAGGGGCAGCCCTCATTTCCAGCTGCTCTGGAGCTGTGCTGCATCATGCATTACTATAGAAGGAGCAGCAGTGGTGAGGGCCACTGAATCATAGGGCTCTGGCCTGGGAGGATGAGTCAGTAACTATGGCTACCAGAGCTGCTTTGAAATCTGTGCATATACAAAACCTCTCTCCAGTAAGCTATTGCATATGCAAGTGACAGCAAAGAGAGGTCAAAATTGAAGTTGAAGAATATTCAAAATTGCTTTCTGTTGGCATAGTAAAATAATGATGCTAGGATTCTTTGAAATTTACCCGTGTCACTTGGGGCAGACGGTGGTTAAAGATTAGTTTCAGAGAGTGTCATTTCTGTTGAACAGAGCAGAAGAACTTAGGTTGATGTAGCAGATTTTCCTTCTAAACCACTATTTTCCTTGCTTTAAAAATATTTATTCTCTGACCAAGATGTATTTTTGGTCAGTTTTGCCTTTTGGGCTGTTTTTAAGATGGAATTAAATGGGTGTACAATATGGGGACAGTATATGAGCCAAAGGGGCATGAAGCAAATAAATGGAAACATAACTTTCATGGGATTTTTTTACATGGCAGAGTAGAATCATTACTGTTGAACTATTCTAATTAGGACAAATGCATTCTTCCTTATAGATCATTTTTGGTATTTATTTTTTAAATTTTGTGGGGCTGTTTTGTTTTGCTTTGTTTGCAGTACTAGGGATTGAACCTAGGGCCTCACATGTGCTAAACAAGTGCTCTACCACTGAGTTACATCCCATCTCCTTTTATTATGAGACTAGATCTCTATGATGCCTAGTGTAGCCTTGAACTTGCAATCCTTCTGCCTTGGCCTCCCAAGTAGCTAAAATTGCAGGTGTGTGCATGTGTCCAGCTCATCTGTTATTTATTAAAGGTTTTATAATCTGAATTCAGAAAGAGTTGCTTTCGTTGTGTCAAAATAATTTAAGGAAATACTTTATGCGAAATGCTGTTTTCGCCCTACTTTCCTATTCCATGTTTAACATTTGGCTTTCAAAGATTAAAGGAATATATAGTTATTTTTTTTAAGTTACCAAAACTGACCTAAAATGTTCAAAATATGACCTGATTTGCGTTTAAAGACCTCTGAGAAAACCCACATTTCCAGGGCTATTTTTCTTCTGCCTCAACAGTCATCATCATAAGTAAAATTTTGGAAGTTGAGATACTTAAAACCAGAAATGCTTGACTGCCCTGATAATTGGGTAGACTCTAGTAAGAAGTTTTCCTGCTATAAGTCTTCTTTGCCAAAAGCTTCAATTACATCCCCCATCACTGTACCTCAGGTGTACTGGGTTAGATATAATGCACTTCAGAACTGTTTGTGAGGCCCTGTTAATTTTTCATTAAGTGGATAATGGTGCTATGTGCTTTAATGTCCATTCTGCAAGTCTTCTGGGAGCAGGGGATTGGATGGCAGAAGGCTGAAATGATCTGATTCCTCCTTAGTCCGTGAGCAACAATAAGTAAACATCTCCCGGCCCCTTTCCAATCTTATTAGAATTGAACTTTTGCTCTGCTTGCCCATTAGCAACTCACTAGTGTGTTTCTAATGTTTCAAGGATGACCATTCTAATTATTCCTTATTGACTGCTACAGAAACCATAGCACTTAATGGCAACATGTTAATGGTCTATGGGTATTGGTCAATAATTCATACGTGGAGAAACAGTAGAGAGCTTGCATCCTCTGGGACACTAGCCAAGCCCTCTGCAATCTTAAAGTGCTAGGATTCTTCTAGGTCTCACGGCCCAACAATTGTGACTGAATCATCAGCTTTGTTCAATGTTTGGTCTGAAGGGAATTAAATGCTTTCTTTTGTAGGTCAGAGAAATGGATCATTGGCCAAAGCAGGCAGGTTACAGAACTGGTGCTCCTGGGACTGGGAGAAAACCGTAGGCCCAGGGAATGTGTTTCCATTGCTCTTTGCTTTCCTTGTCTTTTCAGGTTGCTCGGCGTTGGGGCATCCAGAAGAACCGGCCAGCCATGAACTATGACAAGCTGAGCCGTTCTCTACGCTACTACTATGAAAAGGGCATCATGCAGAAGGTGAGCAATTACAAGAGACTCTTAGACCACTCTGATCAGTTTCAAAGAAAATGTCCAGGGCTTCTATAATAAGACTGTTTATGATAGCTGAAAGAAAGTGTTAGCCTGATGAGTGGTTCTGTGTAGAAAGGCATTGAAAAAACAAGCAAGGTAAGAATTAAGTGGATAATTAAGAGCACTTTTAATGTTCTTGGATACAAAGAAACCAGGAGTTGCTTATAGGAGACACAATAGGAAAGTTAGCCTCTTCTGCTTTGTTTAAATCGCATGATTATTAAGATGTCCACACTAAACCAGCCATTTTATCTGGAATCAGTTTGAAGGTCTCCATTCCCATAAGAGCTTTGTTGAAGTCTTCAGTTGTTAAAACACCTTGCCCTCCAAATCTGGTGGCTTAATGCTCTCCAAAGTGTTAGAGGAATAAGAAAATCTTATTTTTCAGAACCTATAGAAACTGAAACTCAAAAGCCCAAAGTTTATAAAATGGCAAATGAATCACCCAGTAGCAGGTTGCTTTTTGCAGGGTAGAGGACAGGGTATATTTTGAAGATGTCAGGCAATACAAAATACTTATTGGGATGGGTAGTAATAGAAGGTGAGAATGGCAAGTCTTTTTCTGACCTTCCTTAGCCACCAAATTTTATACTGTGCAGTTCCCAAAATTCTGGCATTTATACTTTTAGGCAGTCTACATGATGTAGACTGAGTATACTTTATCTGAAATCTTGGGACCTGAAGTGTTTTAGTTACACAGTTTTCTAGGTTTGGGAATATTCACATGGACTTTACTAGTTGAGCATCCTTAATCCATGCAACAATCACAATTTTAAGATCACACCCAAAAGAAACCCCATTCCTGTTAGCAATCACTTCCCATTTCCTTCTGATCCCCTGTCCCTTTTACTTTTAGTGTCATCAGCTAAGCCTGACTTGGATCTAGTAGTATTACCATCCTCCTCTCCTGCCTCACTGTTCCACACAGACTGACTCTGGGGGATTAAGCTGTGGCTTAAAAAAAAAACAAATAGGGGTGGTTGATTAAAACTTGCTTTGATGAAGACCATAACCATCCAGCTTCAGAAAAATCTCAGATTTCTGATACTTGGGTTCTATGAAAAATTGGTGCAGATACCACATTCTGATGACTAAACATACATAGAAGTGGAACTGTGAAATAAACTTAAGACCTCTTGGCCTGATTGTACTGTTACTTCTGCAAGCTTCTACTGGAACCACATACTTCTTAAACCCAAGATTTGAAAGCAAAGCCATACTTTTTTAATTATTTGAGAATCACAACAGAATGACAAATGGGCAGGATTAAACTCAATAATTCAGATTTTTTTATCCTAAAGTGCTTATTTCACCAGTAATGATAGCAGTCTTCCTTTGTCTTTCTGCATTACCTGATAAGCTGAGGATCAGGTTTGATTTTCAAGGGTATGTGCCTTCCTGCACTGTTGCTGCATGACCAAAAGAGAGTGGGTAATTCTTTTGAGCTGGATGACTCATCAGCTACCCGATGAGCACCGTAAATAATCAAGATCTCTGGTTCCAATGATATTACAATGCATAAAGTCCATACCAAGGCAGTTGTGAGCTCCTAGAGTACAGCAGAACCTTGCAGTGAATAATTTTTTTAAAACTGAGGGTATACCAAAAAGCATTTCTACTTGACTATGGGACATCCTTAAAATTTTCACACAGATTTTCCAATCAAATTCCTGATCCTTCAAAGTACTAAATCCAGGGGATGGGGTTGTGGCTCAGTGGTAGAACACTTGCCTTGCATGTGTGAGGCACTGGGCTTGATTCCCAACACCACAAAAATAATTAAAGATATTGTGTCCATCTATAACTAAAAATATTTTTTAAAAATAATAATAATAGACCCAACCCATGAAGACCGTAAACTTTGGAGGTAACTGAAAATGAGGTCTGGCTTATGCCTTACACCTTTCAACCCTCAGACCTTGGAACCCCAGGCAGCAACTTCAGCATAAGTGTATTTTCTAAGCTTTCCAAGCTGTCAGAATGAGACCAAAAATGAGGGTTTTCTTCTGAAAGAGCCTATCTGGTGTGAATTTGAAATTGAAATATCATCTGTTTCAACTGCTGAGTTAGGTCCCCAAGATTGCTCAAATCCCAGTGATTTGTATAACCGGCTACTCATGAGACCTTTTGATTCTTAGCTCCCTGAGAGGTTGGGCTTCAAATTATGTCATTTTCTTCCCTTGACACCCCCCCCCCCCCCCCCCGCATTCCCTGTCCCAGCTGGGCCTTTTAAGGTGTGTTTCTCTCGCAGGTCGCTGGGGAACGATATGTCTACAAATTTGTCTGTGACCCGGATGCCCTTTTCTCCATGGCCTTCCCAGACAATCAGCGTCCATTCCTGAAGGCAGAGTCTGAATGCCCCCTCAACGAGGAGGACACCCTGCCACTGACCCACTTTGAAGACAACCCTGCTTACCTCCTGGACATGGATCGCTGCAGCAGCCTCCCCTATGCTGAAGGCTTCGCTTACTAAGTTCCTGAGTGGCTGAGCAGCCAAACCCTAGAGCTAGCAGTTCCCTTTCAGGCAGATGAGGGCAGTGGTTTTGTTTGTGTTCTTGGCTGTTCTAAAGCTTGCCATTTGAATATTATCCGGAGAGCCCAAGCCATCTCTGGATTTTCACCCTGAAAGGCATATACCTTGGCTGGGGAGTGGGAACAGGCAGGGGCAGAAAAACCACCAAAAGGTTGGTGCCTCAACTCTGATTCTGATGAGGTTTCCGGGAAGAGAATGTGGGAATGGAGCCTCCTCACTACCATGGACAATATATGCAAAGCAATACCTTGTTCAGGTTAGTACCCTCAAAATGGGACCGAGTGTGTGACAATCTGTGTTGATCATGGACTACTAAATGCCTTTACATAGAAGGGCTCTGGTTTGCACAATTTATTAAAGAAATCACAAGCTCATAGAAAAGTAGGTAGACTGACTTGGGGAGGCTCAGACCAATTAAAGGTTAAAAATATGTGTTGAAATTTGGAGAGTTCTTCTAGCTCAATCTGAAATACTTCCCCTTGGTTTAGAAAAAGGGGAGAATCAGTCCTGACAGCTGTTACCCACTCCATGGTTCTCAAATCATAAACCATTGCTACGCTTGGGAACCTTCCAGCCATGTGGTCACCAAATAGAGCAGGCCCCCTCTCTCTTCCCAGTCACATGGCTGAATGTGGATGGCTTTCATTTTAGGGGAAGGGCGATTAACAGTTTTGACAGTATTTAGTTTTGCTTTGATTCGGGGGGGCGGGGGGTTGTTTTGTTTTGATGGTTGTTTTGGAAAAACAGTTTATAAACTGATTTTTGTAGTTTTGGTATTTAAAGCAAAAAAACAAAAACAAACCTTTTGGTAACTGTGCACTGTGTCCCATAGGCAGGGCCGTGCCGACTTATGAAGAGCTGCAGCTTGAGAGGGGCTTTGCTGGGCCTGTTCCTTAGCCACGTAAAAGCCCACTCTGGCCTGCTTTGTGCTTTCTGCACCAGACAACCTGATGGAACATTTGCACCTGAGTTGTACATTTTTGAAGTGTGCAGGGTAGCCTGGACACAAGCATAGATTCTATGTGTATAGCTCCCCGTGTTCACTAACATGCCCTCTCTGGGAAGCAGATGTACATATTACATGTCATGTCCATTTGAAACTTGGTCACCTGGTGGGAACCCTAGGGATTCTTCCCTGGGCATGACTAATGACGATTTCCATTTCATCCGTTTGTGTTTTTTTTTTTTTTTTTCCTTTTTCTTTACATCTTGGGCTTTAAACCCTGCATAACAGTTCTGTAGGGTTTGAGGCTTACTGGTGACACCGACAGGTAAAACAGTGCTAGCACTCTGGTTTCCTGCCACTTTTTTAAGTTTCTTCTAATTGCTGTATTATATTGGGAAAGTTTAAAACAACCAAGTTAAAGCAGAGTGAAAGTTGAGCTCAAAATAGAGGAAAGTCACTCTAGAGGGTGATGGCACTTGCTGCCTGCTCCAGTGATGGAATTTTGTGCTCCCTGTGTCACTCAGAACATTAAGAAGGACTATGCTGTTGCTCGTGTGTGGAGAAGACAGTGCTGAGTCCAAGAGTGTGAGGCACATGCATTGAGTTGCTTTTCAAAAAACGGAATGCTCCATGATCCCCCTTATAACCAACAGCACATTTGTGAAGAGGTTCACAGGGATAAAGGTGCATTTTATAGATATGGAAAAATGAGATTTTCCTCTATGGGAAATTAGCCCACAAAGGTGTGGAGCTTATATCTTGGGTCGTAATTAGCATTGTACTCTAATCAAAGGACTCTTCTAAACCGTATTTATAGCTTTCTAATCTACACATAGTCTATACATAGATGCATATTTTACCCCCCAGCTGGCTAGAGATTTATTTGTTGTAAATGCTGTATAGATTTGTTTTTCCTTTCTTTACTTATCCTGGTTTGGGATTTTTTTTTTAAATAAATTTATGCTGTTTTAGCAAGTATGAAAATAATCTTCTGTCGCCTGAGCTGCCCCTCCCCTGCTGTAACCACGTGGCCTGTGCTGTCGCGAGATATAGGATGGCGGCATCACCGTTGCATTCCCATTGGACTCATGCATCTCCTGGGTGGTTTTGGTTGTTGTTTTTTTTTTTTTTTTTTTCTTCAGGGTTTTGAGGGGGGGTTTTGTTTGTTTGTTTGCTTCTTTTCCAGAGTGTGGAAAGTCTACAGTGCAGAAAGGCTTTAACCTGCCAATTGATTTTAAATACTTCCCCCTGCGCAGGGCTGTATGCATCCTGCCAAGCTGCGTTATATTCTGTACTGTGTACAATAAAGAAGTTTGCTTTTCGTTTAACAAGTGCCTGGAATGCCTCTTTCTTGCCCTCAGTGGTCTAACTTTCAAGCAAGCAAAAGCCACCTTTACGCCCCATACCCTTACCCCTGCCGCACAATTATTTAGCCTTACCAATAGATGGTAGAGTTCAAAGTAGTTGAAGAAACTGTTACCTGGATATTCTAGTTTAAAAAAAAAAAAATCATCCAAAAGGGATGAGAGATAGAAAGATTCTTTTCCTAGCCGGCGGTGAACAGAGATCACCCCACCCCTCATCCCACTTAGTCACCAACTCTTAGTAACTAATTTTTAAAGACAGGGTTTATGTTTGGACCTTGGATTATGTGAAAAGATTAACTAGACTAGGCTAGTTAAAAGATTAACTAGACTAGTCCCAGGATGATTCTATTTTAGACCCTTAGACAGACACCTTGAAAACCAGTAAAAACTTACAAGACCATTTCCTAATTTTCTCCCAACAAGTTTTGCTTTTGACAAGTAAAAATTTTACTCATTATCAAATTTGGTCCCTTTGTAAAAGAAAAAAAAAAGAAAAAGAAATTGTTGTCTTGTTGTGTTTCTTTCTGGCCATTCAACAGTGGGTATCTTTCCTCCAGGTATCTTTCTTGTGAGAGTTTATCACTTGGGAAACCTGTGGAAGGAAATCAAGTTTGCAGGGTTGTGTGCAGGTATTGTGCCCTTTAGTGTTCTGTACCTTTAATTTGGGTTTTTCAAGACTCCTATTACAATGGAGAAATAAAACTGAGCCTTTTTTCAAGTCTGCAACAGAAGGCTTTCTGTAAGTTTATCTACTATCTTTCTTTCACTGGTTTACAAGCTTTAAGTGTAGTAACATCGAGACTGAATCGGTGCACAGCCACTCTGTTTGGAGCTTGCGGGGAATGAATGTCTGCCACATAAACCCCATTAGCTTCAGCAGATTAAGAAAAGATGCTTAGGGAGAAGGGGCAGGGGTGCAGGACAAAGGGGCCCTCCTCTCAACTCCACCATGATAAGGCTTTGACAGTCAGCTCTCCCATTATTCACAGGCTCATTATCCAGCCTGGGCCCAGACCCAGATCGTTAACCTAATGCGGGAGGTCACCAAACACTGCTGCCCTTCTAGTGTTGGGCGCTAGGATAAGGAAGCCAGAAAATGTGAAGTTTATTCTTCGTCAGAGTCCCTTTTCACGAGCCATGCCAGAGGAACAATGCTTATTCAGTTGTCAGATGACAAAGAGGTAGTGTGAGGGCAAAAGAATGTAGTTCTGAAAGCCAGAGTATGTGCAGAATCTCAATTCTGATGCAGCTGGGACAAATGGAAACTAATGTGGAAGAAAAACACTCATGTACCCAGACAGTTGGAAACCTTGGAGAGATAATCTGATGCCCAGCCTTGCAGGTGGCTAGAGCTCAGCGTGTAGCTTCCAAAAATGAGCAAAAATGGGAACATCCAGAAAATTATCCATTTTAAGGCAAACATATATAATGTAAGTATTGATGCTATTCAGCATAAGTGTATATTGTACTTAAAATAGGTGCCCGGAGTGAGGGTGATACACAGGCAAGCAACTGTATCCTTTGATCCTGGCAAATACACTGATAATCCCATTCAAAAGGGGCCCCTTAACTGACCAGCCTTTCCTTACTTAGCATCTCCAATTTAACAGCTGGCTCAACCTGCAGGCCTGGATTTGTTGACCTTGGTGATGAACCTCAGATAGCTAACCTTTGGATACCACTTTACAGTTTACAGAGCATTTTTTTTTTTAATCTCCATTACCTTTTTGGCAATCTTTCTTAAATGGAATTACTTTGTTGAAATTGAATCTGAAAATACTCATGGCTGTCAGCCTCCAAAATTACTTTACAGTGGCTTTTGTGAAAATAAGACGAGACCCTTGAAGGCTGGACATCTGATTCTGGTCCCTGCTCAATGATTGACTAAGTTTGACTACACAGTCTTGAAGGACCTCTTAGGTCAATAGGAGAACCAATAATGTGCTGCTTCCCAGACCTCCTAAGAGGCAAGGAGGAAAGGAGTTTCTTAGGTAACTCAAGGTGTGTATGTGTATGTGTAGTCAAATTCAACAATTACCTCTAAGCAAGCTCCAAAGACAGCTCAGTCCCACAATTAAAGACATGTTTATCCATTTTCCAAGCACCCGGTAAGTACCTACTAGATGGCAGGCACTGAAGGATACTGAAATTAATGACATTGTCAAACTAAAGGGCTGTTTGTATATGATAATACATGTGATAATCCCTTAAACACTTAAATGCTCTACTTGCCAGCTCCATACTTAAATACTGTGCCACCATCTTACTCTGACTACATTGGCTTCAGGCTGAAGAACCTGGATCCTCAATTGGTTGGTTATACAGGGATGTACTTCCAGGTATCTGTGCAGGGAACTATTCAGTTAACTCAGGTGGCCGTGGAGCATCAATGGAGTGTGTACCTCTAATAATTAGCAGGGCTCTCCTGGATGACCTTATTTCCTTCTCTCCAAGATGGATAAGTCTCCATCTTGAGTTTCCATCATTCAGTTATGTATCATGTAAGACACAGTGGTAAGCTTTGCGGAGGGGGAGGAATCACAAACCCACCCTTCCCTTTAGCAACTCTCAAGTTAGTGGGGAAAACATTTCTCTATATGAAACTAGAATCTAAGATATAACATACCAAGTATCAGTTATCCAATAAATAGAGTCTATTCTATGCCAGGGACTGGGATTACATCTGTGGAAATGAGAAAGTAAGAAAGAAATGATAGCATTTGTTGGAAAATACTAAGTACTATGGAAAAAAATAAAGCAGGGAAGGGACAGAAGTGAAAGATGGGGGTGGAGAGTTGCACTTTTAAACAAGGAAGTCAGAGGAGACCTCACAGTTGAGCAAAGACTTGAGAACAGTAGCTGCCATGTGGATATCTGAAAGAAAAGTGAAGCTTTGAGCAGGCTTGACATATGGAATAGCGAGGACTATGAAACTGGATTGAAGGAAGTCAGAGAGAGAGTATAGTAAATTATAATCAGGAAAGGAACTGGGGTTGTAGCACCTAGGGCCAGCAAGATTTTTAGGACACCAGTATCTACTCATGTTTGGCTGCCAAGAGTTTTTTGAGCTTAGAAATGACATCATTTGATGTATTATATTTAAAGGATCACTTTGACGTCTAAATTGAAGTGACTAGGAAAGAAGCAAAGATCATTATAGTCTGCTGCAGTAACCCAGGTGGGGCAAGAGGGTGACCAGGGGCCTACGGAGGCCATAACTGGATACATTTTTTAAGATAGATACATTTTTAGACCTGAAGTGAAGAAAAAAAGAGGAGTTGATTATGCCTCCAAGATTTTTGGCCTGAGCACAAGGAAGACTGAAGTTGCATTAGTAGAGAATTGGAGCAACAATTTGGGTTGTGGGTGAGGGAAGAACAGCATTCCGAGGGGCATGTCAACTTTGAGACGGCTGTTAGAAATCACATGGAAACACCAATTGGGATGTGGGAGTCTGGAGTTCAGGATAGAGACACAGCCTGGAGATAGAAATTAGGAGTAGTCAGTGTGTGCAAGAGTATTTAAAATTGAGGCTGGATGAAATCACTAAGGAGTAAGTGTAGATAGAACAAAGGGAGGTTCCAAGGACCAAGCCCCTGGGACACTCCAAGATTAAAAGATTGGAGGGGCAAAGAAGACTGAAAAAGACTGGCTGGTGAAGTAGGGATAACCAGGAGGGAGTTTCCAGGAGGAAGAGATCCACTGTGGCAGCTGCCTCTGATGTGTCAAGTAAGATGAGGACTGGGGCTGGATTAGCAGCACAGGTCATAGATGATGTGCATGAACTACTCCATGAAGTGGCAGATACAACAGAACTGATCAACACTATTGGCATCCAACCGGGGACAGGCACATACCTGTCGTCCCAGATACTCAGGAGACTGAGGCAAGAGGATCACAAGTTGGAGGCCACCAGCCTGGGCAACTTAGCAAGACCCTGTCTCTAAATGAAAAGGGGAGGTAGCTCAGAGGTGGAGTGCCCCAGTACTGGAGGGGTGGGAGGTGGGGACATAACTAACCAAAGTAAGTTGGGCACAGGGATCAGAGAAAGAGAAGTCTTCATGGATTTCAAAATCATGGATTTGAGTTCAGCTCAGTCTTTCTCAAAAGCCCTTCCACTTCACCCTCAGATTCTCAAAATCTGAAAGAAGCCTAGAAATTCCTGCCAGATATTGTGCCCAGAGGAACAGGGTAGAAGGAGCCATTCGAGGATAAAGGAGGAAGGAAGGAGCTAGATGCTGTTACCACTACCTTCCCATCCCTTTGGGATTCTATTTATTCTCGTTTTGTGCTCTTAAAATAAATTTCTATTTTTGAAATTTTAAATGTTTTAAAAATAACTTTTTTCATATTACACAATTAGCACATGTTCTTTGTAGAAAAATGAGGAAAAAATATAGCCCAAATTAAAACCTATTCTGAAAACTCAACCTAGAGATCACAGTCAACGGTTCATTGTACAGCTTTTCAGACGACTTTTCTCAGTACAGTTTGTTTTTGTTTTGTTGTTGTTTTGTTTGCTTGTTGCAGTGCTACAGATCGAATCCAGGCTTTGAGCATGTTAGGCAAGCACTCCTCCACTGAACTGTATCCCTAGCCCTTCAATATGGTTTTATAAAAATAAAAAGTGGTCAATCTATATTTACAAAATTTTGTAACATTATTTAAGCAACTCACTTTGAAATCTTTATATATCAAGAAATATTCCTCTACAACACATTTTTAGTGACTGTATGCTGTTCCACAGTAAATGGACAACATGTTCAAACAGTCGCATTTGTCAGAGGCACCATAAATGTCTATTCAAAACCAAGTCAAGCCAAGTGACCTATACCCTCCGCCAAATTAAAAAACAATAACAAAAAATAATTTGGATCTTTTCTAATGTTCCTAACTAGCAGCAAACTCCTCTATTAATTTTACCTTCTAAATACCTTTCAAATCCATCTTCAGCATTAAGTCCCATAAAGTAATCCACATTCTCTCTCACCTGTACCATCGAAATCGGCACTGTGTGTATTTGTAGTATGAAGATCACAGGTGGTTTATTTATCTGATGTCCTGTTGATGGACGTTTGAGGTTTATATTTTTATTTTTTAGTGGCTGTTATAAATAATACTTCTATAAATGTTCTAGCAAAGGTCTTTTTGAAATACATATTTATATCTCTCTTGAGTAAATACTTAGGATCACCATTGCTGGATCATGGAATAGATGTTTTCCATAGATAAATGTTTATTGACCAGCCCTCACTTCATCCATTCTCCCCCTCCATATTGTGATTTTCTTTTTCTTTCTTTCTTTTTCTTTTTCTTTTTTTGTACTGGGGATTGAACCCAGAGGCATTTAACACTAAGCCACATCCCCAGCCTTTTTTATTTTAAGGCAGAATCTCATTACATTACATAAGTCCTTGCTAAATTGCTTATGCTGGCCTCAAACTTGTGATCCTCCTGCCTCAACCTTCTGAGCTGCTGGGATTACAGGTATGTGCCACCTGTGCCTGGCAAGAGTGATTTTCTTTTAAAGTCAAGTCTCCCGCTGCTTGAGACCTTTCAGTGATACCCATTGGAATGGCTAAAATAAGAAAGCCTAGCAACACCAAACGTTGTCGTGGGTACAATGCTGGTGGTTGTGTGAAGAGGTACCACCACTTTGGAAAACTACTTAGCAGTTTCTTATAAAGGAAAACTATCTATGGAAAACACCTATGATCCAGTAATTCCAATCCCAAGGGTTTATTCCAGAGCGATATAGATACATATTATTTAAAAAAAAAACTTTGCTAGAACATTTATAAAAGCTTTATTTACAACATCCACTAAAAAAAAAATAAACTCAAATGTCCATCAACAGGAGAACAGATAAACCACTTGTGGTGTGCATACTACAGTGCCATGGATAAGTCTCAAAAACATCATATTAGCTGGGCACAGTGGCACACACCTATAGTCCCAGGGGTTCAGGAAGTTAAGACAGGAGGATCTTGAGTTCACAGCCAGCCTCAGCGAGAGCGAGGCACTAAGCAATTCAATGAGACCTTGTCTCTAAATACAAAATAGGGCTGGGGATATGGCTCAGTGGATGGGTGCCCCTGAGTTCAATCCCTGGCACCACCCCCAAAAAACCATATTAAACTAAAACAAATAAATAAATGACACAAAATAATACATACTATCTGATTCAATTTATGTGGGATTTTAAAATAGGCAAAGCTAATCCCTGGTGATAGAAAGCAATAGCTAAGGATGAGTGGGCAGGTATTGATTGGAAGGGTAGAGTGGATGTGCTGTACCTTGGCTTGGGGAGTTGTTCATGTATCTATTTGTCAACACTCATTGAACTGAACACCTGAAGTAAAGGATTAACTCAGCTTGCATTTTACCCAAACCTTGCACATTCCAAAAAGTTTGGCCTTTACCTGGCTCCTGGGCAATAACTCTTAAACCCCTGGAATATCCTGCTTGATAAGTGTGTTTTTATTTATCTAGGACCTTGAGCCATACCAGATAACCTATGATAACACTGTGATTTATGGCATGGACCTTAGCCCCCTGTGGATTCTGAAAGGAACTGAGTAACTAAGGTCAGCCATGTGCACCATCGGTCATGCCTGTGTGACCCACCCCCCGTACGAGTCCTGGACATCAAGACTCACACGAGTTTCCCTTGTCAGCAATACTTCATCAGTGTTTTCGTACATCAGAGCTGGAAGAATTAAGTGCTTTTCATCCACCACTGGGAGAGGACAACCTGAAGCCTGGGCCCAGTGTCTCCCAGACTCCACCCTATGTGCCTTTTTCCTTCCGTGACTTTAGTCTGTATTTTTTTACTATCATAAACTATAACCCTAAGAGTAACAGCTCTTCTGGGTTCTTTGAGTCCTTCTCACAAGTCACTGAACCTAACGATGATCTTGGTATCCTCAAACACACTTCTCCAATGAAGTCTGAATCTTAGAAAAAGGAGCTGTGTCTCAGCCCTATGAGTGGCATCCATTCTTTAGATCTTCTCTCTCTTCACTTCTGAACTGCCAATCACCTATTATTCCAATTCCCTGTTAGGAATTCTTTATATTAAACTTCCCCTCTTCAAATTACTTAGTGGCTTTTCTTTTCCGTTTGGACCCAGATGAAGGCAGCGGTCATGTTGTTCATTTCTCTCTAAAGATAAGCTGAACACTATATGTTTCCTCTGGGCTAGGAAGCAGTGGTACCTCCTATATATGTTCTTCAGGTTGGATGGAGATGATGGTGAGACCTTGGGAAATGGCAGAGTCAAAGATGGAAGAAGCCTGGGTCTCTGATTCACCACATGCTGGAGAATCAACAAAAAATAAACCTCCAATTGTATTTGAACAATATTTGGGTCTATTTGTAACAGCAGTCTAGCTTACCCTAACATACTTTGTTCACTTAAATGCATGCTTAAGAATGGAAGAAGTTGTGTGTATGTGTGAGATATAAGAAAAGCCATTCCATTCACAGAATACTTCCAAGTTGTATGCCAAAATTCCCATGCTTATTTTTCATAAGAAATTATTTTTTTTTCTCAGAAATTATTTTTAATGATCTCTCCTATGTAACTCTTCTAGGTCCTCCTTTAATTTTGTTGAAAATGAAAGATTGGAGACAATTTAACTTGTGAAGAAATTTGTACTAGTCATTAAAACCTAATCATTTTCTCAATTTCTGAGAGGTATAGCAAAGGGGCTTTACCAAGACTTAGCTAGCAGTGACTGCACCCGTAGTTGTCAAAGTGTGGATTTCAGACGAGCTACCTGGGCATCACCTGCCAACTTGTTAGAATGCAAATTCTCAGGCCCTGCCCCAGACATGTGGAATCAGAAACTCTGGGAGTGGGACCCAGGAATCTGAATTTCACCAGGAAGGCCTCCAGGTGATTTTGATGCATGCTCAAGCCTGAGAACCACTGCCTTACATTATATCTCTGCAATTCTTCCTCTTGAACTGCCACTTAATCAGCTGGTTTCCAAATCACTTAAACATTAAAATATTAATTTCAACATAGTTTTTCCTTTTATTGTATCTATCGGTGTGTAAAAACATTACTACAAACTTAGTGAGTTCAACCCAAGAAATTATTTTCTCCTAATTTCTGTGGGTTAGGAGTTTGGGCACCCAACCTAGCTGTGGTTATCCAGCTGAGTCCTCTACTTCACAGTCTCCCCAGGCTGCAGTCAAGGTGTCAGTGGGGACAGCAGTCATATCTAAGGCATGGCTGGGAGAGGATCTACTTCTAAGGTCACATAAGAGTTGGCAACATCAGTTCTTTGCTGGATGCCAGCTAGAGGCTACCCTCAGCTCCTTGAGTCTCCCTGATTGGGTCACTTGTTTCTTCAAACCAGCAAAGGAGTCTCTCTGTTATAATCTTAGGTAACACAATCACATACACCCAATCATGTGCATCCATGGTCCTTGCCATATTCTCTTGGTTAGAAGAAAGTCTTAGGTTCCATCCCCATTCATTGGGAGAGGGTTACGCAAAGGCAAGGATACCAGGAAGTGGGGATCATGGAACCACCATGGAATCTGTCACATCTCAATTTTTTGTTTTGTTTTGTTTAAATGCCTTTGTCTTATTGCATACTTTAACTGCTTTGTCAAAACTTCAAAGATGCCATTTAGATAATTCAATAATGAATGCTCTAGAAAATGTTTTCCAGAATAGTTTTGGCAAAGCTGAGCCTCATTGTCAGACCAATAAATCAGATTCTGACTTTAATTTGCCAGAGAGTCTGGTGTCATTTTTTAATTCAAATAAATATGCCGCTACACATTTTAAGGGATAAAAATTTAAAACTTGGAACAATATGTTTTGTACTATGTCTCATCACAAGAAATATTACTAAAGTAACCAGGCATGGAAGTGCATGCTCAAGTCCACAGTTATTGGGAAGGTAAGATTGTATCTCAAAAAAGAAAAAAAATAAACTACTAAAGCAGACAAAGATTAAACTGGTGCAGATGCAGATCTAACAAATTAATCACACCAAGTTACCTAAGCAAGATGATAATGGTAGTCCTCCTTATTTTATAATTACCTAAATTATAAAATTGGTTAAAATTACCAATTATTATTAATGTGATGAGTGTTGCTGAAGGCAAGGTAAATGTGTGTCCATATAGGTACTGAATTCTGGTGGACAGCTTTTGGGAATAATGCAATTAAGTGATGCATTTAAAAGGCCAAAATAGCTCCATTAATTTCATTAGGCATTATGATTAAATTTTCCATGTATTTAATGAAAAAGGAAGGTATATATTGCTATAACTAATTGGCCCAGCAGCTAGCATATAATTTTATTTTTTGTTAATAGGAGGTAGAAAATCTTATTATAAACTGAAATAAGATGAGTATTGACTATAATTATAATGCACATTTCATAATATGATTTGATAAAATGGATTTTAACTGAATGCTGCACAACAAAATTTGAAAGCACGTGGATTTTTATATAGTATTATTTTGTGTGCATGTGTTCATTGTGTTTACAAACTTGTTTTTGTAGAAATTTCAAGTCCACAAAAAGAAAAAAGAATATAAATACATATAGACACTTAAATTTATCTATCACATCTGTTTATTCACTTTTTAATTAATTTCAGACATTCTCCAGCCTCATTGTTTATTAGAATGCCTCCTGAGCTGGATCTGATATTTCTTATGGTTGGATTCAGGTTAACGGTTTGGGGCAGGAATACCACTAAATGCTATTATGTATTTCCTGCCACATCACTTCAAAAGATACGTGTCAGTTTGCTCCAACATTATGGATTCTGGGTTTGATCATTTTGTTAAGATGGTGATGTGTATGTGTATTGATCAACTCAGCACATTGAGGTTATCCAACATCTCAAACATATATCATTTCTTTGTGTTGAGGACACTCAAAATTCTCTCTTCCTTTATTTTAAATGGTATGATACAATATTGTTGACTATACTCACCCTTCTGTATAATAGAATATGGAGCTTTTACAATCAAAAGAACATAAGTATGGGGACTGGGACTGTAGCTCAGTGATAAAGTGCTTGCCTCACATGTGTGAGGCACTGGGTTTGATCCTCAGTACCACATAAAGATAAATAAAGATACTGCGTGTTCATCTACAACTAAATAATTACTTTTTTTAAAAAAAGAACATAAGTATGGAATCAACTGAGGTATCCATTAACAGATGAATGGGTAAAGAAAATGTGATACGTATATATAATGGAATACTATTCAACTATTAAAAAGAATGAAATTCTGTTATTTTCAGGAACATGGTTAGACCTGGAGATAACTGTTAAGTGAGAGAATTCAGACACAGGAAGGCAAACACTGCATGAGTTCACTCATATGTGGAATTGGAAAGAGCTGAGCTGAGACCAGAAGTGTGGTACCAGAGGCCAGCTGATAGAGGTTGGTTCACAGATACAAAGTCATATCCAGTTCCGGTGTTCTGTTACACAGTCAGGTGAGTATTGTCAACAATATGTATCATAACATTTAAAACAGCAAGAAGAGGAGCTGGGATTGTGGCTCAGCAGTAGAACACTCCCCTAGCATGGGCAGGACCCGGGTTCCTTCCTCAGCACCACATAAAGGCATTGTGTTGTGTCCATCTATACCTAAAAAATAAATATTATAGCTTTCCGCGATCGGCCGCGTGTCTGGGAAGCATGGGGCCACGGTGGGGTGCAGCACCTCTGAGCAGCCTTACAGGCCTTGGGTGATGCCTTTTTCTAGCTTCTGGGGAGATGAGAAGCAGAGCTGCAGGTTGCAGTTTGAAAGTAACGGAACCGCAAAATGAGAAAAGATGGATGCAAGCAGGACCTGGGGGTGATCACCAGAAAGCAGAGATGGTGCGATGTCCCGGCACATCCACCTCATAAGTTGTTCGAAGTTAAGTTGAACTATCCATGGTATTGGCTGTGGACTTGTGAAACCCATCATCTTAAAATATTGACCTTAAGAATTTTTGTGATGAAATTTCTGTAAATGGTGCAGTCTCTACTTCAGTTGGAAAAGGACCCTCTAGCAGCCACACTGTGGCAGGTACCATGGACCTGAACCTCAAGTGGAATCTCTCATGTGTCTACTCAGCGAGGTTACTAACTGTAAACTGCTTTACCAGAAGGTCATCTCCCGGTGGTGCCAGACGGGATCTACACAGCCCTGCTTCTGCTAATGCCTGAGTTAATCCCACCCAACTAGAATCATAAGAATTTTTTTGGATTTCATCCTCAAAAATAGCCAAGGAATTTGAGTGACTGAGATCGTGACCATCACCACTTTTAGCAGCTAGTGAAGTTGGGGTATAACTAAAAATATCTGAACTTCAGTTTAGGTGGTCTGAGTATAGTCTCATGTATAGATGGGACTTCGGTGATTGTAAACTGAAATTGTTAATGTGCATACATTGTTGTAGGAAGCTAAGGGAAACAATGCTTGTCCTCAAAAAGCATTTCTCAGTGGATTTCCTGTGAAGTCATTGTTTTATTTAAACTTTTGAATTAAAGGTTCTGTTTTGTTGTATTTTTATTCACTAGCAATGTGGATTTCAGATTGAGACACAAAGTAAGAACATTATTTGTTCTATGATTCAAGAGAACATTCTTAGGAGTTTCACAGAATAAGAATTTGATCTTTTTTTTCTATATTTGTACCTGCTAAAGTGATATACTGCATGTATTGCTACCTACAAACATTGCTTTCTTTTAGCTTAAATCTAATAAAGCACTGATAAAGGTAAAAAAAAAAATTATAAATAAATAAATAAAATAGCAAGAAGAGAGAATTTTGGTGTCCTCATCACAAAGAAATGATACATGTTTGAAATGGTGAATAACCTCAATGTCCTCATTGATCAATACACAATGTGTAAATATACTGAAACATCACTCTATACCCATAAAGTTGTGACATTACTATCTGTCAATTTTTAAAATAGCAAAATAAACAAAACCACTTTTCCCTGGTGCACTTAACCCATTCCCTAACTAAATATCACCCACTGGTTTTATCTGATGAACTTGCCTAAATAAAGTTACACATTGGTAGTTGCACAGCATTAACTATCTGGTATGTTTTGAAAGATTAGTAGATCCAGGAAACTTTCCAGATACATTTAGAAGAATCAACATCCTTGACCTTTGTTGTTTCTTTTGCCAGAGGGGTTATTTCTTCCACTGAGTGACAGCTTAGAGAGGAGTATTAAGAACACCTGGAAAGAATTCTTATCTAGAAGCAAAGCCCAGAGATTGGGATTCTTGCTCAAGTGGTGGACTGGGAGTGCTCTTAGCAGAAGGGGAGTAAAGGTAATCAGAGAAGGCAAGAAGGAAAAGTTAAGCAAGAATGCTCTGGTGCACAAAGTTAGTCCCACTTTGAGATAAGATGATTGATCTTTTGTACCCCATGAAGGTCAGTCATTAGCCATTTGGGAACAGTCAGGACACAGCCTCCCTTGTATGAAGTCTCCTGACTGGCCAAGGGTGGGCCTCTGAAGAGGCACCAGCTAAGAATTGTTGTTATCAGTCATTGCTCATAGCAACATTCAGCTCTGAAATGTGATTAAATATTGAGCTAATCAAACAAAAGAACTTTGAAAAGACAGTTCCTCTAGTGATGACTCCCAGAATAAATACATGGGCCAATGGATCAGATTGGAAAGACAAGGTCATATTAGAATGTTATATATAAATATAAGTCTTATTTCAAATCGATAGTTTGGGGAGTTTTGTTGCTGTTTGGGGTATTTTGTAATTTAGTCAGGGGTCTTTTAATTGCAAGCAAAAGATATATATATCATTACTGAGACTGGGTAGGACATACTGAATCCAGAGGCTCAAATAATTTGACCAGTACTTTTTACTGTATTTGTTTCTTTCTTGGGCTTTACATGATGGTGGTCCCTGGAAGCCCAAGCTTACACTTTTTCGGCTTCAAATCTAACAGAAAAAGGCTAACTTTTCTAAAATAATGCCAATAGGGCCGGGCACAGTGATGCACCTCTGTAATCCTACAGTCTCAAGAGGCCGAGGCAGGAGGACTGCAAGTTAAAGAACGGCATCAGCAACTTAGTGAGGCCCTAAGATACTTCGCAAAACCCTGTCTAAAAATTAAAAAAAAAAAAATTGAAGAGCTGGGAGTGCAGCTCAGTGGCAAAGCATCCCTGGGTTCAATCCCCAGTTCCAAAAAAATAAAATAAGTAAAATAAAATAATGCCAATATAGCTCTAAGAGCTTAGTATTCTTGATTCTGATTGGCTTAGCTTGGGTTATATTCCATCCCTGAACCAAACCACTCACTGTGGCTAGGAGAATGATACCAAGGTTGATTTACATACTCAATCCTGGAGCAGGAATTGAGGTCAGTTCCAAACCAACTCTAGCAATGGAGAGGTTATTCCCCAAGGAAAAAGAAGGGCTGTTATTGAGAGAGGGTGGGGAGGATGGGGGGTAGAGATGCTGGGCAGAAGGCAAGAGCAACAGATGTCTACTATAATTTATGATTCAATCAAGATGTTTAGATATCTCTTAAGCCATTTTAAAAGACCATGGTTAAGGGGTAGAGAGTGAAGCTAGGCACTTACTCATTTTTACATCAATATAAATTCCAGATGATTTAAACAAAAACCACAAAAATACTGGAGTAAAGCATGATTGAGTAATTTTAAAAGCTAGGATTAGAAAAAGCTTCTTTAAGCATGACACAAAACTCAGAAACCATAAAGGATAATATTGATAACATTTGACCACATAAAACCTTAAAAGCTTTTCTCCATAAAAAAAATACCAGGTCAAATAAAATAAGGAAGATCCACAATGAAGATATAATAGTTATGAAAATCCATATACCAAGTAATGTAAGAACAGCAATCATACACCATAAATTATATAAGATATAAGGAGAAATAGACAAAAACACATTAGTAGGAGAGTTTAATTCACCTCCCTCAGTCTGAGACAGGTCAAGCAAATAAACAAATAAGAAATGAGAGGTAAGACCTTATATATAATTATTAGTAAGAAAGTTCTGGCAGATAAAATTTCAATCCCACATACATTCTCCCCACTCCCAAGGACCATGAAACATTCATGAAACTTGACTAAGTAGTAGGCCACAAGAAAGCACTATCAGACCAATATACAATAAAACCAGTAACAATGAAAAAATCAGGAAATAAAGAGTCCCTTCCAAAGTGAAAAGAATGTTAAAATTCTGTCTTAGACATTTATTGGGTTTAAGGAAAAAGAACAAGTGTGGTCTATTTAGAAACAATAATAATGAAAACCACATATCAGAACCTAGTAAATAGAGTTCAACCTTCAGGGAAAATTTCATGCTTTTATATTGATAAAGAAGAAAGTAGAAAAATGCATTAAGCATCTTCCCCTCCCCCAAATTAGAAAAAGAGAAGAAAATAAAGGAAAGTAAAAAGAAAAGGTATAATTAATGTGTTAGAAAGCAGGGGGAAAAAACAAGAAATAAGAATAAATCCATACATAATGAATAAATTAAAGAAAACATAATGAAGTAGATACAAATTTAGCCAATCTTATCTAGAAAAAGAGAGAGGGAAATTGGGTGCAGTGGCGCATGCCTGCAATCCCAGCTACTTGGGAGGCTGACACAGGAGAATCACAATTCAAGGCCAGCCTGGAAAATTTAGCAAGACCATGTTAAAAAAAGAAAGAAAAAAAGGGGGGGGTGGGTGGTAGGCAAGATAATGGTTCCCCCAAAGATAGCCACACTCTAATTTCCAGAATCTGTAAATACGCTACTTTACACAGCAGAAGGGACTTTGGAGTTGGGATTAAGGTGCAGGATCTTAAAATGGGGAGATTATCCTGTATTATCCAGGTGTACTCAGTTTAATCACATGAGTCCTTAAAATCAGCAGAGGTCAGTAAGATGTGACATTGGGGTTGGGGGAACACGTGCCTAGTATGAGCAAAGTTCTAGGTTCAATCCCCAGGACACACACAAAAGGAAGGAAGGAAGGAAGGAAGGAAGGAAGGAAGGAAGGAAGGAAGGAGGGAGGGAGGGAGGGAGGGAGGGAGGGAGGGAGGGAGGAAGGAAGGAAGGAAGGAAGGAAGGAAGGAAGGAAGGAAGGAAGGAAGGAAGGAAGGAGGAATTTAGGAAGTTGTGACAATGTCTGAAGGCTCTGAGAGCTGTGAAGTGAGAATGTGACCTGCCATGGGAGATTTGAAGACAGACATAGGAGGCCATAAGTAAGTCAAAGAATGAAAGTGGCCTCTACAAACTAGAAAAGACAAAGAAAGAGATTCTCTCCAGAACTCTAGGAGCAACACAGGCTGCCACCCCTGATGGCATCCTGGTCACACCCAAGTTAGACTTCTGACCTTCTGAAATGTGAGCTATGAATGTGTATTGCTTTAAGCCACCAAGTTTTTTGGAATTTGTTACACAAAAATTGAAACTTAATACAAGAAGCAAGTTCAACTTCACAAAATAAGAAATGACAAGGGAAAAAATAAACCTACAGCAGAAGAAACAAACAAACAAAAAATCATCTAACTATTTTACTAACTCTATACAAGTAACTTTGAAGACCTGAATGAGATGCATAAGTTTCTAGGAAAATAAAATTCACCCAAACCAATTCCAGAGCAGGTAGAAAATGAAAATAGACCGATTTCCATAAAAGAAGTTTAACAGAGAGATATTCCCTCAAAAAGAAAAGGCTCAGATAATTTCCTAGAAATCTTACCAAGCTTTTGAGATTTGATAATGCCAATGCTATTTAAACTATCCCACAGTTTAGATAAAAGGGAACTGATGGGGGCTGGGGTCGTGACTCAGTGGTAGAACACTTGCCTTGCATGTGTGAGGCACTGGGTTCGATCCTCAGCACCACATAAAATAAACAAATAAAATAAATGCATCTGTACATCTAAAAATACAAAAAAAAATTTTAAAGGTAAATGATGCACTTTTTTTTATATGAGAATATAACACCGACCCTAGTAAATAACAAACATTGCACACATACAAACTGTAAATCAATTTAACTTAGAAATAGATGCAAAACTCCTAAGTTAAACATTAGACCCAGTAGCTAAATAAGAAGTAGCTACTATGTAATGTTTTTTCTAAGAATGGAGAGATAGTACAATACTAGCAAATCTATCAGTATAATTCATTGTTAATAGATTAAAGAGGAAATTATTTATTTATTTATTTATTTATTTTGGGTACAGGGGAATGAACCCAGGGGCACTTAAGCACTGAGCCACATCTCCAGCTTTTTTTATATTTTATTTTGAGACTGAATCTCAGTAAGTTGCCTAGGGCCTTGCTAAATTGCTGAGGTTGGCTTTGAACTCAGGATTCTCATGCTTCAGGCTCCCAAGCCTGGGATTCCAAGCATATGCCACTATGGCCAGCAAGATGGTTAAACTTGCTTACAGAGATTCAGGAAGTGCTGCATAGCAAAGATAGCCCTATCCAAAATACCAACTACATCTTTGTCAAAAACCCCATTGGAGCTGTGCCTAGAAATCAGACTTTGGGGGTCAAAGTCCCGCCCACCATTATTGACTAAGCTCTATGACTGGCCAAGCCACCAATCCTCCTCACTGATCTTGAAAATGAGCATTTTTCACAGATGGGAACTCATATCCTTCAGTCACTGACTTGCCCAGATTCTGTCATCACATGGCTATTGGCCTCTCAGAGAGGCCAGCA
Organism: Ictidomys tridecemlineatus; assembly: GCF_052094955.1. Classification (NCBI taxonomy): domain Eukaryota; kingdom Metazoa; phylum Chordata; class Mammalia; order Rodentia; family Sciuridae; genus Ictidomys; species Ictidomys tridecemlineatus. The sequence goes on along the minus strand of NC_135479.1, from coordinate 131,245,917 downwards.
ATGGTCATGAGCTGATCCTGCCAGTGTTAGGTACAGGCAGAGTAAATCCTTCCACAGTGTAGCCTCCCTGAGCTGGGAGGGCTCACAAATTTACTCAGCTAAGCGTTCAGCATCTCAGATGAACTAGGCTCTAGTTTGTAAAACTCTTGGGCAACAAGATATTTTCACTTGCATTCAGTCCTCCCGTTCACCCTGTGAAGTACTTATTACAACTCCAATTTCTTAAATGAGGGAAACTAGACTCAGAGTACGAATCACTGGCCCTGGATTATTGGGTCAGTTAGTGCAATATAAAACTGGAGCCCTATCTTCTGAGGCAAAATGCCACTGGTTGTCCTCAGAGGAAATGCCTGTCTTGGATCTGCTCCCTCTGGACCAGGCTGGGCAATGACCTCTCTTCACCACCCTCCTCTCCTCAGGCCATTCTTTTCACTTGGATGAAAACTAACTAAGGAGCAGACAAGGAGACCTCTAGCTTGCTCTCAGCTTTTGAGGAAGCAGCTTTCTAACACAGCAATGGCTTGAAAGGTAGTGAGCTCTCTGTCACTGGGGGTGTTTAAGAAGACATTGGGTGACCATCTGGCAAAAACATGGTAGAAGAGATTCCTAATTCACAAGCTAAAAAGATCCCCAAGGTCCCTTCCAAATTGGAAAGGAGAAGACTCAGAGCCTAGGGAGACAGCCTGGTCGGAAGCTGTCTGGGCTGAGAGTCAAATCTGGAGAAGGAAATAAAGAAAGGAGAAGAAAAAAAATCTGAAAGCGATTGTGAGGACTAAAGCAGATTCTTCCTTTCCAAGAAAGAGACCGGAGCCCCAACAGGGATGGGGAGACAAACTGGGTGGATGCCTAGAGAGGAAGTTAGGGGAAATGTCAGTGTTTCTCAAATAGCCTTGCCCAGAAAATGTGTCAACAAACACCCAGCCAAACTTCACAGATACAACTCAGTCAGCACAGACGAGAAACGGGAGGAGCCGTCTCTTGAGAGAGAAGCACTTGAATTGAGTTAAAAATATATTAAATTCACAATCAATCAAAAATGCTAAAGGCCCAGAGAATATCTTTGGACTTTATCTTTGAACCTCTTCCATTTCTCTGAAAGTAGGTGGTGTGGGATTCTTTTTTAAGCATTATCTGAACCAACAATGAGGGTGTGGGGAGGACTGGCCTCCCAATGGGAAATCTGCTTTCACCTTTCAGCACATCAGTATCCTGAATGCAATTCCAGAGGGAATTCTGGGGACTGCTGCTTTCCTTAAAATGGAAACCAGGTCCAGAATGCATCTTTGCAGCCTGGCAGCCTGGAGTAATAAACAGTTCCAGGTGAAAAACAGATTTATTTTTACAGTGTCCTAAAAAAATGCTGTTTTCCCCCCACTCTGAAATCCACTAGAAATCTCATTCAACTCCTTTCTTCAATTATGGGTATAAAAAATTTTGTAGGTTTGAAAAAAATTTTCAAAATAACTCCTTTCTTACACATGTAAAACATTGAGAATATACACATATATCCCCCTCCCCACAAAAAGGAGTAAATATCCTATTTCTCCACTATCCAAAAATAAGCATTTTGGTTTATGTTTACTACGTTAATTTCTTTTTAATTTTAGATTTTCAAATGGTTAAAATCAAAGTGGTATTAAAAAGATATTCCTTGAGAAGCACTTCCCCTCCTACCCATTCCCCTCCACCATGTCTCCCCCTGCCCCACTCCTCCCTTCTCAGGTAAACTCTTTTGGGTTGTCTGTATATCCTTCTGATGTTTCCTAATGCAAATACAAGCACAAACAAATTCTTATTTTACATTTTGCTTACTACACAAGGTTGCATACCACACACACTGCATTTGGCTCTTTGCACTTGACAATATATCCTATTGCAGATATTTAAAATGTGTTTATGCAAACATTTTAGTTTTTACTAAAATGGAATCAGACTTCTGAAACATGCTTTTTTTACTGGAGGATTTTTTTATGGACATCTTTGCATATTTTCAAATATTCTTCTACGGTATCATTTTCAAAGGCTATGAAGTCAGAAAAAGCCCTAAAATATTACTATAGCTGTTTTGTTTTGTTTTTGCCTCCCCAGGATAATCTCTGGGATAAAAAAGATGATGATGATGATGATGATGATGATGATGATGATGATGATGATGATTTTGTCTCTGGGCCTTGGAGACAAAGGCCTGTGGATACATACCTGTTATCCCAAGGATCACAAGTTCAAGTTCAGTTTGGGCAACTTAGTGAAACACTGTCTCAAAATAAAAATAAAAAGGAAGAGGAATGTAGCTCAGTGGTAGAATGCCTCTGGATTCATTTCCTAGTACAAAGGGGAAAAAAAAATGCTGGTGCATTTCCAGATGGATCAGTTATCAGCTGTATGAACTTGGGCTCTGAACCTCAGATCCCAATAATTTCTCAACTACAATAATGCCAGCCTTGCCTCTAACCCAGGGCTGTCATGAGAAGTAAATGAGACAAAGGTTAGGGAAAGACCATTCAATGTGAAGCAACAAGGTGCTAAAATACAAATATAACTACACTATACACACTCACATGCATGCACAGAAACACAATATACACACAAGCATTTGCATTTTAATAGGAAACTCTTCTTGGTTACTGTTGGTTTTTAAGTGAATACCTTTTCTCAAAATTTTAGTATTCTAAGAAACATTTTTCTTGTTACATATTTATATGCATTATAGAGAAATTAGGAAAGGTAAATAAAAAGGAAAAATTGAAATAATCCATAACTTATTTGCAAAAATCCTTCCAGATATTTCCCATGTGTGCATATAGATATATACTTAAAAGTATGTATACATATGCACACATTCACACACACACACATATATATATAAAATTTACCAAACTGATTCACATTGTACATATTGTTTTTTATAATTCCTATTCCCACTCAACAATATATTATAAATACTCTTCAAAATTCATAAATAAAGTCTTAGTCATAATTGTTAATAGCCACATAGAATTTTGCCATATTAGTGGAAAGTATCATACTTTGCCTAATCAATCCATTTTCACTGGAATTTAAGTTCTTTGGGGATTTTGACTATTATATATGATGTTATGCTGGACATTTTTTTTTTTTTTTTGGTACCAGGGATTGAACACAGGGGCAACTACATCCACCCAACTACATCCACCCTTTATTAAAATTTTTATTTTGAGATAGGTGTTGTTAAGTTGCTTAGGCCCTTACTAAGTTGCTGAGACTGGCCTTGAACTTGTGATCCCCCTATCTCAGCCTCCCAAATTGCTGGGAGGCACGTGCCACTACACCCAGTTATGCTGGCCATCTTTATAGTCAAATATCCACATACCTTGAAGAAGTCAATTCAGTAGTAGTGTGCATGCTTCTTTTATACACTCAACAGAAGCTCTTAAGCACCTGCTATTCACCAGTGAACTGTCTAGGTATTAGAGTTACAAAGATAAATTTGGCACAGAAACTGTCGCTCTGGGGAAAGACCCTGAAACATTCATGATTACATTTTGAGTTTGCTGAACTCCCTGGGTGTTCCTGGTGTGCCTGGCAAACTTCTACTCATTTGTCAAGATCCAATCGAAACATGCCCTGCTCTATGGAGCCTTCCCTGATACCCCAAAAGTGAGTAGGACTCTTCTGGAAAATTTTATGACCCCAGAGACCTGTCACATTACATTTGTAATTACCCACACACACTCCTCCTTTCTCTCTTCCTCTCTACTATTTGTTCCTTAGGGTTGGAAACTGTCTTATTGTCTGACTCTGCCCAGCAATATGACTACGATATAGAAGCTGAACACTCATTGATTGAATTGATTGAATTCACTGAACACTCATTGATTGAATTGCTAGTATGGAACACATTGCATGTGTTCAGTAAAATAATAAATACAATGAATTTACATTATGGCCAAGAAGGGCTGTTAGCAAAGCCTCATGGTCAGCAATCAGTTTAAGGGAAGGCTCAGCTGTCCTGGTCCATGAGCTGGGCTAGATTTTTTTTCTATGTCCCAATTTTGTTGTTCTCTATCTCTCTCAACTCTGAATATTGAAGATCTATCCTTCATATTTGGGCTCACTTAAGGCAGCCAAGAAACACCAAGGTCTTGCCAGGAAATATCTAGGGCCTAATACATTTATATTTGGGGAGTCTCTTTTAAAGAAAAATACACAAATTCATGCATACCAAATTAAGCCTAAAAATAATGCTTATTTCAATTAAGAAAAAAAAATCACAACAACTTACAAAATTTTAAACCACAAACCCCAACTGCCTAATATTTTTAAATTTTTCAATTATTCTAAGGAAAATATATAACATTAAGCTAAAGAACAATCCAGATATATTTTTAAATGGCTACAAATGGGAGCAGGAAATATACAGGATGCCAGAATGTAAGGAAGTACTTTAAAAAAAAAATGGTGGTCATATTTAAAAGTGCATAGGAGCTAAGTTTCCAATGGTCAAAGCTGGAATAACTTAAAACAACAAAACCAACAACTATTGGATAATAACCCAAAATATAAAATACATATTAAGGGACCAGAGAGATAAAAATTATTGAAGAGAGAGGAAGAGGAAAGGGAAAGAAAGGAAGGAAGAAGCAGAGAAGAGAAGAAGTAGAGAAGAAAGGAAGAAGGAAAGGGAGAAAAAAAGGGGGGGAAAGGGAGAACTCTCCTATAGAGAAAAATTCCAAATAATTTGTGTGAATACTGCTCTCTCAGGATTACATAACTCCTCACTCCTTAATTGTGGGCTGCAAATAGCAATTTCCTTCCAAGAGGGAAGTTGCCTACAAAGTAGGAAAGTGGGTGGGGGATGGGAAGAATAACATTCAAGTGGAGAAACCAGGTAATCAAAAATAAAAAGGAAGTATGTTCCCTTGACAAGGTATTATGAAAATGGTACTTGACCTCTGAGGTCTTCCTCTCCCAAACCCACTCCGTATATAACCATGAGAAAAAATAAATTCTAGCCTGGCACCACAGCACACACCTGTAATCCCATCGACTTGGGAGGCTGAGGCAGGAGGATTGGGAGTTCAAAGCCAGCTTCAGCAATGTAGCAAGACCCTAAATAACTCTGTGAGACCCTGTCTATAATAAAATATAAAAGGACTGGGGATGTGACTCAGTGGTTGGTGCCCCTGGATTTAATCCCCAGTACCTCCCCTCACCTAAAAAAAAAAAGGAAAAGAAAAAGAAAAACAAACTCCAATAGAGGGGCAATCTGCAAAACCTGAGCAGTAGCCCTCAAAATTGGTCAAGGTCTTCAACAAAGGGAAAGTAAGAAATGTCCCAACCAAAAAGAGTCTAAGGACACATGACAACTAAATGTAAGATAAGATCCTGGATGGGATCCAGAAATAGAGAAAGGAAATTAGGGAAAATAAGGAAATCTGAAAAAGTATAAACTTTAGTTCATGATAATATATCAATATTGTTTCATTAATTGGGACAGATGTGCTTTACTAACATAAGATGTTAACAGAAAGCTAGGAACGGAATATATAGGAACTCTCTGTACTGTCTTCACAATTCTGTAAATTTAAATACTACTCTAAAAAATAGTCTATTAGGAAAATGGCTATAATGCATTGAATTCCTTAATTGTATAACTAAATTATTCTTAAATACAAAATTTAACTTGTTAATGAGCGGGTGTTGGAGTTTTATCACAGGAACACTTGGTCTTCAGGTCATTTTGCCACCTTAGGAGAAATTCTCCCCATTCTTTTGTCTAGAATGACCACACATTGTATAATTAATAAAGAGTTTCCATATTGTGTTAGTCAGCTTTCTGTCACTATAACAAATACCTGAGGTTATTATCTGATAGAGGCAAGATTTATTTTGCTCATAGTTTTAGAGGTTCCCATCCATGATCAAGCAGATCTGTTGCTTTTAGGCCTCTGGTGAGGGTACCAGATGGCTATGGTAGAGGGAATATGGTAGAGCAAACTACTCATTTCATGAACAGGAAGCAAGAGAAAGATGAAGTGCTAGGGTCCCATGATCCCCTTCATTGATATGTTCCTAATAATCTAAAGATCACCCACTAGGACCCACCTCTTAAAGGCTTTCCAATAGCACCACCCTGGGATCAAGGCTAACACCTGACCTTTAGGGTTTGTTTCAGATCCAAACTGAAGCACAGGGCTTACCTAGAAGTATATCTGTTCCAGTAGAAGTAGGGAAGGGTCCTAGAGCCCAACAAATTTTCTTCCTTTCCCTAACCCTCTGGGGCATCAGTTTTAGTCAGCTTCTGTGTTACTGTACCAAAAAAAAATCGACAATAACAACTTAATGAGAAAAAATTTATTTTAGCTCATGGTTTCAGAGGGTCAGTCATGGTCAGCCAACCCCATAGCTCTGGGCCCAGGATGAGGCAGAACATCGTGGTAGAAGGGCAGGGCCAAGGAAAACAGCTCACAACATGGCAACCAGGAACCAGAGAGAGAGAGAGAGACAGAGAGAGAGAGAGAGAGAGAGAGAGAGAGAGAGAGAGAGAGAGAGAGAGAGAGAGAGAGAGCAAGCTCAGCTCACCAGGCAGGGACAAAATATAAACCCAAGAAACATTCCCAGTGACCTGCTTTCCCTGCAGCTTCAACTTACTTGCCTATAGTTACTACCCAGTTAATCCATATCTGTGGATTTTATTCACTGATTAATTGTCTCACACATGAGCTTTTGGGGGATACTTCATATCTATACCATAGCAGCATCCAAGGACTCCCCAGGGCTCTGAGCAGTAAGTCGGAGCATTCATTCAACAAATTTAGTCTTGCTGGGGATACAGGGGTGAACAAGAAAGACAACATCTCTGTCTTCCATTAGAGGTAGTCTGGGAAATTTTGCACTGGGGCAGTGATTTTCAATCCTGATTGGATTTTAAAATCACCAGGGAAGCTTTTTAAAAAATACCAATGCCTGGGCCTTTCACCAGGCCATTAAATTAGAATCTCCAAGAGTGAGGCCCAGGAATCTGTATGCTTTAAATTCTTCCCTGGTAGATTCTGAAATGTAGCTAGCATTGAGATAAGTTGACTATGTGATATAAGAACCTCTAAAACTCTAAAATGGGTATTCTGTGATCTTTGCCATCATGGAAAAGGAGGAGAAAGGGGCTGAGGTTGGGTTCCTGGGGTACATCCCCTCCTCCAAGGGAGTCTGGAAAGGAGTGGAGGGAGCAGAGGTTCCTTAGCTGAAGTAAGGCTGGTGTTGGCAGAAGTGGGGGCGAGGGGAGCCTGCTGAGGAGCGGTGGTACGTAGCAACCCACGCACTTGCTCGTTTTAGAACAAATCAGCTCTTCTCAGACATATGTACTGAAGAAGCCTCCTCCTGGAATTTTCCAGACAGAACTGAGGACTACTCCCTGCATAAAAGCATCCAGACTAGATTCTACTTATCTTGGTACAAAGAATCTGAAAACTGGAAGGTCCTTGAGGGGTCACCAGTCTCTTTCCTCTTCTCTCTCTCTTGTGAGTGTGCGCACACATACACACACACACCACTAATATTAATGCCAGGATATTTGATCTACCTTTGGGCATTTTTTCAACCACAAACAAGAACTCAGCTTAAATAGGAACCTAGAAAACATGTCTGAAAGGTAAAGAAAGGGAGGAACAGACAATCCAGAAGCCTAGAGTTGAACAGCTATTCGCCAACCTACCACCTTGTAGGGAAGGAATTAGTTTCCCCATTTGGGGAGGGGGCTGTACCTTAAAGGGTTCATTTAGCTCTTACAGGAAAGAGCCAGGATTCACTTTACCTTCACAGGCTTATCCCTGTTTTCAGATGAGGAAACTGAGGTGGAAAGGTTGCAGGAGCAGAGGGAGCACAGCTAGGCTTGAATGCGAGAGCAAGCCAGCCAGCGCTCTTCTCCTCGGTATCACAGAAGCCTACTGATCTGAGAGGCACCATCTGCTTCCTCACCCCCACCAGGGAAGGCTCTGGAGAACACTCTGTACTATCTTTGCAACGATTCTGTAAATGTGAAATTATTCCAAAAATTAAAAGTTTATTTTAAATGACGCAAAATCAATATTGTTGCTCTCAAAATTCTTTTGTATATTATAGATAAACAAGATGGAATTATAATTATAATTACTATTATTATTATTTACAGGTGGGTACCAGGAATTGAACTCAGAGGCACTCAACCACTGAGCCACATCCCCAGCCCTACTTTGTAATTTATTTACAGACAGGGTCTCACTGAGTTGCTTAGGGCCTCACTTTTGCTGAGACTGGCTTTGAACTCACAATCCTCCTGCTTCAGTCTCCCAAGCCACTGGGATTACAGGAGTGCACCATCATGCCCAGCAAGATGAAAATATTATTATTTTATTTTTTATTTTTATGGTATTGGAGATTAAACCCAGGAATTACAACTAAGCTACATCTCTAGTGCTTTTTATTTTTTTTATTTTGAGATAAGGTCTTGCTAAATTGCTGAGGCTGGCCTCAAATTTGCAACCCTCTTGCTTCAGCCCCCAAATCACTGGTGTTACAGGCCTCAGTCAAAATGCCTCGCTTCAATATAAAATTATTTTAGAAATCTTGAGGTTTCATCTTTATACATTTGTCAATAGTTCTTTGCATGTATACTTTCTAATCAATCAATTTTAAAATGTATCAACTAGTAGCATAAACACAAGTTGTATTCATCTCTTAGGGCTGCCATATCAAAGCACCATAAACCAAATGACTTAAAACAACAGAAACTTATTGTCCCACAGTTAAAGTTAGAAATTCAAAGTCAAGGTGTCTGCAGGGCCAAGCTCTCTCTGAAAGATCTAAGTGGAGAATTTGATCCATGCCTTTCTCTTGGGCTTTAGTCTTGCCAGCAATCCTTGGTGTTCCTCAGTTTAGAGACATATGACTTCAATGTCTGCCCCTATTGTCACATAGTCCCTCTTCCTGTCTATCTCTCTGTATCTTTCTCCTCTTCTTAAAAGGACATAGACATACTGAATTAAGGACTCACCCTACTGCAGTATAACTTCATCTTAACTTACATCTTAACTATATCTACAACTACCCTATTTCCAAATAAGGTCACATTCTGAAGTTCCAGAAAGGACATGTATTTGGAGGAACACTAACTAATCTATTGCAGTCTGGCTCCTGACCCTCCAAAATTCACATCTGTCTCACATACACAATACAGTCACCAACCCCAAAGTTCTCAAAAGTTTCAAGCCATTTCAACATCAGTTCTTAAGTCCAAGATCCCATCTAGAGATAATCAACTCAAAAAGTCCCAAATTTCATCATCTAAATCAGTTATGAGTGAGACTCAGGTAGGTACATGCTGGGCAAAATTCCTCTCCATCTGTGGATCTGCAAAATTAGAAAACAAACATATGCTTCCAAAATATAATGATGGGCTAGTTACTCATAGACACTCCCATTGGCAAAGGGGAGAAATAGAAAGGAAGCAGGAGTCATGGGACTCAAGCAAGCCTGAAGCTCAGTGCACAAGTGTCCACGTATCTAGGTTCACTAGTCTAGTCTTGTTATTTTTGTTTTTTATTTTTATTTTTACTTTTTGAGACAGGGTCCTGCTATACTTCCCAGACTAGCCTCAAACTCCAGAACTCTAGGGACCCTCCTGCCTCAGCCTCCTGAGTTGCTGGTACCACAAACATGCAACCACCGAGCCCAGCTTAGTCTTAGCTCTTTTTATATTTGTTGAAAAGTTCCAAAACTTAAAAAATACATAATAAGGAAAAAATAGCTGATTTTTTTCCTAACATAAGACATATAGGCTTATTACACATTAAAAAAAAGAGAATAAGTATCAACCCTAATTTGATGACCCATATTATACCCCACAATTCACATGTGAGGCATTTCTATATATTCATCAAATTTAGTTTTGTATTTTATCAATTTTTCACATTATATTGTAGTACTGTATAGAAAAAAGGAAAATGACATATATTAAGTACATAGGGGAGTCTCCCTGCTTTGTCTAAGCTTTTATGTCTGTGCCCCATATTTCCTAGCCATTGTTACAAAAAGCCTTCTTGGAAAAGGCAGTTGCAACTGAAGTCATAACCAGTCATCAGCCACCAGCCACTGAGCCCCACTAAAAAGACCTATGATGACAGAAAGATTTCTCAGAATAAAAATTTATCTTTATTTAGACAGAAGTTTTAGGTCTTTCTAGCATTCAGTGTAGCCACTTGTACTCTTTCTTTTCTAGTTTGGCTGACTAGAAAGGAGTGTCTCAAGATGTTAAACTCTGAATTGTATCATTACAGTAGTTTGCAAAGAAAAGGGAACATGTAAATAATTCTTTGAATATTCTCAGCTAACAGAATCTGTTGAGTTGCAAATAAAATAAATCTGATTTTAAAAGAAGCATCTCTGTGTACAGCCAGGGGCAAAGTAGAATTGGAATAAGTTGGTTGACAATATAATGATGAAAATTATTCAAGATAATTCATAAAAATCCATCTACATATTTATATCTTTATACCTCCAAGAACTTACTCAATATTTTTTTTTTAGAGTTGGGGTTTGGTAAGAATGTTTAAGTTCAACTATTTAATAAAATGTTTCATTTTTTGAAATGTAACATAAAATCACTGTTAAAGCAGTAAATCAACAACCTAGCACCAATCAGCTTCCCTTCTGTTGGACCATGCATCCTTGGCCCACGACTGTTTTTATTAACTGGGATATCGTCCATTTCTGTGTAACTTTATGAAATGTGTTTTGGCTTGGAGCACAGAAAATCCATTTAGACATTAATAGTCTAGTTGCAAACTATGTTATTCATTCACAAGAGTAACAACAGTATGCTGTGATTTTTTTTCCAGCATTTTTCCCTTAATTTTATTGGCTAATAAAATCCAAACACTGGAACCTTTTGCCCAGAAAGAGGCACCAAAGGAAAGCAGCTGCCCACCCAGACCCCCAGAGGCTCTCCAAAGAGAACTTCAGAGTCCTGGGTGAGGCCCCAGGGGAGAGAGAAGGCCTGCTCTCCAACTGCTAAGCTTCCCTACAGGGTCAGCCAGAGGTTTTCCCTACTTCCTCCTGACTGGAAGAAAAAAAAAATTTAGGTTTTCCTCTAATTCTTGAAATTCAAAATGATGCTAGCAAACTATAGAAAGATCCTGAAATAAACCAGGTACGGAAAGACAAATACCATATGTCTCAATCATATAGAGAATCTAAAACAATTGAATCCATAGAAGCAGCAATTAGAATGGCAATAACCAGGGGCTAAGCATGGGATGGGGCGAGAGGGCACAGAGTTGCCAGGCTAATCGTGGAAGTTGCAATTATACAGGAGGCACACGATTTGAGATCTATTTCGCAGAAGTGCGACTACAGTTAGTGATAATATATATATTTCAAAATTGCTAACAGAAAAAAAAATTCAAATGATCAGCATCCAGGCACAGTGGGGCATGTCTGTCCCGCTGCTGGGAGTCTGAGGCAGGGGATCACAAGTTCAAGGCCAGTCTGGGTGACTTGGTGAGACCCTGTCTCAAACTAAAATGAAAAGGTCTGGGGGCAGGGGAATGTAGCTCAGTTGATGGTAGAGCACTTATGTAACATGCTTGAGGACCTGGGTTCAATTCCCAGCACTGCCAAAATAAATAAGTATGTGAGATGATGAATATGTCAATTAGCTTGATTTCATTAGTCCATAGTGTATACATATATGAAAACATCACATGGTACCCCACAAATATAAACAATTTTTATTTGTCAATTGGACAAATGGTGATATGACTGCAGTACATTCCTTTATTTAATTCTTTCATTCAAATGTTCCTTTTCTTCAAAACCTCAATAGGCAATTTTGAGCCAACACTATGTACTAGAACTGATGTAAGACTTTGGGTACATAGAAAGGAACTCTGGGAGGGCTGAGTTGTGGCTCAGCGGTAGAGTGCTTGCCTGGCACGTTCAAGGCCCTAGGTTTGATCCTCAGTACCACATAAAAATAAACAAAATAAAACTATTGTGTCCAACTAAAAAATAAATATTAAAAAAAAGAAGGGAGCCGGGGATAAATAGGAAAGAGAGAGGGATGAGTAAACCAATAGTTAACAATATGACCTGGTGGGAATATCAATGCAAAGTAACTGGGAGCCCAGAGCACATTGCAGATTTTAGGGACTGGGGATATAGCTCAGTTGGTAGAGTGCTTGCCTGGCATGCACAAGGCCCTACGTTCAATCCCCAGCACCACTCACATACAAAAGAAACAAACAGTGCATGTTTTAAAACAAAGACTGCTGACCAGTGACTGTTTATAATTCTCACAGTTACTTTGTTTGTTTGTTTGGGGACTGGGGATTGAACCCAGAGGTGCACCGCCACTGAGCTCCTTTTTATTTTTTATTTTGAGACAGGATCTCGCAAAGTTGCCCAGGCTGAACTTGAACTTGAGATCCTCCTGCTTCAGTCTCCTGAGTAGCCAGGATTACAGGCTTGCATCACTGGGCTAGGTATAGTTACTATTTATACTATATAAATGTGGGCATTTATATATTTTTAATTTTTTTTTAGTTGTAGATGGACATATAACTTTATTTTATTTATATATTTTTATGTGGTGCTGAGGATAGATTCCAGTACCTCGGATATGCTTGCAAGCTCTCCACCACTGAGCCACACCCCAGCGCCAGTATTTGTATTTAAATGTGGCGATATATATATCACCTCAGCTCCATTAGACAAAATGGTGAAAGACATGGGTAGGCAATTAACACATAATACAAATAATAAACTGTTTTAAAAGATCCTCTATTTTATCAAAAATATAAGGATTAAGATAATAAAAAGCAAAAATTGTATAAAAATCCAGTTCTTAGAAGTCTGCAGGAAAACCAAAACTCTATTTGATCTAATAGCAATGTTGATTTGTACAAACATCTAGGAAGACAACATGGGGCAACATGACACAAATCAAAATCATAATCATCTTTCTAAATTATTCTAAGAAAAAAATTGTAATGAAGAAGAAAGACATTTGTGGGCTGGGATTGTGGCTCAGTGGTATAGCACTTGCCTAGCACATGTGAGGCACTGGGTTTGATCCTCAGCACCACATAAAGATAAATATATAAAATAAAGGGGCTGGGGTTGTGGCTCAGTGGTAGCCCTCTTGCCTAGCATGCATGAGGCATTGGATTCGATTCTCAACACCACATACAAAATAATAAAGGTTCATCAAGAACTAAAAAATATTATATATTTATATATATTATATATATATATATAAATAAAGGAATTGTGTTCATCTACAGCTAAAAATATTTTTAAAACATGTTTGTCATAGTATTATTTATACTAATGATAAGTTGGATATAACAGTATACTTAATACGAAGGGAATATTTCAGATTACAAAGGCTTCATAGCCACCCAAGAAATGGCTTGCTTCTTGATATAAAATTTAATAAAAGGAAAACACAAAATTGTATATATATACAACTTTAGCCCTCAGATCCATTTGAGACTCATGGACCAGAAACCCTCAACTAGAACAGGTTTGAAAGAAATTCTGGAAACTTTAGGCTCAATAATTCCGTGTGTGTGTGTGTGTGTGTGTGTGTATATATATATATATATTTTTTTTTTTTTTTTTTTTTTTGGTGGTGGGTACCAGTGGTTGAACTCAGGACCACTCAACCACTGAGCCACATCTCTAGCCCTATTTTGTATTTCTTAAAGACAGGGGCTCAGTGAGTTGCTTAGGGCTTTGCTAAGTTGCCGAGGTTCACTTTGAACTCGCCATCCTCCTGCCTCAGCTTCCTGAGTTGTTGGGATTACAGGCATGGTCACCAGACCCAGCTAATTCCAAGTTATCAAACAGTACTTCTGCATTATGCTTCTGTCACTTAGCCACTCCTAGCTGTTGTCGTCTTTTTCTCTCTTCAATCCACTTTAAGATTCTTCTTTAAGTTTGGATTTGTAGCATGTACGAGGCGCTGGGTTTGATTCCCAGCACCAGAAAAGAAGTTGGACACAATACCTTTATTTCACTTATTTGTTTTTAAGTGGTGGTGAGGATTGAACTCAGGGTCTTGCATGTGCGAGGCAAGTTATCTACCACTGAGCCACAACCCCAGCCCTATTCTAAAATTCTTTACCTCCCCAGGAGTGGTGGTGCATGCCTGTAATCCCAGCAGCTCAGGAGGCTGAGGCAGGAGGATCACAAGTTCAAAACTAGCCTCAGCAATTTGGCAAGGTTCTAAGCAACTCAGCGAGATTAAGCACCTCTGGGTTCATGCCCTGTACTGCCCCCCCCCCAACAAAAAAATATTCTTTATCTCTCAGCTTTCCCTTACCTCCTCCACCAATAGAAACCATGCTCTACTACTCATTTTTATGACTGCCTGCCCTTTATCAGCCTTGGAACTTGTTAAGTTCCATAAAGTCATGATTTATTTAACTTAACGTAAAACCATGTACAAGAGGGAATGCGAGGAAATGGCAATAATTTTGTAAGGCTGGTGGAACTGAGAAAGAGTTTTTAAAAATTCACTTTTAGGTTTTATTTCACAACTTTTTTTTTTAAGAGTCAATTTTAGGATAGGTTTCACTGTGTAGTATCTGAAATCAGTTTCGGCGCATTTATATCCAATATAAGTAAGCAAGTTCATCTGGCATAAGCAAGTTTATTTATAAACTTGAAAGACAAGGCAAGGCATTTTTTCCAAGAGTAAGGAAGAGGATCTTAATTCCATAGATGCTATCACTTTTTACAAAGCCATAATAATTCTGGGAATAAGAAAGAAGCCAAAGATCTAGGCACCTGAATGTGACTGTGTTGGGTATGATTGAAGGAATAGGCCCGACTTTGAGACACACACAGAGAAATCACATCCAAGTGTTTGACAGTACTGGCCACCCTCATATTTTTCATTGTGAGCAGTGATGAGTCTGAAGGGCCACACTTGGCAGAGTAGCATAGGACCTACCTTGGCTATGACTCAAGTTCACTGTGAGATTCATTTATTTCCTTTTTCCTGTTGTCAGTAATTCTCCAAAATGTTCCAGTTTTATGATATGGCTTTTAAAGGAATTAAATTTGAATAGCACAAAATTGTATAATTATGTTACAATTCCATTGCAATTATTAACAGATCCAAGTCTGCTCCATCATTATTTGGTAATAATGATGATGATAATAATAACAGCTAATATCCATCGTCTGTTTACCACATGCCAGATACAAGGCTAAGCAACGGGGAAAATGATCAGGCCTACTAGCCTGCTAGTTCGTGTGTGCTAGTAATTTAACATAAAAAAAAAAAAAAACAATTCCAAGAATTTCAGGTAAACTATGATCTGGAGGCAGATGAGTCACATTTAGCTTCCAGAACACATATTGATGAAAAACAGGCCCACATCCAGGCCCACATCCCACATGGCAACAATGGGCAACAGCTGAATTTCTGAGGTTTTCTTTAAACAGGGCATTTCCTTTCCCACAGTCCTCATTGGACTTATATCCAGCTTTCCTCCTTCATTTACATAGCTTGCCTATCTTCTATACATTTGAATTCTCAGCCCACGCCTACACATTACACCTGCAATTCAGGCGTCTGCTACTAAATGTTACAAAGCCAATAGGCAGAAATAAAGCTGGCAGGGGAGGAAGGGGAAGAAGTGCTGGGGAGTGATATTGCCAAATTATATTGATATATTGCGTGCATGAATGAGTGTGTAACAGCAAATTCCATCGTTATGTACAACCATAATGCACCACCACTAACAACAACAACAACAACAAAATATAAGAGGAAAAGCTAGCAGGGACTTTGGCTATCATATGGCCTGATAGTTTTCCCAACCTTTTAATGGCAGGGAATATTTCTTCTAATAAAATCTTACACAAAGGCCTATCTCTAAACACAGAGGAGAAGTTCTTCTGGCTGTGGGTGGGGAAACTCTCAAGAACTACCCAACTTGCTTGGTTTCCCATCTTTCTCCCCTGAGCCCTTTGATAACTTTAAGGATACTGACAACTCAGTTCAGCCCCCTCATCCCCCTTCACAAACAAGGGAAGGCACCTCTCCTAGTCACATAGCAAGTTAAGGATGAAGCAGCTAGTGTGTGATAAGTGATTCAGGTTTTAATAAATTCATTAAAAATTTTGTTGAACTTGTAGAAAATACACCATAATAATAACAAAGACAGAGTAATAGTTTTCCATCTACATCTTTTTCCAGTCCTCTCATTATTCTTTGTCATATGCCAGCAAGTACCTTTATTGGAAGATTTTTAAACTTAATAGTTGAGTGTAGAATTAAGAAAGTCCATGATTTTAAAGCTGAAAGGAACATTGAAAGTTGGTTTTGTTTTGTTTTCATCCCAGACCAGGAGAATGGGGAAGGGTTTGAAAACAATTCTTGCTCTTAACTGTTCCAAGTCACCGTCCTGTTCCAATATATCAAATACATTTGACTAAGGGGTCAGAAGCCAGAACTTTCTATTTTAACCAGTTCTTCCATGAAAATCATGAACAGTTGTCTGTTAAAATTGTGATATCTTTTATTTTGCAGGTTTTTTTTCCATCTTTACAACACAACACACCTTTAGCTGGGGTATTAAATATCTCTTTACTCAGAAAGTGCATTTATAAATTCATGTGTGAATTTATAAGTGTTTGCTCTAGTGTGAATTTTTCTTTTTATTTCCTCCCCACCACCACCCTCTCTCTCTCTCTCTCTCTCTCTCTCTCTCTCTCTCTCTCTCTCTCTCTCTCTCTCTCTCTCTCTCTCTCCTTTATTCCATGGTACCCAGAGGCACTGGCCTCAAACTTGCAATCCTACTACCTTAGACTTCTGAGTTGCTGGGACTACAGGCAGGTACCACTGCACCCAGCTCAGCCTGAACTTTTCTGTAAAAATCTAAGATATCTATGGTCAGAGCTGGTTGTTTTTAGTTTTCCAGTTTATTGCATTGTAGACCAATATTTTTATACAACACAATAAAATCAAATTATTAGACAAATAAAAATTTAAAAGACACAAAATAAAAACTCATTTATATTATTAAACTCTAAACATAAAATTACTCTATCAAGGGCCAAGGTTGTAGCTCAGTTATAGAGTGCTTGCCTAGCACATTGAAGCCGAGGGCTTAATCCTCAGCACCACATTTAAACAAACAAACAAATAAATAAATAAAGGTATTGTGTTCATCTACAACTAAAAATATATAACAAAAATTTTTCTTAAGTTATCAAGTAGGTTTAACAGTTTCTAAGTGCCTATTTCCTATTCTGTACTCGCCCCATCTTATACCGGTAGCAAACACTTCACTAACACTGGAGCTACTTCGAGTAGCTCTGGGGCAAAGTACCATCTAAGTGACTGGTCTGGAGATAGGGCATATTATTAAGTCCACTCATGAAACCAGGTCATGTTCCCATCTTTCAACCCCAGTTCCAGTCAGCCATTTTGAAAATGTAATTATGGTCCCCAAAGTCTTGGGACATGGTTGCCATATGGCTCATGGAAAAACAGAAGTATACAACCTCTTTACATTGCACCACTCAGAAAAGATCATGTAGAGCAGAGTTCAGGTCTAGAAGGCTTGGAAATGGACTAAGCAATATGAGGACTTCATCCTGAAAGCAATGGGAAATTATTTTAAAAAATAAAAAGCTTGAGTCATATTTGGCTTTTAGAAAGATCAGTCTGCCTGCAATGTAAAGCATGATTTGGAGAGAAACCAGACCCATTAGGAGGCTTGTGCAAGAGTTTCAGGAAACAAAGATCATATGGGTAGTAGCAGTAGGGACAATTTCAAGAGCAATTTAAAGGACTCAGCTATTGATCGGACACAAGTAGCAAAGGGCAGGGAGGAATCAACAATGACACCCAGATTTTGGGTTGAAGGATTAGATGACTGGCAGTGCTCTTCACTAGGATGGGGAGCCCAGAAAGACAAAGATTCTGAAAACCGTGAGTTGGGTTCCTGACTGCCTGGCTGTGTGTGAACCTTCCTGACCCTGAGCTGCTGCTCATGGGGGGGGGGGGGGTCTCTAAACTACACTGCCCTGCCCTTATGTTCACTCAGATCTCAACCATAAAAGGGCTTGGCAACCAAAAAGAGCTTATTAAGAACTTTAAAGCAACAGAGGAAAAAATTTATTAAGTAATATTAGGTAAAGTAATAAAAAATGCAAATTAAAATGAGGCAAAGTTCTTCCCCTCCCTATTAAATTGGCAAAAAAAAAATTTTTTTTAATTAGAATTCTTAAAACTGCCAAGGGTGCAAGAAAGCTGGCACTCTCCCACGTTGCTGGTGGCAATGCAAATTGGTATAAACTTTTTGGAAGAATTTGGCAAAATGTATTGAGGGCCATAAAAAAGTTTGTATCCTGTGACCTAGTATTTCCACTTCTGGAAATCTGTTCTAAGGAAATAACTCAAAATGTGGGGAAAAGCACTTCATGCACAAAGATGTTTATCACTGCAGAAGCTGGAAACAACCAACGTCCAAAAATAAGATATTGGTTAAATAAATCATGATAAATTTATTTTCTGGCCCCTTGTGCATAATGAAAACGATGGCTAAGAAAACTGTTCTGTAATGAAAAAAGAATGTTTGTGCTATCATGTTAAAAATATATATATGTACAATATACATCTACTGCTATCCCAATTATATAAATAATTCCTGTAAGAAAAAGACAAGAAGAGCCAGGCATGGTGGCTCATGCTTATAATCCCAGTGACTGGAGATAGATTGAGGCAGAAGCATTGCAAACTGAAGGCCAGCCTTAGCAACTTAGTAAGCCTCTGCCTCAAAATAAAAAATAAAAAGGGCTAGGGATGTAGCTCAGTGGTAAAGCACTCCTGGGCTCAATCCCCAGTACAGGGGAGAAAGAAAGAGAGAGAAAGGGGAAGAGAGAAAGAGAGAAAGAATTTTTAATAATTATGGGGTTAAAGTAGTAGGTCTACAGGTAACTTCAAAATTTCTTTAAATGTGCTGGGCACAGTGGTGAGCATAGAGCTTCCCAGTGACTCTAGAAGCTGAGTCAGGAGAACTGTCAGTTCCAGGCCAGCCCATCTCAAATAAAAAGTACTGGGAATATGGTTTGGTAGTAAGCACTCCTGGGTTCAATCTTCAGCAGCCCCTTCCTCCCCAATTTCCTGAATGAATTTTCCTCAAGTTATTTTTTTCTTTTTTTAAAATTTGTTTTAATTAGTTACACATGACAGTACAATGATCTTGACATATCATACATTTGAATCAGATGGGGTATAATTTCTCATTTTTCTGAGTGTACAGGTTGCAGAATCACATTGGTCATGCAGTCACATATATACATATAGCAATAATAAAGTCTTTTTTATTCTGCTGTCCTTCCTTTCCCCCTAAAGTTATTTTAAATGGCCAAAATGTTTATGCAATAGAAACCATAACATATTATGAAGAAAAATGTTAAATATTAAAGAAAAATGTTAAAAAGTTAAATAATTTTACCTGTGTTAATTACAAATATGTTTGTTTACTCATGGACAAAGAATGAAAAAGATCATAGATAAAAGAAAATAGCTGATTTCTCTAGGTGAAGAATTTTCAAAATTCTTCACTGTAATTACCATGTTATTTGTGAAATTATATTCTATTCAAGCCATCTACCCAATTTTCAAAAGTCCTCATAAAAACATCCTCATTTCTTAAGGCTTTCCTCATCTTTAGACAAAAAATGGTTGGTTCTTCTTTTATTTTTTAATATATTTTTAGTTGTTGATGGACCCCTATTACACTTTATTTATACTTGGTGCTGAGAATCAAACCCAGTGCCTCACACATGCTAGGCAAGCACTCTACTACTGAGCTACAACCCCAGCCCTGCACTGTGGCATTTGGTTTAGGTTCTTATATGATTGTGACCTAATGGTTCTCAAATTTTAGTGTGCATCAGGACACACAGAGGTAATGGCAGTACCTCATTCCCCTAAGTTTCTGATTCAGGAAATCTGGTGAGGGTCTGAGAATTTACACTGCTAACAATTTCCCTAGTGATGCAGATACGGCTAGCCTGGGGACCATACTCTGAAAACCATGGTAGTGTCAGGTACAGATGCAGTAAGACACTTACCCTCAGGTGCAATGTCTATTCTCTTCCTCCATCAACCCTTGCCCATGACTAGTTAATCTGAGAGTAGAGATAATTAATCCAAAGTGCACTATTCACCATGCCCATTTGCACATAATTGGTGCAAAAGGCAGGCAAGGTATTCATGCCAGACCAATCAGACTCCTTCCCCATGATTTTTCAGCAGCATTAAGATGTATGCGTAGAGCCTGCCACGAAGGAGCCTTTCTGCAGTGAAAGGAGCTGGCATGGATCTGAAGGTGTGTGTTTGACCCTGTGCCAATTTAGATTCCACATGAAAGTAGGAGACACTGAACTCAAACCATAAACAAAATGGAAAAAAAAATGTTTAAATTAAATGTCTTCAATAACCTCAGGTGGGGTGGTCTCCTGGGCTGGCTGACACAGCTGCTAACCAGTCTCACCAAAGGCCTGTTTTCTCTCTGCTCTTACTGGTTGGACATCGTGATTGGCTCAGTCTGTTCACTGGAATAGAAAGTAAAGGATGCGCAAGAGTTAGGTAAAGGCAATGAGCGTAATCAACACAGCCTCAAGCTATGTTATGAGTCACTCAGAGATTCCACAGGATCCAAGAGCTGTCCTAGGAAATCTCTTCATTCAATCCTGTGACCCTTACTTCAGTGTCTTTCCTCCTTGATGCTTCACTTGCTTTGGGTTGCTGTAGATTGCATTAGGAATCTTATTATCTTAGTCTAAGCTTTTTTTTTTTTTTTTTTTTTTTTTTTGGTCACAGTTTCCACTCACTCTTCAGGTAACCACGACCCTCCTCCCCTCCCCAACCTTTAGCTTGTGGGTCCAGCTGGGTCCTACCCCTGGTTCAAAGAGCATGTGATTAGGATACAAGTTTATCAGTGCATTATCTCCTCCTCTGCATCACATCAATGATTAGTTGAGGAATGGTTAAAGCCAGTGATGCATTATGAGGCTTTTGTTAATGATCCTGGAGGGAAAAAATTATTCTCCATTTCCCATTAGACATCAGCCTGATAGGTATCCCAGTAGATGTGGGAACCATCTTACAACCACAAGGGAAAAGCCTGCCTGAACAAGGAGTCAACCCAAAGAAGGCTCCTGGCCCCTGTTGTGCCTATTCTCTTACCTTGCTTAAGTCATCAAACAAAAGGGCAGTAAATGTTAGGTCCTATCGCTCAACCTCCTACTGCGATTACGGAGTGATTTTTGAAAACAGAAACTGGGTCTTATCTGCAGTTGTGTCCCCGGTGGTTGTAGCACTGGCGCATGCATGGCACATAGTACTAGAGAAGTTTCTTGGATGGACTTGAAGCTGCCTCCACTAGACATTTCTAATTAGATTCCAGAACTCTGGGTAGCTAAAAGAGCCTTTGTCCCCTCTCTGGGCAGTGACTGAAAGAAGGCCAGGATCCTTCCCGAGTCATCAGCAGAGATGCACAGGTTTCGGCCATGAGAGAAGCTGCAGTGTGGGTCAAGACTAACTGTTAACTTTAAGTTTCCAGTTAGAAGAACAGAGGCCAGGTTTACTCATCCCATTGTTCACCCTCACCCAAACTAGGCCTTGAACTGCAAGTGTTTCCTCAAGAACTGTTTATTTTGTAACTAAGCAGAGGCCCTTCTTATATATTTTGTGGAGAAGCCCAGTAGTAAATCTGAGGTCAAGGACCCAGGACTGCCATGCCCCTTGTTTACCGTAGCTGTCAGTATCTCACATTCCAACAGACACTCATTTCTGGCAGAATCTGAGGCTAAGAGCAGAGAGAGAATTATTGGATCAACCTGACCTCCCTTGGAGGCTAATGGACAATTTCACAGTCCTCTGTTTCGGGTTCTGACCTGAGACTTCTCCAGCCTATTTGCAGGGCATGGGGGCCTCTCAATTCCCAGCACATTTCATGGCCCAACAGAAATGCTAGAGGCAGAGAACATCACTATCTAAGAACACACTATCCAGAATGGGAGTGCTCAGGCTATTCTTTCAGGGGAGGAATGTGTAACCTGATTGTGTTTCCAAAGAGAGAAGCATGCTTTGTCCTTCAATAGCATCTCAGCTTTCTGGGTCCCTGAGTTGCTTTAATTCCTATCTCTGCCACTAAGAGGTGAGTCAGCTTGATCCTACCAATGTGGGGACAGAGAAGATAGAAAATAAGTGAATGATCTGCTGATGTTTTGCTGGTTAATACTAGAGCTGACCAAGCCCCAGACTCCTGTCTGTAGCAGGGAGACTAACTAACCCAAATCTTCAGACACCACTGTTAATAGATCATTGGAATCTGGCCAAAATACAAGTCTAACCGTGTCACTCCAAATTACTCTCTGGAGACATTTAGAACCTCCCAGACCTGGACCCTTGCCTCTCTCCAGTCCCATCTCTCCCGTGACTTATCTCTTAGCTAATACTACAGTGATAATCTTAAGAGTTGATCACTCAAAGCCAGATACCCACTTTTCCATGTCTTTTCCCACACTGTCTCTCTGCCCAGATTATCCTACAACCTGTATCTTATTCCTCTCTCATGTTCAAAGCCCAGGTCCTGCCATCATCTTCTCTGTTGATACCTCTTTCTCCCCCATTTCACCAATGACCTTTCGGTTCTGAATGTTCGAGGTAGCTTGAATCTGTCTGGTTATACTTGCTGCCTTTGCATAATTCCTATGCATCTTTTAATGTTCGATTCACTTATCACCTCTTGCAAGAAGCCTACCCCGATGCTCCCATGTTTGGCTGAGAACCCCATTGAGCTTCATTTCTGTGTGTGTCCCTCCCCCATTAAACTGCGAGAATGTACGTGGAAGGGACAGAGTCAGCGTCATGCTTGACAACCCCAGACTCCAACACCGGGTCTGCTGTGCACTGGGAATAAATATTGTGAGTTTAATTGAGCTGAAGTGCCTGCCAATTGGGACACCTTCTCAGAGACAGACACATTCACAGGGAGCAGTTACCCATGACAAACAAGGGGGGTATTTACACAGTGCCCATTACCCAGTATGCTGCATTTTTCTGAAATTAGGGAAGGCAGAATCAGTGAGCCTGACACAGCAAAAAACTCAGTCTATTGCTCTGGCTCCTCCCTGGTATCATGAGAGTTTGTCCCATCAGTTTGCAAAAATTCAAATAAAGCAAGATATGCTAAAAATAATATTGATTTCTTGGAAGACACGGCACATAATTATAAATAAGGCACGGTCCTGTCCCAAAGATCGCCTAGTGGCACACACAAAGGAGAGCAGTACACAAGTCTCATGGAGTAGAAATGGGGAGGCATCAGCTTTGTCTGGAGGAATAGAGCAAGCTTCACAGAAGGAGTAATACTTGAATGGGGTCCTCCAAGATGACGACGAAGGAACTGCCAGGCAAAGATGGGAAGGAGGGGGAAGCCACCAAGACAGAGGAACCAGCCTGGGCAAAGACCCGCAGGCTGGAATGGACATGGCAAGTCTGGATAGCACGCATCTAGCTGGCTGGCATTAAAGGCTTCGTGGGAGATAAAGGATGAGATGAGGACAGAAGGATCACGTGGCTTGCCGGGGGGCTTGCGCACTCTTCTAAAAGGTGAGGTTTTTTGTTAAATAAGCATTAGGGAGTCTTGAGTGTTTTTAAGCACAGAAATAAAAACTGGCAGCAGTGTTTAGGATAAACAAGAGGGGCAAGAGGGTGCATCAGAAAGTATCGCTCTGGTGTGTGAAGATGAGAGCCAGGACAGGGTGCTGTGCTAGGGAAGGGGAGGAAGGGGTGGCTTGAGAGACACTGTGGGGGTGGAAGCACAAGGAGCCAAGCCTGTTCAGCATCCTGAATCCTTCCAAATCCTTTTTACACATTACCCACATGGCCCCCCGCTCCCCAGCTCCCCAGCAGATCCTTCTTTCCTCCTTGGCTGTTAAATTCTAAGGCAAGGAGAGTCCAAATGCTGACTACATCTTCCTTGGCCCATCTCAGCTTTTGGCAAATAAATTGGTACCGTTCCCCAGAAAGCTTTTCTTGAACTTCATAAAGTTAGCAAAGAAGAGAAGTGTTAACAGTATGATCTGTTGAGTCCCGAATTCTAAACCCAGCCCTAACACTAACCCAGCTTTTTCACTCCCTGAAGCTCTGCCAAAATCAAAAGAGAAGGTCTGTGCCAGACACAAGTCATTTCAGCTGAACAAGCACTCCAAGGGTCACCGAGTGCTGCTAAGCTCGCTAAATGTTCTGCCACTTCACAACTGGCTTGGGCTGCTGGTGGAGGTGAGTGTGGACAACACAAAGGAGCATGCAAATGCTTTTCTTTGGTAAACAAATGCTGTAGTGTTAATACTGAATGAAATCAGAAACTCCAAGAAGACAGAAGCCATTCATTCACAAAAAAGAAAAAGAAGAAAGAAAGAAAGAAAGAAAGAAAGAAAGAAAATGAAAGAAGAAGAAAGGCATTTCTGCCTCTCTCCCAGAAGAGGCAAAAATGATTTATCCTCAGCAGCTAGAGAAAAGTCAAGGGTTGGGGGGACACACAGTACACACTCTGGAATGTCTGGTCTATGTCTAATTCTTCAATAGTATTGCATTTATTTCCCACGACTGCCTTATAAAAGAGCAGATGGGATTACGTCCATTTCTCAGATGAGGAAGGTTTTAAAAGGCAACTATTCAAGGAAATGTGTAAATAAATTTTGCTATAGTGAAATGTGGACTGTATAAAAGTGTTCTTACTTTGAGGAAACAAGAGGAAAAAAATAATATTGATTTCTTTGCATCTTTATAAGACTCCAGAGTTCTCGGGGCATACTCACATGATTCTCAGAATGGCTCTCTGAAGGGATAGTAATGCTCTTGTTATAGAGGCTGGGAAACTGAGAGGCAGGAAGAAGAAAGGATTTTGACAGTTGCAAACTAAGACTTGAACATAGAACTGAGTCCTGACCCATAATTTTCCATAGAGGGAGGCTCTGTAAAAGACATGGGGCTTGATTAGAAAGAGAAGGGCATTTCCCCAGAAAAGGGCCTTGGGGGGATTAGAGCATCTGGTAAAGAGTCCAAGATCCACACAGCTGGATTATATTGACATTCAATTTTGTCACCTGAGCCAGGCTTGGAGCCATACCATCTAGATTTGAACCCAGACTCTACCTTTCAGCCTCAGATCCTTCTTCTGTAAGTGAAGGATGACAAAAATAAGCATTTCCTTCACAGAGATTGTTGTGAAGAGTTAACATAGGAAAAGAACTTACAAGAGAATCTGGTGCATAGATAATCAAGATTTACCATCATTACCATAATTATTATTACTAATACTATTTCTTCCACTGGAGAGTCCTGAGGATGAAGCTGAAGGAAACCTCAGAATCTCAGTTTGCAAAGTTAGAACCCAAATGAGCAAAGTAAGAGAAGGTCTGGCAGAAGTGCATAGGCTTCCCCGTATGCCTCCCCGTCTTGTGGATTAGGGCCCCACCTGAGGGCTTCCTCCATCACCACCTTTATCCCAGGGCTCTGTAATTGCTTGTCAATGACCTGACTCCCCAGCTGGACCATGGCTGTTCCCAGTACGTCTGATGTCCAGGGCAGTGTCTGGAGGAAGAGTGGAGTGACAGTTTAGAAGGGGAAGAATCTATTGGGAAACAAGCCAGGAGACAGACGCATGTCTCTGGAATAGGACAGAGGCAGAGGGAGTGAGGAAAAGGTAAGAGATGCTTGGAAGAAAGGACAAACTGGAGTTCATGACGACACATATTAGAGCTAATGGGAAAGGAGGAATCAGGGTTGACTCTAAGCCTGGGCTCCTGGACACTGGCAATGGCCTTGTTAAAAAAATAAGAAAGAAATTGGTTTGAGGGAAGGCCTTCATTTTCCCCTGTTGAGCTTTGTTGAAGCTGCTGGTGATATTGGGCAGTGTGGAGTGAGATATACTGGCTGCAGATGGAGATTCAAGAAGAAACAAGTTCTTCTGGGAACAGAGTACCTTCCAGAAGAGTGATGAGGTTGGCCAGTCAGAGATCATGGAGGAGCTTTAGGACAGAGAAATAGCAGGCAGATGGCAAGAAGGACTGTAATTCCCAGCCTGTCAGTTTTGCCTCAGGCAGCCCTTCCCAGCTGATGGGGCTGGCTTTAAAGCCCACCTTGGGGAGCCAACCTAGATGCCCTTCAGTGGATGAATGGATAAAAAAAAAAATGTGGCATATATACACAATGAAATTTTACTCAGCAATAAAAGAGAATAAAATCTTGGCATTTGCAGGTAAATGGATGGCGTTGGAGAAGCTAATGCTAAGTGAAGTTAGCCAATCCCAAAAAAACAAATGCCAAATGTTTTCTCTGATATAAGGAGGCTGACTCATAGTGAGGTAGGGAGGAGGAGCATGGGAGGAACAGACAACTCTAGATAGGGCAGAGGGGTGGGAGGGGAAGGGAAGGGCAAGGGATTAGCAATGATGGTGGAATGTGATAGACATCATTATCCAAAGTGCATGTATGAAGACACGAATTGGTGTCAACATACTTTATACACAATCAGAGATATGAAAAATTGTGCTGTATACATGTAATAAGAATTCTAATGCATTCTGCTGTCATTTATTTTTTAAACAAAAAAATCAGTTAAAAATAAGTAAATAAATAAAGCCCACCTTTGGCCCTGCCCAGGTATTATGTGTGTGTGTGTGTGTGTGTGTGTGTGTGCACGCGCGCCTGAGGATAAAACCCAGGGCCTCACATATGCTAGGCAAGTACTCTACCACTGAGCTATATCCCAACCCCCAGATATCCTCTTTTTGTAGTGGGTACCAGGGATTGAATTCCCAGGGACACTCAACCACTGAGCCATATACCCAGTCCTATTTTTTTTTTATTTTATTTAGAGACAGGGTCTCACTGAATTGCTCAGTGCCTTGCTGTTGCTGAGGCTGGCTTTGAACTCACGATTCTCCTGCCTCAGTCTCCCAAACTGGGATTACAGGTGTGTATCACCATGCCTGGGCCCAGATATCCTCTTGCACACCACCTCCTCACCCTGCCCTTCGCTGCTCTTCCCTTCCCTTCAGTGCTCCCATTTTTTTTCTCTACTTCATAAGAAAGACATAAAATACAAGCAAGCGCATTTACTAGGTGTGTTGAAAGAAGAAATGTGGCTTTTAGTTCCTGGAACTACTTGCTCCCCTTTCTCAAGCCACACTTTGTTCAAGATGTGCCAATGGAGGAATTGAAATGAAGAGGAAAACCACTTTATATCAGGACACCAATTTAGCTTAAAGTAAAGCCAAAAGAAGAGCAAACCATTTCACTTTTTAATTATTTGTTCTGGTTTCTTGAAACATTTATTATAACTGCAGCTATTGAGAACCCATAACGTCTCATTTCTTTTCTTTTTTCTTTCTTTTTTTTTTTTGTATCAGAGAGTGAACCAGGGGTATTCAACCACTGGGCCACATCCCCAGCACTGCCCCCCCACTTTTTTTGTTGTTTAATTTTGAGACTGGGTCATGCTAAGTTGCTTAGAGCCTCGCTAAATTGCTGAGGCTGTCTTTGAACTGGCAATCTTCCTGTCTCAGCTTCCTGAGTCACTGGGATTACAGGTGGGCGCCACTGCGCCAGGCTAACTTCTCATTTCTGGATTTCTACAGGAAAAGCACCCTTGCTGGAGTTCTCAGGAGAAAGCAAACACATCATTATTTGCACACTTCTGCCTCCCCCTGGCAGGTGGAAAATCAGTGAAAAGAAAATCAAAGCCCTTCCACACTATGGTGGAAGGGGAAAAAAAAAATCAGTTTTGGAGCCAAATAATCTTAGATGTGCTCTGCAACTAACGGGTAACTCATTACCTTTCTGAGCCAGCTCTCTGCCTGATCAAAAAGAGCTGATAATGGACTCTTGCCTCAGGAGACAGTTGTGGGGATGAGATGAGGGGGCTAAGTTCTTTGCACAACGTAGTGTGCCACACATAGCAACTCTCAGAAGTCTCTGCTGGTTCGTGAGCCTCCAGACTTCTGCTATCTGCAGGCTTCTAGGGGCACCCCAAGGGAAGGATCAGTTAGGGAGTTTACCCCCAACAGGGATTTTAGTCTAATGGCTTCAGAGATGGTGCTTTATCACACATTTGCTCAGGTTTCAGTCTGATTTGATGAAGATGTAAATAAACTGCCCATATTTGGAGTGCCCAGAGCAGCCTGGCTCCCTAGGTCAATCAAATGCAATGGGCACAAATTTGACCCCATTTCCAAACAAAGTGTCTATTTCTTGCCAAAAGGGGATCCTAGAAATACTGAACTGTCTACCTCATCAAGTGGGACACTTGCTTGGATGGGATCCAAGCATGTTGGAGTCCTGGCCAGCCCAAAGCACCCCAACCACTTTGGGAGAGAGCAGGCAGGAAGTGATGGCTCTATTTTCATGTTAAATCCCCATTTGGCCTTGGAAATGTTAAAAATAAACTTTCACCTGCATCTGATTTTCCTTTGTTAATGCAACTATTGTCTGTTTGAACAAAGAGGTAGCAAGGGCCTCGTTTTGAGCAGTTCACAGAGTTCAAGCCAGAGCCCAAATTGGAGGGACACAGATGTTAATGAACAAGAGGATCAGCAAGAGTGCACTGGGAGTGGGAAGCTCACCCAGGATTTCGGGCTTCTGGTGGCAGACTGGGGACTGGGTGCTGCTGACCCAGTTCTTTTCTGTCAGCAGCCCCACCTGACTCTCAGGAGAAGGACCTGAGAATTGCCTGTGGATTTCCTCCAAACAGCTTCATATCAGAGGGAGACTTCGTGATTCAGTTCATGACTCCAACTCTTGCCTCCCTCTTGCTTACATTTTGGAGATTCCCATCAAATGGGGCATGGTTTACAATAGGAAGAGAAATCACAAAATAAGCACTATAGAATTTATTGGTTACATTGGCATCGGTATATTGTTATAGAGACGGCTTGGATTTAAATACATTACTTTCATTTGCATAACCTTGGGCAAATGACTTGGTCTGTCTGAGCCTCAGTTTGCTTCTTTATAAAATAGGCATAAAATACTCGTGTTGGTTAAGGCAATAACTGCTACAATTATTTACACACACACACACACACACACACACACACACACACATACACAGTGTAAATTGCCTCTAACACTATGGAAATTTATTTACCAAAACAGGTGTTCCTCATCTGTGGACCACTCTCCTTTAAGATGGAATTTAGGTGGCTGGGCTTTCCTAAACGCTCTTCCCTAAATGTGGCTTTCAAGGTCATGTGGCTTGTGCACATGAATCACATGTGCAGAGGGAAGATGATGGAGGATTTCAGCAAGGGGAAGAGCTGTAAGGCAGCCCTAGAAGTGTCACACATCACTTCCACTCCCACGCTAGTGTCTGTAACTCAGTCACACGGCTGCAATTAATTGCAAGAAAATACTGGGAAATGAGGCCCAGCTGTGTGCCAAGGAAGTCGAGGAAGCAGGTTCAGTAAACATCTAGCTAGTGTTTGCCATGGACACCAGCGTTACAGGGAGATAGGCTTACATGAAATGGTGACCAAAAAAATGTTGGTTCCTTTCTTCTTTCTCTTCTCCTGTGGCCAAACATTTGCTAGAAGCAATGAGGGGAGCATTTCATTTCTGATGACACACAAATAGGAGCAATGACTGCCAACAAGCTCCTAAACCCCCACAGTCACTGCCCCTGGTTTTCCCATCACCAAAGTGGGGTGGACCCTGCAGTACTGTTCAGGTTCCTTTCCTCGTGATCGAGGCATCCTTCTACTCTCCCTACCGCTTCACCAAGCTGCAAAATCAGAAGGCTCAGGTGCGAAGCCTAAGCCAGGAAGCCATCATGTTAGGAACAGCTGAGATAAGTTGCCTTTCGTTGTCCCTGTTTCTATTAAAATTTATTGTTCATGCCTCTCACAGGTGTGTTGCCAGTTCCCTGTCGGCTTAATCCCTGCCCCTCCTTGCTGTCTGATATCTGGCCTGCTCCTTCATTTAGCAGCCTGGCGCTTGGAAGCATTTGGGTTTGATACTTGCAAGGCCTCCTGGGGGCTCTCTAGATTTCCATGTTGGGCTTCCACACTCAACCCTGGGACCTGTCTTGTCCACTGAAGAACCATTTGGCCCTCCTGCCTATACCCTGAGACCTACCTCTGCTCTCTGCTTTCTCTTTTTATACACATACATGAACTTTTTGTATTTTGAGGGTATTTGTGTTGTTGTTGTTGTTGTTATCGTTGGTACCAGGGATTGAACTCAGAGCCACTTTACCACTGAAGCACATCCCCAGCTTCTTATATGTTTTCTTTTGAGACAGGGTCTCACTAAGTTGCTGACACTGGCTTTGAACTTGCGACATTCCTGCCTCAAACTCCCAAGCAGCTGTGATTACGGGTGTGCACCACCAAGTCTGGTTGTTTTTGGTTTTTAACACAAGGTCTGTGGTGTTATTGCCCAGGTTGCTCCCCAACTTCTAGGTTCAAGCCATCCTCTCACTTCAGTTTCCCAAGTACCTGGGACTACAGGTCCACACCATTGTCTAGCTCACACACAGGAATTCTGTGATACTTCCGTCCCCTAAGTGCTTAGCCCCGCATTGGTTTCATTATTCTCTGTGTGTGTGTCTGGGAGTCAGAGTTAACAAGCACAAGCAACATCCTATTGAAAGTTGTAGCTAACAGCCTATAAGTAGACATGGCTTCAGCAGCTTTTGGAGGGGTGACCTTTATATAGTATTGCAGGTGAATATTTATACAGTATTCCTAAGAAAAATATGTTCAAATTCCAAACAAGTGAATTCCAGATAAAGCTGATGGCTCAATTCTTTCATACCTAGAGAACTTATTGATCAATGGAAAGAAGTTCAGACTGGAGGCAGACAGATATAAACCCTGGCTCTGCTACTTAATAGCTGTGTGGCTTTGGGTAAGTTATCTAAACTCTCTGAAATATGCTTCTTTATCTGTAAAATGAAGAGATAACCTTGTTTGGAGTATTTGCACACAGATTTAATGGAAGTATGCATATCCATTTCTTAGTATAGAAACTGGAACATAAACATTCATAATTATTACATTTGCCATAAGGTAGAATTAGGACAATTTATAATATTTGTTATAATTTTAAAATAATTCCTTTATATAAAAGTTCAACCTAGAAGAACTATGTTTTTATTATAAAAAACTAGGCAGCTGGGTCCAGTGATATGTGCCTGTAATCCCAGCTTCTTAGGAGGCTGAGGCAGGAGAATTGCAAGTTCAAAGCCAGTCTCAGCAGTTTAGCAAAGCCCTATCTCAAAGCAAAAGCTAAAAAGGACTAGATGCAGCTTCATGGTAAAGCGTCACTGGGCTCAATTCCCAGTACAAAAAAAAAAAAAAAAAAACTGAGGCAAAGGAAAAACTTCAAAGAAGAAAATAGAAATTAACCACAATTCTGCTTTTAAATGAAAACCCTATTAACATTTTGGTATATTCCTCTTAAAATCTTACCATGTGTGTGTAATTTACACAATTGAGATTAGACTAGATACAATGCCATTTTATATTTACTTATTACTTTTACATTTATTACTTACTTATTACTTTATTTATCTTGGTGCTGAGGATTGAATCCAGGACAGCACTGAGCTACATCCCAACCTACAATGTTATTTCACATTCAGTATTTCTCATTATAATTTTATTAATTATTTTTCAGGGAAAATTCTTCACAAATGATAGTTCTAAAGAGTTTTAAATTGAAAGGAATTTAAAAACTTAAGTGAACTGTCCATTCCTCCAATGCGGAACATTTTGCTTACTTCTGTTTATGCGGTGGTCATCTTTCTCATATACAACACTTCCAATCTAAATCCTTGGAATTTCACTTTTATCTCTATTTATGCTGTTTACTTAAGACAGTTTCTCTAGAGAATTAACCAAGGACAGACTGCACACTCCCCGCCCCACTCCGCCCCCCCTTGCCCAGAACTGGGGATTGAACTCAAGGCTTTGTGATTGATAAACAAGTGCTCTAACCACTGAGCCACATCCTCAGCAATGATGAGCAAAATTTTAATCATCTTGCAACACTCAGCTGGGGAGTTCTTCAGTCCTAGTGTAAGAACTCCAAAGTGTTTCAGAACCCATGTTTTTGCCTTCCTGTTCACTTCTGCGAGGGGTCTGAGACCTGACTGCCTTGCCAGTGTTGGAGAGTGGGCATGCCCGGACTGCATTTCCTTTTCCTAACCACATCCCAGATTCCCTTGGGTAGTGTGTCTCTGTCCCTTGGGTAGTTTGATGGGACCTCAAAGTTGCAAGGGACAAGATAGAGGATCACAGGAGCATAGCAGGTAGAGATAGCAGCTGCAGGAATAAGGGTCCACAGCTCCCAGGTGGTCAGCAGGCCCTTGTGCTCTGCATTCTTGGGGCAAGGCCTGGGAGCCCTCTACCTAGTGAGCTCACCCTGGCCGGAAGAGCTCCCTCTGTAGGTGTGGAGGGAGTCTGGATGAAGCCTTTGGGTAATGCCCTGGTTCCTTCTTTCTTCATAGCCCCAAATAAGGGACAGAGAAGGTACCTAATCCCAGCACCAGGCCCAGAGACCGTACCCAGCGCATGTCTGTTGAAATGACCATGGAAGGTGACTAACAGGCTGAAACCAAGAGGCCAAAGGGTTGTAATATACACCCTTATAACTATCTCCTTTGTCTCGGTCCCCAAAAGAGCCCCAAGAAAAATCCACCTGGGGTGAGGTTGGCGCCACCCTTTCTCATGCTAGGCTTATTCTGCCATCTAGTGGCAGGCAGAAGAAGATGGAAGGGACAGCACCTTGGGTGATGGGTGGTTAGTAAGTGATGAAGGGGCTGTCAGGGGGGCCAGGGCTCAGGAGACAGGTCAGGGGGCTCCAAGAGCAGCCTAGTGGGCCCCTCAGAACTTAGGAGCAACATGTTGGAGGCCAGGGCAGGAACTACTCTCAAGAATAAGTAACAGCTGTTTCATGAGCACTTCCTGTCCGTGAAAGACAGTGCCAAGGGCCTTTCCTCTTTCTTCCTCCCAGCGATCCTGGTGGGAATGGGGAAACCAAAGCCCAGGGGTCAAATAACCTGGCCAAGTTCAACTAGTCTGTGGCAGAGACAATGAAATCCAGCATTACCTGACTTCATAGCCCAGGTTTCTAGGGAAAGTTCTAGAATGATGGAGATAAATCTCCTTCCATGTCCCTCCCATTCCACCACCACCACTAACCCACCCCCCCACCTCCCAAATCATAGAGGGTGGTTTCATCCACTGGGGTGCACAGCTCCACTTCAGTTCTTCTCCTTCAGTTCCTCTCTTGAGACCCCAGGTTTCTAACCAAGGGGAAGCTTTGCTCTCCCTTGGCCTGGAGGTTACAGTGCCGGGGGCGGAGGGCACGTAGAGGAGCGGTGGTGCCATCCCTGTTCACCGTCAACAAATATCAAACTCTCTTGGGCTAACTTCTGAAGTTCTTTTTACCTCCTTGGTTGTGTCAGAGTGAGGCCTCTAAAATGCACTGGGTCATTTCAGATCAGCCACTGTAATGTTTTATTCTAAATCATGAAAGGACTTCTCAGGCTTTCTAGGAACAAAGGTTGAAGTTAGCCCAGGGCGACGCCACCCTCGTTCTGGACAGAAATAATCAACTGCCACCCCAGCAAACACACAACTGGACCAAGAGATCCTCTGTCTGTAGCCCATGTCCATTTTGGAACCCTGAAGTTTATCTAGGAAATAGCAGCCATTCTTCCTGTCGGATTTTTTTTTATAATTTAAAATATTTTTAAAAATTTATTTTTATATGATAGTAGAGTATATTTTGAATTATATATAATAGAAGAATTATAACTTATTCCGATTAGAATCCCATTATTGTGGTTGTACAAGATGTGGAGTTACATTGATCATATATGAGGTTAGTAAAGATGTATCTGATTCTTTCTACTATCTTTCCTATTATCATCCCCTTGGTCTAGTCCAATAAACTTCTAATCTTCCCCTACCTTCTGAAGGTTAGTATCCACTTATCAGAGAGAACATTCTGCCTTTTGGGGGGGGGCGGAGTTTGTGTGTGTGTGACTGGCTTATTTCACTTAGCAAGATATTCTCAAGTTCTATTCCTTTACTGGCAAATACCATAATTTTAATCTTCTTTTTGGCTGAGTAATATTCCATTGTGTATATAGATCACATTTTTTTTATCCATCCATCTGTTGAAGGGCATCTAGATTGGTTCCATAGCTTGGCTATTGTGAATTGAGCTTCTATAAACATTGATGTGGTTGCATCATTGTAAAATGCTGATTTAAAGTCCTTTGTGTATAAACCGAGGAGTGGGGTAACAGGGTCAAATGGTGGTTCCATTTCGAATTTTCTAAGGAATCTCCATACTGTTTTTCAGAGTGGTTGCACCAATTTGCAGTCCCACCAGCAATGTGTAAATGAACCTCTTTCTGGACATACTCACAAACATTTATTGTTACTTGTATTCTTGATAATTGCCATTCTGTCTGGAGTGAGATGGAATCTCAGTGTAGTTTAATTTGCATTTCTCTAATTGCTAGAAATGTCGAACATTTTTTATATATTTTTTGACCATTCATATTTCTTCTGTGAAGTGCCTGTTCAGTTCCTTAGCCCATTTATTGATGGGGTTATTTGTTTTGGGGTGTTAAGTTTTTGAGTTCTTTGTATATCTTGTGGATTAATGCTCTGTCTAAGGTGCTGGTGGTAAAGATGTTCTCCCATTCTGTAGGCTCTCTGTTCATGTTCTTGATTGTTTCCTTTGCTGTAAAATTTTTAGTTTGATACCGTCCCATTTATTGATTTTTTATTTTATTTCTTGTGCTTTAGGTGTCTTATTGAGGAAGCTGGTTCCTAAGCTGACATGATGGAGATTTGGGACTAATTTTTCTCCTAGTAGGCACAGGATCTCTGGTGTAATGCCTAGGTCCTTGATTCACTTTGAGTTGATTTTTTTGTAGGGTGAGAGATAGAGGTCTACTTTCATTTTGCTACATATGGATTTCCAGTTTTCTCAGCACAATTTGTTGAAGAGGCTATCTCTTCTCCAATGTATGTTTTTGGCTCCTTTGTCTAGTATGAGATACTTGTATTTATGTGGGTATGACTCTGTGTCTTCTAATCTGTCCATTCATCTTCATGTCTGTTTTTGTGCCAATGCCACGCTATGTTTGTTACTATAGCTCTGCAGTCTAATTTAAGGTCTGGTATTGTGATGCCTCCTGCATCAATTTTCTAAGTATTGCTTTGGCTATTCTGGGCCTCTTATTTTTCCAAGTGAATTTCTTGACTGCTTTTCCTTTTTCCATAAAGAATATCATTGGAATTTTAATAGGAATTGAACTAAATGTGTATAGTGCTTTTGGTAGTATGGCCATTTTGACAATATTAATTCTGCCTATCCAAGAACATGGGAGATATTTCCATCTTCTAAGGTGTTCTTCAATTTCTTTCTTTAGTGTTCTGTAGTTTTCATTGTAGAGGTCTTACACCTCTTTTGTTAGATTGATTCCCAAATATTTTATTTTTTTGAATGGGATAGTTATTGTGAATGGGATAGTTTTCCTGATTTCTCTTTCAGCTGATTTGTCATTGGTATATAGGAATGCAAATGATATATGAGAGTGTTAGTTTTACATCCTGCTACTTTGCTGAATTGATTTATGAGTTCTAGAAGCTTTCTGGTGGAGTTTTTGGGGTCTTCTAAATATAGAATCATGTCATTGGTAAATAGGAATAGTCTGAGCTCTTCTTTTCCTATTTGTATCCCTTTAGTTACTTTCTTTTGTCTAATTGCTCTAGCTAGGGTTTCCAGGACTATGTTGAATAAGAGTAGTGAAAGAGAGAATCCCTGTTTTATTCCAATTTTTAGAGGGAATGCTTTCAGTTTTTCTTTATTTAGAATGATGTTGGCCTTGGGTTTAGCATGTATAGCTTTTACAATGTTTAGGTATATTCCTACTATCTCTATTTTTTCTAGTGTTTTGAGCATAAATGGCTGCTGAATTTTGTCAAATGCTTTTTCTACATCTATTGAGATAATCATGTGATTCTTGTCCTTAAATCTATTGATGTGATGAATTATATTTATTGATATCCATATATTGAACCAGCCTTGCATTCCTGGTATTAACTCCACTTGATCATGGTGCACTATCTTTTTAATATGTTTTTGTATGTGATTTGCCAGTATTTTATTAAGAATTTTAATATGTTCTATGTTCATCAGGGATATTGGTCTAAATTCTTTCCTTGATATGTCTTCATCTTTGGGTATCAAAGTATTAGCTTTATAGAATGAGTTTGGAAGTGTTCCCTCCTTTTGTATTTCATAGAATAATTTGAGGACTATTGGTATACGTTATTCTTTGATGATCTTGTAGAATTCAGCTGAGAAGCCCTGAAGCCACTTATATTTAGTTTAAAGGAATTTTTGTTTTGTTTTGTATCAGGGGTTGAACTCAAGGGCACTCAACCAATAAGCCATATCCCCAGCCCTAGTTTGTATTTTATTTAGATACAGAATCTCACTGAATTACTTAGCACCTCACTTTTGATGAGGCTGGCTTTGAACTTGGAATCCCCCTGTCTCAGCCTCCCAAGCCACTGGGATTATAGGTGTGCACCACCACACCCAGCAAGGGTTTTTCTTTATGTTTTCTTTTTAGCAATTTATCCAGGCCCATTTTCTAGGGCTGAGCATGAAAGGTTGCATTGAAAAAGACAGTTGTCCTCAAATGTACTTTGTGATTTTGCCCCAATAATAGTAATTTGTCTACATAACATCAACATCATTTATTCAACAAACACCCCTTAGTGCCTTAAAAAAAAAAAAAAAAAAAAGCTCTGTTTGGCACCACAAAGACTGTCTCCAAAGTCAGATCCCAGGCCACGATATCCTCTCATGCACGCACCACCGCCCAGTCCTTACTCAGTTGCAATGCCTGCCTCAGGATAGTAGTCCCCTTGTCTTTCAGAAGTGGATAATCCCTAGGCTTCAAAGTAACTGTTGCAAATTCTTACCACCCCTCCAACCTATGTGCCTGTTTATTTCTCTTTTCTTGTAATGATATGGTCAATTAACTTATTTATTCATTTAGTCAATCAATATTTATTGGTCATTTAGTACATAGAAGGCCCTGGGATAAAGAGGAATACAAATCACTCATAGCCAGGAAGAAGACTAGCAATTACAATATGGTATAGAAAATGTTAATCCAGTGATACACAAAGGTACTTCGGGAGCCCTTCTGTCATATCATCTTTCTACTTCCATGCCCTTCCTAGGCCTTGAGTCCAGCTTCCTGCCATTCACCCACTGCAAATCCTCTGCATTTCATTTGCAGTAAATTCATTTGTAGGGTTCCTCTAACACTGGCATGACACAAACCCAACCATGAATTGGGAAGGAACCACAGCATCCTTGGCAAGTAGACAACACCAATAAGAAAACACAGAGGCTGGGAGAGAAGTCCGCAAACATCCCACCAGTTCTGGAGGTTTAAAAACAAACTATTGTGGGATGGATAAATGAAGGATAGATGAATGAATAGACAAACAATTGAGTGATGATGCAATAGAGGCTTTAATGAGTGAATCAGAGAATAAACTCCCAACCCTGAAGCAACACTGAATTTCAGTTTCCAAAGCTTGTGCTTGTTCATGAAACACCACGTTCCCCAGAAGACTCTCTACAAAGATTTTGGTTTAAAAATTCAAGTTACTTCAAAGTTCACAGAAAATTTTGAGATACACTTGAGAAGGTGGAGCCACCTAGGGGAATTTCAGAACTGAGACTTGACATCACTTACCCTAGGGGAAAGCTGAGTGGCCTCCCATTCATGATGCTCCAAGTTCATCAGGCCAGAGCTTTTTGAGGTGACTTGGTTGTTGGAAAGAGAAAGCTACAGAAGGTGACATGGGGGCAGGAGGGATATAGTTCAGTGGTAGAATGCATGCTGAGCATGCACAAGGAACTGGGTTCCATTCCGAGTGGGAAGGAAGAAAGAAAGGGCTTTCGTTTAACCAAATAGTTGGACTACCTTAATCACAAGCTGTAAAATTTTATGTGAATCCAATACTGTGCCAAATCACTAAAGCAATGTTTCCTACTAAAAAGTGGATTAAAGGGGTCTGCAAGTAACTGCATTCTAACACACCTGTTCTATAAATGTGAATGTTGTATTACAGATAGGAACAGGATTACAGAGGCTGTGAGGTCGAAGCCTGTCTGAATAGCTGATTTTTCTATAAGTCTTTAAGGGCTCCTAGGTTCTCCGAGATAAACTGGCTGAAGCTTCTGACTTTGGGATTTAGACGGTGGGTGAGTTTGACATCACGGTCTGGCTTCATTTGATAAAAGCGACACATATCAGCCAATTCCTTTGCTGCAGGGAATCCCAACTTTTCATAAGCTTCCGGGGTGATCTTTTAAGAACAAGTAAAAAAGGAGAAAATGTTATAACCCATTTAAAGTAAGATAAAAAGATGATATTCACCGTAATGATGACCCAAGTCCACAATTTTTTAGCTCAATTCCAAAATCCAAGAAACTCAAATGTGTTTCACATGGAATTAGGCAAGAAACTGACTTTGCTGAACTAATTTAGTGACAAATCTGATCTGAACTATTAAAGACTATTTATAGTCTTTAATTATCCCATTTAGTTGAAATATTCCAATACTTTACCACAGTGATATTGGTATATTTGATTACAATTTCCTGCCCCAACCCCTGCTGGTGATATTACATGATGTATATAGACCATACCCCATATAAAAGCTGAGGGATTCTGAAAGCCACGTTGTTTTAGGACCCAAGTACCTTGGATAAGGTGCTAGATATCTATACCACCCTTCACTTGAATGGCACTTCATAGTGCTTTTGTTGGCATTTCCTCATGGGATTCCCCCAGCTGGTCTCTGGTATATTCCACCCACTTGGGACTCCATGTAAAAGTCAAGGTCCCCAATGCTGAACCTGCTTTCTCCTTAAAGATGGCTGATGTCCCATTCATCTTTTCTCCCTTCTTAGTTAGACATTTGCATTTTTTCCTTCAATCATCATAACCTCTGCCAGAACCAGACAGGCCTGAATAAAGTAGAGCCCATCCCATACCTACTGAACTGCCTTCTGTGAAATTCATTTCTCAAATCCTTTCTGACACTAACTAGATCAATAATTGCTCTCACTGAATAAGCAAAGCTCACTTCTAACTATCTGATCCAGTGTAATCTGTCTTTAGACTCCAGAGATGAACTTTGACCTTAAAAAAATTTGACAAGCCTGGCGCACACCCATAATCCCAGCAACTCAGGAGTCTGAGGCAGGAAGATCGCAAGTTTGAAGCCAGCCTCAGCAACACAGTGAGGCCCTGAGCAAATTAGCAAAAACCTTGTCTCAAAATATAAATTAAAGAAAAAATTTAAAGAACTGGGAATATAGCTCAAGCATGCCTGGATTCAATCTCCAGTACCAAATAATAAAGTTAAATTAAAAAATTTAAAATGTGACAGACATAAACAACTTATGTAAAACCATGATTATCACATGCCACTTACAATAATGAAAATTCAAGAACAACCTATATGTCCAGCAATAAAAGAATAATAGAATACATTATGGTATATCTACTCTAAGAATATTAAAATTTATTTTGAAGGAATTTAGCAAAATAGAAAAATGTTCTTAATATAATGTCAAGTTCAAAGGCCAGATACAAAATGGCACACTCAATGTTATTTTAATTTTATTAAGTATATGTGCATATACTTATTATATATACTGGAAAAGATAGGAAGAAAATTAACCAAATCTGAATAGTAACTATCTTTGAGAAATTTAACTGTGTGTGATTTTTATATTCTTTTTCATAATTTCTGGAGTTTTTTTTACAATAAGAATTCATTACTTTAGAAATCAGAAAAAAACTAAAAACTTTGAAAAAGAAGGCTCTATGTAAGAAACATGGGAGATGGCTTAAAATCTGTCACCTCAAGTCATTTTCTTCTGCTGTAACTCTGACGACTAACATGCCTCAATAAAATAAGGAATTTTTTACTGCAGATTTTTGAAGAATCTTTTGAGATTTGTTCTGTTATGTCTCACTTTGTAAGACAACCATGTTTCCTCTGGGGTTAGATAGTTTCAGCCAATCTAGAACTTCTGGTAGGAGTTTGGTCTGGAGCCTGCATTCACCAAAACACCTCAACAGCCTCCTTTGGCCAGACTTGAGTGGGTGGAGGAGCTGGGACAGGTTGTGTAGTGATGTCAGACCAGGAAGACTGGATCGCCACCTTGTGGCCACATGTACCTTCCCCAGAAAAATGATAATGTCCAAGCATTTTCCCAGTCCACACATAGGTGGTGTTGTCTTCAAGTGAGACTAGTTACTAAGAACAGCATTAACCACTCCATAGAACTCTGTGCCTCTACTGCTCTAGAACTTTTGGTGCCAGAGAAGCATTAGCTGAATTAGGAAACAACATAATGTTCCAAGAATAGAATGCCCACATTCCTTCTCCTTTATTCCTCCCCCCTCACCCCCCTGTGGTGCTGGGGATTGAACCCAGGCCTTATGCAGGCTAAGCAAGCACTCTACCAACTGAGCTATATCCCCAATCCACTTTCCTTCTTTCTTAAAAAGTTCAAATCCCACAAGACAAAATGAATATAAGACTCAAATGCAAATGTTCCAGGAGAGGAATCACCAAGAAGACAATCTGCATTCAGCGACAAGAGACTGAGCAGACTTTCTGTGAGTCCATGGTTGAGTGAGTGACCTTCATGAGTTTGGGGATAACTTTTCTCTAGGAAATTTTATATGGTTTCAATGAAATACTCAGATGTTATTTTGTGGCTAGATTGACACCTACAATATTTTTTACCAGTCTCAGTCTCCTCAAGCCCTAATACCTGAGGTTGAATTGGGAATCTAGACATCCCCTCAAGATTCACTGGACCAAGAGCTGCTTATGTAAACAAGAACCAAACTTCCACCCCTAACTTC
Source organism: Ictidomys tridecemlineatus (assembly GCF_052094955.1). NCBI lineage: Eukaryota > Metazoa > Chordata > Mammalia > Rodentia > Sciuridae > Ictidomys > Ictidomys tridecemlineatus. The sequence goes on along the minus strand of NC_135479.1, from coordinate 131,204,854 downwards.
AGGAAGCATCCTAGAATAGGGATCCACACCCTTTTGTTAAGGGCTGGATATAAATAATTTAAGTTTTGTGGGGCCATATGGTCTCAGTGTATCATCAAAACGGCTCATTCTTTCTCCTCTTATCAACAACTTGCTTGGGGAAATAGTTGTTGTGCTCAATATCACCAATCCTCGTCACTTGGCTATAAAAGATCTGTCCTCTCCATATACCAGACCTTCCTCTATGATTTATAGCACCTTAGTTATTGAGGGTTTACTAAGCACCATAGCCAGTGTCAAGCGCAAGCCATAACATCTCAGTTCATCCTCACAACAATCCACAATGGAGGTATAATAATATTTTTTAAACACCCAGAAACTGAGACTGAGAGAGGATAAGGTGCAGAGATTCCACACACAGATACGTAGAGTTAGAACTAGTCAATTTCCCCAACAGCCACTGGCTTCTTGACCTTTATTGCAGAATTTAACCATGTCAGCCCTATTGCTACCCTCTACCTGTACACAGTCTTGTCCTCCTCAAGGACCTCTTTTGAAGCCCCCTTCTCTCCTGAAGTCTTCTCCTACTGTCCTCTGTCCAGATAGTCTGGACAACACAATTAATCACCCGTGTTACGCTTTGAGATGCTCATGGTGACTTTCTTTATGTGCATCAAAATTTTTAGCCTGGTATATAATAAGTTCTTGATACAAATCTACTACATGTCAAACACCAAGGTAGGTCCTAAATATATCCTGATTTCACAAGAGCACTTTGAGGTAGATAATTGACTTCGAAAAATGAGGAAACTGAAGCTGAGCAGGGGACTAAGAGCCTTGTCCCCATCAGCCTTTCCTGATGCATTTAGCAGTGAGAGCTGAGGAGAGGAGTCAGGAGGGTGTGTGAGGGAAAATTTGTACCTCAGTCTTCAGATTCTAAGTTCCTTCCACCCAAAAGTAATTTTAATTTAACAAGCTGATTAATCTTGAGTCAAAGAAATAAAGCCATTATGGGAAGGATTCAGCCACATTAACCAATAAAGATAGGTTCATGTGATCACAGTCCTCTTCAATTTCTTCCAACAGTCTAAGCTAAACCCCGCCTAAATCCACTGAAAGTCTAGTAAATTTGTGAGTTAATAGTATGTTAACCAAGGTGGCCGCTCATAATCACACTGATACATCCTAAGAACTCACCTTTGCATCTCGGACTTCTTTCCCCAGGCTCTTGGAGAGAACATCAGCATATTGCTGTATTGTTAGTGCTTCTGCACTGAGGCCCACAGCCTTGCCTATAAACTCCTCTGGAGAATTAAAAATGCTAGAAACAACTGCTCCAACATCAGCAACAGAGATACCATCCATTGGTACATCCCCCATGGGCAGTGCTAGATTAAAAAAATAAAATAAAGATAGCTCATTTTATCACTTCCTTCATAGATCCACCAAGCCAAATGAACCACTTAAACAAAAGGAGTAGAAAGGCAGTTGCCATGCATGGTCTGTCCCCCAGTGGTGTTTGTGTTGGATTCTGTTTCCCGATGTGGCAATGTTAAGAGGTGGCATTTAAGATGTGGAGCCTAGCCAGAGATCATTGAAGCCACTGCTTTTGGGAGGAATTAAGATCTTTCTTGTGGGACCCCAGGTTAGTTTTCCTAGGGTTGTTATAAAAAGAACGAGACTGAGCAGGACAGTAGCCATGTAAGTCAGGATCACTAAGGAGTGTGTAATAACTCATCTGCTGAATCAACTAGCCCTGAAAATGGATGCTGCTGGGTGGTGGGGAACAAGGCTGGCCCCATTCAGCCCACACTGCAACCTAGTGGTCGCTTAGTAAATATCAGCTATTCCTGTAGTGCAGAATGACATTCACGGTACTCAAGGCCTGGTTTTCCAGATTTGTGGGTCCCAGATGGCTCTAGGTACCAAGAGAAAATGAAGGTATCACCTCTTCACCCAGAACTAGTTAATCCATAGATTATAGGCTCCATTGATTCCGTGTAGGGAGGACCTGGGAAGCTGTATCCTGGAGTCTTGGTCCTTTGAGATTCTAATACTGACCATAAAATCCAGATCCTCCCCTGTTGTCACAGAAGGTCAGATGGATGAGCTAAAAGGGCCCTTAGCAGACATCATGTCCAACTTTCCCATTAGACAGGAGGAATCTGAAGCTTGAAGCCACAGAACTAACTACTTCCATAAGAAGGGTCAGCATGCTAAGACAACCCTTTCTGCTTCTGGTCTCAGATCCAGTTCTCTTCCCTCTATAGTGTAACTGCTGCAAGCAAATTTAGGACAATTTAATATCCCTCTTAGTACAGTAGGTGCTTAAATGATGGGTCCACTGAAGAGGAGCAGGAAAGGATAGAGAGAGAGGAAGGCAACCAGGTGTCTGGTTACCTTTCACGGAAGCCTTCCATTTACCTAAGGTGTAGTAATCTCCATCAGGGGCTTTCGAGGGCTTCAGAATGGTGAGAAAGTTTTCAAAATAAGCTGCCAAGCGCACGCTGGTCATGGGAACGCCAATGGACCAGAAATACTCCTCCACCTCTCCCTTCCCATCAAAGTGGGGCACCTTCAACTTGCCCCCACTCAGCCGCTCCACGTTCTCCAGGCCGCTGTATACCACGTGCTTCAGCCCCAGGTGCTTGGCAGTATCTGCCACCATCTTTCCCTGAGGGAAGATAGTAAATCCTTTATGTGGACCACTGTTTCTGCCTATAGACTAAAGGGAAGGTGCTGGGTCTCCTCCACTCCCTCTGTACTTATTGTCTTCACTGTGAAGAGGACATTTCTGCATCAGTTATGAAGTGAGGGGCCATCAGCATTGGCAAGCAGAGGCTCCCCTCCAAGATGCTGAACCCTCAGCCTGCTCCCCCTGGGGCTGCAAGGGCAGAGACCCAGGGAATGGGGGAGTAGAACAGGAAAGAGAGGAGGGCAGCAGAGAAGCGAATGCCAGGGACCCAAATGAAGCTGAGATGCAATAGCCAAGGAACAGTCGCCCTCTTCCTCTGGGCCCTCAGTATCTTTGTGATCAACTTCCACATCTGTATATGTTATATTGTGGGAGAACAACCTTGCACGGGACTGAGTCACACTCCCCAGCTGGGTGCTGAGGCGCTCAGTCGCAGAAAGGTAGAGCTTTCCCCATCCTTCCTAGGTCCGAGGGTGGGAGTCTCGTGCATGAGTGTTTCTTCCTACAGCCCCATGGGTGGAGCTATGCTCACCTGTTCCTTTGTAATATTACCCCAGGCCCTGTTTAGGATAGAATCTTCCATGGAAGTGCCTTGTGTGTGTCCCCTTCTCTTACTGTGCCCTTGGATGTGGCCTACCCAGGTATCAGTCAACCTGCTGACAGTGGGCATCATGAAGATAGACTCAACCCCTTGAAACCTGACCCTTGCCTCATTTGAATAGCTTCTCCTCAATAAAAGGGGTCAGTGCATGTTCTCTCTATCTCTTTTCCAGTGGACCCTTAAGGTCAAAGGAGCCGTCACAGAGACCCGAAATGAAAAAGGTATATCTGTCTCTTGTGTGATTATTTCTCGCAGCTCAGTCACCCCAATTCAACTGGAGTAACCCCTGAGTGTTTTAGTCGTGAACAGAAACCCAGCATTATATAAATTTTTCTGATAATGGATTATATATGCACATCATTTGGATATTACGGGTATGAGAGATGGGCACATACATACACACCAACACAAATGTATTATATTCTCTTCTTTATTTTTAGTTCCAAAGTATCTTCATATGGCTCTCCCTCCTTCCCCACCTCTTTCTGTTTTCCTTTTCTTCTTTTCACTGTCTCATTTTTCCTCATTCAGAAGGCAGAGAAGGCATAATTTGGTTTAGCAGATAGAAGAAAGCGAGGCAGAGAAATGACTTCTACCTCCAGGTTCCATAGAGAGCGAATACCAGCATTAGAACCCAGAACTCTTAAAATAAACCCTCCAGATTTTAACACTAAAAGATGTGCTGATATAAATAGATAAAAATAAAAGGCTATCTATAAATATCAATTCAATAGACATTCCTGAAACAGATCCATCTTGCTCTTAAGCTTTAGAATTGTGCCATATCTGTAAGTGGCTGATACTATCCATCACATTCTTTAAATCTAATCTTCATTTTTCTCCCAAATTCATACACATACATGTTTTAAATTCCCAAATAGTACTGTCATAGGGGGTAGATCTTATAATATAAAAACAGTTTCCTGTGCTCTCACACTGATTACTGCTCTCTAGAAGTAATTGTTTTAATCCTTTTTAGTTATCTCCTTACTTCTAAAAAAACATGTTTTCACCACTAATTGGGTTTTTCCAGTTTGCTATACCCAATAAACTCCTATAAGATGAGAATTCAGTGCATATCTATGACGTGTTCTCCCTCTCAGTCCTTTTCTACTACCACCATCCTACATCTACACAATTCCCTTTATTTCATCATCCCAATAAAAAGTTTCTGGCAGATCAATGTGCCATGCTTACACACAGCTAAGCGGAGCCTTGGGATCATCTCTACCCTTACTATTTCTACACACTCTTTTTCCTGAAGTTACTATTGTGAGATTATTTGCTTGCTAGTCTCTTTTTTACATGCCCATTGTTGATTAATCCCCAATTCTCTGCCTGAAGTGTAAATATGCTCTTTTATATTTTCCGAGTGGAAGTTACGTGGGGAAACTTGTTGTCACCCCACATGCCATCTAGAAACAAATGGTGAGAAGCAGGGAATCAAATGACTGACTATATTAAAGTCACTCTCAAATATATAAGATCTCACCTAGGTGCACATAACATTAATTTCATAATCAAAGACTCCCTGAGCAAGTACCTAAAGTACATGTATTTCATAAACGTCAGAGGGATGTTGTGGAGTGAAGATTATAATTTTGCCCAGACTGAAGTCCTTCTCCCTGCCAGGGAGGACAGAAATAGGTAGGGAGGGAAAGGGAAAAGGCTCAAAGGGGAAAGAAGAAAGGGTTTGGTTCCCACCTGACACACTTCCTTGTCTTTGCTCAAATGCTCCCAGAAGTTGGTCACCACGAAGGCCCCATAGGCTCCTTTTAAGGCAGCTTCCACTGACACTTTGTCATTCAGGTCACCTTTTACCACCTCAGCGCCAAGGTTCTGGAGCGCTAGGGCATTTGGTCGAGTCACATCCCTCGTCAGTGCTCTCACTGCAAAATGTTTGCTCTCCAAAAGGGCCTTGGCCACGGAGCCACCCTGAGATCCTATAGAGTCAGGGGAAGAGGAAACACAGGAAAGATCAGGAAGAATGTTCAGGAATGGTCAGGAAGTTTCATTGCTCAGTGTAGGCTTGCTGTAGACCTACTTTGGGGACCCACATGATACTTTAGATATCCCCAAGTAGTTCCCAAACTGAGTATCTTTCTTTCTAAATATTTTTTTAGTTATAGATGAATGCGATATCTTTATTTTGTTTATTTATTTTTATATGGTGCTGAGGATCGAACCTAGTGCCTCACATGTGCGAGGCAGGCGCTCTGCCGCTGAGCCCCAGCCCCAGCCCCCAACTGAGTTTCTTTGAGCACTTCAGAGGTGCCTTTGCAGAAGCCAAGGGAAGAACAGGATTGGGAAAGGCTTGAGGCAACAAGAAGTCCAGGTGAACAGGGTGCTTTTCTCTCTATCCCAGAATCAACAAGAGCAATTATAATATAATTCAGTTATAGATTTTTATGGAGGTTCTTCAGACAATTTTATTTAAAAAAAAAAAAAAACTTCCTAGTTTGCACACTTTTTTTTTTTTTTCAGGAGGGCTAGGTATCAAATGCAGGGCCTTGCACATGCTAAGCAAGCTCTTCCACTAAGCTATATGATTAGCTTAGTCTATATTTTGTAAACATTTTGAAAACTTGCACGTTTCTTTTTATCACATTCAAGACCAATCATAATATGATCATATGATCGTCACTTATCTAGCTGATCTACTCTGGACATGCTTACTGAAAGCCCTCTGATATATGCCAGGAGCTGTGCTGGGTTACTGAGATTCGAGTTTCTCCATCAGATTGGCCAGATCTGTCCTAGATGATTTTGTGTTTTTAAATCTACATTGACTTTTTCTTAGTGCCCTGGGAGGCTCACCTTGATAGACTCCATCAATAGGTTCTCTTGCCCTCCTATTGAGTCTGAGCAATGGGAAGGGTCAGCAGAAGACCCAAAGGCAAGGTAAAGCTGACCATCTTCATATCACTATTGTCTCAGGTTCTGGTCATCTCTTTTATCCTTTTCTCCCTCCTTCTGTTGCTTACATACTTCTTATTGTTCTCTCCCCTGTAAAACTTTATTAATTTTTTGCAATTTCCCTGAATATGTGGCACCTGTTTCTTATGAGATGCCAGTTGATACATGCTTGATAACCCTAAAATAAGGTCTACCATTCATGTGCTCTCTCTTTGCACCAAGAGCTTCAATCAATGAAAGTAGCAAATTGCTTAGTGGTAAGTATGAACAGGTACCATAAAGTTCACCAAATGTGTAAGGAAAGCCTCCACATTAAAGGCAAAACGAAAATAAACAAACTGATAAAAGGAAACAGTGCAAAGCATAGGGGGGAAAAATAAAAATAATTAATATTCTCTAAGGTTGATGAAGATTTTGCATTCCAAACACTACATCTGCAAAAGGGGGAAAGAATTAGGGAAAAAAAGGCAAAGAGGAAAAGCATTCACAAGATGAAGCTCTGAGGAATTTAAAATATTAGAGCAGAAATAAAATTTTAATAGAAAAAGTCTGGGAACTCTACAAGGATTAGAAGAAACAAGCAAAGAAATAGAAAATAAGAGAGAGAAAATAATTAGAAGATCAAGCCAAGGGAATTCCAAAATTAGATAATAGAGAAAATGGAAGTGCGAAATTTATTTGATAATTATTTGATAATTAATCAGAGATAATATCTCAGAGTCCAAGGAGATGGGCTGAGCTCCCAGATTGAGGGGTCAGTGAGGGCCAAATACAATGACAATGTCCCCATTACAGTGAGATTTCTGGTTCATATTTTTATTTACTCTTCTATTTCACGGTACTGGAAATTGAACCCAGGGTTTCACACATGCTGGGCAAGTGCTCTACTGCTGACCTACATCTCTATCCCTTAATTTGAAATTTCAGAACCCTGGAGATAAAAAGATGTTGATTTCTGGGAAAAGGAAAATCAACTCTAAAACATGGGATAGAAACAGCATCAGATTTCCGGATTTGTTTGTTTTAAACAAGTTTACTGAAACAACAACATGATTAAATTGAAGGGAAAACTAACTTGGATTCTTTTTTAGAGTAATTTATTCCTACTTAATGACAGAGTGTCCTACAAGTAACAGTTACATGCAAAGGTTATAAAATTATTCTTGGTTTTTCATGAGAAGTGAAAAGAATTAAAATTCTCCAGTAGAACAAGGTATATGAGTAGTTTTTATGTTATTAAAACAATAAGAACAAAATAACTTACTGGATTATAAAGATGAGTGCTGAATGATCATGGCACTATGGGCAAAAAGGTATTTTCACAGTACTGATATTTTCCCTTTGTTATCTGCATTTGATGTTGACCAACACATACCACTGGCAAGCCTGGGGACGAAGCTCAGTGATAGAGTGCTTGCCTAGCATTCCCCAAGGCCCTGAGTTTCATTTCCAGCACAGCCAACAAACAACCCATACCACTGGCTATTTGGAATACATATATTTTACACACACACGCTGGCAGGTGTGGTGCATGCTTGTATCCCAATGACTCTGGAGGCTGAGGCAGGAAAATCTCAAGTTCAAGACCAGCCTGGGCAATTTAGCAAGACTGGTTTAAAAAAAAAATATACAGACTGGGGATATAGCTCAATGGTAAAGCAACTCTGAGGATTACCCAGTAGCAGGCAGGTAATAGGTGCACAATAGGCTTGTGCACATATACCAATCATTCATGTACCAATAGAGGAATGGGGAAGAGGAAAATGAAAGAAGAGAGAATTTTTTTACTGGAGCAGTCAGGAGGTGATAGAACCAAATTGTAGTTTTCTAATTAACATCATAAGAACAGAGTTCTGGAGTGTCTGTTTCATGGATCCCTGTCAAATCTGAATCTGATTTGGAATCTGTGGTTCACAATAAGCTTTCTTTAGTTACTTAGTGGATGGAGTGTGCGGTTAATCTTAAACTGCCCCACAACCTTCTAATTAATAAAATAGTGTTCTCAGTCTTGACTCCTTTCTTATGTTTTACATGAGCCAATGGTGAGCTCTGGAGATCAGCTCTCAAACCCCAGACCATCAGCAGCGGTGATGGTGCAGGACTGAGAGAGCAGGAGCCATGGGGTGAGTGGGGGGATCGCCATACTTTCCTTACAATGTCGAACACAATGAAGCAAGGCTATTCAGGGGGGGAATAAATTTCTATCTAGAATTGTAAGCATAGACAAAAGATCAATTCTAAAAATTTTATATGAAGACATTTTCAGACACATCCTCAAATTTTTAACTCCCATGCATTTAAAAAAATTTTTTTAATTGTAGATGGACACAATACCTTTATTTATTTTTATGTGGTGCTGAGGATGGAACCCCGTGCTAGGCAAGCACTCTACCACTAAGCTATAACCCCAGCCCTCCCATGCACTCTTTATAAGGTACGTAAGTTTCCAGAGATTGCCCAAGATGAGAAAGTAAAGCAAGCTGAAGAAACCAAGAAGCCTAGGGGTTTGGCTTGGTGGTAGAGCACTTGCCCATCATGCAGGAGGCTCTGAGTTCAGTTCCCAATACTGAGAAAGAAAAAAGTATCCAGGAACCAAACTCAGGAGAAAGAAAAAGAGAATTATTAGAATAATGAAGACAGGAAGACAGAAAGACCGAAACAGAAAAATGAGCACTTGAGGAAGGAGATCTCCACAGTGTTGCTGGGAGAAACAGAACCAACAGATTAATGATGTGCTTGATCATTTTCAGAGAAATCTTTCAGTTTTAAAGAGATAAGAGAAAAATGGTACATGTAAAGAAAACTAAGCAAATAGAAATAATGGCAATTAATTTAAGAGAAAACAAATTGTGTAAGAAGTAAAGTAGTGTACATTTGGCTCAAATATGAACAAAAATTAGGGGTTTAACAGTGGTAAAATATATATACTTCAGGGGCTGGGGTTGTGGCTCAGTGGTAGAGTGCTCACCTAGCACATGTGAAGGCCTGGGTTCAATCCTCAGCACCACATAAAAATAAAAAAATAAAGGTATTGTGTCCAGCTACAACTAAAAAATAAATATTATATAGATTATATAAATATATGTTATATTTATATAATCTATGTAATAGATTATATAGATTATATAGATATTATATATAAATAAATATTTTATATATAATATTTATTTATTTATTTATTTGGTGCTGGGGATTAAACCCAGAGGCACTTTCCCAGCCGTTTTATTTTTTATTCTGAGATAGGTTCTTGCTAAGTTGTGGAGGCTGGTCTCAAACTTGAGATTCTCCTGCCTCTTAGCCTCCTGAGTAGTTAGATTTATAAGCATACACCACCATGCCTGGCCTACAGTATGTATTTAATATTCGTGAGGCCCTAGGTTCCATCCCTAGCACCAGTAGTAATAATAATAGTCTATGATATATATATATATATATATATATATATATATATATATATATATATATGAAAACAAATTGTTATAAACTTTTTGAGCAGGACGGAGAAAAGAAAGCATGTGCTTGGAAGCAGAGCTAAAGACAATGGATACAATCTAAAAGTAAAAAATGAATAACAATATTATCAATTTGTATTATTAATTTGAAATATGGAGATAGGACAAATACCAGTATAAACAGAAGAGTCAAATGTGGACAGGGTTAGGGCTGGGTGTGCTGATTTTCTTTGTAAGCTTTGAAGGACTAGTGACTTTTTAAAAACTAAGATTATGCACTTCCATTAATTTTTTTGTTGTTATTGTTTTTCTACTTTCTTTTTATTTATTTATTTATTTTTGCATTACAATTCTTAATACACCATTCTACAATAATTTATCATATCTCTGATTATATATAAGGAATGTTGACACCAAATTCACATCTTCATACATGTAATTTGTATAATGATGAGGGTTTCCTTTCACCATGCATGCTATACCCTTTCTCCCTCCCTTTCCCTCCCACTCCTATTCCCTATCTAGGTAATCTTCCTCCCTTGCTCTCCCTCCCAACCCCATTTTGAGTCATCCCGCTTATATCAGAAAAGACATTCAGCATTTGTTTTGGGGGGATTGGCTAACTTAGCATAATCTTCTCTAATGCCATCCATTTCCCTGCAAATGTCATGATCTTGTTCTTTTTATTGCTGAGTAATGTTCCATTGTGTATAAATGCCTCATTTTTTTTTATCATTCATCCACTGCACTTCCATTAAATTTTAATAAAAATATTTGTTAGTTTTCTAGGGCTGCCATAATGGACTGGGTGGCATAAATAACAGAAATTTCTCACAGTTCTGAAGGACAGCAGTCTAAGATCAAGGTTTAATCCCAGTTGGTTTCTCCTGAGCCCTCTCTCCTTGACCGGTAGATGACTGTCACTGATCCTCACATGGTCTTTTCTTTCCTTAAGCATTCCTGATATCTAGGCCCAAATTTTCTCATCTTACAAGAATACCAGTCAGACTGGATTAGATTCTACCCTAATGGTCTCACTTTATTATCTCTTTAAGGGTTCTTTTCGCCAAATGCAGTCACATTCTGAAGCATTGGGGTTTAGGATTCTGTCATATGAATTTGGAGGGAGAGAATGACACAAATCAGCTCATAACATCGACCAGTATAATTTTTTACTTACATCTCTCCTAGTAAACCAGCCTATCCTTGATGATAAAAACTGTTCATTCTTTTTTTTAAAAAAAAATATTTTTTAGTTGTAGATGGACATAATACCTTTACTTTATTTTTATGTGGTGCTGAGGATAGAACCCAGTGCCTTACCACTGCTAGGTAAACACTCTACCACTGAGCCACAACCCCAGCCCCAAAACTGTTCATTCTTTATCCCTGCTTCCCAGCTAAGTGCTGAGACTGGTCCATCATAAAGTCTCAATACCACTCACTAAATGAATGAATCTAGTGGGAAGATTGAAACCTCTATCCTCTCAATGTTCAGCTTTGGTGGTGGGCAGTCCTGCCTGGACCATCATGAGATGGAGAAGCCAATAAGATAGAACAACAGGTAAAAATAAGAAGAGCTGGAGCAAGGCTCTCCTAACCACTCATATCTTCATGTTTAAATAAGCAAAATGTGAGAGAAATTCATCCACTTGACCCCATTCTCTAATCCAACAGAATATACCAATAAGATTGTTGGTCTGAAAAAGCTGCCTCCACAGTATAAATGCTTGTCAGACAAAATTGTCCCATGTCCCACTTGCTTGTTTTGGATTGTGGCCTGTTGAATCCAGTTCCTTCCCAGATGATTTCATGCTGAGAGTAGCGTTTGGCTGGCAGGCACTAGAGATACTGCTAAGAGTGTGATGTTCAAGTGCATACGCTATAGGTTTAACACCTGTGCTGAGTATGGTAAGAATGTTCCACATCTGCAAAATGGGGAGCTTCCAGATATTTGAGTTCAAACATATATCCCTTACTTTGGCAGAAAGTATCTGAGATGGCCAGGTATGGTGACACATGCCTGTAATCACAGCCACTCAAGATGCTGAGGCAGGAGGATCATAAGTTTGAGGCCAGCCTTGGCAACTTAGTGAGGCCTTGTCTCAAAATTTAAAAAAATAAAAAAATTTAAAAAGGACGACTGGGGTTGTAACTCAGAGGCAGAGTGTCCCTGAATACAATCCCAATACCATCACAGAAAAAGAAAAAGAAAAAAGAAAGAAAGAAAGAAGAAAGAAAGAAAGAAAGAAAGAAAGAAAGAAAGAAAGAAAGAAAGAAAGAAAGAAAGAAAGAAAGAAAGAAAAGAAAAGAAAAGAAAAGAAAAAGAAAAAGTAAATGATTGAGATGAGAGCCCAGGTAAGGGAGAGCAGGCCCTTCAGGTTCCCCAGCTTCCCCAGCCTGTGCAGTATCCTTGCATCTCTGATGTCACTACCTCCTTTTGAAAGAGGACTTCTCTTCTTTTATTTTTTAATTTTTTTATAGTTATAGATAGACAGCATGCCTTTATTTTACTTGTTTATTTTTATATGGTGCTGAGGATTGAACCCAGTGCACTCTGCCACTGAGCTACAGCCCCATCCCTCATTCATTTATTATTTTTTCTTTTGCACAAGTCCCAAGGTCTGGAGTAGAGGCTTTATGTACATTAAATGGGTTCTTCAACTTTTTCCCTTAAATATCATTTCCATTTGATCTTCAGAGACCACAGAAAGATATTATTTTTCAAATACATGTTTTAGAGATGGATAGATCCTAAGTTTGTTTTGGTTTTGAGTTCTTAGCAAATAATGGGCATTGGACAGATCACTTAACACACTTCATTTCAATTCTCACAGTGAGCCTTTAAGACAGAATTACAATTTCTGTTGGGTGTGGTGAGGCACATCTATAATCCCAGAGACTTGGGAGGCTGAAGCAAGAGAATCTCAAGTTTGAGACCAGCCTCAGCAACTTAGTGAGGTCCTAAGCAACTTAGCAAGACCCTGTCTCAAAATTTAAAATTTTTAAAAGGGTTGGGATTGTAGCTCAATGATAAAGCACCCCTGGATTCAATCCCCATTAACCAACAACAACAAAAAAAAACTGCATGACAATTTCCAGTTTATAAATAGAAAGTTAAAGTTCAGAGAAATTAAGTAACTTGCCTAAGGTAACAAACATATAAACTAAGTGGCAGAAAAGATCAAACCAGTGGGGTTTGACTGGAAGGCTTTTACCAACTGCATGACCTTGGATACATTTATCCTTATCCATAAGGTGAGGTCAGTAATTCCCAAGGGGAGTTTTTATTAGTGAAACAAGTATAGCTCAGGGCCTGGCACCTTGAAGGAATGCTTTTTATCACAGCTTGGCCCTTAGGTTTGGGCAGAGCCCTTGATTAGGAACAAGTATAGAACAGACTTCCTAAATCTGCACCAAAGCTTTGGGAGTTCCTAATCTTCTAGAAACCAGCAACAGCAGCTGCCACTGCACCTGAACCTAGCCACTCTCAAGTCTGGCACAGAAAGGCTTGACACTAGGGTTAGCAGATAAAATGCAGAACACTCAGTTAAATTTGAATTTCAAATCAACAGTAAAGAAATTCAGTGTATGTCTCATGCAATATTTGGATATTCTTTATAAAAAAATTGATTCATTGTTTATCTAAAATTCAAGTTTGACTGGGTATCTTATGTTTTTTATCTCCAAAATCTAGCAACCTCAAATATATAAACACACCCAGAGTTCAGGATTTACAACTAAGGACAAGAACTGGGTTAGAAGGTAAGCAGCCCATTCCTTGACTAACTAGGAATCAAACTTCAATTCTGATACATCTAACCTGATTCCTTTAGTAGCCAATCCCAAGGACCTTAGCCAACTGCCTGTACAAACAAGCCTGTTTGAACAAGTTTAAGGACACTAAAACTGAGCTGCTGGATTTCCTTGAAATGCACCTCCTCGCTGTCTTCCACACTTAAGTAAATCTCAGTTTTCTTCTTCTAGTTGCTCAAGCCAGAAAACTTTGAAGATATCCTCCATTCCTCTTTTCTTACTCTTGACATTTGGTATATCCAAACCTGTCCAGATTCCAACCACTCCCTACTACCCCATGACTGCTTGTGTTCTAAGCCACTGTCATCTTGTCTGGTTTATGAGAACAACCTCCTAGCAGGTCTCTCTGCTCCTGCATTTGCTCCCTATAGTCTCTTCACAAAACAGAAGCTCAAATGATCCTTTCAATACTGAACTCATGTCATTACTCTGCTCAGAATTCAATGGTTTCTCTTTCAAGAAAGATGGAAATCTTTGCCATCACTGGAAAGTCTAATACAGTTATTCTCCCAACTTCTTGCCTTTTTTTTTTTTAGTTGTAGTAGGACAGAATACCTTCATTTTATTTATTTTTATATGGTACTGAGGATCAAACTCAGAACCTCGCACATGCTAGGCAAGTGCTATACAGCTGAGTCACAACCCCAATCCCTTGCCTTTTGTTCTTGTTCCTTTTAACATCAATAACTTGCCTGACTGCTGGGGCTTTTTTGTTAGTTTTCTTTATGTGTGTGTGTGTCTCTCTCTCTCTTTTTTTTTTTTTTAATAACTGTGGCTTCAAGGGTATGGGGATATAGCTCAGTTGCTAGAGTGCTTGCTTCGCATGCACAAGGCCCTGGGTTCAATCCCCAGCACCACAAAACAAACAAACAACAAAAACAAAACAACAACAAAAAAAAACCTGTGGCTTCCACAAAGTTGGTGTTTTTAAATTTTATTTGTTTTTTGAACCTTTATTTTGTTTATTTATATACAGTGCCAAGAATCGAACCCAGTGTCTCACGCATGCTAGGTAAGCATTCTACCACTGAGCCTCAACCCCAGCCCAGTATGTGTCTCTTTTTTGAGACAGGGTTTTGCTAAACTGCTGAATATGGCCTTGAACTTGAAATCATCCTGCTTGGCCTCCCATGTAACTGAGATTACTGGTGTTTGCCAATGGGCCCCCACCCTGGCTGTTGGTTTTGAGGACCTATTTCACCTTTCTCTCTGCTTTAGTGCTTGCCCTCCTCCAGACAAAAACCTCTGTCCACATTGAACTTGTTTTCTAGTGTGGAGAGGCAGATAGTAATAGAATAAATCATGCAGGGAAGGGAACCAGATGGTGACCAGATGGGAACAGCATTGTAACTTTTAAAATGAAAGTCTGGAAACTCCTCACAGTGACATCTTTTATTCCCCGCCGTGGAATTGAGAATTGAACCCAAGGGAGACCTAACCCTGAGCTAGATCTCCAGCCCTAACTTGCCAAGGCTGGCCTCAAACTTGTGATCCTCCTGCCTCAAGTCTCCTGAGTCACTGGGATTACAGGCGTGTGCCACTGCACCTGGCTGCAGAAAGTGACATTGATGGGACTTTGAATGATGGGAGGAAAAAAAAAGTGTGGGTACCTGGGGAAGATCATCCTCAGTGAGGGAGCAGCCAGCACAAAGGCTCTGAGGTGGGAACCCATTGAAGAACAGCAAGAAAACCAGAGTAACTGGAGCAGAAGGAGGAGGATAGAGGAATAGGCGGTCCACTGATGTGGGTATTGCATGCCATTAGCAGGAATGCATTTTCCTTGGAGAGAAGCAGCAAGTTATGGGAGATTTTTGAGCAGAGACAGGACATGCATTATCCAAGGGTTTTGAATGGATCATCAGGAGGCTAAAATGAGAACAGAAGGGGAATTATCTGGTTTGATTAACATTTTTGCAAAGATGACTCCTTTAGGGAACAGACTTTAAGGTAAACCAGAATAGGATTAGGGAGGCTAATTCAATATCTTCCCAGGTGAGAGAGTTCCCTCATGTATGCAACAGGGTTCTACTTTATGCTTTGAATGCAAACCTTGCCACTTGACCTTAGGTGACTTATTTTAAAACTGATTTTGTGTGTGTGTGTGTGTGTGTGCTGAGTATTGGACCCTGGTCCTTGCACATGCCAGGTAAGTACTCTACCACTGAGCTACATCCCTAGCCCTAATATAATTTTTTTCTTCTTCTTCTTCACCCTCTTTTCCTCCTTAAATGTAGGGGAAACAAAACTAACATTTTTCCTGTCCCAGAAAAGCTACCATGTCCTTTACTACCCAGAAGAACATCACTGCCCACAAGAATAAAGAAATGCTATGCCTGGAAGCTAGAGGAATGGCTCTCTTAAGGACACCCGATGGACTCTAATTAATTATATGTACTGATAATATTTGAATCCCAGCCCTTGTATCCCTCTTTTAAAAGCCCTGCATTCCCCTTG
Source organism: Ictidomys tridecemlineatus (assembly GCF_052094955.1). NCBI lineage: Eukaryota > Metazoa > Chordata > Mammalia > Rodentia > Sciuridae > Ictidomys > Ictidomys tridecemlineatus. The sequence continues at coordinate 131,188,941 of NC_135479.1, read as the reverse complement.
GCAGAGAGAATCACAGCCTCTAGGACAAGAGTCCCATGTTTCTCCTTTGCTTGCAAATCAATAAAACTTTTTGCTTTTTCTCAAATCCTTGTCCTCATTATTGGTTAGGCAACAAAGATAAGAACTGAGCTTTCTGGCATCAAGCTTCTGGCATGCTCCCAACGCCTCTACCGTTTCAGAACCCATGGAGTATTGGTCTACACACCCACAGGCCTCTCACACGGGCCATTTATCAGGAAGTGAGTGGAGAAAGAATTCCAGAGGATAGCTCCAGATGGAGAAGATGTCATTTGTTATCTGGAGACTATGTCAGTTGCCATTGTCCCACAGAAATCATGCTTTACAAATCAAGTTAAATCAATCTGCCCCCTCCCACATCAAAAACACAAAACAAGAAGCAATGCCCTAGGTTCAATCCCCAGTTACACACACACACACACACACACACACACACACACACACCCCAGCATAAGCAATAGGATGTCTTTCTTAATTTTCTCCAAAGGCTCATTGTTCAGTCGACACTTAAAGGCTCTGAAGTTAAAATCAGAGAGATTGAGCAAAATCAGCATGCACTTAAACAGAGGAACTGTTTTTTTTTTTTTTACCTGTTGCTCCGAACACTGCAATTACTTTCCTGTTGGCCATGTTCCTGGGCAAAGAAAAGAACTGATGGAGTAGCAGAACTTTCTTCTGGAGCACACACAGTTTTGTTTCTTGTGTGAGAATTTAGTCCACAGCTAATTGCCACACCCTTTCTGTTGCTCCTCCTTTTCCTGTTACACCCCACTCTGACACTGCAATTTTTTCCAAGCCTCTATCTTTTCAATTAGAGCACATTGGTTTTGTATACTAATGAGGTTTTCTTGCGTGAGTGTTATACACCATGACCACACCCCTTATGCTGCCTCTCCCTGTCCTTGTTAACCCACTGACTTACTCACTCTGACACTGCAATTTTTTCCAACCCTCTATTTTTTAATTAGAGCACATTGGTTTTGCACACTAATAGGGAATGTTTGCATGAGAATTATACACTATATTTGATTACCACACCCCATATGCTGGCCCCTACTTGGAAGGGTTTTCCATGTTACATCAACTCATTTACTCATTGTGATATTGCAGTTTTCCAAATGAAGATTGCTTCCTTCACTCACTCATTCATTAAGCAAATGTGTAATAAGTGTTTTTGGTACTTGAGCCATTGAATTAGAAATCCCCAGAATCCAGATGTTATAAAGAGGCTAAACCCATAAAAAAATAAACTTACAGTACAGAGGAATGGCAGAGGAAACCTGAGGGAATTTAGTCATGGAAGAGCGGCACAAAACCCAGACCAGGTATGTTAGGTGTTAGGAAAGTGGTGCAGAACTAAATCACTCGAACACACCAAAGCTAAGCAGAAGCAAATTTATTGTCAGGAAATCTGACAAGGCTGTATCTGTGCAGAGAGAACAGCAACAGACTTCCTCTGAAGTAAACTTTTATAAATCAGAGCCTGGGTTATGCATTGGGGGTGGGCTTAGCCCTTGCTATTGCAGGTGGAGAACAAGCTTCAAAACTTCAAGAACCACAAAGGGGAGGGGGCTGGAGGAGCGAGTACATTGCCATTAGCTTCTGGAACTGGCAGGTCCCTGTAGTACTGAGAAAGTCTGTGAGCACGGTGGTCAGGGTGCAGGTGGGTAAAGGTGCCAGCCTCTGGGTGGGTGGGTTCTTACAGGAAGGGGAAGGAAGGGGAAGCAGGGAAAGGTGTCTGGGCAGAAATGGGGTCAGCTTGACTTAACTTCTAAATTAATGCATAGTTATGTTAACAGGCTAACATTAGGAAAGGTTTTTCAGATGAGATAATACAACAGCTGGCCTGAAGACCCCAGGAGTTATTCAGCTCAAAGGCACGTTGATCATGCTACAAGACTCCTGAGGCTGTGGCAAGGTTATGTGAGCAACAGAAACAAGCCTGGGAAAGGATGACAGAGGCCAGAACAAAAAGGGCTTAGGCACGACAAGGGACTTGGTTTAAACCAATGCCACAGCAGGTTTTATGTGATCTTCTGGCAGCAGGGAGTGACTGGGTTAAAACAAGACAATGCTGGAAGCAGGGACATGCCTAAGAAGATACAGCAATGACATTTGTGAGAAATCTAAAGGCCTGAACAGAGGTGATGTGACAGGTTCAATTGTGTTCCCCAAGAAAACTCATCTTGAAGTCCTAGCCCCCAGTTCCTCAGAATGAGACCTCATTTGGAGATAGGGTCATTACAGAGGTAATCAAGTTAAGGTAAGGCTGTTATAATGCTTCCCAATCCAATCCACTATATTGGTTTTTAGTTGTAGTTGGACACAATACCTTTATTTATTTATTTTTATGTGGTGCTGAGGATGAAACCCAGGGCCTCACACTACTAGGCAAGCTCTCTACCGCTGAGCCACAACCCCAGACCACAATAGGTGTCTTAAAAAAAGGCAGGGGGGGGCAGAAATTTGTACACTGACAACTAGAGGGAAGACAATGTGAAGATCCAGAGAGGGCAGCATATGAAAATGAAGATGGCCATTTTTTTTTTTTTTTTTTGTGTGTGTGTGTGTGTGTGTCTTCCCTATTTTTTTTTATTGGTTGTTCAAAACATTACAAAGCTCATGACATATCATCTTTCATACATTTGATTCAAGTGGGTTATGAACTCCCATTTTTACCCCAAATACAAATTGCAGGATCACATCGGTTACACATCCACATTTTTACATAATGGCATATTAGTGACTGTTGTATTCTGCTACCTTTCCTATCCCCTACTATCCCCCCTCCCCCCCTTTTCCCTCTCTACCTCATCTGCTGTTGTTCAATTCTCTCCCTTGTTTCCCCCCTTTCCCCTCACAACCTCTTATATGTAATTTTGTGTAACATTGAGGATCTCCTTCCATTTCCATACAATTTCCCTTCTCTCTCCCTTTCCCTCCCACCACTCGTCTCTGTTTAATGTAAATCTTTTTCTCATGCTCTTCCTCCCTGCTCTGTTCTTAGTTGCTCTCCTTATATCAAAGAAGACATTTGGCATTTGTTTTTTAAGGATTGGCTAGCTTCACTTAGCATAATCTGCTCTAATGCTATCCATTTCCCTGCAAATTCCACGATTTTGTCATTTTTTAGTGCTTCGTAAAACTCCATTGTGTATAAATGCCACATTTTTTTATCCATTCATCTATTGAAGGGCATCTTGGTTGGTTCCACAGTCTAGCTATTGTTAATTGTGCTGTTATGATCATTGATGTGGCAGTATCCCTATAGTACGCTCTTTTTTTTTTTTTTTTTTTTAAAGATAGAGTGAGAGAGGAGAGAGAGAGAATTTTTAATATTTATTTTTTAGTTCTCGGCAGACACAACATCTTTGTTGGTATGTGGTGCTGAGGATCGAACCTGGGCCGCACGCATGCCAGGCGAGCACGCTACCGCTTGAGCCACATCCCCAGCCCTATAGTACGCTCTTTTAAGTTCCTCAGGGAATAGTCCAAGAGGGGCGATAGCTGGGTCAAATGGTGGTTCCATTCCCAGCTTTCCCAGGAATCTCCATACTGCTTTCCAAATTGGCCGCACCAATTTGCAGTCCCACCAGCAATGTACAAGTGTACCCTTTTCCCCACATCCTCGCCAGCATTTGTTGTTGTTTGACTTCATAATGGCTGCCAATCTTACTGAAGTGAGATGGTATCTTAGGGTGACTTTGATTTGCATTTCTCTGACTGCTAGAGATGGTAAGCATTTTTTCATGTACACTTGTTGATTGATTGTATGTCCTCCTCTGAAAAGTGTCTGTTCAGGTCCTTGGCCTATTTGTTGGAAAAAGGCCATTTATAAGCCAAGGAGAATATATCCTTCGCTCATGGCCTCAGAAAGAACCAACCCTGCCACCACCTTGATAACTGGTCATCTGGCCTCCAGAATTGTGAGATACTAAATTCCTGTTGTTCAATCTACCCACTTTCTAGAGATAGTTTGTTATGGCAACCTTCACAATCAAATACAGCCATCAACAGTGGGAATGAAGTTAAAGATATTTCAGCAGCACATTAAGAAGATCTTTGTGATTTATTGGATGTAGGCCCAGGGACAGTAAAGAAGAGAAAGTACTAAAAATATGATTCTGGCAGGTAAAATGGTGCAGGTCTGTAATTTCAGCTACTTTGGGGGCAAAGGAAGGAGTATCACATGTTCAAGATCAGCCTCAGCAACTTAGCAAGACCCTGTTTCAAAATAAAACAAAAGGACTGGGAATGTAGTTCAATGGTAGAGCACTTTCCTAGCATATGTGAAGTCCTGGGTTTAATCCCCAGTTAAAAACAAAAATAGAGTAAAGGAATATCTACTACATAACTTAATTAATACAAAACTTGAAAGCAGGAAAAACTAATCTATGGCAATCAACATTACTATAGTGGTTACTTTGGTGGGTAGTGATTGGAGGAGTTAATTTTATTTTTTACACCCAAAGAAATTCCTTATTGTAAACAAAATATAAAGTACAACAAAAGAAATACTGTGCAATTTGTAAGAAGGATTTTTTTTTTTTTTTTTTTTTTTTGTGGTTCTGGGGATTGAACCCAAGGCCTTGTGCATTTGAGGCAAGCACTCTACCAACTGAGCTGTATCCTCAGTCCAAGACAGAAGTAAACTGTTTTTAATTGGAGGAATTTAAAGAGGGCTTCTGAGGAGCCGATGATGTTCTAGTTCTTGATCTGATCTTTCTTTTTTCTTATTTATTTGATACCTGGGTTTGAACCCAGGGGCACTTTACCACTGAGCAACATCTCCTTTCTTTTATTTTATTTTCATAATTTTTTATTTTTTTTTTTTATTTTTTATTTTTCAAGAAGAGTCTTGTGAAATTACTGAGGCTGGCCTCAAACTTGCAATCCTCCTGCATTTAGCCTCCTGAGTCACTAGAATTACAGACCTGCACCACTGCCCCCCGGGGCTCTTGACCTGTCTTGATTGCAGGTGTGAGTCATTTTTTAAAAATGTATCAAGCTCTACAGTTAGTATGTGTCGATATTTTCCATATATGTATCTTAAACATAAATAAAATGTTTAAAGATAAATTTTAAGGAAAAAATTAAAAGTGTAAGTGACTGAATCTGTAAAGGAAAAATGGTCAGGCACCAGCCTGCAAATATTTATATTGGGTGGAAGCAAAAGGCTGTGACTTTATTTTAACTAGTTTAATCCCTACCAGGAAAAATAGCAACCCATTAGAATATTGTGTGTTTGCCTAACACTGTGAAGGCCCTAGTTTCATCCCTAGTACTATAGAAAAACAAAAAACAGGAACCCAAAACAATAAAAAACTTATGGGTTCACAGAATACAGTTAATGTTGACTTTTTTTTTTTTTTTTTTTTTTTTTTTTTTAGTTGGAAGAGAAGACATCTTAGGCTAATGTAAAACCACTTATTTAAGGTCCTTTTGATAAAAGGAGTCTGTTTTTTGGGTCCACATAAATGAAGAGAATGAGCAGGATTTTTAGCTCCCCACATCCCATTGTATGATCTTTCCTCTTATTTGTGGGTGTATTTGGCTCAACCCAATCCATTCTTCCATTTTCCACTAGAAACCTAAAAAGCTGTACAACATAATGATTCAAGCTTGGGATGCAGCTCAGAGGCAGAACTTGCCTAGGATGTGGAAGGCCCTGGGTTTGAGTCCCAACACCGAAAAAAGAAAATCTGAAATAACACAGCCCTGGGTTTAACACCCACATCTGCCACTTTTTAGGCAAAACCTTGGGCAAATTTTAAAATTCCTCCAAGCTTCTGTTTCCTTACCTATAAAATGGGAGTAATAATAGTATCTACCTCATTATAGAGGATTAAATAGAAAGGATTATATAATTTAGTTTTTATGGAACATTTATAGAAAAGATTATATAATTTATAATTATAGAAAGATTAAATAATTATTATAGAAAGGATTATATAATAGAAAGGATTAAATAATTTAGTTTTTATGGAACATTTAGAAGAAATTAACAGTTGTTATTTTCAACACTTTTTTTTTAAATACCAACCTTGTTTCTTCCCCCAATCAGCCTCTCACACTTTTTCTCACACTCCACTAAACTAATAGGTACTCAGAGAAAAGCGATTGGTTTATTTAAAAAAAAAAAAAAAAGAAGAAGAAGAAGAAGAAGAAGAAGAAAGAAAGAAAGAAGAGAATGATTCAGCCAGGGGAGGAGTCACAGCAGACTCTAATGGTAAAGGAAGGGATCTAGGGCTATCCAGACTAGGTATTCACACGCTCTCACCCTACCCTGCAATCACCCTTGCAGGATGAATATCACCTTGGCTCTACCTTTTTAATCAAGTCTCAATAGCAACATCCAAGAAATTAGAAAAACATTGGGATCTGGAGAAGCTGTCCTGCAGAACTCAGAGAGAGCAAGTAAGTCAATTTAAAGGATGACCAAGCACTCAATCATAAAGGTTAAAGAAATTAATTTTTAAATTTACTTATTTATTTATTGCAGTACTAGGGATTGAACCCAGAGGTGCTCTACCATTGAACTACAGTTTATTTGAGGGCTCATGGTTTCAGAGGTCTTAGTCCAGTTCTTTTCTTTTTTTTTTTTTAATTTTGACATGGAGTCTTCCTAAATTTCTAAGACTGACCTCAAAGTTATAATCCTCCTGCTTCAGTCTCCTGAGTAGCTGGAACTACATGTGTGTGCTACCACAACCAGCAAGACAAATATTTTAATGCATTATTCTAAAAAATAAAAATTAATGCTCAAATATCCATGATGAAATGTATCTTGCTGGGCATTGTGGCATACAACTGTGATGCCTGTGACTCAGAAGGCTGAGGCAGGAGGATCACAAGTTCAAAGTCGGCCTCTGTAACTTAGGGAGACCCTAAGCAACTTAGCAAGACCTTGTCTCAAAATTAAAAGTAAAAAGGTCTGGGGATATGACTCAGTGTTTAAGCTCCCTGGGTTGAATCCCTAGTACAAAAAAAAAAAGAAAAAAAATTACAATTTTAGTTGGGAGTGGTGGCCCTGTATATATAATATATAATAATTCTAAATAAAGACAGTATCCTTAAAGGGCAGGATTAGGGTGAAATAAATAAGACTAAGTTTCTTATTCCTGAGATTGTTGGATTCTCAGATATAGTAAATGCATGTGTGTAATTTAGCCAGTGTTTTTAAGTAGTGTTTTAGTCAGCTTTTTCACCACTGTGTCTAAAAGATCTGACCAGAACAATTGTAGAGGAGGAAAAGTTTATTTGAGGGCTCACGATTTCAGAGGTCTTAGTCCATAGAAGGCTGGCTCCTTTCCTAAGGGCTTGAGATGAGGCAGGACACCATGGTGGAAGAGTGTGGCAGAGGGAAGCAGCCCATATGATTATCAGGAAGCAGAGAGAGAGAGGATCTCTATCCCTAGATACAAATATATGCCCAAAGCCTGCCTTTAGTCACCACTCTGTTAATCCCATCAGGGGATTAACTCACTGATTGGGTTAAGACTCTTGTAAACCAATCACTTCTTCTCTGAACCTTCTTGCACTGTCTCACTCATGAGCTTATGGGAGACAACTCACATCCAAACCATAACAACTAGATGATACCCTTTCTGCAGGAGCCTGGCCCAGGAATCCTTCATCCTTATTGCCTTTGGAGCAGACTGGGTCTTGATATACCTGCCATTTTCAGAACAAGTGTAGAGAGGGGTGAATGCATGTACAGGAGCATATATGCAGGGGACAATTCTCAGGAGAGAGAATTCAATTGGCCTACCCTGGGTAAAGTACCCATCCTTGATCCACTCAGCTGAGATAGTGGACTTATTAAGTCTATCAACCTGAAATTGTCACATATTTAATGCCTACTTTGTCCCAGTCGTTTTATTAGGTGACTAATAGTCAAAATATCTAATCCTTACAATAACCCTGTAATTTAGATATTATTGCCCCCATTCTTCAAATGAGGAAACATTTTCAGAGAGATTACATGGATTTATCTAAATCTACACAAATAGTAAGTGACAAACAAGAATCACAACCTAGTTTCTTCTACCTAGCTGCAAATCCCCATACTCTTTTCTTGCCTTCTCTATTATAAAAGGAACATGGTAACTGTTCAATAATTTCTCAATATTATAGTAAATTTAGCAAAACTATTGATGTCTAGAAAAAGGGAAAATCACTTATCACAGAGAGAGAACCCAGAGGGAAATGCTCAGAAAAGCCCTAGCATTCTAGTTTCATTAGGAAATAAGCATGTAGAGAAGAATAATAAAAGATATTCCTGACAAAGGAAAAATTTACTAATTTTTTAATTTTTATTTTTGTTACTGGGAATTGACACCAGGTGTGCTCTACTATTCAGCTAATTCCCCAGTCCTTTTTATTTTTATTTTTTAAACTTTAAGACAGGGTCTTGCTAAATTCCTGAGGCTGCCCTCAAACTTGAAACCCTCCTGCCTTCCTGAGTCCCTGGGATTATAGGTGTGCATCACCACACCCTACCTGACAAAGGAAGAACTTCACAAGTCAGTGACTGTTTTGAGCATCAAAACAAAACAATACAAAAAAAACCTCTAAAAAAACACTACTTAAAGTTCTTTGCTTTTGTTTCTCAGATTTTCATTTTGATTTTTCTTGTTTATCAATGAAAGAAAATCTGGAAAATTCTATCAAATGTAAAGTTTTAGGACCATTTTCATTGTAACGTCCCCACCCTGAAGGAACACTTAACATAGTGGGTCCTATATATTTTATTTTTTAACTTTATTTTTTTAATATTTTATTTTAGTCATAGTTGGACACAATATCTTTATCTTATTTTTATGTGGTGCTGAGGATCAAACCCAGGGCCTCGTTCATGTTAGACAAGCGCTCAACCGCTGAGCCACAACTCCAGCCCCTATTTTTTCACTTTGTAAAGATAATTAAGATTATTGTTTATGTACAACTTCATATATATGGAAACGTCAATTAAAAACAAACACAAATAAAGATGAATCAAACTGAAAATAAAAACATATTAGTATGTTCAGGGTTTTATTTGTCAGAATGATTTGAAACACTAGACTCTGATTATGGAAATTATTCAGAGATATGGGTCATTTTAAGATTTTTAGAAATGCAAACAAAGCTCAGAGGCCTCACAGCCAGGAGGCTTAAAAATGACCCCATAGAACTTCTCTGGCAAAGACACCATGGCTGCTGTTATTGAACAGGACCTCAGCACCACTGATCCTGGTGATCTGCAACTGCAGCTGAAACTACTGCCCTGCTGCCTCTGGTCACTGCATGTAGCCACTGCTGCAACCACTACCCATTTCCAGACTGTATTCTGTGCAATCTTGGTTTCCTTGAAGCATTAACTTCTCATTCTGAGACTGGGATATCACCTCGCTTCAGGCAAAGCTGGGAAAACAAGTTCCTAGGATCCATGGCTTTCTAGAATGGAAAGCAGGCCTTCTACAAGTAGACATTCCCTCAAATACAGGGAAGGAGTTCAGAGGCTAAGTGACCGTAAGGATGGACAAACTTCCTCAGAGCCTTTCCTGTTGGCTTCCCCAAATTAACATACACTTTTCTTCCCATACTTAACACATGTTTTTCTTTTTTACACTCTTTTAAAACAGTAACATCTAACATAATACAACTATGTCTTATATCCTTAACATCTCCCCATGATGGCTAAATCTAAATCTCATTCATTATTGCATCTAGGATCCAGAATCCCACACGATTTTCATCCCCCCTTAGTTTTCTTAAATTTCATCTTGAAAATGTGTCCATTATTCATAAATTATAAAATTAACAGGCATCTTTTTCCACATAAAATATAGAGGGAAAGAAAAAAACAAAAATAAAAATTAGTCTCAAATACATAAATACATGAATGATAATATTGTCCTTATTTGTGTAACAAACCACCAAGAGCCGGGCAGGGTGGCGCATGCCTGTAATCCCAGTAGCTAAGGAGGATGAGGCAGGAGGATTGTGAGTCCAAAGCAAGAATCAGCAATTTAAAGAGGCCCTAAGCAGCTTAGAAAGATCCTGTCTCTAAATAAAATTACTGAGGATGTGGCTAAGTTCTTAAGCAATTCTGGGTTCAATGCTCAGTACAAAAAAATTTTAAAAATAAAAATGAAATAAAAAGGGCTGGGTTAAATGGTAAAGCACCCCTGGGTTAAATCCCCAGTACCAAAAATAGGGAAAAAGGAAAAAAAAGAAAGAAAGAATAAAAGTTCCTGTTACATAGAACCAGAGATTTAACCTTGATGGGAGATAATGAAGAGTGTTGCTATCTCATCTACAATAAAGATGTCTTCATGTGCCCAGAGGTACGCACCTGTAAATTCCAGCTACTTGGAAGTTTGAGGCAGAAGGATCCCAAGTTGAAGACCAGCCTGGGCAACTTAGTGAGATCCTGTCTCAAAACAGAAAATTAAAGTGCTGAATGTATAGCTTAGAGGTAAAGCACACTTAAGCTCACTATTCAGTACTGAAAAAAAAAAGTTCTCAGTTTATTAAAATCAAGAATATATATAATTTGCTAGATCAATAAGTGCATTCCAGTTACTGGGACTTAGGTTGATTTCCCAAAAATAAAAGAGACAATATGGAATAAAAAATGTAATCAGGCTTGTCATAATTAAGATAACCCACGGTCATTCTCTAAAACTTATTTGTCTTATTATATCCAACTGGTGAGTCAAATGAACCTTAAAGGGGAATTGCCATCTTTGCATATTCAAAAGGTTTGATATTGGCACTATCTGAGTGTTTAAAATTTCACTGTTTTAGTTGGGTGTGGTGGATTGTGCTTTCAGTTTAAAATTTCACTGTTTTAGTTGGGTGTGGTGGATTGTGCTTTCAATCCCAACTACTCAGGAGGCTGAGGAGGAGGATCACATGTTGAGGTCAGCCTCCACTATTTAGTCAGAAAAAAAAAAGAACTGGGTACAAATATGTAACAAAAAATTCCTTTAGGATGTACAACTATACTGCATCAATAAAAACTTGGGGGAATGAAGGACTGGGGATTGTAGCTTAGTAACAGAGTGCCCCTGGATACAATCCCTAGTACCACAAAAAAATAATTAAATTTAATAAAATTCCACTGTTTTTATATAAAGGGAAAGTTCCAGGGGCTATGGCCATAATAACCCTTAATCTATAGGTCAGGAAGCCAATACTGACTTCAATGCTAACTTGCTAAATATGGTAAAATTCCAACAGTAAAACCCCAGCAATAAATGGATTCCCAAATATAAACTGCCAAAAATGCAAGAACATTTTATTAAGAAACTCACAAAATGACTGGGGTGAACTGAGTGGGTGTAGTTTTATAGATCCAGACAGGGCACTTTCCAAGCCCATCTGCTCAGGTTGAGTTTTGGCACCACCTGGTGGAAACAACCTGTTCTGGTTTAAACGTTGACAGGAGTTCCATGGAAGGCTGGGACACCCAGAACGACTCACTAATTCCAGTAATTTCTTAATCTTGATCAATTATTTTATTGGCCCAAACCAGGAACATTGTGTTACTCTACCACACAGTACCCATAGAAGCTTTTTATTGACAAAGAACAGTAATATCCACAGAAGCTTTTTATTGACAAAGAACAGTCACTATAGCTCCATTTTTAAAAACTGGTATTCATTTCATGAAGGTATTTCTCAGTGCTTTTGTCAGAGAATTGTCTTCTGGATTCTTCTAGTCCATAGTAGATAACAGGCAAGAGACTGCGAAAGAGAAACATACTACAATGTTCTCATTTCTGTAAAATTTTAGATTCCTTTTTTTTACTTGTATCAAGTAATGACAAGACATAAGAGGTCCAAAAATTGATAGCTAATTACTGATAAAACTATCATTATTCACAAAGAAAATTCTTATCTATTAAGAAAAAGCAAGATAAACTATTAGAACCAACAAGACAGTTCAATAAGTTTTGTTGCATACAAAATCAAGGTACAAAAACCAATTTCTTGTATCAATAGCCAACTAAAAATTATAATTCAAAACAAAATACTATTTCTCAATAAAATAAAAAACGTAAAGTATTCAAGTGATTTTGAAGGCTAAGGTAGGAGGATCACAAGTTCACGGCCAGCTTCAACAACTTAGCAAGACCCTTGGCAACTTAGCAAGACCATGTCTCAAAATTTTAAAAGGACCAGGGGTAGAGTCCTGGAAAAGCGTCCCTGAATCCTCAATGTCAAAAGACATTGATGAAGAGCATGGAAGATGATCCAAATAAATGCAGAAATAGCTATGCTCTTGGAATAGAGGGCATAGATTATAAGGATCTCAATTCTCCCCAAGTTAGGGTTACCTATAAATTTGATGCAATTAAAAGT